>NC_135806.1:104663982-105270615 GCF_964213995.1 Mustelus asterias
AGGGAGAGAGGAAGGGAGGCATGCCTCATAGGAAAGGGTGGAGAAATGGCTGGCCAAAGGTGGAAGGAATAATGCAAGTTCTCCAAGGAGGGATGGCGTAGGCTGTCCACGGCCAAAGCAGCTCCAATGGGTATTGGGTCATGCTTTAGATGGGCAAGGGATTGTAGTGATGGTAGCAGAGGGAAACATTTAAAGAGTGGGGCCGTAGATGTTGAGGTTTGGGTTCTGCTGGTTAAGATCAGGATACCAGGAGGTAGGGCACACGGTGGCGGTGACGGGGGGTGGGGGGGAGACAGATCCAGTAGGGTGGGAGTGGCAGGGTCATGGGTGAGTACTATAGGGGTTCATTGAGGCAATTGTAAAAAGACAGGTTAATGGTAGCCTCCAGGGTGGGTGGGGTCAGAGTCAGAAAAGACAGCACTTGGATGTTGAGGGGTTTGGGGAGAGAGCAGACTAAAAGACTTAAAATGTTATAGAGCCAAAGGTAACAGTGTGAGGTGCAAGGTGAATGGGGAGAGATGAAGGATAATGTGTTGTTGGCAAAGGAAACTAAGGGGAAGTTGGTGGGTGATAGGGGAGGAGAGAAGGTGCTAGATCTTCGTAAATAAGAGATGTACACTATTGTTTTATTTGCAATGTTGAAATGCTGTCCCACAATAACAGCCAGGACTCAAAGTGGGAGGAGGGTCTTCAGCAGTGGGTGGAGTTCCTGCTGGGCATTGTGGGTCAATTAAAGGGGCATCCTAATAATCATTAGTCATCTGGATGGAGAACCATGTTCAGGTGCATTCTCATTACTATGGTCAGACCCCGAAGACAGCAGCGACATTCATCCATAACCTATGGGTCTCATCTCAGTGTCACCCCAGCAAGGTCTGGAGCAGCAGCGAAGCTTGAGCTGATGGCCACCTTCTCGTGACAGAGGCAGGGATGGCCAGAATGGGAGAGGGAAGTGGAGTTCCATGGGCCTCAGGTGGGGATTGGTCCCAATATGAGGGTTGGAACTTTGAGGTATCAGGGTAGATAATAATGCCAGATAAAGAGGTGGGTGTGAGGATAGGCTCTACTGAATGTGTCTTGAGGTTTTAGAGGGAAACACAGCAGTGTCTGAGGGGATGTGTGAGGACATAGCTTTCTTAAACCCGGTCCAGGCAGTGTGTATCCATGTACATGGATGAGTGAAGGAGCGGAGCACTCATCTGTGATCATTCAGTATGCAGGGATGTGTGTGGGAGTGATGAAAGTGCCAGATGTCAACCAGTGCTCGGTACAGGCCTTCCCATTGGCTGAATTGATCAGGGATGGAGGAAAAGTTTCAAAAGTGATGACTACATGAGTCGCTGCAATGTGTTCACAGAGCACCTCAGGCATCCCTAAAGATGGCTGAAGGCAACCTTGCCATTTTACTAGCCATGGTGCAACTGAGGAGGAACTGGCAGGATAAATGGTAGATGGTAGGACTCTGATAAATGGTAGATGGTAGGACTCTGAAGAGTGCAGTTGAACAGAGGGATCTGGGAATACAGGTACAGAATTCCCTAAAAGTGACGTCACAGGTGGATAGGGTCGTAAAGAGTGCCTTTGGTACATTGGCCTTTATAAATCGGAGTATCGAGTATAAAAGTTGGAGTGTTATGGTAAGGTTATATAAGGCATTGGTGAGGCCGAATTTGGAGTATTGTGTACAGTTTTGGTCACCTAGTTACAGGAAGGATGTAAATAAGGTTGAAAGAGTGCAGAGAAGGTTCACAAGGATGTTGCCGGGACTTGAGAAGCTGAGTTACAGAGAGAGATTGAAGAGGTTGGGACTTTATTCCCTGGAGCGTAGAAGATTGAGGGGAGATTTGATAGAGGTGTATAAGATTTTGATGGGTATAGATAGAGTGAATGCAAGCAGGCTTTTTCCGCTGAGGCTAGGGGAGAAAAAAACCAGAGGGCATGGGTTAAGGGTGAAAGGAGAAAAGTTTAAAGGGAATATTAGGGGGGGCTTCTTCACGCAGAGAGTGGTGGGAGTGTGGAATGAGCTGCCGGATAAAGTGGTAAATGCGGGGTCACTTTTAACATTTAAGAAAAACTTGGACGGGTTCATGGATGAGAGGGGTGTGGAGGGATATGGTCCAAGTGTAGGTCAGTGGGACTAGGCAAAAAATGGTTCGGCACAGACAAGAAGGGCCAAAAGGCCTGTTTCTGAGCTGTAATTTTCTATGGTTCTATGGTTCTATTGCACAGGGCAGTGCAGTGCCAGGAACAGCAAAAGCCAGAGTAGCAAGAGGCATCATCTGTAGAGGCTGCTCCTAATCAGGTCACCAGTATCTACTGACTGACCAAATTTGTACCAAAGTCTCAACTTCAACAGTAATGCCCAAGGCTTGGTAGGAATAACAGATGTGTTGAGTATAGGGCTAACGGGAGGACTTTGAATAGTGTGGAGGAGCAGAGGGATCTAGGTGTATGTGTGCATAGATCCCTGAAAGTTGGGAATCAAGTAGATAAGGTTGTTAAGAAGGCATATGGTGTCTTGGCGTTTATTGGTAGGGGGATTGAATTTAGGAGTCGTAGCGTTATGTTGCAACTGTACACAACTCTGGTGCGGCCGCACTTGGAGTACTGTGTGCAGTTCTGGTCCCCACATTACAGGAAGGATGTGGAGGCTTTGGAGAGGGTGCAGAGGAGGTTTACCAGGATGTTGCCTGGTATGGAGGGGAGATCCTATGAGGAGAGGCTGAGGGATTTGGGATTGTTTTCGCTGGAAAGGCGGCGGCTAAGAGGGGATCTTATTGAAACATATAAGATGATTAGAGGTTTAGATAGGGTGGATAGTGATAGCCTTTTTCCTCTGATGGAGAAATCCAGCACGAGGGGGCATGGCTTTAAATTGAGGGGGGGTAGTTATAGAACCGATGTCAGGGGTAGGTTCTTTACCCAGAGGGTGGTGAGGGATTGGAATGCCCTGCCAGCATCAGTAGTAAATGCGCCTAGTTTGGGGGCGTTTAAGAGATCCGTAGATAGGTTCATGGACGAAAAGAAATTGGTTTAGGTTGGAGGGTCACAGTTTTTTTTTTAACTGGTCGGTGCAACATCGTGGGCCGAAGGGCCTGTTCTGCGCTGTAATGTTCTATGTTCTATGTTCTATGTTCTAAGGATGCCCCCTTCAGAGTTCACGTTCTTTATACCTTCCACAACAACTAATATGTGACAACAAATGGTGATCAAATAGGCTCACATCATCCGTGGGTGCATGGGAATGCAGTGTGATGTCCTTGAGTGACCATTTCAGCAACCAGCAGCATAATGAGAATATAGAAAATATAAACATGGTGCAGTTGTACATATATTTACAATCGTAATTGATATTTACAGTGTTTAGACACCTGTGTCACCTCTGTGCTCTTAATGTTTCTCCATCTTTCTTTTCCTTTTACAATGCCTAAGTACAGGCCCATATCCACAGCTGAGGTGGAGGTATCCTGTTGATGCTATACCCTGTTTACTGAGATTACTATGGTTGGCATCCTCTAGTGACCTGAGACCTTGAGGGACCTGGTCTGTTGAGGGTCTTTTACACAGGTGCAGGTGCACTCCCCTTGGTCTGACCTGCTGGAGGTGGTGGGATTACGAGTAGAGGGAAGATTGAGTGGCAGGACACTGAACTGTTGCTGGGTATCCTTTAAATTTGGTAGCAATGATGTGGAGGTGAGGTGCCAGCATTGGACTGGAGTGGGCACAGTAAGAAGTCTCACAGCACCAGGTCAAAGTCCAAGAGGTTTATTTGAAATCACGAGCTTTCGGAGTACTGCTCCTTCATCCCTCACCTGATGAAGGAGCAGCACTCCAAAAGCTTGTGATTCCAAATAAACCTGTTGGACTTTAACCTGGCGTTGTGAGACTTCTTACTTTAAATTTGGTGTCAGGACTTTCGACCGTGATGACTACCTGCTCATCCCATTGCAAGATTCGCCAAGCTCTTAGTGCATGCATTTGTAATGAGCTGAATACCATGAAATCACATGTGGCCATCCTGTGCAACCGCCCCCCCCCCCCCCCCCCCCCGCCCACCCCCAAGCAGAAGTCACTCCCACTTACATTCCCACCACCCAACCTAGACTCCAGAATGGAAGATTCCACCCTGAATGCTAGAAGTGTCAATAAAGAGTGGAATGGCACAAAATGTCTTCAAAGGTGCCCCATGCAAAATGAAAAACATCCACAATTCTATCATATTAAAGCTTGAACTGCCCTGACATTTTGAAGCACTTTGGTAGATATCTATTACCTATCGCCTAAGACTATTTCTGTTGACAGCTTTGATAGCGTTGAGAATGAAGCATACATTGTTAAAATTCTTGCTCCTATAGATGACAATCCAGCTAAGTGGATGCAGTTATCCTTCACTGATGTCCAACAATCTAATAAGCCCCTTCCACATTTGTGCCAACACTGTGTGATTTCAGCATCACAATGCAAACCCTATCATATTACTGAGGACTGAGATCACTGAACTGAATGTGTACTTCATCTTCACAAATAATTTGAGACCACTTCAAGGAGCTGGTCATGCATCATTTCAATTCACATCGACTAATAGTAGAAATCATAGAAATCATAGAAACCCTACAGTACAGAAAGAGGCCATTCGGCCCATCGAGTCTGCACCGACCACAATCCCACCCAGGCCCTAGCCCCATATCCCTACATATTTACCCACTAATCCCTCTAACCTACGCATCTCAGGACACTAAGGGCAATTTTTAGCATGGCCAATCAACCTAACCAGCACATCTTTGGACTGTGGGAGGAAACCGGAGCACCCGGAGGAAACCCACGCAGACACGAGGAGAATGTGCAAACTCCACACAGACAGTGACCCAAGCCGGGAATCGAACCCAGGTCCCTGGAGCTGTGAAGCAGCAGTGCTAACCACTGTGCTACCGTGCTACCCACAGTATGATAAATCCAACCAATATAAAGCCCATTTTAAATTATATTTGTAATCTCTTTAGAGTTAGTGGAGAGATAACTGCCCTTCCAACGTTTTGTTAACATCAAAATTGAACCAGCATTTGCTGTTGGTGAATGAAGCTCTGCACATCTTTGTTTGCAAGAATGCCAAGAGTTCTACTTTTCCCGAGAGTCATACAGTGCAAAACTTTATGCACAATGCGACAAATGTGGCAAAAAGCAGTGAACATGCAATATCTTATTTTATATCAGTCTAACACTAAATGAAATGCTCGTTCAGAGAGCCAGTGCAGACCCGATGGGCCAAATGCCCTCCTTCTGCACTGTAAGAGTTCTGTCATTATTCATTGCATTAAAAAGTAGCAATGTAACTTCCACACCACTGTTACCTGTGGGTGCACTCACGCTGCAACTGCAGGAAGCAGTACAGCTTTGCACATTGTTGCAAGGTCATTTATGAAGCAGCTGAAGATGGTTTGGCCTCGGACACTACCTTGGAAAACTCCTGAAGTGATGCCCTGGGCCTCCAACAACCACAACCATCTTCCTTTGTGCAAGGTTTGACTCTAACCGTTAACGAGTTTTCCCCTTGATTGCCATTGATTTCAATTTTTCCAAGGCTACTTGATGCCATAGTCGGTCAAATGCTCTCTTGGTTTCAATCATCTCCCCTCTTGGCATCAGCTCTCTTGTCCATGATGGAACTAGGACTGTAATGAGGTCAGGAGTTGAGTGATGGTAGTGGAACCCAAACTTAGCATCAGTAACCAGGTAATTTCTGAGTAAGAGTGCTATCAAAGACAACTTCCATTGCTTTGCTGATGATAGTGAGGAGGCTGATGGAGCAGTGACTGGCTAGATTGGATTAGCTGTGCTTTTTATGGATAAGACAGCTACGTGAATTTTCACATTGTCAGGTAGATGCAAGTGTTTTATCAGTACTGGAACAGCCTAGATAAGAATGTGGCTAATTCGGAAGCACAAGTCAGCAGTGCTGCCACCGGAATGTTACAAGGGCCCATAGTGGTATCCAGGACCATCAACTGTTCTTTCCTACCATGTGGAGAGAATTGCTGGTATCTGAGATGGTGGGGACCTCAGGAACAGGCTGAGATGGATCATCCACTTGTGACTTGTGGCAAATGCTCAGTCTTACCTTTCGCACTGATCTGCTGGGCTTCTCAATTATTTATGGAGTCCCCTCCTCAGGTTATTGCTTAATTGTCCACCACGATTCATGATAGGATCTGACAGGATTTCAGAGTTTTCAGAGGTGGCTAGGTGGGTAGAAAACTGGCTTGGCCACAGGAGACAGAGGGTAGCAGTCGAAGGGTCTTTTTCTGGCTGGAGGTCTGTGACCAGTGGTGTTCCGCAGGACTCTGTACTGGGACCTCTGCTATTTGTGATGTATATAAATGATTTGGAAGAAGGTGTAACTGGTGTCATCAGCAAGTTTGCGAATGACATGAAGATGGCTGGACTTGCGGATAGCGATGAACATTGTCGGACAATACAGCAGGATATAGATAGGCTGGAAAATTGGGCGGAGAAATGGCAGATGGAATTTATTCCGGATAAATGCGAAGTGATGCATTTTGGAAGAACTAATGTAGGGGGGGAGTTATATAATAAATGGCAGAGTCATCAGGAGTATAGAAACACAGGGGGACCTAGGTGTGCGAGTCCACAAATCCTTGAAGGTGGCAGCACAGGTGGAGAAGGTGGTAAAGAAGGCATATGGTATGCTTGCCTTTATAGGACAGGGTATAGAGTATAAAAGCTGGAGTCTGATGTTGCAGCTGTATAGAACGCTGGTTAGGCCACATTTGGAGTACTGCGTCCAGTTCTGGTCGCCGCACTACCAGAAGGATGTGGAAGCTTTAGAGAGAGTGCAGAGAAGATTTACCAGGATGTTGCCTGGTATGGAGGGCCTTAGCTATGAGGAGAGATTGGGTAAACTGGGGTTGTTCTCCCTGGAAAGACGGAGAATGAGGGGAGACCTAATAGAGGTGTACAAAAGTATGAAGGGTATAGATAGGGTGAACAGTGGGAAGCTTTTTCCCAGGTCGGAGGTGACGATCACGAGGGGTCACGGGCTCAGGGTGAGGGGGCGAGGTATAACTCAGATATCAGAGGGACGTTTTTTACGCAAAGAGTGGTGGGGGCCTGGAATGCGCTGCCAAGTAGGGTGGTGGAGGCAGACACGCTGGCATCGTTTAAGACTTACCTGGATAGTCACATGAGCAGCCTGGGAATGGAGGGATACAAACGATTGGTCTAGTTGGACCAATGAGCGGCAGAGGCTTGGAGGGCCGAAGGGCCTGTTTCCTGTGCTGTACTGTTCTTTGTTCTTGTTCTTTGATCTGATCTGTTGGTTGTGGGATAGCTTAGCTCTGTCTATCTGCTCCTGCTATTCTTGGTAGGTGTGGTTCCTGGTGTTAGTGCAACAGATCTAAATGACTTCCAATGGAATCCCTTCTGAAACACTGAACTCACACTTTCGGAACAAGTACAGTGAGCACAAGCCTTTCTCACAGGCTGTTTCCAGCCTGTTAGCCTCATTGATGAATTACTCCCCGCAGTCCCCTTGCCTTGTGGACCCTGGCGAATTCCCACAGCTTGGAAAACTATGTACTTTGGGTATCTTGGGCTAAAGCCTTAATTCATTGGCTGTTCAAATATTTAAATCACTGACCGAACAGCATCATGGGGGTTTCTTGCTTCCCTCAGACCCTGTTCCAGTAAAATCAGTGTAGGCCGGCTGAATAACAAGTCTTTACAAGGAATCACATGTGCTAATAGACAAATGCAAGTAGTTAAATATAATCAGTATGTGTAAAGTTTCGAGAGGCTGCATAACAAGTGAAATATGACCTAAGAACCAATAATTTAATGCAGGGAGGTAATTACAAACAAAGTGAGATGGTATTAAACACTACATAAACTAATTCAGGTGGAGAGATCATCACCTGTAATCAAGGTATGCATGGTGTCACAACAAAGTAATTTATTAGTCACAAGTAGGCTTACATTGACACTGCAATCAAGTTACTGTGAAAATCCCATAGTCGCCACACTCCAGCGCCTGTTCAGATACACTAAGGGAGAATTTAGCATGGCCAATGCACCTAACCAGCACGTCTTTGGAATGTAGGAGGAAACCGGAGCACCCGCAGGAAACCCACGCAGACACAGGGAGAACATGCAAACTCCACAAAGACAGATGGGTGAGATCTTAAATGAATATTTCTCATCAGTATTTACTGTTGAGAAAAGCATGGATGTTAGGGAACTTGGGGAAATAAATAGTGATGTCTTGAGGAGTGTACATATTGCAGAGAAGGAGGTGCTGGAAGTCTAAAACGCATCACAGTAGATAAATCCCCGGGACCTAATGAAGTATATCCCAGGACATTGTGGGAGGCTAGGGAGGAAATTGCAGGTCCCCAAGCAGAGATATTTGAATCATCAATAGTCACGGGTGAGGTGCCTGAAGATTGGAGGGTGGCAAATGTTGTGCCTTTGTTTAAAAAGGGCTGCAGGGAAAAACCTGGGAACTACAGGCCAGTGAGCCTCTCATCTGTGGTGGGTAAGTTGTTGGAAGGTATTTTGAGAGACAGGATCTATAGGTATTTAGAGATGCAAGGACTGATTAGGGACAGTAAGCATGGCTTTGTGAGTGGAAAATCATGTCTCACAAATTTGATTGAGTTTTTTGAAGGGGTAACCAAGAAGGTAGATGAGGGCAGTACAGTTGATGTTGTCTAAATGGGCTTTAGCAAGGCCTTTGACAAGGTACCGCATGGAAGGTTGATGCATAAGGTTAAATCTCACAGGATCCAGGGTGAGGTAGCTAAATGGATTCAAAATTGGCTTGATGACAGAAGCCAGAGGGTGGTTGTAGAGAGTTGTTTTTCAAACTGGAGGCCTGTGACCTCAGGATCAGTGCTGGGTCCACTGTTATTTGTCATTTATATTAATTATTTGGATGAGAATTTAGGAGGCATGGTTAGTAAGTTTGCAGATGACACCAAGATTGGTGGCATAGTGGACAGTGAAGAAAGTTATCTCCGATTGCAGTGAGATCTTGATCAATTGGGCCAGTGGTCTGACGAATGGCAGATGGAGTTTAATTTAGATAAATGCGAGGTGATGCATTTTGGTAGATTGAACCAGGGCAGGACTTACTCAGTTAATGGTAGAGCATTGGGGAGAGTTACAGAACAAAGAGATCTAGGGATGCAGTTTCATAGCTCCTTGAAAGTGGAGTCACAGGTGGACAGAGTGGTGAAGAAGGCATTCAGCATGCTTGGTTTCATTGGTCAGAACATTGAATACAGGAGTTGGGACATCTTGTTGAAGTTGTACAAGACATTGGTAAGGCCACACTTGGAATACTGTGTACAGTTCTGGTCACCCTATTATAGAAAGGATATTATTAAACTAGAAAGAGTGCAGAAGAAATTTACAAGGATGCTACCGGGATTTGTGGTTTGAGCTATAAGGAGAGGCTGGATAGATTGGGACTCTTTTCTCTGGCGCGTAGAAGGCTGAGGGATGATCTTATCGAGGTGTATAAAATAATGAGGGGCATAGATCAGCTAGATAGTCAATATCTTTTCCCAAAGGTAGGGGAGTCTAAAACTAGAGGGCATAGGTTTAAGGTGGGAGGGGAGAGATACAAAAGTTTCCAGAGGGACAGTTTTTCCATGCAGAGGGTGGTGAGTGTCTGGAACAAGCTGCCAGAGGTAGTAGTAGAGACGGGTACAATTTTGTCTTTTAAAATGCGTTTAGACAGTTACATGGGTAAGATGGGTTTAGAGGGATATGGGCCAAATGCGGGCAATTGGGACTAGCTTAGGGGTTTAGAAAAAAAGGGCGGCATGGACAAGTTGGGCGAAAGAGCCTGTTTCCATGCTGTAAACCTCTATAAGAAGTTTAACAGCACCAGGTTAAAGTCCAACAGGGTTATTTGGTAGCAAAAGCCACACATGGTGTTGTTAAACTTCTTACTGTGTTTACCCCAGTCCAACGCCGGCATCTCCACATCATGTAAACCTCTAAGACAGTGACCCAAGTCGGGAATCGAACACGGGTCTCTAGCGCTGTGAGGCAGCAATGCTAACCACTGTGCCACCTTGCCACCCCACAGGACAGTCAGGGAAATTTCTACCCCACAGAGCAATATGGTGGGGTTACTTGTAGCATGACATAAACCCAAGATCACGGTTAAGACTGTCCTCATGAGTGCACAACTTGGCTATCAGTTTCTGATCGAGCAGAAACTTGTTATACACCCTTTTGACACTTTACACATACTGATTATACTTAACTGTTTGCCGAAGGGCCTGTTCCTGTGCTGTATTGTTCTTTGTTCTTTGTTCTAATATGTCTATTATTATTCGTGATTACTTGTAAAGACTTGTTATTCAGCCGGCCTACAGTGTCTGCACTTATCCTTTGACATTCTTGATTACCTGTTAGTGTCGGGCTATTGTCACTCTGCCTATATATTCTGTGCCTGCACACCTCGCTCCACTTCACCTGACAAAGGAGAAGCGCTCTGAAAGCTTGTGATTTCAAATAAACCTGTCGGACTATAACCTGATGTCGTGTGACCTCTCGTCTTGTCCATCTCAGTCCAACACAGCATCTCCACATCCTGGCTACTCCTATTTTTAAAATGACTCCTAGTTTTAGATTATCCCACAAGAGGAACAGTAATCTCTAACCCTCATGATCTTAAAGGTTTCAAAGGTTTCAACGGGGCGGCACGGTAGCACAGTGGTTAGCACTGCTGCTTCACAGCTCCAGGGGCCTGGGTTTGATTCCCGGCTTGGGTCACTGTCTGTGTGGAGTTTGCACATTCTCCTCGTGTCTGCGTGGGTTTCCTCCGGGTGCTCCGGTTTCCTCCCACAGTCCAAAGGTGTGCGGGTTAGGTTGATTGGCCATGCTAAAATTGTCCCTTAGTGTCCTGGGATGCGTAGATTAGAGGGATTAGTGGGTAAAATATGTAGGGATATGGGGGTAGGGCCTGGGTGGGATTGTGGTCGGTGCAGACTCGATGGGCCGAATGGCCTCTTTCTGTACTGTAGGATTTCTATGATTTCTTTCTTTCTATGAATTAAATCATTTCTTACTCTTCTAAATTCCAGTAGATACAAGCTTATCCTGTCCAATCTTTCCTCGTAAGACAACCCACCCATTCTAGTAATGTCTAGTAAACCTTCTCTGAACTTCTCCAATGCATTTATATGCTTCTTTAAATTAGGTGACCAATGCACAATACTCCAGATGTGGGTCACACCAGCCCCTGTGCAACTGAAGCATAACCTCCCTACTTTTGTATTCAATTCCTCTCACAATAAATGATAATATTCCATTAGCTTTCCTAATTACTTGCTGTACCTATATGCTAGCCTTTTGCAACTCATGTACTAGGACACACAGAGTTCTCTGAATCTCAGAACTCGGCAATCTTCCACCGTTTAGATAATATTCTTCTTTTTATTCTTGTCCTGCAAAAATGGACAATTTCACATTTGCCCACATTATACTCCATTTGCCAGATTTTTGCCCACTCACTTAACCTCTGGGCGGCACGGTGGCACAGTGGTTAGCACTGCTGCCTCACAGCACCAGGGACTGTCTGTGTGCAGTCTACACGTTCTCCCAGTGTCTGCATGGGTTTTCTCCGGGTGCTCCGGTTTCCTCCCACAGTCCAGAAGACATGCTGGTTAGGTGCAGTGGCCATGCTAAGTTCTCCCTCAGTGTGCCCGAACAGGTGCCGGAATGTGACGACTCGGGAATTTTCACAGTAACTTCATTGCAGTGTTAATGTAAGCCTACTTGTGACACTAATAAATAAACTTTAAACTATCTATATACCTTTGTAGCCTCCTTCTCTCCCATTCACTTTTTAATTTCATACTTATCTTTGTATCACTAGCAGATTTAGCAACCATACCTTCAATCCCTTCATGCAAGTGATTTATATAAATTGTAAAATGTTGAGGGCCCAGCACTGATCACTGTGGCACACCACTTGTTACATTTTGCCAACCAGAAAAAGACCCATTTATGCCTACTCTCTGTTTCCTGTTAGCTGACCAATCTTCTAACCATGCCAATATGTTACCCCCTGCCATTAGCTTTTATTCTCCCCAATAACCTTTGATGTGGCACCTTCGCAAATGCCTTCCGGAAATCTAAGTACAGTACATCCACCGGTTCCCCTTTGTCACATTAACTCCTTTAACTTCTTTGCTTTTATTTTCTCCACTTGCCAAATAAGTCTTCCCCCATAACCATTGACTAGCTTCTTGATCAAAAGTCTATCCTACTCAGCCTCGGATAAATTCAGTGACCCAGCCTCCACTGCTTTCTGGGAATTCCACATAGTTGTGACTCTCTGAGAAAATTGGTGTTATCGCTTCTTCAAGAGGTAGAATAATTTGGGCACCTTTTCCTAAATGTCAGCTTTTTCCAGATGGCAAAGCTATTCATTGTTATGCTAACACAATTCTTATTATGGACAATATGACTGACGTTCTGTCAGCTTGCTGAATATCTCCGATTGTCATTGTAATACTGACATTTTAATTATTATTGTCCCACCATTTCAATGCTGGTATTTTGCTGTTTTTCTGATGGTAACTCAAAAATCTTTAATATTTGTGAATTTCCAAGACCCAAAATATGGTTTCCATTTGGCTTTGTTTAAAATGCCATTTTCCGTTACTGCTTGTGTGCTACAAGCCAGATGGATTAGCAAAGGGTCAATTTCTGAATTTTAATGGGCTAAGTTTACATAACGTCAGCTAACTTTCCAATTGAAATGGGAATGTGTGTAGCCACTGTTTATTTACAAAAAGACTCCAATGTTTAAACCTTACACATTTGAGTCTCATTGGAATAAATCTGTTAGCCACACTGACCGACTTAAATTGGGCGCAGGAGAAATTGTGTCCACTTCTTAAGCTATGCCTAAACATGTCTGCAATAAAGCTGAGAGAGTGACAATCTAAAACAAAAGTCTTCTTTTTCTTCTCGACCAGTCTCGCTTTTTGCTGCCTAGGTGGCCTATGACCTTATGAAATGTCTGCAATTACTGCCTTGGAGAAGGTCAGTAACAGGACACTGGAATCTATTCCATTAGGAATTATTGTGCAGCGCACACATACATTTAGGTCTAGTGTCAGCCTGACAAAGCGCAAGTAAAAATAACAAAACCAAGGCTATGCTATGAGGGACAGCTGCTCACAAGGTCAGTCTGAACTTTGAGTAAATTAGCTCAATGCTTAACCCTCAGAGGGTGGCAGTCATGTAACTATGCTGTGTCATTGAATATGACAAGTTTGCATTTCTACTTAAGCAAGTGCCATTAGAAACATTGCTCCAAGAACTCCTGAAGAGTGTGAAACACCATATTAATAAAGACCATTAATCTTCTTCTCCAGTTATTGTGGACTGCCAATCTGAAACTAGCGGCTGGACTGTGTGAATTGCAGTATGCCACACGTATGTTATACTGCGGCTTGCAAATAGCATTCTAACAGGCTGGAAAGAGCTCCCCAAGCACAAAGATGTCCCCTGTCTCACTAGTCAGTGCACCTTTAACTGTGAGAATTGTTGATTTGCTAATTGACAGAGAGTCAGTTGCTTTAATTTTTAACATTTTGCAAAGAAAGCAGCTTAACATACCATTTTCCTTTTTTGAATGTGTCTAGATTCTGCTCTGAATTATCATCTATTTGTAAAACGTTGAACTCTATTAATGCATTCAAATTGCATCATCATCAAAAATCACCAATCGATAAGACCTGCTGGAAAACCAATCTGCCGCATGTAAATGAGGCCAAGATGACATGGTAAATCTCCTTCTAACCCATTTTCCCAAACTTCATTACAAACTTGCTCCAAATTATTACCAGCATGATATAACTAGCAATAGAAGCTGCAGGAAGGCATCCCTGAGGCAGATATCCCATTAAGAAAGGCATTTTACGTGCTGCTACTGCAGAATGGTGTTATTTTGTTTGCACATTCATCTCTTTGACACTTTGACAGAACAGTCAGGAAATTTGCTGCTAATTTAATTCAAGTCTTCTCAAAGTTCTGCTTTAGACATAGGATGGAATCTTGTGGAGGTGACAGTGATCTTGGTTGCCAGCTGTTGACTCTTTTTGAGAAGGCCCACCACACCTCTCTCAAGATTTCAAATTGAGGAGAGATCCAGAAGCAAATGAAATATGGCGAGAATTGGGTCGCGGAGTGAGGGTTGCAGGGGAGAGGGTGAGAGGACTTAGCAACAAGGTTGGACACTGAGTGCCTTTAAACAAGGGATCACCTCGTCTCGTGCTCCCTGCATGGCCAGCCATGCAAACTTTTCCCCGATGTGGGGAACCCAGCAGCTGAAAGAAGGTGATAAAGATAGGATTCAGAAGTTAAGTGCCTTTCCAGCACTGCTGGTGGGCCAGGAGAAGCAGGAGTGCTTCCCACTGGCTCCTCAAACACAATTGATTCCTCCCCACATTTGGTTTCTCTCCCATCAGTTTGAAGTTTGCCCCTCAAAATTGCTCATCCACTGATTCGTGATCTCTTCGATATTCCCCTACTGTTTCCCACTGACTAACAATTGCCTCCCTGATGAACAATCTTTTCAAACACACTTTGTAATCTCTCCCTCCTCCAATCCCTCTCTCCCTCCCTCCTCCAATCCCTCTCTCCCTCCCTCCCTCGATTCTGCTTCTGCCCATCACATCTAAGGATCTCAAAAACAAGGCTTCCCAACAACAGCCACCCAGTTTTTTGGTTCAACAGGATGTCTGAGTAACTTGTATTTCTGAGCTTCCTAATGCTACAATTTCCCTCCACACCTTTTGCAATTATTGGGGCCTGGATGTCTGTACTTGATTGCATACTAAATAACATTGTGATGAAGAATAGCTTGCTGCTTTAGGGAGCTATGGAAGATGGCGATGAAGGGTGGGGAGAACGGGGTGTTTTGTGAAAGGACCCAATGCACAAGAAGGGGAAGACATAAAACAAGATAGCCAGTAAAAGAATGTCACAACTGATAACCCATACTTTTGATAAAGATTGACTCACTGGAGAAGTCATGTCAATCCTATCTGTTTGACTCCCCACTTAGCCTCATAAAGGCAATTACCATTGAAGACTTGTGCAAAATTTCTCAATCAGGCAGAAGCATAAACTTCTCCTGCATTCATCCAGACCAACAAAAGTGAGTATAGCAAATGTGAACACAGAACTTTATTTGCATAAGTTGTGTGTTTTTCAGAGCGAAATTTAGGGGAGGTAGTGGTATAGTAGTGATGTCACTGGCCTAGTAATCCTGAGGCCCAGGTTAATGCTCTGGAGACGTGGGTTCAAATCGCACCACTGCAGCTACTAGATTTAAAATTCAATTCATACATATCTGGAACGTAAAACTCAGAATCACAGAATTGTTACAGAACAGAAGGACACCATTTCACCCAGTATGACTGCACTGGCTCTCCAAATAAGCAATATGGCTTAGTGCCATTCCCCTGCCTTTTCACGCCCCTCTGCATACCAAGTAATCATCTAATATCCTCTTGAATGCCTCGATTGAATCTGCCTCCACCACATTTCCAAGAGTGCATTCCAGACCCAAACCTCACATTTGCTGCTTTTGCAAATCAACTTAATTTTGTACTCATCTCAGTAATGGTACTACAAATATCATTGATAATTGCAAACACAGATCTGATTTTCCACTATTGTCTTTAAGGGGTGTAATAAGAACATAAGAAATAGGAGCAGGAGTAGGCCATCTGGCCCTTCGAGCCTGCCCCGCCATTCAACAAGATCATGGCTGATCTGAAGCAAATCAGTTCCACTTACCCGCCTGCTCCCCATATCCCCTAATTCCCTTATCGATCAGAAAACTATCTACCCGTGATTTAAACATTTTCAATGAGGAAGCCTCCACCACTTCAATGGGCAGAGAATTCCAGAGATTCACTACCCTCTGAGAGAAGAAGTTCCCCCTCAACTCTGTTCTGAACCGGCCCCCCCTTATTTTGAGGCTGTGCCCTCTAGTTCTGGTTTCCCTTCTAAGTGGAAAGAATCTCTCCACCTCTACCCTATCCAGCCCCTTCATTATCTTATATGTCTCTATAAGATCACCCCTCATCCTTCTAAACTCCAACGAGTACAGACCCAATCTGTTTAATCTCTCCTCATAAGCTACACCCCTCATCTCCGGTATCAACCTGGTGAACCTTCTCTGCACTCCCTCCAAGGCCAATATATCCTTTCGCAATAAGGGGACCAAACCTGCACACAGTACTCCAGTTGCGGCCTCACCAGTGCCTTGTACAGTTGCAGCAAGACTTCCCTGCTTTTATATTCTATCCCCCTCGCGATAAAGGCCAACATTCCATTCGCCTTCTTGATCACCTGCTGCACCTGCAGACTGAGTTTTTGCGATTCGTGCACAAGGACCCCCAGGTCCCTCTGCACAGTCGCACGATGTAATTTTTCTCCATTTAAATAATATTCCAATTTACTATTATTTCTTCCAAAGTGGATAACCTCACATTTGCTAACGTTATATTCCATCTGCCAGATCCTCGCCCACTCGCTCAGCCTATCCAAATCTCTCTGCAGACTTTCCGCATCCTCCACGCAATTCACTTTCCCACTCACCTTCGTGTCATCAGCAAACTTGAATACCCTACATTCAGTCCCCTCCTCCAGATCATCTATGTAAATGGTAAACAATTGAGGCCCCAGCACCGATCCCTGCGGCACGCCACTGGTCACCAACTGCCAACCAGAAAAGCACCCATTTATCCCAACTCTCTGCTTCCTGTTAGATAGCCAATCCCCAATCCACGCCAACACCTTACCCCTAACTCCGTGTACCCCAATCTTCTGCAGCAACCTTTTGTGAGGCACCTTATCGAACGCCTTCTGGAAATCTAAAAACACCACATCCACCGGTTCCCCTCTGTCAACCGCACTAGTGACATCTTCATAAAAGTCCAGTAGATTCGTCAAACACGACTTTCCCTTCATGAATCCATGCTGCATCTGCTTGATCGAACCATTCTTATTCAGGTGCTCTGTTATTTCCTCTTTAATAATGGACTCTAGCATCTTCCCAACTACGGACGTTAAGCTAACCGGCCTGTAGTTACCCGCCTTTTGTCTACTTCCTTTTTTAATTCTTCCATCCTTACCTAGTCTGGCCTACAAATGACTGCAGATCCACAGCAATGTGGTTGGCACTTAACTGCCCTCTGAAATGGCCTAGCAAGCTGCTCAGATCAAGTGATGTACAACAAATGCTGGTCTTGTCAGTGACACACACATCTCATGAAAGAATAATGAAAATATTTTAATTAATTAGTGGAATTTTAATAGAACAGCTTCAAAACTTTGTATTTATGTCGCACCTTTGGAGTAGTAAAATGTCTACAAGAGTGCTATCAAATAAAAGTTTATACTGAGCCCTAAGGAGATATTAGGGCAGATGAAGAGATAGGTTTTTTGGTGGTGGAAGGAAATGTAGGGAAGCAGAAAGTTTGGGTGGCGGGGTCGTGTGGGGAGTCAGGCTGGAGACTCAGCAACTGAAGGCATAGACATCATAGAGTGGAACAAATAATGCGCAAGGATGCGCAAGAGGCCAGAATGGGAGGAATGGAGGTATCTCAGATGTTTGTGCGACTGAATGACTTACTGCTATGTTTTTACATATATGCATCAAAATTCCCATTCACTCTGTCTCATTGCTTAACACCAACTCTACATGATATGCTGGTGAATTTGTCTGTTCGAGTTTTCGGTGCTGGGTAATGGGTGTTACCAATAAATTTACTTCTTGCTTTCATGTAACTTACGTTCCACTCAATGACTGCATGTTTCTCATATGTAGTGATGGAGTTTTAAATACAGGTGGGGTCGGGAATGGAAGTGGGCACAAATTGAAAATCATTTTCCTGGAAGGTATCTATGGATCACGACGCCTCTGGGACGTGTTCCAATTTTCAAAGTGAGGGACAGGTGGGGAGGAAGTGGGAACCCTCTCATCTCCAATTAACAGCCTGTTAAGCTCCTTGAGGAGCATGTCCGTGGGCTTGGGAGGGCGAGAATGCAGTTTTCAATTTAAAATCAGCAAACCTGAACAGTCTGCTACACGTTAGTTCACAGCTGTTGGGTTCAATGTGGGGAGGTGTTAAAGTTTTTTTATACTCAGTACCTCAGGGACTTTGTGCTGGATTGCTGGTGTGCAATACCTCGCATTTGACCATTTGGCCATTTTTGTTGGAGATAATCCTGCTGGCCCTCCAAATAGCCATGATGTGGAGATGCCGACGTTGGACTTGGGTAAACACAGTAAGAAGTCTCACAACACCAGGTTAAAGTCCAACAGGTTTATTTGGTAGCACAAGCCACTAGCTTTCGGAGTGCTGCCCCTTCATCAGGTAAGTGCGAGTTCTGTTCACAAACAAGGCATATAAAGACACAAACTCAATTTACAAAATAATGGTTGGAATGCGAGTCTTTACAGCTAATCAAGTCTTAAAGATACAGACAATGTGAGTAGAGAAAGAGTTAAGCACAGGTTAAAGAGATATGTATTGTCTCCAGCCAGGACAGTTAGTGAGATTTTGCAAGCCCAGGCAAGTCGTGGGGGTTACAGATAGTGTGACATGAACCCAAGATCCCGGTTGAGGCTGTCCTCATGTGTGCGGAACTTGGCTATCAGTCTCTGCTCAGCGACTCTGCGTTGTCATGTGTCGTGTGTCCAAATAGCTCCAGCTGTCTTCTGCAAGGCAGCGGCAGGCCCTATCATGGCTGTGAACTGCCTCTGCAGCTCATGCTCTGCAGGCAGCTCCTGTCTCCTGGTTACACTCAGAGCAGCTAATTGGGTGCTGAGCTTGCCTCTTACTCAATTGGAACATTTATATTTGCCAGTTGCTTGACAAGGATGATGCAGTTGTGGTTCAGAGCTTGTCTATTATTTGGCCTAAGCTGAAAATCAAGATCACCTAACAGATTGAAACTTGCCTTTTCTCTTTATAGAGGCTAACTGATCTGTGTATTTCTGAATCTTTTCTTTTTGAAATATTTGATCTTGTGGTGTTGCTACTCTTGCCACTGCAGGAAAAGGTCATGCCCTTCAGAACAAAATAATTTTAACACCGTTTCTTAATTTAAATGAGTATTGTATCCAAGGTACAAATAGGATACTCAATCACTACTGATGTGGCTTAAGTTTAATAACCCATGAACAATATTGTCTTCTCGAACATCATCTGTGTAGTTCACTGTCTATGAAAATTATTTAGTTGTCTTTTAGTGAGACATTTGTATTAATTACAAAGGGGTGACTCCTTTGGATGGTGAAAGTTGGTAATGGAAACTGTGTCATCCCATTTTAATCTTAGAAGAGACATGAAGTGAAATGAAGTGAAGTTTATTTATTAGTCATAAGTAAAACCGGAGGAAACCCACGCAGACATGGGGAGAATGTGCAAACTCCACACAGACAGTGACCCAAGCCGGGAATCGAACACAGGTCCTGCATCTGGCCTGCAAAAGTATATATGATGACAATACGTGAAAAATCTTCAAGTCTAAACAACTCATCGGTAAATTATTTCCAGTGCATTTCTGGAAAGCAAAAGGCAGATGTTTGTTCATTTGTACTGTGTAGAACGAACGGTAAACAGAAACTATACTGATGCTGACCATATGTTAGTTGTTAGTAAATGTAACTAATGCTGCATTTGACCATGAAGTTCACAAATGTGTAATTTTACAAACTGAAATTCAATCCTGAGAAGTGTGGATGGCTCCTTGACAACAGATAAATAACTGGGCATTGCATTTTCTGTTTAGAGTGTGATAGGAAATCTGAGTTGCCCCATGGAATACCATCAGTCTGTTACTTTTAAGCCTCATTTTGCTGCGGAACAACTTAAAACAACCTATACGGCTGCTACTGACTACGTGCTGGCCAATAAAGCAATGTGCTGAGATGTTGTAAATCATTTCACATCATGGCTGCCACCATGTGCAGAGTGTGCAAAGTATTTGTATTCTGGTTTGCAATCATTCATTCCTGAATGTAGGAGCAATATCCCGATACTGATATTTATAAAAACTGTGTTTATTCAGCTTCTTAAGATTACAGCAATGTGTTATAGACGTGGGATAGAGTAATTTGATCCATCATTCCATGTATCCTCTGTACTGTGTTAGTTCATTTAAACTCCTGTTTGAACCCGGGACCCTGGTGCTGTGAGTTGAATATAGTACAGGATCAGGAGAGAGGTGAGAGGGTGCCCACTTCCTCCCCATCCATCCCTCACTTTGAAAATTGGAACACGTCCCAGAGGTGTTGTGATGTATGTATTGCAACACACACTTTTTCCGGATCCATCATTCCAGGGCAAATTACATCGGCAACAATTAATTCTGATCAATCAATCATTAGAACACACAGATTAAGGAATGGGCTCACCAATGGTGGTGGGCTAGTCAGGTCAGGGGAGTAATCAGGAGCTGTTGGGGTGGAAGACAAGGGGGATCAGTTTGCATAATTACCTGGCAGTTGGTTTTAATCCTTCGAAATTTTTCCTGGGTAACTATTCTGATCAGTGAATCAGAGCGTCCAAAGTCTCCGACTTTAACTCAGAGTTTGAGAGGGTTCTAGACACAGTGGAAGTTGGAACTTGGAGGTGCAGAGCCCTTGTGTTGGGGTTTCCAAGGGGTCCACCAACACATCTTCTGGGGTCCTTCTGGGTACTCCCATGTGAGCCAATGTAAAAAAAAAGTATGTTTGCGTTTCTTTACTCGTATTGGTGACATGCTGTAAATCATTTCACAACTGTTGGTTTAAAGCAAACTCACACTAAAAATTAAAACATAAAATTGGCAGCTCATTTTAAATATTTTCTAACACAGCGCAGCTCATTCATGTCCTACATCATTGTCAATACTGCGACCATGAAAGCTCCTTCAATGTTTATTTTTTCTCATGGCTGTGTAAAGCTCTGTTTTGTTCCTGAGTAATGTCCATATCACGCAGTTTGTCACATTGGTGGCCATGATTTACAGATTCTGGCTCTTGCACATAACTGTTGGAACTATTTTATGGATCACCTGTCAGCAGTATAAATCACTTGTTTTTTATTCATTCGTGGGACATGGGCGTCGCTGGCTGGCCAACATTTATTGTCCATCCCGAGTTGCCCTTGTTCAGAGGGCAGTTGAGAGTCAACCACATTGCTGTGGCTCTGGAGTCACATGTAGGCCAGACCAGTAAGGACGGAAGATTTCCTTTCCTAAAGAAAGTTAGTGAACCAGATGGGGAATTTATATAAGACACTCAGCTGGAATACTGTGCACAGTTCTGGGCGGCACACTATAGGAAGGATGCGAATGCATTGGAGAGAGTGCAGAAGAGGTTTACAAGATGAGTTCCAGGGGTGAAAACGTCAGTTCTGAGGATAGATTGGAGAGGCTGGGACTGTTCTCCTTGCAGAGAAGAGGCTGAGAGGAGATTTGTTGAGATGTTCAAAATCATGAAGAGGCTGGACAGAGTAGATAGGGAGAAACTGTTCCTGTGTGTAAAAGCATCAAGAACAAAAGGACACAGCTTTCAAGTGATTGGCAAAAGAAGCAAATGTGATGTGAGAAAAAACCTTTTCACAAAACTGCCTGGAAGTGTGGTGGAGGTAGGTTCAATCAAGGCATCCACTTCAGAGGGCATTTGAGAGTCAATCATTGCTGTGGTTCTGGGGTCACGTGTAGACCAGACCAGGTAAGGATGGCAGATTTACTTCCCTAAAGGATATTAGTGAACCAGATAGGTTTTTCCAACAAAGGTTACATGGTCATCAGTGGATTATTAATTCCAGATATTTTTTATTGACTTGAAATTCCACCATCTGCTGTGGTGGGATTCAAACCCTGGTCCCCAGAATATTAGCTGAATTTCTGGATTAATAGTCCAATGATAATACCACAAGGCCATTGCCTCCCCCCTTTCCGATATGAACTTTGGTTGGGTTGCATGGCCACTCTGCTGACCCCGCCGTCATCTTGGGTAGAAGTCGTATCCCCCCCCACACCAAACTCACGACTCACTCTGCCTCCCCCACCACAAGCACCCACCCCATCTTGACCATAATATTTCATAATGGTTTGACCTCTGATCTCAGTCACACGGTTCTACAGTTCTCCCTCCTGATCCTGTCGTATATTCAACTATAGTAAGAAGTCTAACAACACCAGGTTAAAGTCCAACAGGTTATATTCAACTAGACAGGGTGGCACAGTGGCACAGTGGTTAGCACTGCTGCCTCACAGCACTGGGAACCCGGGTTGAATTCCTGGCTTGGGTCACTGACTATGTGGAGTCTGCACATTCTCCCTGTGTCTGCGTGGATTTCCTCCGGGTGCTCCGATTTCTTCCCACAGTCCAAAAGATGTGCATTGGCCATGTTAAATTCTCCCTCAGTATACCTGAACAGGCGCCTGAGTGTGGTGACTAGAGGATTTTCGCAGTAGCTTCATTGCAGTGCTAATGTAAGCCTACTTGCGACTAATAAATAAACCTCACTTTTATTTCTTTTTGCAGAGAAATTAAAGCAAATTTTCTGATGATTAAAATTGTGACAGATATTCATTTTTCATTTTGCTCAGCTTAGTGTAGCCATTGATGGATTTGGGATAACGAGGCTGTAAGCTTAAGACTGGAGTGAGACTTTGAACTAGAGTGCTGCTGAGTGAGGGAATCTTAATCTCTTTCCAAAACTCTAATTTTGTTTGCATTTAACAATTAACATCTAAAAATATAATTTACTGTTTAAGTTCTAAATTACATCCAGTCTGAAGCAGGCGGATACAAGCGCTCAACAAGCAGTTGAAGTTAGTTAATTAAGGAAACTACTCGGAGCTAAAGTCGGAGATTTTGGGTGCTCTGACTCACTCATCAGAATAGTTACCCAGGAGAAGGTCAAAGGATTAAAACCAACAGCTAGGTAACTATACAAACTGACCCCTGATTACCAGCCCGACACCATCCTGATTACTCCCCCTGACCTGACTAGCCCCTCCACCATTGACTACTCTCTGACCACCTGACTACTCCCTACCCCCTGACTACCCTCTCGCTACTACCTAGTTCACTCTCCCCCAACCCACCTACCTGCCATTCTACCCCCTCAATCACTTAAATGCCATCTTACCTCCTCATCTACCCACTTGGAGAAATTTTGTCGGGAAGGCGATGGCCTAGTGGTATTATCGCTAGACCTATTAATCCAAAAACTCAGCTAATGTTCTGGGGACCCAGGTTCAAATCCCACCATGGCAGATGGTGGAATTTGAATTCAATAAAAAACATCTGGAATTAAGAATCTATTGATGACCGTGCATCCATTGTCGATTGTCGGAAAAACCCATCTGGTTCACTAATGTCCTTTAGGGAAGGAAATCTGCCATCCTCATCTGGTCTGGCCTACATGTGACCCCAGAACCACAGCAATGTGGTTGACTCTCAACTGCCCTCGGGCAACTTGGGGTGGGCAACAAATGCTGGCCCAGCCAGTGACGCCCATGTCCCATGAATGAATTTAAAACAAAATTCCTGTCCCGCCAGCCATGGGAATTGTAGTGGCCAGAGGGATGGGGGAGGGGGGTGGCTGGTGGACCATGGAAAGATCCATTGACCTCGGGTGGGATTTTCTGGTTTTGGGATGAGCATAGCCGGAAAATCCTGCCCATTGTGTGAGGAAGTTTTTTCTGGTAAACAAAAATACCAGCCACTTTGAGAAGATGGTAAGTGTGTAAGGTAAATGGGTGAGGAGTGGGGTGGGTCAGGGGACAGTTGGTCCAAGGGTGGGGGAGGTAGGCTTTTCAGGTGGGGTGGGGTGAAAGGGGGGGGGGGAGTAGTTGGGACTGTGGAAGTCAAGGTTCTGGAGTTAGTTGGGGGAGGGGTTAATCGGGGAGGTAGTAGCCAGGAGAGGTGGGGGTAGGCCAGTAACCAGGGGAATAGTAGTCAGGGTAGCAGTAGTCAGGGATGAGAGGGTTGGTAGTTGTGGAAGTTAGTCAGCTGGATGGAGAAGTAGCTGGCTGGTCACAGGAAGTTAGTTGGAGGGATAGTCGAGGTGTTGCGGGGATTATCGGGTAGTCGAGTGGTAGTCAGATGTGTAGTCAGGGTGTGAGGTGCGTGGTCCTGTGAGGAAGGATAGTTAGGGATCTAGTGGAGAGTGGGTGGGTTAGTAGTATAGTTACCCAGGAATTTGAATTTATTTTAATCCTTCTAACTTTTCCTGAATAACTATTCTGCTAAGAGAGTTGGAACTATCCGGAGTCTCCGACTTTTACTTAAAGTTTTGAAGTCCAAACATCCCAGGTAATTCCTATGTTGTCAGTGTCTGAGGACTTCCAAGGAGACCCCAGCACATCTTGCAGGGTACCTCTGAGATACGCCCACTCGGACAATGGAAATTCTGGGCCATGATTTCTTCATGCTCTGGTTTTGCAACATGGCTAAAGAATATAAGAAGTTATTGAATGCGAAGGAGGTCACTAGGTTTCTGAAGCTTGCTCTACCATTGTTTTCATGATTAATATTGCATGGTGTCCCTGAAATTTATCAAGTTCTGATTTTAAAAAATCATTAAGCTCATCTGTCATCATGTTAATCTGAATTTCATTGACATTCCTATTGTTCATGTGTGAGCAGGGGTCCTGAAATGATCTGTCATTACAAGCTGATTAATTAGATTTCATATGCTTAATGATAATAGCCACGATAGGTTTCATGTTGAATCTTATATTCAATTCCAAACGCTACTCACTTTAAACAACATCAGATCACATTTTGACCGGAAAAGACACTCTAAAGGCGAAATCCTCACTTAGTGCAGCAGTGTAAAATGGGTGATTGAGTCATTCGCCAATTTTCCATCTTTCCAGAGTTTTAGTCCCATCGAAAGTACAAATCAGGAGCTGGCTGCTGGCTTGCTGTCACCAAAAGGAAGAAATAAAAACAGGAAATGCTGGGAACTCTTAGCAGGTTTGGCAGCCTCTTGTGGAGAGACAAACAGAGTCAGGGTTTCAAGTTGATGACCCTTTGTCAGAGCTGGAAGCAATTTGAGATGTAACAGTTTGTAATCATGGCACGGAGAGAGGGGTGGGGAGGAAAGAGCGAAAGGGAAGGTTTATGATAGGTTGGAAGGCGAGAGAGATTAAATGACAACAGGGATGAAAGTGAAAGGCAAAAGGACATGGTACTGGGACAAATAAAGAAATGTTTGTTGTGAATAATCAGCTATAGCTGCCAGACAAGAAGTGGTTACAATATAAAAATGTTGATTTTAGTGCTGATTCCAGAAAGAATTCTTCGTTGAAAGATACGATGCTACTCTCACACTGATATTCAGCTTCATTTGAACAGTGTAGGAGGCTGAAGACAGAAAGGCCAGAGTGGAAGTGGACTGGAGAATTAACCTGACCGACAGGCGACCAGACTCCTCAGAGTCACACTGGTGGACTGAACGTAGATGTTCCTCAAAGTGGCCACCCAATCTGTTTTAGCCTCTCCAATGTAGAGCAGATCACAACCAGTAAATATTGTGTACGAAATTGAAAGGACAGGTCAATGCTGTTTCACCTGGAGCCTTGAACAACGAAGAGGGGGTGGCGAAAGGGCGGAGCATCTCTTGCAATTACACAGAAAAGAGCAACAGGAAGAGGAGAGGCTGATGGGAATGCTTGAGGAGTGGGTCGGTGTGAGGAGGAGGCAACGGTCCTTTCAGAATGCTGAAAGTGGAGGAAAGAAGTGTTTTATGGTGGCATCGTGCTGGAAGTGACCAAACTGTATTGAATGTGGAGCCTAGTGGAGTGGAAGGTGAGGACAAGGGGAAACCTTGTCATGGTCCTGGGAGTGGGGGAGTCGGGGAAGGGGTGAGAGCAGAAACGTAGGAAATGGAATAGACCTGGTCAAGGGCCCCCTGAAAACCATGGTTGAAGAAAAAGGATGGGATAGAGAAAGAACTGCTATGGGAGGTCAGCGCATGTGCAAATGGGAGGGAGATACTGGGAGAATGAAATCGGGTCCTTACCAGAGCTGGGGTAGGAGAAAATGCAGTCATGGTAACTATGGGAGTCAGTGGGCATGTGGTGAAAATGCATTGACAGCCCATCTCCAGATATAGAGAGAGAGAGAAGCTGAGGAAGGAAAGGGAAGAGCCAGAGACGGATGGTGCAATCTTCCAGTACAGTGCTTCTGATATGACATCCATGTTCCTCAACTGACAATTTCTCCCCATCATTGTCGACAGGGCCCTTTACTGTATTTCTTCCATTTCCCACACTTCTGCTCTCATCCCTTGCACTCCCTCACATAATCATAATATACCTTCGTTAGTACAGAAAGGAAGGAAGTTACTGACCCACCTGAACAGACTATCAGTGACCAGCTTGACACAGCTGTGGGCAGCAGATTGAGGAACACCACATAGATCTCGCACTGAACCCTGTAAAGAAGCCGAGGTGAAATAATTAAGGGGCACTGTAACCTTAAGAACCACAGGCATAGATTGGCCATCGACACAGTTTGAGGTGATCTCCGGGCAAATCTCTTGGCAAATGGAGGTTATGCTGTGCCTAGAGGTGGGATCTCCTTTGGAATTGGACCTCAGACATGTCCAGGTAACAAGAGTGCTGTTTGTAAACTCTGACAGCAGGGTAATGGTGTCTTCTGCAGACCCTTCTGCCTTGCACTTGCTACTGGCCCTGCAGCCCCTCTGTCTGAGCCTCTCTGACTACTAGTCGCTCTTTGAGATGCTGCCTGCAGTCACCTGGCCTCCTCTCCCTTCTGGCCCTTTCCTCTTCTGAGGAGGAGGTCCCTCCAGACAATTCCTATTGCTGAAATACAATGCATAGGATAGAACACCGAAGGGAGCTCTCAGTAGAAAGCTTCTGAAAATACTCATAAACCAGAGTCTTCCAGAACACAGAAAAAATGCAATGAACTGTCTGAAAACTACCTCCAATCAACTCACTGACAAAAACCTATCTAAAGATGTTCTTGCTCTAGTGAGAGTGCAGAGAAGGTTTATCGGACTGATTTCTGGGATAGGGGAACTGACATCTGAGCGATTTAGTCAGATAGGATTATACTCACTGGAGTTCAGAAGAATGAAGGAGATCTCACAGAAACCTATAAAATTTGAACAGGACTAATCAGGGAAGATGCAAGAAGGATGTTCCCAATGGTGGGGTGTCCAGAACAAGGAGACCCTGTCTGAGGATATGGGGTAAACCATTTTAGACAGAGATGAGGAGAAATTTCTTCACCCAGAGAGTGGCCAGCCTGTGGAATTCACTACCACAGAAAGTAGGAGGCCAAAACATTGAATGTTTTCAAGAAGGAGTTAGATATAGCACTTGAGGTGAAGGGGATCAAAAGATATGGGGGAAGGTGGGATCAGGCTATTGAGTTGGATAATCAGCCATGATCATAATGAATGGTGGAGCAGGCTCGAAGGGCTGAGTGACCTCCTCCTGCTCCTATTTTCTATGTTTCCATATTTACTCAACTTGCCAAGATCCTAGTCACCTTTTAACCCACCCTTGTATTGAGTTTTAATTAAAAATACGATGGGCGCCTGGCCAAATGGCCTGTACGCTGAGCGTGAAATCACACCGGCCACATAAATTCCCAGTGAATTGCCTTTTCAATTAATCCAATTGCCCCTTTAATTGCCCTCGGGCATGCTTCTGATATCCACACATGCCCACTGACTGTAATATCACACAATGGGGCGATTACATGGGCATGCACCCCTGACAACTTCTCGCGTGATTTTGCATGAGATCAGGATCACCGCAGTCCCTCATCAACATCAGAAAATCCAGGCCCAAGACTCGAAGCACACCTTCCAGATTAAACAGCAATTTACCCGTACTTCTTTCAATTGAGCAAACCTCATTCCCTGCTCATGATGCAGGCTCCTCAGCATTGGAGAGAGCAAACGCAGAATGAGTGATTGTTTTGTGGGACATCTTTGTTCTGTTTGCAAGCGTCTGGCCGTGTATCATTTTAATCCTCTATTCCACTCCAACCTTTCTGTCTTCAGCCTCCTAGGCTGTTCCAAAGAAGTTCAAGAAACAGCACCTCACCTTTCAACTTGCCACCTTATAGTCTTCCGGAATCAACATTTGATTCAACAATTTCAGATCATAATTTCTGTCACTGTTTTTTGTGAGGTAGCATCGTTGAAAATTCCTCCTTTCCATTTACACCTCCTCGAGTCACATCTTTTGCGCTGAATTGTACAAAAAGTATCAAATTCCTGCGCACTCCAGCTAGAAAGTCAGGAGAGAGCCCACGGAGTGGATGCCAGTTGTCCTACAACCAGTAATGACCAGGCTGGGGTAGGAACTTCTAACCTTTAGGATCAGGAACTCCTGCCTCAGAGAGCTGCTGGCTAATCCAGAGGCCAGCAGCTCTCCAACACATCGGGTTGGAGGTAAGTGCATTGAACCAGGATTTGGGGATGTGTTTGGGGGTCTCAGCGGGTGTCAAGCTGGCAAACCCTGGCATGGGTGGGGAGAAGCTATGGTTTGAGGGGCCAGGGAAGAAGACAAATTAGATGGGGGGGGGGGGGGGGGGGTTAAAAGCTTGGCTGGGACAGTTAAGGAAGGATCCTCCCACTCCACCACATTGCACCACGAGCCCGCACAGAGAAACCTACCAGCTGGATGCTTGGTATGGGCTTCTCCAAATGCTGGTTAAATCCTGCTGGCAATGGGATGAGGCCATTAAGTGGGAATCAATTGATTAACTAAGGTCCTCAATTGGTCCACTGGCGGATGATCCACACAAAGCTACCCCACCACTAGTATAATTAGAGTCATAGAATCATAGAGGTTTACAGCATGGAAACAGGCCCTTTGGTCTAACATGTCCAGCCACCTTTTTTTTAAAACCCCTAAGCTAGTCCCAATTGCCCGCATTTGGCCCATATCCCTCTATACCCATCTTACCCATGTAACTATCTAAACGCTTTTTAAAAGACAAAATTGTACCCGCCTCTACTATTACCTCTGGCAACTTGTTCCAGACACTCACCACCCTCTGTGTGAAAAAATTACCCCTCTGGACACTTTTGTATCTCTCCCCTCTCACCTTAAACCCATGCCCTCTAGTTTTAGACTCCCCTACCTTTGGGAAAAGATATTGACTGTCTAGCTGATCTGTGCCCCTCATTATTTTATAGACCTCTATAAGAACGTCCCTCAGCCTCCGACGCTCCAGAGAAAGAAGTCCCAGTCTATCCAGCCTCTCCTTATAACTCTATCCATCAAGTCCCGGTAGCATCCTAGTAAATCTTTTCTGCACTCTTTCTAGTTTAATAATATCCTTTCTATAATAAGGTGACCAGAACTGTACACAGTATTCCAACTGTGGCCTTACTAATGTCTTGTACAACTTCAACAAGCCATCCCAACTCCTGTATACAATGTTCTGACCAATGGAACCAAGCATGCCAAACGCCTTCTTCACCACTCTGTCCACCTGTGACTCCACTTTCAAGGGTTATGAACATGTACCCCTAGATCTCTTTGTTCTGTAACTCTTCCCAACGCCCTACCATTAACAGAATAAGTCCTGCCCTGGTTCAATCTACCAAAATGCATCACCTCGCATTTATCTAAATTAAACTCCATTTGCCATTCTTCAGTCCACTGGCCCAATTGATCGAGATTCCATTGCAATCCTAGATAACCTTCTCCACTGTCCACTATGCCACCAATCTTGGTGTCATCTGCAAACTTACTAACCATACCTCCTATATTCTAATCCAAATTATTAATATAAATGACAAATAACAGTGGACCCAGCACTAATCCCTGAGTCACACCGCTGGTCACAGGCCTCCAGTTTGAAAAACAACCCTCTACAACCACCCTCTGGCTTCTGTCATCAAGCCAATTTTGTATCAATTTAGATATTTCACCGTGGATCCAAAGAACAAAGAACAAAGAACAAAGAACAGTACAGCACAGGAAACAGGCCCTTCGGCCCTCCAAGCCTGTGCCGCTCCTTGGTCCAACTAGACCAATCGTTTGTATCCCTCCATTCCCAGGCTGCTCATGTGACTATCCAGGTAAGTCTTAAACGATGTCAGCGTGTCTGCCTCCACCACCCTACTTGGCAGCGCATTCCAGGCCCCCACCACCCTTTGTGTAAAAAACGTCCCTCTGATATCTGAGTTATACTTCGCCCCTCTCACCTTGAGCCTGTGACCCCTCGTGATCATCACCTCCGACCTGGGAAAAAGCTTCCCACTGTTCACCCTATCTATACCCTTCATAATCTTGTACACCTCTATTAGATCTCCCCTCATTCTCCGTCTTTCCAGGGAGAACAACCCCAGTTTACCCAATCTCTCCTCGTAGCTAAGACCCTCCATACCAGGCAACATCCTGGTAAACCTTCTCTGCACTCTCTCTAACGCCTCCACGTCCTTCTGGTAGTGCGGCGACCAGAACTGGACGCAGTACTCCAAATGTGGCCTAACCAGCGTTCTATACAGCTGCATCATCAGACTCCAGCTTTTATACTCTATACCCCGTCCTATAAAGGCAAGCATACCATATGCCTTCTTCATCACCTTCTCCACCTGTGTTGCCACCTTCAAGGAATTGTGCACTTGCACACCTAGGTCCCTCTGTGTTTCTATACTCCTGATGACTCTGCCATTTATTGTATAACTCCTCCCTACATTATTTCTTCCAAAATGCATCACTTCGCATTTATCCGGATTAAACTCCATCTGCCACCTCTCCGCCCAATTTTCCAGCCTATCTATATCCTGCTGTATTGCCAGACAATGCTCTTCGCTATCCGCAAGTCCAGCCATCTTCGTGTCATCCGCAAACTTGCTGATTACACCAGTTACACCTTCTTCCAAATCATTTATATATATCACAAATAGCAGAGATCCCAGTACAGAGCCCTGCGGAACACCACTGGTCACAGACCTCCAGCCGGAAAAAGACCCTTCGACCACTACCCTCTGTCTCCTATGGCCAAGCCAGTTCTCCACCCATCTAGCCACTTCTCCTTGTATCCCATGAGCCTTAACCTTCTTAACCAACCTGCCATGTGGGACTTTGTCAAATGCCTTACTGAAATCCACATAGACAACATCCACGGCCCTTCCTTCATCAACCTTTTTTGTCACTTCCTCAAAAAACTCCACCAAATTTGTAAGGCACGACCTCCCTCTTACAAAACCATGCTGTCTGTCACTAATGAGATTGTTCCTTTCTAAATGCACATACATCCTGTCTCTAAGAATCCTCTCCAACAACTTCCCTACCACGGACGTCAAGCTCACCGGCCTATAATTTCCTGGGTTATCCCTGCTACCCTTCTTAAACAATGGGACCACATTCGCTATCCTCCAATCCTCAGGGACCTCACCCATGCCCAAAGAAGCGACAAAGATTTCCGTCAGAGGCCCAGCAATTTCATCTCTCGTCTCCCTGAGCCGTCGAGGATAGATGCCATCAGGCCCTGGGGCTTTGTCAGTTTTAATGTTCCCTAAAAAACCTAACACTTCCTCTCTTGTAATGGAGATTTTCTCTAACGGGTCAACACCTCCCTCCGAGACACTCCCGGTTAACACGCCCCTTTCCTTCGTGAATACCGATGCAAAGTATTCCCATGAGATTTAACCTTATGCAGCAACCTACCATGCAGTACCTTGTCAAAGGCCTTGCTAAAGTCCATGTAGACAACATCAACTGCACTGTCGTCATCTACCTTCTTGGTTACCCCTTCAAATAACTCAATCAAATTTGTGAGATATGATTTTCCACTCACAAAGCCATGCTGACTGTCCCTAATCAGTCCTTGGGCCTCTAAATGCCTGTAGATTCTGTCTCTCAAAATACCTTCCAACAAGTTACCCACCACAGATGTGAGGCTCACCAGCCTATAATTCCCAGGCTTTTCCCTGCAGCCCTTTTTAAACAGGCACAACATTTACCACCCTCCAATCTTCAGTCACCTCACTATCGATAATTCAAATATCTCTGCGAGGGGACCGCAATTTCCTCCCTAGCCTCCCACAATATCCTGGGATACACTTCATCAGGTCCCGGGGATTAATCTACCTTGATGCGCTTTAAGACTTCCAGCACATCCTTTTCTGTAATATGTACATTCCTCAAGACATCACTATTTATTTCCCCAAGTTCCCTAACATCCATGCTTTTCTCAACAGTAAATACTGATGAGAAATATTCATTTAGGATCTCACCCATCCCTTGTAGATCCGTACCTAGATGACCTCGTTGATCCTTAAGAGGCCCTACTCTCTCCCTAGTTACTCTTTTGGCCTTTATGTGTTTGTAGAAGCTCTTTGGATTCTCCTTTGCCTATCTGCCAAAACAACCTCGTGTGCCCTTTTTGCCCTCCTGATTTCTCTCTTAACTCTACTTCTATACCCCCTATTCTCTTCAAGAGATTCGCTTGATCCCAGGTGCCTCTGCATGTCATGTGCCTTCTTCCCCAATTGCAGTGGGGATAGGGGAGGAGGCAGACAGTCCATCCAATGGATTTAATGTGCCCCCTCCACCTTTAATCCTTTGGTGAGGGAGTGTTAAATCCAACTTTATATTTTCTTTACATGTTCCATTACAATCTTTTTCATCTTTTACTATTATCCCTTTTGTCAGTGCCTTCCACCTACCACAAACCTTCCCTTTTCTTATTTCCTCCCTTTGCCCCTTTCCCAGCCTCATTAAGAACTCCCAGCTCTGATGTGGGGGAGGGGGGGTCAATGACCTGAGTGGGTAGGCAATGGCCTAGTTATCGCTAGACTATTAATCCAGAAGCTCAGCTAATGTTCTGGGAACTTGAGTTCGAATTCCGCCACGGCAGCTGGTGGATTTTGAATTCAATAAAAGAAATCTGGAATTTAGAATCTACTGATGACGATGAAACCATTGACAATTTTCGGAAAAACCCATCTGTTTCACTGGCACAGTGGTTAGCACTGCTGCTTCACAACACCAGGGACCCGGGTTCGATTCCCGGCTTGGGTCACTGTCTGTGTTGAGATTGCCCATTCTCCTTGTGTCTGCGTGGGTTTCCTCTGGGTGTTCTGGTTTCCTCCCACAATCTTAAAGACATGCTAGTTAGGTGCATTGACCTGAACAGGCGCCAGACTGTGGCGACTAGGGGAATTTCACAGTAACTTCATTGCAGTGATAATGTAAGCCTTACTTGTGACTAATAAATAAACTTTACCTTTTACTTTAACTAATGTCCTTTAGAGAAGGAAATCTGCCATCCTTAACTGGCCTGGCCTACACGTGACTCCAGAGCCACAGCAATGTGGTTGACTCTCAACTGCCCTCTGAAATGGCCTAGCAAGCCACTCAGTTCAAGAGTAATGAGGGATGGGTAATAAATGCTGGCCCAACCAGCATCGCCCACATCAAATGAATGAATAAATTTTAAAAAAATGTTAACTCTGTTTCTCCACAGGTGTTTACAGACCTGCTGATCATTTCCAGCATTTTCTGTTTTTGTTTCAGAATTCAGGGTGCGCAATAGTTTGGACAATTCGCAATTGGACTGCAACAGTTTAAGAAGGCAGCTCACTTCTCAAGGGCAATTAGGGATGAGCAATTAATGCTGGCCAATACTGCTCAAGTCCCATAAAAGAATATTTAGAAACTACTTTTGATGTGTAGTCACTGCTGTTTCTCTTGCACAAATTGAGATTTGCCCCTGAAGTTTTCACAGTGGGGCAGACTTTTCTGTTCCTGGAAAAATGGCCTGTCATGCCTCCCACCTGATTTTCCTCTTTGCCCTGAGCCCTGGTGATCAGATACACCCAGGAACATCCAGCCACTGGATAGCCAAAACTAAGATATAATTATATCAAATTGACTTCTGTAACGGGGAAGGGTCTGCACATCATCAAAGCTCTTGACACCAAAGTCTTCACACTGGAGCACAGAAATGTGAGGAAGTATGTCTTCAGATTGTCACAGAAAAGCACCATCTCTGGAAAGAAAGTATGGCAGCAGTCCCTGCATCAGCAAATGATGACCGACAATATACCCCCTTTGCAACTGACAAACCCTTGCTTGAATTAAAGTGTACTCCCACCTGAAGACTCACATTAGAAGACCAGTAGATGTGAATCATCAGCAATTTTTAAAATTCATTTACGGGATGTGGGCGTTGCTGGGTAGGCCAGCATTTAATATCCATCCCTAGTTAAGTACATAAGAACATAAGAATTAGGAGCAGGAGTAGGCCATCTGGCCCCTCAAGCCTGCTTCAACATTCAGTAAGATCATGGCTGATCTTTTCGTGGACTCAGCTTCACTTACCCGTCCACTCTCCATAACCCTTAATTCCTTTACTGTTTTGAGGCTATGCCCCCTAGTTCTAGTTTCACCCACCAGTGGAAACAACTTCCCTGTTTCTATCTTATCTTTTCCCTTCATAATCTTATATGTTTCTATAAGATCTCTCCTCATTCTTCTGAATGCTATAGCCCCAGTCTACTCAGTCTCTCCTCATAAGCCAACCCTCTCAACTCCGGAATCAATCTAGTGAATCTCCTCTGCACCCCCTCTAGTTCCAGTATATCCTTTCTCAAATAAGAAGACCAAAACTGTATACAGTACTCCAGGTGTGGCCTCACCAGCACCTTATACAGCTGCAACATAACCTCCCTGTTTTTAAACTCCATCCCTCGAGCAATGAAGGACAAAATTCCATTTGCCTTCTTAATTATCTGCTGTACCTGCAAACCTACCTTTTGTGATTCATGTACAAGGACACCCAGGTCCCTCTTCACAGCAGCATGCTGCAATTTTTTACCATTTAAATAATAATCCATTTTGCTGTTATTCCTACCAAAATGGATGACCTCACATTTACCAACATTGTATTCCACCTGCCAGACCCTTGCCCACTCACTTAGACTATCTATACCCCTTTATATCCCTTTGTAGACTTTTAGTGTCCTCTGCACACTTTGGTCTACCACTCATCTTAGTGTCATCTACAAATTTTGACACACTACACTTGGTCCCCAACTCCAAATCATCAATGTAAATTGTAAACAATTGTGGTCCCAACACTGATCCCTGAAGCACACCACTAGTCACTGATTGGCAGCTAGAACAACACTCATTTATTCCCACTATTTGCTTTCTGTTAGTTAATCAATCCTCTATCCATGCCAACACATTACTCGTAACACCGTACACCATTATTTTCTGCAGCAGCCTTTGGTGTGGCACCTTGTCAAATGCCTTCTGGAAATCCAGATACACCACATCCCCATTGTCCACCATGCACTCAAAGAATTCCACAAAGAATTCCACCAAATTAGTCGAACATGACCTGCCTTTCATGAACCCATGCTGTGTCTACCCAATGGGACAATTTATTTTCAGATGTCTCACTATTTCTTCCTTGATGATAGATTCAAGCATATTCCCTACTACAGAAGTTAAGCTAACCAGCTTTTTGTCTACCTGCTTTTTTAAACAGTGCGTCACATTTGCTGTTTTCCAATCTGCGGGAACCATCCCAGAGTCCAGCGAATTTTGGTAAATTATCGCTAGTGCATTTGCTATTTCCTCCGCCATCTCTTTTAGTACCCTAGGATGCATTCCATCAGGGCCAGGAGTCTTGTCTACCTTTAGCCCTATTAGCTTGCCCAACACTACCTCTTTAGTGATAACAATAGTTTCTAGGTCCTCACCTGCTGTAGCCTTCTTGTCATCAATTTTTGGCATTGAGAAGTTGCCCTTGAATCGGTGGTGGTGAGCTGCTTTCTTGAACTGCTGCAGTCCCTGAAATGTAGGAACACCCGCAGTGCTGTTAGAGAGGAAGTTCCTGGATTTTGACCCAGCGAAAGTGAAGGAACACGATATATTTCCAAGTCAGGATGGTGAGTGGCTTTGAGGGGAGCCTCTAGGTGGTGGTGTTCCCAGGTATCTGCTGCTCTTGCACTTCTCGATGGTAGTTGTCATGGGTTTGGAAGGTGCTGCCTAAGGAGTCTTGTTGAGTTCCTAAGTGTATCTTGTAGCCAAAGCAACTCATCCTCGACATTCTTACATCTTGCTTTTAGCCCAGAGTAGTGGAGTGAAAGTCTCTCTCTCTCTCTCTCTCTCTTTCAATTCTAAGGCTCCGTGTTAAATAAATTTTGACTGTCCCAATGAGATATCTGCGAGACATCATGGACACAAGTTTCAAGGCACAGGTTTACACTAAATTGCCAAGCTCGTTGTCAGTCCAGAAGAATAATCAGTGCAGGCATTAAACATAAAGTTATGGATTTTCTCCACAACAGAGAGCTGGTGGAAGAGGCCTGAATCCAGAAGGCCTGTCCCCCATGTATTGCACCTATCATTGTTGTGGGGCAGAAATAGGCCCATAGAAATCAGCAGCTGCCCCCACTCCTGTGTGATTTTGATGCAAGATGTGTCTGAAGCACAATGCATGCAGATTAGACTTGGCAGGAGCGGATCTGAACTTTGTGGATTCATTTGGATAGCCAGAGAGCACCTTTTGGAAAGGTATGGTACACCTTTGGATTTGGTCCTGGGACACCTTTGGCAGAGGTAACTTGCCCTTTGGAAAAGGTAAGGAGCCGTTTAGGAGAGGTGAAGTGCCTTTTGGGATTGTTAAAGTGAGGCATGAATGTGTACAAAAAGTGTATAAACTCAGTGGAACTGTGGAGCTCACTGGAACCTCAAAAGCAACTGTCAAAAGTGTCAAGATGAACTGTCAAAGGGAGTTGTCAAGCTGTCAAGACATTTAAAACTCCTGCCCTTTAACTCTTTGGAAAAACTATCCAGAGTGTTAAAAATATATGGTGTGTTATTTCACTCTGTTGACGGAAGACTTGGAGAGTTGTCATGACTGGATTAGTGTTATATGACTGATTTCACAACCATCCATTATCACAGTGGGGTGTCTGCCATTTCATGGTTTGATCGATAGCTCCAAGTGGTTATGAACTCTTTGAAGTCAGACTATAAATTCCAGTGTTTGTTTCTATAAGGAATTATACAACTGAATGAAATGATTGTTATTATAAGAGATAATGTAGTTGACAAATGTAACTATAGTAAATGGGTGTTTATGAATTAGTGTTTTTGTTAATAATGTCTGCAACAGACAGTTGGAATTTAATTTAATTTAATCACAGCATGGGTGCTGAGGTTTTCCTAGTGTGGCTACTGGGTAAGTTGGTATGGTAGGTGTAAGGATAAAGGGTGGTGGGTAGGGGGCATGGGTTGGCACCTAAATTGGCATAAAGGATGCTTGGGAGGATCATGGGTTGGCATGGGAAAATGAGGGGCAACAGGAATGGGCAGATGGAAAGAGGTTTGCATGGAGGGAATGAGGGACCATGGGGGTCATGGATTGGCATGGAGGGGGCATGGGGTGTCCATGGATAAAATGACGGGGTGAGAAGGGTCGAGGTTGGAGGGATTTTTTCTATTTTTCCATTTAAAAAAAATATTTGATACAGTGCCAATGCGTTGAGGCAGGCCTTCCCCCAGCATACCTCTGCAACTGGCAACTTTCCCATTCATTCCAGAGTCACCTGACCCAACTACTAGTATAGCCTGCTCTCCGAAACAAAAATCTGACCGTTGGTCAGATATTTTTAGAAGTTGATTTTGTGGAGCCGGGAATTCCAACCATGGACAAAAATCGAGGCCATAGATGCTGTATTGGATGGCCATCCAAATTTGGGGTTAAGAAATGTTTGTTGGACAGAACAGAGGGAACGTTATTTCTGACAGTGTCTTACCTGATCTGGGAGTGCTTAATGCCATTATTGAGTGACAGTTGTAGGAATAGGGTTTAATTGTTCAGTATTGACATCTCTCTCGTGAATATGCACAAACACGTGCCATATGTGTTTATAAAACTTAACCACACTGTGTAATTCATTTGGAGTATGGTACTTTGTAACGGCATGACTGAATCGATCAGCTGGTGTTTTCTGGTTGCCTGTTTTGTGCACTTACACAACATGATAAGATTATATACAAAAATAATTGTGTTCTTATTTTATTGTCAAGTGAGTTTTCCTAAGTTTGAAATTATACTGCCTTCTGTTCCTTTGCAGCTTCACTTGAACAGGTTTGCACCGGTTCTCCTCTCTTGTTGAAAACCTGGATTGCATCTGCCTTTATTCTTTCAATATATTTTGAGAAAGATTAATTACATTGTATTTTCTCTGCCTTCATATTGTCCAAAGAATTGTATCTCCATTTAACATCAGCATAAACCAATTGCACAAAACAGATTACAGAATATGGAATATGTATTCAATGTCCCTCTGCTCATGCTGAAGACAGGTAATATTACTGCCCCATGTAATCAGAGACGTTTTGAGACAACCCACACAAGTCTTCTGGGCATTCAAATGTTAAACAGAGCTTTTTTTTTCACAAAGGAACACCTCATTATCCCTGATGTCTCATGTCCTGCAGCTAATTGCATGATTTGACCTATCTATCAATAAATGCTATTGGAGACTTTGGAGATTTGGCAGCATTCTGTGGTTTCGGTCAGAAGCCACAAATTACAAACAGAGACAAAAACAATTCTCCTTCTTAAATTCAGTGCAGATCCCAGAGCTCTGAAGTTCACTGCGCATGGTGCCAGCCTCGATTGCAGCATCTTTCCTGCAATTAACTGGAGGCCTTAGCAATAAATGCCTAATTGAAACAAAACCTGAGGCTATCTTTGATTTTATACGCCCTCATTAATTCCAAGCTGCTGGTCCCTCTTAAAGGTTCTGCTTGTCTTTCCAAAAATCTCTATTTTTCTTATTTTAACTTTGTGTACTGATAATGAATATTGTGCCTTTTAACAGAATGATTATTGGAGTCCAGAGTCCTGGGAAAGGGAATACTGAATCAATTTTGCACTTATGGTCAATTTAATTCACAGCATTGCCTCCAGGTGTAGAGGGAAGAAGAGTTATATGAACTCAAAATGTTAACAGAAGAACCTTTACTGCACTGCCGAAGGGCCTTTTCTGTGCTGTAGACCTCTGTGGCTCTATGCTGGAAAATGGGATTAGAATAGTTAGGTGGTTGTTTTTGACTGGTGCAAATGTGATGGGCCAAAGGACTGGAGGGTTTGAATTGTGAGGAGAGGCTGGATGGCTGGAACTTTTTTCGCTGGAGCGTAGGAGGATGAGGGGTGATCTTATACAGGTTTATTAAATCATGTAAGGCACAGATAAGGTGAATGGCCAAGGTCTTTTCCTCAGGGTAGTGGAGTCCAAAACTAGAGGGCATAGGTTTAAGGTGAGAGGGGAAAGATTTAAAAGGGACCTGAGGGGCAAATGTTTCACACAAGAGGATGGTGCGTAAATGGAATGAGCTGCCAGAGGAGGTGGTAGAGGCGGGCACAATTACAACATTTAAAAGACATTTGGACAGGTACATGGATAGGAAGGGTTTGAAGGGATATGGGGCAAACAGAGGCAAATGGGACTAGTTCAGTTTAGGAAACCTTGTCGGCATGGATGAGTTGGGCCGAACGGCCTATTTCCGTGCTGTATATCTCTCTGACTCTATGACACTTGCTGTGCTGTAGACCTCTATACCCCTGACGCTGTTTCTCTCTCCACAGATGCTGCTGAATTTTTCCAGCATTTTCTGTTTTTTTTTTGCACAAAGCCAATGTTACCCCTGACAAATGTGAAATACAAATTCTATCAATTGTAAAACCCAGGCTGAGCTGATATTTAAGTGGATAAACCATTACCTTTAAAGTTCAGGAAATGTGTGGCAAACAATGAAACATAATGAAACATGATTCTTTATTACATCAATTTCCTGTCTTACAACTTGCATTACACTATGTATGTATAACATTTTATTTCTGCGGTCATATAAGTAATTTAAATTTTTTTAACATCTACTTCCTAATGACAACCTTAATGCATGTGCGTGTAAGCCTTTATCATTGGCATGTTTCAAAATGACATCAGGTTCTGTCACAGCCAGTGTAAAGAAAAATTACTTTGCTTAATATTGGCTAATGTTAAAAAAAGGCTTTTATTGTGTGAAGTGATTTCTTGTCATTTATGGATTTTTCAATTTTGACAATTGTATGAGTTACTTACCAAGCAAATAATAGGTTCTTTGACCCTTTTCCAAAGTCAAGCCAACTTGAATCTTTTCCATGCCAAGTTTTACAATCATTTACCCTCACTTTTTCCACTGCGTTTTGCAGTGTAATATGCGATTTAAGTGGAACACTTTTCTGCTGCACTTTCAATACTCCCTCATGTAAAATAAATGCAATCCAGCAATAAACCACAGCAACCTGGGATCTCAGAAGAAAATTGGTCCTGAGAAGTATGTAATACTGAGGTAAAACTGATTTTGTTTTATCAGCGCAGCACCTAATCTAAATCCCAAGAATTTACTTCTCTTGAGGACTGATTAAACAATAGAAAAGGAAGAGCAGGAATAACAGGCCATTTTTGAGTTGGCAGGTGATAATTAGTGGGACACAACAAGGATCAGTACTTGGACTTCAGCTAATTACAATCTAATGTTTGATTTAGATAACAAGACTGAGGATAAAGTATCCAGGTTTGCTGACAATACAAAGTCAGTTGGACAAGTAAGTGGCGAGGAAGATGCAGAATAGCTCTGCAGAGGGTTATAGGTTGGGTGAATTGTTAAAACTCTTACTGTGAATGGACAAGGACATGTCAGATGGAATATAATGTGGAGAAGTGTGAAGTTACAAATTTTGCTGATAAGTATAGAAATAATAATCTGGATCTTGCACAAAGCGGCAGTCACTGTCTGTACTCCGTCTGTACTTTCCTTTCCTCCCACTCAGCTCTGCATTTCTGGCCAGGTCTCTTCCTCATCTCTGTCTTAAAATTGAGACCTCTTCAGTCTTCAATTGTGGACTCTAGTTCTAGTTTCCCCCACAAGAGAAAACATCATCCTGGTATCCACCCTATCAAGTCCCCTCAAGATTTGTTTCAATAATCTCATAGAATCCCTACAGTGGAGAAGAGGCTGACAGAGAATCTTACCTAGGCTCTCTGTCCTTCCTTATCACTGTAAACCCAAACATTTCCCATGGCTAATCCATCTAACTTGCACGTCTTGGGGCACAGAGGCAATTTACCATGGCCAATCCACCTAACTTGCGCATCTTTGGACTGTGGGAGGAAACTGGGGCACCCAGAGGAAACCCATGCAGACACGAAGAGAACGTAAAAATCATTTCACATCTTTCCCACCTCCAAAGAGTAAAAGTCCCAGCCTGTCCAACCAATCAGCATGAAATAAGTTCTTCTTCCCAGGAATGAGTCAAGTGAATCTTCTCTGAACTGCTTCAAACTCATTTTTTTTCAAATAAGGAGACCAAAACTGTACACACTATTCCAGATGTGGAATGAATAAATAAAATAAGTAAAACTCAATGCTGAATTCCCAGCTTCTGACCTGATGAAGGAGGAACGTTATTTATGAAACGATTGTAGATGTTTGCATCCAAGACATTATTCTGAGGAACTCCTGCAGTGATGTTCTGGGATCGAGATGATTAGCCTCCAATATCTATAACTACCTTCGTTGGAGTAGGCATGACTACAACGAATGGAGGGTTGATTCTCATTGACTTCAGTTTTGCCAGGGCTCTTTGATGTCACACTCAGCACATAGAAACATAGAAAAGTTAGGACCATAGGCCAGAATTTTATGGCGATCCACCGGACGAACTCCCTACCCGAACGTGCAAAAACTTGCGTGAAAATACGTTGGGAAGCACGCCGCTGTCATCACGCACCTGTGTAATATTGATTCGACGGGCACCCACAGGAGTTGGAGTTGTGCACGCTGATAATTAAAGTGCCAATTAAGGCCACTAAAACTAAATAAACCATTGACTGAGATTTTATATTTTCCGTCCAATTTTGCACATGTCGCATGGCCAAAAAGTGCAGGCGGGCATTACATTGATAAGTATAGAAACAATAACCTGGATCTTACACAAAGCCGCAGTCAATTTGTCATCCAAGGGTGGGATAAAAGGCCCCAGAGCAGAAGCATGTTCATTTCATTTTTGATATTGCTGCTGTCATATTTCTGAGCTTTGCTAGATTTCATTTTGATTGTGGTAGCTTTCTAAGCTGGTTCATCAACAAACATGTGCCAAAGTTCTATCAAAATAGATCAGTCAGTACAAACCATGGGGAACATTGATATTTAGGAAAGATATTGGCCTTGAAATTCCATGGAGTCTAGAAGAATGAGAAGAGATCTAATTGAGGTATATAAAATGCTAAAGGAGATTGACAGGGTAGACGTAGAGCAGATGTTTTCCCTTGTTGGACATTCTAGAATGAGAGACCATAGTTTTAGGCTAAGGAGAGGCAGATTTAAAACAGAAATGAGGAGGAATCACTTCACTCAAATAGTCATGAATCTGTTGAATTCTGTACCCCAGTGCAGTGGATGCTGGAACACTGAACAAATTTAAGGAGGAGATAGACAAATGTTTAATTAGTAATGGGCTGAAGGGTTATAGAAAACTGGCAGGAATGTGGAGATGAGGCTGAGATGAGATCAGCCATGATCGTATTGAATGATAGAGCAGGCTCGAGGGGCTGAATTGCCTACTCCTGCTGTAAGTTCTTATGTTCTATGAATAGGAGATTGAGCTGAGGGTAGGGGCTCTCTAAACATTGGACTCTCATTGACCCAGGCTTTCAATATGACCCAGCACACAGATGTTGCAGCATCCCAACTGACACAGCAGGAGATGTGGGGTGGGGTTTTCTAGTTGTTCCTGCTGGCGGGGTTTTCCAGTCCTGCCAATGGTGACTACCCTGCCACGGGTTCCCTGGCAGGAAGAGGGTGTGAACAACAGGCAAACCTGTTGATAGTGGCAGGACCACAAGATCCTGCCATCAGCCAATGGTGGGTCATCTCCGTCACTGCAAAACACACTGTGGGGGGAATGGCGCGTCCCACCCGTAGAATATAAACAGACCCCTGCATAATTAAAAGCACTTCTTTAAAAAAGGATTCCACTCTAAAAGGGAACACACACACTTCATTTGCAGCCCTCAGTACCCTCCCTCACTTCATCCCCCATCAGGGCCACTAGCTCTAGCTGTGCCATCTCAGCCGGGCAGCCCAGATCTTCTGCAATAGCAGGTAAACCAGATGCACCTTTGATGGCATGGATGTCTACCACGTTGGAGTATTCATCTCTCTGGCGTTCAGTCATTTATGGGTTCAAGTCCCACTCCAGAGGGTTGAGTACATGAACTTACAGACTCAGCGCAGTCCTGAGAGAGTGCTACACTGTCTGTGGTGCCAGTGCTCATCTGAGATGTTAATCTGAGACCATGTCTACCCTCTCAAATGGTAGGGGCTTCATGCCCTGTGTCTGCATGGGTTTCCTCCGGGTTCTCTAGTTTCCTCTCACAGTCGGAAAAACGTGCTGTTTAGGTGTGTTGGCCATGCTAAATTCTCCCTCAGTGTACCCAAACAGGAACCGGAGTGTGGCGACTAGGGGATTTTCACTGTAACTTCACTGCAGTGTTAATGTAAGCCTACTTGTGACAGTAATAAATAAACGTTAACTTTAAACTTTAAACTTTAAACTTAAAAAACTTTAACTTGACACTTTATCAAAGCCACATAGGGAGATGTTAGGATAGATAAACAAAAGCTTGGTCAAAGAGATAGATTTTAAGGATCTTTTTAAAGAAGGAGACAGAGAGATGTGAAACAAAACATTTAAGGGAGGAAATTCCATAATTCGGGCCTAGGCAGCTGAAGGCATGGCTACCAATGGTGCAATGATCACCATCAAGGTCATTAAGAGGTCAGCACTGGAGGATCACAGAGCTCTTAGATTATTTGAATGAGATTGGTGAGTTAAAATGGTCAGATATTATGCTGAGATCCCTGAGTGGGGTTTTCACACACTCACACACCTGACTGTTTTGAATGCTCCCAGTTAAAAACAAGACCTAAGAGACTAGAGAGCATTTATGCAGAGCTAGATATTTGCAGGAAGTTTAGTGCGTGGAAATATTTTTACAAATTAGTACTAATTCAATTACTTTTAAAAAAATGATTGTTGGATTCTAAGTGAATTTTTTGTTGATAAGAATAAATTTAGCAACAAGGTGATTGATGGTTCATGAAATGTTAAGAGGCATGTTTTTCAGGACATGGTAATATTATCTGGAGGAAGTTCACAGTTTTAGGCTTCTCGGGAACGTAAACTGTGCTTGATCATCTCCCTCAGGAAACGTAAGTTAAGAGGCCAAGGCAATGCAAATTGTTCATGGTCCACTGGAAGTAATGTGCTTCCTGAACCAATAACCTTTCACCATTCCACACATTTGCTTTCACAATCATACCACAAGGAGAAAATGTTTCTATCATTGTCTTCTGCTCCACTCAATGCACAGAACCTAATCATTTAAACTCAATCCATTCAAAACACGACAGTCATAAGTAATGGTAACTTGGGCTTGGTTGTCCTTCTGTTGGCAGGTCAATGATGGGCATGACTTGCACCCACCATTTGACTTCAACACGAACTCAATGGACTTTCTAACTAGCAGATGGGTTAGGAATAGTTAGTAATAATAGCCTGAATTCTCATCCTTGAGGTAGATAGCAGAAGTCAGGAAGTCCACTACTCTCAACGGCCTTTCATACCCCCTAAGCCAAGCTATGGCACTTCCATGCCCATTGACCTTCTTGTACTTTGCTGAATCGATGAAAGTTATAGTGACAGTAGGATGTGTAAAAAATCTTTTAAAAAGTTATTCATTCATTCATGACTTTTCACTATGTTAATCAAAAGTCATCTCACCACAGGCAATAAAAGTGACAATTAAGAAGACCCTTCAAGGTATCAATACAGAAACCACTCTTAAACCACTTAACCTTGTGTAAATTACCATGGTGAAATTGGCTGCAAAGTTCAGAGTCTGAGCTGTCAATCAATCTTTTCTCTGTGGTGCAGCTGTTTCAGCAAGAATATTCGATGTCTGGGGTCTCAGTCAGATCCCATTGTTTATTCTTGGCATAGTCTGAAAGGACAATTATTTAAAGGGACAATACACCTTCAATAGCAGAGGGCACAGTAGCAAATATATTCAAGGCAATTATTGCTTCTGAAAGTGGGTTGCAGGTCTTCAGACATAACTCCTCAATAGCTCTGGGTAGGAAGGATGATGGCTTTCTGAGGCTGTGACATGCAAAGAAGTCAATGTAAGAAACCCAGGTGAGTTTGTATCTTTGTATGAGAGCAAGTGTTTTCTGTGACCTACTCTAAATGCTTCCAATCTAGTAATTCCATTTCATCTTCCTTCTACTCAAACCATAAAAATATTCCTATTGGGAAATCTATCTCAGCCTCAAAAATTGTGTATCTTGAGCAACTTGATAAATAGGGTCGGAAAAGCTTGAACAGAACTGCCGGAGCACCTGACAGCTAAAATCAAAGTACAAGTGAAGTAACACAAGCTTTCAGCTCCTGGAAACAAAATTTCATGCAGTATCTATCTTCGGAATAACTCTTCTGCTGTTAATACCACTTATAAAGCAGTGGTAATAGTTAGGACAGAGATTGATGAACCTTTTTGTCTATGTGAAATGGATAGTCTCACAGCAGGCATGGTACTTTCTTTAGAAGACAACTGTGTGTAGTTTTCGGCAGCAGGTTTGTGACAAATCTTACATCATTTAGTGTCCCAAAAACAACTCTGAAATGTTTATTAACTTGAAGGAAAATCCAAAGGAATATGTTACTTTTATTTCTAATTCACAATCAGTCTGAATGCCCTCATTTCTAAAAGCAATTTGGATGATTTTCACATGCAATTCCAGCAGTGTTCTTTTCATCAGCATGTTTAAAGATGTAGCTTCATAATATTAAACAAAAGGATTGAGTTTTATATTCTTCTGTCTGTGAACACTTCCAGTGTTTTCTTAGCTTTCAGAATCATTTTCAACAAGGCTACACTTTTCACTATATACCTGGCTCTGTGCCACAATAAGAGTTTTAACAACACCAGGTTAAAGTCCAACAAGTTTGGTAGCAAATACCATAAGCTTTCGGAGCGCTGCTCCTTCATCAGGTGGAGTGGAGTGGACATTTCCACTCCATCTGACAAAGGGGCAGCATTCCGAAAGCTTATGGTATTTGCTACCAAATAAACCTGTTGGACTTTAACCTGGTGTTGTTAAAACTCTTACTGTGTTCACCCCAGTCCAACGCCGGCATCTCCAAATCTGTGCCATAATGACAGAGACATAAACTTGGCTTTTTCCCCACTTCTGTTTGGTAACTGTCCCTCTCTGATTCAATCTCAGCTAATCTGTTGAAATAGGACAGTGCCCCACACATGGCTATTCTTTTCTGAAAAAAATGTTATTACATGTATTTTTATGGAATTAAATGTGTTCTTCAGAGACTCGGGTTGGTACTGGAGACTGAAATTAAAGAATGCATTTTGGTCTCATTTGCAGGTACTTCAGTGAGTATGTGGAATGCATTTGATCAATAGGCTCGAATCAGGTGTCAAAAGATATGATTCAGAAAAATTAGACTTATCATAGAATCCCTAGGGTGCAGAAAGAGGTCATTCAGCCCATTGAGCCTACACCAACAACAATCCCATCCAGGTCTTATCCCTATAGCCCCATTGTATTTATCCTGCCAGTACCCCCGACACTGAGGGGCAACTTAGCATGACCAATCAACCTAACCCACACCAATCGCACCCCAACAGGCCAGGCCCCCTCTGACCCTGCCTCCTTGGCACTGCCCAATGCCTGGTGGGCAGTGTGCCAAGGTGTCCCTTGGGCATTGCCAGTTTTCCCCTTGGGCAGTGCCAGGGAGCCAGGCTGACACTGCCCAGCGGCAGCCCTCTTACTACCAACCTCCTGGCAGAGCCTCCATGGCCTCAGTTCCCACCAGCGGGGTCTGTTGCCCGTTCATGGGGAGCATGAGTGAACCACTCCTGGCGGGGCGGGGGGAGACACGAGCGGGCTTGGAGACTTCATCCCAGGCACGCTAATGAAATTGAAATTGGAATTTAAATATTTACATCAGTTCTGCACTGGAAATCGGCATGGAGCTGATGACTCCAAAAAACTTGGAGCCGGAGACGTGTGGAGGCCGTGGCGCCCAATGGGGAGCCTGCTAAACGGCCTCCACTAATGTTTCCTGGCTGGAAGAATCGCCCCAGGATGATGAAAAACTCAGTGAATGGAATCAACCTGTATAGAAAATCCTTTCACTTCAGGCAAGCTATTTTTAAGGAAAGGTGTCAGATTAGACTCCAAACTTCAAATGACATAAATTATATCAATTAAAACAAATTAATTTAATGCCTTTATTTCACCAGGTTCAGCTATTTATTGAAAATAAATTAAAACATAAACATGTGGTTTCAAATGCTCTTTTGCAGCATGATTCTTTCTTCATCCCGTTTCTAACCTTGCCACCAACATAGTATTCACCAATCACTTGGCCACTCTGTGTTCCCAATAGTGGGATTTGGTTAACATGAAACATGTGTTAATCCAACAATAATTGGTAATTATTGCTTATCTTTTCTCTTTGGTATTTCACATTTTGCTCACTACTAGAAAGTAGAATTGAGAAGACAAAGAGTGGAATAGTCCCCCAACTGCACCCGCCACCGCCACCCCGCTCCCCCCCCCCCCCCCCCCCCCCGCGCACTACCACCACTGATGGGAGACATGGCAACCACAGTAAGATGTTTAACAACACCAGGTTAAAGCCCAACAGGTTTATTTGGTAGCAAAAGCCACACAAGCTTTCGGAGCCTTCAGCCCCTTCTTCAGGTGAGTGGGAATTCTGTTCACAAACAGGGCATATAAAGACACAAACTCAATTTGCAGAATAATGGTTGGAATGGTCCCAATGTGGGAGACGTGGCAGCCAGGCAGTGGTGGACAATCCCATGGGAACTGTAAACTCAGATTCTAGGTGGCAGGAGTTGATGGTGGGAATTTGTGATCCTGACCATCATGGTGGATAATGGCAGAGGACGTCGGGAAGCTCTTTTGCATCACATCATTGGGATGCCAATGAACCCCTGACTGTCCAATCAATTCCCCCCTTGTCAGCAGGATTTCACGCTACTCTAGAACATGTCCAGACCAACGTGGGATATGTATATCGGGACTTACCTGGATGAAGACCTTGGGCAGCTTGTGGAGGGAGAAGGGATAGAGGCCTCCAGCAACCATCGTCCCTGGAAGATCACATGCAGCAATGGATATGTGGAGCATCTATCACTCCGTGAGTTCTCCTACACCCCCTGCAGCTGGATGGTTGTGGTAACTTGAGTCCACAAATAAGGTAGTCAAAATGCGTTGTTAAGAGAATGTTAGGTGGGCATTAATTGCCCACTTTAGGGCCTCAGGGCAGGAATGCTGTCCATGAGGCTTCCTGCCATGGACTTAATCAAAACAGAACGTGGAAGGCTATGGAGTCTAAACCTCACCACGCAATTAATTGCCCCTCCCTCCAAACCTGTCTGGGAGGAGGGTATTAAATTTTGCCCAATGTTGGATGAGGTTGGGGAAGCTAGATAGATGTAGCTGAAGTTAAGTGAAAATGAGCAATGTTCGCGATGAACAAGATGTGCGATTATAAACTCAGCTTTGAGTCTAACAGAACACTAATGTTTCATATAACCCGATTCAATTTAAGCAGTTATTTTCTAGGTGTGTGCAATTTCCGCAAATTTGATTTTATAAAATCGCATTCATCAATAAAAAATTCACCAAAATGAATTGCAGCACAGAATCAGGGAAACTGAAGTGGCGGGGTTGCCAAAACTTTGTGAATACAATCCATGGTGTCAAACTATTGCAACTATTATGGCTCAAAGTTCATCACTGGATCACTTGTATAAATTGTTCACTGGCTAATGAGGTTGATTGGGATATTTCTGTGCAGTCAGCATGTACGTACATTTTGTTTCCTTTGATTCCTACAGTTCCCAAGGCACCATAACATCACGTGTCTTATCAATTTGCAGTGTGGAAAAAGAAACTACAGGAAACAATCTTGTCAAAAGTACAATAATAGTTAGCACTGTTAAATAAATCATGGTGTTCACACATCTGGATACGCAAATGTTAACATCTTACAATGTGCACCTTTTCCCAGAACAGATTTGCCTCAACTTTTGCAATTGGCAGCTATTTTTTTGGCTTTAGTAGTCTACTGTATTAAGCCACATGCAATGGATTATAGCAACACCAGATGACTGGACCTAGTCCAGTGAACACAAGCCTCAGGCTGGCGGGAAGTGAGCAAGGACAAAATGATTACCGTCAAGATGAGTTAATTGGTTTTATGGCTTTAGTGTTTCTTGTGCCCTTTCTTTTGCTGTGGCATACATTGATGTAATCTTCATCAATGAACCACTGTGGTTTTTGCCACACTGCCTCAATATAGTTATTCAACCGAGCTTTGACGTCTAAAACAGCTCTCGGTTTAATACCGGCTGCTTGGAAAGTAACAGTTAGAATCTTCCCCATTATAATTGACAATCTGTTTCTTTTTATGCCACAACTGTAGCCCAGTTGATCCATAATTTGCCAGATGACAAGATTTCCCAGCTGAAGTCACCAAGCTGTTTTAAAGTTTAAGCTCTGGCCACTCTTGCTGTTGTTTAACCATTTCATAACTTAACAGGTTATTCAACATAATCTCCAGGAGCTTCAAAAATTGCACATTTAAAACTTTTCATATCTTTCTTTGGATTATGGAATATTAAAGCACAGGGGACCATCTGGCCCGATCCCAACTGTGCTGACTCTTTGAAAGAGGTAAACCACAAAAGATCCCATTCTTAATCTTCTTCAGTTCTCTTCCTGAAGGCGGGTTCTTGGTGATTATTTGTACAAACCATGGTGTCATAATTCTTTAAACTACGGGTAGAGCTTGAGGCAGACCTCATGACTGTCTTAGTAGGGATTGAATGCCATGTTGTTGGCGTTAATCTGATCCACATACTAGCTGTCTAGCCAACCGGGCAAACTGGCTCTTCCCGTTCCCAATGCCCTTGAAAACATTTCCTTTTAAAAGTTATCCTGCAATTTGCATCCACCCCTGTTTCTGAACAACTCTAGGTTTTTGATTTGAGTTGATTTGATTTATTATTGTCACATATGTTGGGATACAGTGAAAATTTTTGTTTCTTGCGCAATAAGAAGTTTAACAACACCAGGTTAAAGTCCAACAGGTTTATTTGGTAGCAAAAGCTACACAAGCTTTCGAGGCTCTGAGCCCCTTCTTCAGGTGAGTGGGAATTCTGTTCACAAACAGAACTTATAAGACACAGACTCAATTTACATGAATAATGGTTGGAATGCGAATACTTACAACTAATCCAGTCTTTAAGAAACAAAACAATGGGAGTGGAGAGAGCATCAAGACAGGCTAAAAAGATGTGTATTGTCTCCAGACAAGACAGCCAGTGAAACTCTGCAGGTCCACGCAACTGTGGGAGTTACAAATAGTGTGACATAAATTCTGATTCTAGGATCGCATGATAAAGACTCAGGAGGAAAAAAGCAGAAATATTTATGTGAAATAGTGTGACATAAACCCAATATCCCGGTTGAGGCCGTCCTTGTGTGTGCGGAACCTGGCTATCAGTTTCTGCTCCGCGACTCTGCGCTGTCGTGTGTCGCGAAGGCCGCCTTGGAGAACGCTTACCCGAATATCAGAGGCCGAATGCCCGTGACCGCTGAAGTGCTCCCCAACAGGAAGAGAACAGTCTTGCCTGGTGATTGTCGAGCGGTGTTCATTCAGCGAATGTTCATTCATATTGAGCGGTGCGCAATATACAGACAAAGCATACCGTTCATAGAGTATATAGGGGAGAAGGAAAAGAGAGGGTGCAGAATATAATGTTACAGTCATAGCTAGGGTGTAAAAATAATTTCTTTTAAACTATCCCTTTTTAACCCTGATCTCTCTCTTGATCAATTTTTATAATTATTGAATCGTGTATTTTATTCCTTCCAGGAGAGTAGGTTACAGATGCCATCATTAATCTGCAGAAAGTTATTCAAGATTTAAAGCTTCCGCACAATGCCTCCCTGTAACATGAGGGCTATAGCTTCCCGACATTTGGAACTACCTAACACGTATGATTTTTCTCTTGTTATATGCCCATTTTCAGAGGATTTAGCTTAATCAGAAGCATCAACTAGATTAGGGCAATGCAATTAACACTTCTTACCCATAACCTTGCTGAAATAGATTTGTCAAAGTACTGGCTATCACATGAAAATCCTATTTAAATGGGCCTTCTGTGTCTCATGCTGAATTTCCATCCTTCCTGAATTGGAGCATGGCACAGTGGATTGACCATGGTAAATTACCCTTTAGTGCCCCAAGATGTGTAGGTTAGGGAGATTAATGGGGTAAATACATGGGATTACAGGGAGTGGGCCTGGGTGAGATGCTCTTTTGGAGTGTCAGTGCAGACTCGATGAGCCAAATGGCCTCCTACTCTATTCTATGATGAACATCAGTTGAACTGAACATTAGTTGAGAGATTTTAGGTGCAAGAGTATATAGAGGCTACCTTTTGAGGATTCTTTCTATTTTGCTGCTGAACATTTTATGCCTTTCCCACCTCAACCTTGCTGCTGGATTTATCAAAGCTCTTGGTGCATTGACTTTTTTTCTGGCTTTAGGAATTCCTCACAGGCCACAATGCTGTTTCTCTAAGGAACTTCCTTCATCTCTTGTCATGAGGAAGAAGAGGAGGAGCAAGAAAAGTTATGCAGGGAAGCCAGGTGGCCAGACATCGCAGGCAGTTTCTTGCCCTCTCAGTGGGCAGAATTTCAGCATTGGGAAGTGGATGGATGCCCCTCCCAATCCAACATATGTGATGACATCAGCTCAGATCCCCAAAGTAAAAGATCCGACTCTGATATCATGGAAGGCAAGTGGGCCCAAAAGTCGGAAGCTTACCCGCCTTCCATTGCAGACCAATCATAGTTTTGCTGCAACAATTAAATTGCCAATTCATTGTAATTTCACGCAGCCCATGCAATTTAATGATGGTATCATCATAGAATCCCTACAGTGCAGATGGAGGCCATTTGGCCATCGAGCAGCAACTCTCTGAGATGTATTTTATTCAGATCCTATCCCTGCCCTATCCCATAACCTCACACATTTATCCCGCTAATCCCCCTAACCTACATATCTTGGGACACTAAGGGTCAATTTAGCATGGCCAACCAATCTAAACCGCACACCTTTGGAGTGTGGGAGGAAATCGAGGCACCCAGAGGAAACCCATGCAGACACGGGGAGAATGTGCAAACTCCACACAGACAGTCACCCAAGGCTGGAATTGAACCCAGGTCCCTGGCACTGTGAGGCAGCAGTGCTACCATTGTGATACTGTGCCGCCATTAGCATGAGTGCTCCAAAGGTTTCCAGAGCAGGATAAAAGTCAGCAGTTGAGGAGCACGCTGAAGAATGGAATACTGCAGCTGAGTCTGCAGGAGAGGTCCATGGCTTTATCTTGTGCTTCCTTTGTAAACGGGTGTGCTGTTGCGCCAGTGAGGGACTCATCCGTGAAAGACACACTGGAAGAGGGCTTGACTCAAGGAGGATGGTTGTCAAAGGGAGGTGGTTGTGGTTGTTGGAGGTCCATCATCTCAGTTCCAGGATATTACTGCAGGAGTTCCTCGGGATAATGTCCAAGGCCTAACCATTCAGCTGCTTCACCAATGATTTTCCTTCCATCATAAGATCAGAAGTGGGGATTTTTGCTGATGATTGCACAATATTCAGCACCATTTGTGACTCCTTGGATGCTGAAGTAGTCTGTGTCCAAATGCAACAAGACTTGGGGCAATATTCCCAGGTCTTGTTGCATTTGTAAGGCGGCCAGTACCATTTATGATACTCAAGTGGTCGGCAATGACCATCTCCAACTTGAGAGAAGCTAACCATCACCCCTTGACATTCAATGGCATTACCATCGCTAGATCCCTCACTATCAACATCCTGGAGGTTACCATTGACCAGAAACTGAACTGGACCAGTCTCAAAAATACAATGGCTAAAAGTGAGGTCAAAACCTAGGAATCCTGAGGTAACTAACTCACCTCCTGACTCCCCAGAACCTGTCTACTATCTACAAGGCACAAGTGAGGAGTGTGATGGAATACTCTCCACTTGCCTAGATGAGTGCAGCTCCAACAACACTCAAGAAGCTCAACACCATTTAGGACACAGCAGCCTGCTTGTTTGCTATCCCTTCCACAAACATTCACTCCCTCCCTTCACCACCGATGAACAGTGGCAGCAGTGTATACCATCAACAAGATGCACTGCAGCAACTCACCAAGACTTCTTAGGCAGCACCTTCCAAATGACCATTTAGAAGGACAAGGGCAGCAGATACCTGGGAACGCCATCATCTGGCGGTCCCCCTCCAAATCACTCACCATCCTGACTTGGAAATATAGGACCTTCATTGTTGCTGGGTCAAATTCCTGTAACTCTCTCACTAACAGCAATGTAGTGTGCCTACACAACATAGGCCCCAGCAGTTCGCCACCATCTTCTCAAGGGCAACTAGGATTGGGCAATAAATGCTGGCCTAGCCAGTGACACCTACATCCCATAAATGAATAAAACAAACACACTTAAAACATCCAAAAGACTTGCCTCAACATCAATTTCCTAAAAGGGCCTCTATTTTCATAGTTAGGTTCATAGTTAGGACCACAAGGAACTACAAAAGGTCGTGAATATAGCCCAATCCATCACACAAACCAGCCTGCCATCCATTGACTCTGTCTACACTTCCCGCTGTCTCGGCAAAGCAGCCAGCATAATTAAAGACCGCATGCACCCCGGACATTCTCTCTTCCACCTTCTTCCGTTGGGAAAAAGATACAAAAATCTGAGGTCACGTACCAACCGACTCAAGAACAGCTTCTTCCCTGCTGCTGTCAGACTTTTGAATGGACCTACCTTGCATTAAGTTGATCTTTCTCTAGCTATGACTGTAACACTACATTCTGCACTCTCTCGTTTCCTTCTCTATGAACGGAATGTTTTGTCTGTATAGCGCGCAAGAGACTATACTTTTCACTGTATGTTAATACATGTGACAATAATAAATCAAATCAAATCAAAATGGCATTATAGCACCTATCAATGTAAGGTAAATCTCCAATCCATGGATAAACATGCAACGACCATAAAATGTGCCAAATATTTACTAAAGAGCAGGAAAACAAAGCAACACTCAGCCTTACACCTCCAGCAAACACCCATGATGTCTACTGTGTTGTTTTCATTTGTTTATGGACACTGCTCCTTGGGGCCCTCTTATGTTCTTATGTCTGAATTTGCCTTGTAGCTGCCATCTATATAGATCTCTTAAGAGTTTGGAAACTCTCTATTGTCCATTTAATCTGATCTGCTCATCACTTTGTAGTTTTTGGGCACCGCTCAGTACCTCTATTTTTAACACAACACTGAAAACTGGGATCCTCCAGTGACACTGTACTCAGATTTCTTTTAAAATTGTATTGTTGTTTCCAAGTAGCCTCTCGAAATCTCCTGCCCCTTACCCTAAAATTAAGCCCCTTTGTGATTGACCCCTTAGCCAAGGGGAACAGCTGTTTCCTATTAACCCTGTCTGAACCCTCATAATCTTATACACCTCAATCATGTCCTCAGTCAGCCTTCTCTGCTCCAAAGCAAACAATCTAGAGGGCGATTCTCCCATCCTGCGGCGCTAACCTTTTAGGGGGGGTGTCAGTGCTGGCCCAGGAATGTTTGGGAGGCCAGTGATCGGACCATGGGGTGGCGAGAGAGCCGGCATTGCGGAGGTTGTGGATCTGGTCAGCAATCGAGCTGGCCAGCAATCAGGGGGCTGGCTGACAGGGGCCACTGTTCATACACCAATCTTGGTGTTGACAGATGAGCGCATGCACAACGGCCTACTCAGCGCTATGCTTCCGGCCTCTTGGGCGGGAATAGGCCTCGCCTACTGAATTCTGGAGTGAATCACGTTGAGGGACTCTGCAGTGCAGAGTGTGGGAGATTCTTCTCTGTCCCATTGAAAAAAACAGAGTGATTTACTCCAGTTTTCACATAAATTCGACAAAGAATTTGTTTGGGAGAATCCCGGCCATAGTCTTCCTTATAGCTCAAATGCTCCATCCCAGGAATCATCCTGGTGAACCTCCTCTGTATCCCTCTTATGCTATCATGTCCTTCCTATAGTGAGGTGACCAGAAGTGCACAGAGTACTCCAGCTGTGGCCTAACCAACACTCTGTACAACTCCAACATTACCTCCTTACTCTTATACTCTATGGCATGACTGATCTTATCAAATGGCGGAGCAGGTTTGAGGGGCTAATTCTTGTGTTCTTATCTCTCACTCCTAATATCCAATTATGTAAAAAGCCCTGATATTTAGACCTCTGAATTTTAGTCCCTTTGAGGACTTGACATCTGGTAAATGGTTATTTGAAGGAATTCATTGATTAAGCACTATTTTCTTCATAAACGTGCTACTACATAGGGAGAAAATAATTTGTTCTGTAGTTTTGAGGCCCAACCTATCAGTCAATAGGCTTATAGAGTTGAATAGTCACTAACTGGTCAAGGTGAATATTGTAAGTGCCTTTCTTTGGATCAGACATTAACCTGTGATCTAGTCTGCTCAGTTTCAGGTGAATGTGAAAGATCCGCAATCCAATCCAAAGAGGAGCTGCAAGTTATCCCTATGTCTTTGCTAATAATTGCCCAGAGTGGCATGTGTTTTGATGCTCTTTGTGGGATTTGGCTGTGTGCAAATTGGATGGCAAATTTTCCTCCATTTCAGTGATTGCATTCAATGCAAGTGAAGGTGTGGCAGACATTTCTGAGGGAACTGACCCGACCATTGGGGGCCCTTGTTCACCTTTATGCACCGACCAATATTTTTTTCACCATCAATTATTTGAATATCATGCACAGTATTTTCCGCAATTTCAGATGTGTGCTGTCAGTGGGTAAGGGTTCACAGCAGTCAGCGTGCACTTATAAAATTACTCCTGTAATACTGGATGGAAATCCAGAATTATTCATTCCATTGTTCATTTATATTTAGTGAGAAAATTGGCAGAATATCTTTTCCTCTTGGCCCCAGAAATCAATAGATTTAGTTCACTCTTAGATCTGCTTGTGACCGCTGTCTTTTTCAAAGTTCATGAGGCCAAGAGGAGGTCAGTTACATGCCAATGATGGTGCCTGTGCCATTGGGTGCTACTGGGGCACCCCATATAGATAACTGGCTGAAAACATCTGTTAAGGCAGCTAGGCTGAGAATGGGTGAGGTTCCACCCACCAGAACAGCTTGGTTGTCCTTGGTACTCAAGTGGGCCATATTCAATTTATTTTTACAAAAACACAATTCTGTCCTGAATTTACAAGTAACTCTCACGACAAATAGTTGCGAGGTAAATCTGGTCCATATTTTTTCATGGTAAGCAACGTTCTGGGAACTCCTGACATAGGGTGCGTCCATCCTCAGCCTTAATCTTGCTTGCACTGGTGTCTGTGTTTGGGAAACAATAGTTGTTCTGCTCCCAAAAGATCATTATGGAACCCACTGTATGACCAAACCCCAACATGTCTATGTTATATCTTAGCAGTGTTCTGATGGACTTTTGCCAAGAATACAGCAAGAGAACCCCTAATGGCTGTGGAATTTTGGCACCTTTACCCTATCCATTTGCCTTTAATGACCCATTGAACAAGTTGAGCAATATTCTAAAGGCTTCAAATTGTATATGAAGAAGCAACCTCAGTTGTCTTATTAATTCCTTGGTTCAATACACCCTAATGTTTCCTGGCAAACATCTTCACAGCTTGGTAATAAATGATAAAAATAAGAAACTCTAAGATTGGAACTTACAACCTTTGTTTGGCTGTCAAATACTCAGTTGCTTGATTTAGTGAGCTGCTCTGTGAAAATAATATTGATTGATTTTGCAATTGGCATTCAGATTAAACTACTTAAAAAAATTAACGTGACATATTATTTGAGCAAAATCACAAGGTGTGGATGAACATTTTATAATAATTTGCATTACTGTTACCAGGTTTCTTAGGTTAGGTTTTTTTTAGTTTTTTTATTATTGTCACAAGTAGGCTTACATTAACACTTCAATGAAGTTACTGTGAAAATCGTCACATTCCTGTGTCTGTTCGGTACACTGAGGGAGAATTTAGCATGGCCAATGCACCTAACCAGCACATCTTTCAGACTGTGAGAGAAAACCAGAGCACCCGGGTGAAACCCACACAGACACAGGGAGAACATGCAGACTCTGCGTTGACAGTGACCCAAGCTGGGAATCAAACCCTGGTCCCTAGAGCTGTGAGGCAGCAGTGCTAACCATTGTGCCACCATGCCGTCCTAGAGCCATTATAGCACAAGGTATCATGATGAGGAAACTGAATCACAATGTAACCTCATGTATTGGAATAAGCCCTTGCGTGTATTAATGGTGACAAATTTCCTCGAGTCTTCCTCTAGTTCAAGCTGCTGGTACACATGGCTTAAGTCCAATTTTGTGTACTTGCGGCCTCCTGCCAGTTTAGAGTAAAGACCTTCTATCCTTGGGATAGGATATCTATCTATCCGAGCAGCTCTAGTCACAGTCAACTTGTAATTGCGACAGAACCTCACTGTGCAGTGTGGTCTTAACACACTGGGCGCAGCCCACTCTGAGAACGGTTTTGGTTTAATTATCCCTATGTTGTCCAGCCTCTTCAACTCCATCTCAACCTTTTGATGTAGGGCAAAAGGGACAGGCTGGGCTCTAAAGAATCTTGGCATTGACCCAGCGTTCACGTAAATTTTAGCTTTTACTCTTCATTTTTTAATTCATTTACAGGATGTGTGCGTGGCTGGCTGGGCCAGCATTCATTGTCATCCCTGACTGTCCTCCATTTCAGAGGGCATTGAGAGTCAACCATTGCTGTGGTTCTGAAGTCACATGTAGACCAGACCAGGTAAGGATAGCAAATTTCCTTCCCTAAAGGACATTAGTGAACCAGATCAGTTTTTATAACAATCAACAATGGTTTCATGGTCATCATTAGACCTTTTAGTTCCAGATTTTTATTGAATTTAAATTTTACCATCTGTGATGATGGGATTTGAACCTGTGACCCCAGATCTTGCCCTGAGTCTCTGGGTTACCAGTCCAGTGACAATACAACTATGCCATCACCTCCCCCAGCATCACAGCTCTCTCTGCAAAACCTCTTTATATGTACAAAAGAGCTCCTGGAAAACCCCATCTGTGATGTTGAATATTTCCTGCCAATTCAACTCGATTTACATCAGTCAGTCTCGTCCCATAAGGCCAGGCCTCTATCCTTTTACTACCATCAGGGGCAGCGGAGCAGATTGGTGCTGGTAACAAACCAGTGTTGACGTGCTCAATAAGTTAAGTGTCTCCCCTGTATAGGTTGCCAACTTTGCTGAGGTATTGCCGAGCCTCATAAGTTACAGACCTCCCTGCAAATTTTTTTTGGTCTGTTCACCTATTATCTTGGCCGAAGCACTTGTATCAACCTCTATGGTTAATGGATGCTCATTAACCATAAGGACGATTCTGACGGTCTTATTTAACTTTACAAATGCTGAGCTTATAAACTTGGATTTCTCTTCTAAATTTTCCTCAGTCTTGTTCACTTGGGTCCCTGGTTTTAAAACTAGATGTGGACTCTGCATTTGGCTTGTATGTGGACCTTCCACTTACATCTGAAATGAATGAACTCTTTACATTTGCATTTGCCTTGGGGATACTCTCCCCCAAAACAATAACACTTGTCAAACCCTTGTGGCTGATGATTTCTCTTCCTTCTCACGGGCTCTTTCAGGCCTTCACTACCGGTATTCTGAGCATCCACCCTCTCTCGCTAAGTTTAGTTCACCTTGCCCTGCACGCCTTGCAGTTGAACAGCGTTTTGTTCAGCATTCTCTGTCGCTTGAGCTAATTCAACTGCTTTATCCAGGGATATTTTAGTTTTGTGAGCAGTTTCTTTTGGATGATCAAATTGTTAATACCACATATGAGACGATCGCGTAACACATCACTTAATGATTGGTCAACAGTGTTCGGCCATTTGGCGAAGCGTAGCGGCAAAAGCAGAAACTGTCTCCTCTGGGTGCCGAATGACTGAATGGAATTTATATTGCTGCATAATAATGGAATATTGGGGATTATAGTGGTCCCTTACTAGAGTGATGAGCTGGTCAAAGCATTTCGTATCTGGTGCCTCCAAAGATCTAAAGCTTCTGACGAGGTTATATGTTTGAGGCTTGCAAACCGCAAGTAAAATAACTTTCTACTTTTCTTCAGAAATTGTTTTGTTGGCTGCAAAAAAGTATCAAAGTCTTTCGATGTACTGGCCCCAACTTTCAACTTATGGATCAAACAGATCAATTTTCCCGAACAATGGCAACTAAGGTTTGCACAATGACTTTTGACCTTCCTTGCAGGTTTTTCCTTCAGGGACTCACCCTTCCCCTTCCAGATGTTGACGTCGTAATGACTGTCGGCTGATTTATTCTGGTCACCAATATTGTAGCGTGAGGAATCAAGACGAGGAAGCCTTGAATCACAACGGTGATTTATTGAAGGAAAGATAAAACTATATACAAACAAACTCAATACAAATGCAGGTCTAGTTCCACTGACTCCTGGGCTCACAGGAGTTCTCTTCTACCGGAACCCACACCCTAACACCCAACAGATGATATTTCATACATTTTCTCCTGATAGACTCCAAGAGAGCCTACAAACACTCAGAGGGGCCACACAATCACAAGAGCAGTAGATACAAGTGTTTTCCTTTCGGATGCAAACTGTTCCAAAAGAGTAAAATGTGTGAACTGGGGATAAAGTCTGTTACAATACTCTTGGGAGAATGGTTGACTCCCCGATAATTAATTTCCTCCATGTTGTAAAATGTTGAAATGTAAATAACGAAAATAGAAACAAAACAAAAGCTCATCAAGAGCTTGTTAACTGCTTGTTCCAATCTGAAATATGCCGGTTGCCCAGATACATTTAGTATTTTCCCTAAGATAGAGGCGATATATGAATAATGTCTGTGATTCATTTTCTAACAGAGCTGAAGTGGTTTATGTCTCAGTGGGACATCCTGTTTGAAACAGTCCATCTGCGTTTTAAAGCATGGAAATCATTCCACTTTCATTAGCAATCCAAACTCTACAGTTCCACATGCCCTTCTTATCCATCATGACCTCTTTGATCAAAACTGATGTGACCTGTTACAGCTGCAGTTCAACTGCATATATATTTCCTTAACATGCCTGAAGTATACTCTCAGCAAAATAAAGTGGAAGCATAACTATCTTCTACAGAGGGCTCACAAACTGTAAATTATATATTATACAAAGGCAATTATTGGGATGAAGTAACAGGACTTCTTGCATTGAGTTGTGCTATCTTTACGCCAATTCTAAAAAAGGATTTTGCCCACCAGAGGTCAGGGGAGGTTACATGAGTTCATTCGTAGGCGCAATCGAGTAGTATTTGAAGTCATGAAAGATCTATATACTTTTTAGGAGTAGATGGAAATTAGAATGCAGCCTTTAAAATGTCAGTTTTGCCTGAACAATTTGGCAGCAGTGTGTAGACTGGGCAAATAAAGAATTATTGGTGGTCAAAGGAATAGCATAGAGTCATAGGCCAAGATTTTCCAGCTCTTTTGAGCACGTGGTCAGAGGCAAGAAGTCTATCAGAATGGTATGGAAAGGCAACAGGTGGAAGGCCTACCACCACAGGATTAAGGAGAATCCCAAGGCATTTTATTCATACGTTAGGAACAAAAGGGTTGTAAGGGAAAAAATCGGACCTCTCAGGGACAAAAGTGGGGACTTATGCTTGGAGCCCAAAGAGGTAGGGGAGATCCTAAATGAATACTTTGCGTCGGTATTCACTAAGGAGAGGGATGTGTTGACTGGGAGTGTCTCGGAGGGGAGTGTTGAACCGTTGGAGAAAATCTCCATTACAAAGGAGGAAGTGTTAGGTTTGTTAGAGAATATAAAGACTGACAAATCCCCAGGGCCTGATGGAATCTATCCAAGGCTGCTCAGGGAGACGAGAGGTGAAATAGTTGGGCCTCTGACGCAAATCTTTGTCTCGTCACTGGACACAGGTGAGGTCCCAGAGGATTGGAGGCTAGCCAATGTGGTCCCGTTATTTAAGAAGGGTAGGAAGGATAACCCGGGTAATTATAGGCCGGTGAGCTTGACGTCCGTGGTGGGGAAGTTGTTGGAGAAGATTCTTAAAGATAGGATGTATGCGCATTTAGAAAGGAATAAACTCATTAACGATAGTCAACATGGTTTTGTGAGAGGGAGGTCATGCCTCACGAACCTGGTGGTGTTTTTTGAAGAAGTGACCAAAATGGTTGACGAAGGAAGGGCCGTGGATGTTGTCTATATGGACTTTAGTAAAGCGTTTGACAAAGTCCCTCATGGTAGGCTAGTGAAAAAGGTTGGATCCCATGGGATAAAGGGGGAGGTGGCTAGATGGGTGGAGAACTGGCTTGGTCATAGAAGACAGAGGGTGGTAGTGGAAGGGTCTTTTTCCGGCTGGAGGCCTGTGACTAGTGGTGTACCGCAGGGCTCTGTATTGGGACCTCTGCTGTTTGTGATTTATATAAATGATCTGGAAGAAGGAGTAACTGGGGTGATCAGTAAGTTTGCGGACGACACAAAACTGGCAGGACTTGCAGATAGTGAGGAACATTGTCAGAGGCTACAGAAGGATATAGATAGGCTGGAAATTTGGGCAAGGAAATGGCAGATGGAGTTCAATCCTGATAAATGCGAAGTGATGCATTTTGGTGGGAATAATGTAGGGAGGAGCTACACGATAAATGGAAGAACCATAAAGGGTGTAGAGACGCAGAGGGACCTGGGTGTGCAAGTCCACAGATCTTTGAAGGTGACGTCACAGGTGGAGAAGGTGGTGAAGAAGGCATATGGCATGCTTGCCTTTATAGGACGGGGCATAGAGTATAAAAGTTGGGGTCTGATGTTGCAGATGTATAGAACGTTGGTTCGGCCGCATTTGGAATACTGCGTCCAGTTCTGGTCGCCACACTACCAGAAGGACGTGGAGGCTTTGGAGAGAGTACAGAGGAGGTTTACCAGGATGTTGCCTGGTATGGAGGGGCTTGGTTATGAGGAGAGATTGGGGAAACTGGGGTTGTTCTCCCTGGAAAGACGGAGGATGAGGGGAGACTTAATAGAGGTGTATAAAATTATGAAAGGCATAGATAGGGTGAACGGTGGGAAGCTTTTCCCCGGGTCGGTGGTGACGTTCACGAGGGGTCATAGGTTCAAGGTGAAGGGGGGGAGGTTTAACACAGATATCAGAAGGACATATTTTACACAGAGGGTCGTGGGGGCCTGGAATGTGTTGCCGGGCAAGGTGGTGGAGGCGGACACACTGGGAACGTTTAAGACTTATCTAGACAGCTATATGAATGGAGTGGGAATGGAGGGATACAAAAGAGTGATCTAGTTTGGACCAGGGAGCGGCGCGGGCTAATTGTTCCTGGTTTCTCGTTTCAAGGCTTCATTCTACGATCATCTTGCTGGTGCCAGTACAGAGTGAGACTGCGGATAGTTGGGAACCTGTCTCGGGGGCAGGGGATTCATATGGTGTTCGTGGAAGTGGAAATGACTAGGGTTGGGAAGCATTTTCCGATCGGGGCCATTGTGATCTCCTGGACTCGTTTCGATCGCCTCAGGGGGTCGGAGAGGAATTTCCCAGATTTTTTTTCCCCATATTGGCCCTGGGGTTTTTCACTCTGGGTTTTCGCCTCTCCCTGGAGATCACATGGTCTGGAATGGGGGGGGTGGGGGTAAGTTAATAGGTTGTAATGAACAAAGCATCGTAGCTGTGAGGGACAGCTCGGTGGATAGGATATTGGTATGTAGATAGGCTGGAAAATTGGGCGGGGATCCTGGATTCAGGATTCAATCCTGGACCGGGGAGCGGCACGGGCTTGGAGGGCCGAAGGGCCTGTTCCTGTGCTGTATTGTTCTTTGTTCTTTGTTCTTTGTTCTTTGTTTGTTCCCACCACCATGCCATTTCGCCAGTGGTGGGAAAGGTGGCAGATGATCTGCTCGTACAGAATCACATTAGGACACTGAAGTGACCAGTTAAGGGCCCCTTCCCACCTCCATTAGCATTTTACCCCAACTGCCTCCCAAGGGGCTCTGGGGAGGGGCTCTATTTTTGCTACCCTTTAGCCCCTGAAGGCAGGAGCAGCCAGAGCAGTGGACAGTGCTCGTGGTTGTTCTGCTAGGTCTAATGTGCTGTTAGCCTATTGATTGGCTGGGCAATTCTTGGGAGTGCTCAGCTATCCTTCATCGGATGGTAGCCCCTGAAGCAGCCACGTAATTGGCTGTAGTCTGTAAAATACACCCCTTGCTCCTGCCACCCCAAAGCAGGATTGTCCTCTGCTTTTGGCCTTGGTGGCGGGATCCCTGCTGCCTCTAAAAATTCCAGACCATTGCATCGTTATGGTGTGAAAGGAGACCTTTTGGCCCATTGAGTCCCTACCGGCTCTTTGTAGAGGAATCCAGTCAGTCCCATTCCCTTGCTTTAGCCCATAGCCTGGCAAGTTTATTTCGTTCAAACGGCTATTCATTTACCTTCGAAAGCTTTGATGTGAACTCAATCATTCCTACCAGCAACAACAGTATCTAGTTTGCACATAAAGGAGAAAAAATTATATTAAAAAATTGTGATGCTGGGAAAGTGGCCCCTCAAGTTATGTGCCTTCAGATGTCAGTCCTCCCCACACAATTTAAAATTGGCAGCTTTAGTGTTCAAATGTACCACAAGTTGTAATTATGACTAAATGTAATATGTATATGATATTATTTTATGCTGCAGTCTTGAACAATACATAATAAAACTGGCAAATGTACAATATCAGCCCAGTAGGTTGTGAAAAAATAAAACATTTTAAATTCAGTACAGGATTTGAGTATAGGGATAGAAATGTTTTGCTGCAATAGTATAGGGCATTGGTGGGGCCACACCTGGAGTATTGTCTGCAGTTTTTGTGTCCTTATCTGAGGAAGGATGTCCTTGCTATAAAGGGAGTACAGTGAAGATTTACCAGGCTGATTCCTGGGATGGCATATGAGGAGAGGTTACGTCAGTTAGGGTTATATTCACTGGAGTTTAGAAGAGTGAGAGGGGATTCATAGATTCATAGAAACCCTACAGTGCAGAAAGAGGCCATTCGGCCCATCGAGTCTGCACCGACCACAATCCCACCCCGGCCCTACCCCCATATCCCTACATATTTAGCCACTAATCCCTCTAACCTACGCATCTCAGGATACTAAGGGGCAACTTTAGCATGGCCAATCAACCTAACCCGCACATCTTTGGACTGTGGGAGGAAACCGGAGCACCCGGAGGAAACCCACACAGACACGAGGAGAATGTGCAAACTCCACACAGACAGTGACCCAAGCCGGGAATCGAACCCAGGTCCCTGGAGCTGTGAAGCAGCAGTGCTAACCACTGTGCTACCGTGCCGCCCCAAATAGACAATTCCACAATTTCCCAAGTTATCCTCTATTTGCCAGATCTTTGCCCACTTATATAGAAATATAGAATTATATAGAAACCCTACAGTGCAGAAGGAGGCCATTCGGCCCATCGAGTCTGCACCGACCACAATCCCACCCAGGCCCTACCCCCACATATTTACCCGCTAATCCCTCTAACCTTCGCATCTCAGGATTCTAAGGGTCAATTTTTAACCTGGCCAATCAATCTAACCTGTACATCTTTGGACTGTGGGAGGAAACCGGAGCACCCGGAGGAAACCCACGCAGACACGAGGAGAATGTGCAAACTCCACACAGACAGTGACCCGAGCCGGGAATCGAACCCGGGACCCTGGAGCTGTGAAGCAGCAATGCTAACCACTGCGCTACCGTGCCGCCCCCACTCTCATAGAAACTTAGAAAATTCTAAAAGTGTCAGACAGGGTAGATTCAGAAAAAAAACGTTCCCAATGGTGGGGGAGTCCAAAATTAGCGGTCATAGTTTGAGGATAAGAACTGAGGTGAGGAGAAATTTCTTCAGCCAGAGGGTGGTGAAAGTGTGGAATTCACTACCATAGAATGTAGTTGAGGCCAAAATGTTGTCTGATTTCAAGAAGAAATTAGATATAGCTCAATAGGGGCTAAAGGGATCAAGGAATATGGGGGTAGGGGGATCAGGATATTGAATTTGATGATCAGCCATGATCAAAATGAATGGCGGAGAAGGTTCGAACTATTGGATAGGCACATGCAGCACACCAGGATGATAGGGAGTGGGATAGCTTGATCTTGGTTTCAGATAAAGCTCGGAACAACCTCGTGGGCCGAAGGGCCTGTTCTGTGCTGTACTGTTCTATGTTCTATGTTTTATGACCTCCAGTTCTGGACTAGTTACGGTGAAGAGGAATGGTGTGGAGTCTATAGGGGCAGGGAGGTTGAGGGTGGTAGGGGAAAGAGAGATGCTGCAGGGTCATGGAATGGGTGAGATGGTTTGGAGCAGGAGAGTGGGAAGGCATGTGGTGGAGTGTGGGCAGGTTGTGCAGGTGCGAACAGGCATAGAGGGGAAGAGGGGAAAGAGGTTCCAGGGGAGGGATCTGTGGTGCCAACTGATGAATCCTGGGGAACATACTGAAGGAATTATTGATAGGAAAGATGGTGATGATTAAACAGAGCTGTGGGAGCCAGTAAGGTGGGAGGTTGATGTCCTGCGATGATGGGTGAATGGACACTGAGGGTTTCTGAGGGGACACAGAGGTAAAACTGGATTCTCGGGATAGGTAGGATGAGAGATCACATCTGTCATCAGCAGGTGGGCTCCTTAAGAAGGTAGTATATGTGGACATTCGCTGGCACAGGGCGGAGGGTGATAGGGGAGGCTTGCAAGTTTACTATGGGAAGGTCAAAGGTGACATTGGGAGGATCAATGGTTATGGAGGTCAGGGTGTATGTTATGTGGGGAGGTTGGAAGGTGTTGGGCTCAACCTGAAAGGTCACGCACCATGGTCACTTGCAACTATCCAGAGCCCTGAGGTGGAGATCTCAAGATGGGAGTTGGGTGAGGGTGGATGGATGAAGCTGCAGGTCAGCTCAGCTGGCTAACTGAAGGGGTACCCCAACATGAGGCACTGACATTGCCGAGGTGTTTCAGCAGATTAGCATGTGAAGGGCAAAGGCTCAGTGTGCATGAGAGGCTTCTTGCACAAGGACCCTGGTTTGGTTCCTTCCCTGCCCACTCCTCGAACTCAGTGATGTTCGAGAGGTCAGGCGGGCCCTGTCTTCTCTTCTCTCTCTTTCTGCTCTTGTGCTGTAACTTTTCCTGTGCAAAGAGAGAAGATGGGGTTCAGAGACACTGGGTTCCAGTTATCTTTCTCATGATTCCACTCTTACAAATAACCCACTGCATTGTGTGCCATGTGATTGATGCACTGCAGGTTGTCCACAAATGTTCTGGGGCAAAGCAGCGAGCCCATGCAGATTGAAGGATAAGCCTCTCTGAGGCACGTCATTCGTAGTATGTGCTGGTGCCCTCAATGCCTAAATCCCCTCCCCTCCAACCCCCTCATCCTCCCAGGCAGCATCTGAACTCTCTGTGTGGAATGGTCAGGGGCGCACAGTGGCCTCTCCACCTGCAGACTAGATGGACTGCAGCAGGGCTCACCTGACCACATTGAGTAACTCCTTTATGTGAGTGTGAGCAGTTGAGGATTCACGTACATGATGGTGCGGATGAGGTTCATCCATCGGTGTCCAGCACTTCAGGACAGTCTCTGGTGGAGACTGTGGGCAGTGACCACCCTCCCTCCCGATGCAGGTTTGGTCACATGGTTCGGCCTCCTCCTTCTATCCTTGGGGTACAGAATGCCCCTCCTGGTCTCCACTGCGTTGAGCAGCACTTTGAGGGGAGCATCATTGAATTTGGGGGCAGAGTTCCCAGGGAACAGTTCCCGTAGAAGAATGAGGGGAGATTTGATAGAGGTGTATAAAATTATGATGGGTATAGATAGAGTGAATGCAAGCAGGCTTTTTCCATTGAGGCTAGGGGAGAAAAAAACTAGAGGACATGGGTTAAGGGTGAAGGGGGAAAAGTTTAAAGGGAATATTAGTGGGGGCTTCTTCACACAGAGAGTGGTGGGAGTGTGGAATGAGCTGCCAGATGAAGTGGTGAATGCGGGCTCACTTTTAACATTTAAGAAAAACTTGGACAGGTACATGGATGAGAGGGGTGTGGAGGGATATGGTCCAGGTGCAGGTCAGTGGGACTAGGCAGAAAAATGGTTTGGCACAGCCAAGAAGGGCCAAAAGGCCTGTTTCTGTGCTGTAATGTTCCATGGTTCTATGGATCAGGTGGCCATCTTGTCCTTCAACAGTGGGTTCACGCTGAAGAAGTTGATATTCGGGCATTTTTAAGATAAACGGCAGGATGTGCATCACCCAGCTCACCCTGCTGAACAATAAATACATCATAATCAATGCAGCCAGCATCATCTGGTTCGGCACAAATTTCCACTGGGCTCTGTGGCGGGAAACATTCCCGGTTCCCACTGCTGCAGTGGGATTTAGTCCCGGAATGGAAAATCCCAAGTTTTCAAATAAATATAGCCTAGCGAATGGGATAATGTTGGTCTAATTGTATTGGATAAAATTGTAATGATGGTGCACGTTGTAATTTGCCTCGGTTCTTTCTGGATGCAGTATTCTGTGCCCTTTGACTACTTGGCAGGTGAACAGTGCATCATTGACTAAAGAGGAGAGCCATATAGTTTGCTGAGAAAGTGCTGATGCCTTTGATGAGTTAAAGATTTACAAACAATAACAAACCATTTGAAAGCCTTTGGGGAGGATCCTTCATTTTACTATCAAGTTTCTCTTCTCACAAACAAGCCACAATTTACAAGCAGAGAAGATGGTGTCATACAATCGAAACATGTAGGTCCACAGTCTCTCATTGACATCTGGCTTTGACTAAGGAGTTCAGTGTCAAAGCATTTCTTGGTGCTGTACCTGGCTCTCAAGCACTAATTACCAGTACTGAGTGCAGAAGTTAGGGGATCCTGGGGATTCATGGCCAGTTTTCACATGGTCTTTACACAAAGGGGGTCCTGTTCTGCATTATGCTGTTAGCCTTAATTAGGAAGTGAGTTTGTTGTAAGCCAACCACATTAAGAGCTACATGATTACAGCACTGCATTAGGACAAGTTTATTTTAATGACATTTGTGTACATGCACTAAACCCACGAGGGATATATCCTTTTGTTAACTGATCTTAGGAATTGCCTCAAGCAATTTCAGCTGTTTTCAGAAAGCTTAAATGAGAGCTTTAGTCAAGCTTTTTAGAATGTTTCAGCCTAATGTTTTGTGATTCACATATATACATTCTGTAACAAATACATAACAATTATCCCCATGAATTTTCACTGCTCATAGAACTCAAACCTTGAAATCTTTTTAGTTATATCTTCATTCCTTGTTTGTCATAGTTCCTCCTTCAGTCGGCAGAGCATGATGGTCAGGCCCATAGATTTGTTCGTCACTGTTGTCAATACTGTTTATTATAGCTTTCTCTAATAAAATAGTCCTATAAAACATCTTGCCTACTCGTTATAACACTTTTTGTATGAATGCCACAGATAAGTTCAATCAATGTGAAAATAAACTGGCGCACAGACATACAAAAAAAGCAGGTCCACTAAAGTATAAGAGAAAGCTGCTCTGTGTCAGTAAGCCACGTTGGATAAAAGAGATTAGCATTGACTCGAGATTATTGTGAAGTGCATTATTTTGCACTAGAGTATAATTTGTATGTTTTATATGTTATAGGAACTATAGTGTTAACTGCTGCAATAACTGACGATAATATGATTCCCCATGCGGTGTTGTGTCAAAGTCATCATTGTTGGAGCAAAATGGCTTCCCATCGTGTCAATAACATTAGAAGCTGTTTCAGACACTTTTGTTTCACGCGTCTTTTGTTGACATTGCTTTTAAAAATTGTTTCATAAAGTAAAGCAGGGGTGAGGTGGGCTGGAATTTTTAAAGTACTTTCTGCTGGCTCTAAGTATGGCTTTGAGGGTAACGGGTCGCTCCAGACTATTGTGATCTGATTACTTCAATGCCAGGAGTATTCGCAATAAAGTGGGTGAACTTGCAGCGTGGATCAGTACCTGGGACTTCGATGTTGTGGCTATTTCAGAGACATGGATAGAGCAGGGGCAGGAATGGATGCTGCAGGTCCCGGGGTTCAAATGTTTTAGTCGAAGTAGGGAAGGAGGTAGAAGAGGGGGAGGGGTAGCATTATTGGTCAGAGATTGTATCACAGTGTCAGAGAGGAGGTTTGATGAGGACTTATCTGTTGAGGTAGTATGGGCGGAGATTAGAAATAGGAGAGGAGAGGTCACCCTGTTGGGAGTCTTTTATAGACCTCCTAAAAGTTCTAGAGAGGTTGAGGAAAGGATTGCGGAGTCAATCCTGCTTAGGAGTGAAAGTAATAGGGCAATTGTTATGGGGGATTTTAACTTGACTAATATTGACTGGAATTGTTATAGCTCTAGCTCGTTAGAGGGGTCAGTTTTTGTTCAAAGCGTGCAGGAAGGTTTTTTGACTCAGTATGTAGACAGGCCAACTAGAGGTGAGGCTATATTGGATCTGGTGCTGGGAAATGAGCCAGACCAGGTGCTAGACTTGGAAGTTGGTGTGCATTTTGGTGATAGTGACCACAATTCGGTTACGTTCACCTTAGTGATGGAAAGGGATAGGCATGAACCTCGGGCCAGTGGTTTTAGCTGGGGGAAGGGTAATTATGAGGCTATTAGGAGAGAATTAGGAAACATAGGTTGGACTAGGAGATTACAGGGACTGGGAACGTCCGACATGTGGAGTTTTTTCAAGGAGCAGCTACTGCGAGTCTGTGATAGGTATGTCCCTGTCAGGCAAGGAGGAATTGGTAGGGCTAGGGAACCGTGGTGCACCAAAAAAGTTTCTTTGTTGGTTAAAAAGAAAAAGGAGGCTTATGTTCGGATGAGACGTGAGCACTCGGGTAGTGCACTAGAAAGCTTTAGATTGGCTAAGAGGGAGTTGAAGAGCGAGCTTAGAAGGGCTAAAAGGGGACATGAGAAGACTTTGGCGGATAGGGTTAAAGAGAATCCTAAGGCGTTCTATAGGTATGTCAAGAACAGAAGGTTGGTTAGGGCAAGTTTAGGGCCAGTTATAGATGGCAGAGGGAAGTTATGTGTGGAACCGGAGGAGATTGGTGAAGCATTGAACCAATATTTCTCTTCGGTGTTCACGCAAGGGGACATGAATATAGCTGAGGAGGACACTGGGTTGCAGGGGAGTAGAATAGACAGTATTACAGTTGATAAGGAGGATGTGCAGGATATTCTGGAGGGTCTGAAAATAGATAAATCCCCTGGTCCGGATGGGATTTATCCAAGGATTCTCTGGGAGGCAAGAGAAGTGATTGCAGAGCCTCTGGCTCTGATCTTCAGGTCGTCGTTGGCCTCTGGTATAGTACCAGAAGATTGGAGGTTAGCGAATGTTGTCCCATTGTTTAAGAAGGGGAACAGAGACTTCCCCGGGAATTATAGACCGGTGAGTCTCACTTCTGTTGTCGGCAAGATGTTGGAAAAAATTATAAGGGATAGGATTTATAGTTATTTGGAGAGTAATGAATTGATAGGTGATAGTCAGCATGGTTTTGTGGCAGGTAGGTCGTGCCTTACTAACCTTATTGAGTTTTTTGAGAAAGTGACCAAGGAGGTGGATGGGGGCAAGGCAGTGGACGTGGTATATATGGATTTTAGTAAGGCGTTTGATAAGGTTCACCATGGTAGGCTTCTGCAGAAAATGCAGATGTATGGGATTGGGGGTGATCTAGGAAATTGGATCAGGAATTGGCTAGCGGATAGGAAACAGAGGGTGGTGGTTGATAGTAAATATTCATCATGGAGTGCGGTTACAAGTGGTGTACCTCAGGGATCTGTTTTGGGGCCACTGCTGTTTGTAATATTTATTAATGATCTGGATGAGGGTATAGTTGGGTGGATTAGCAAATTTGCTGATGACACCAAAGTCGGTGGTGTGGTAGACAGTGAGGAAGGGTGTCGTAGTTTGCAGGAAGACTTAGACAGGTTGCAAAGTTGGGCCGAGAGGTGGCGGATGGAGTTTAATGCGGAGAAGTGTGAGGTAATTCACTTTGGTAGGAATAACAGATGTGTTGAGTATAGGGCTAACGGGAGGACTTTGAATAGTGTGGAGGAGCAGAGGGATCTAGGTGTATGTGTGCATAGATCCCTGAAAGTTGGGAATCAAGTAGATAAGGTTGTTAAGAAGGCATATGGTGTCTTGGCGTTTATTGGTAGGGGGATTGAATTTAGGAGTCGTAGCGTTATGTTGCAACTGTACACAACTCTGGTGCGGCCGCACTTGGAGTACTGTGTGCAGTTCTGGTCCCCACATTACAGGAAGGATGTGGAGGCTTTGGAGAGGGTGCAGAGGAGGTTTACCAGGATGTTGCCTGGTATGGAGGGGAGATCCTATGAGGAGAGGCTGAGGGATTTGGGATTGTTTTCGCTGGAAAGGCGGCGGCTAAGAGGGGATCTTATTGAAACATATAAGATGATTAGAGGTTTAGATAGGGTGGATAGTGATAGCCTTTTTCCTCTGATGGAGAAATCCAGCACGAGGGGGCATGGCTTTAAATTGAGGGGGGGTAGTTATAGAACCGATGTCAGGGGTAGGTTCTTTACCCAGAGGGTGGTGAGGGATTGGAATGCCCTGCCAGCATCAGTTGTAAATGCGCCTAGTTTGGGGGCGTTTAAGAGATCCGTAGATAGGTTCATGGACGAAAAGAAATTGGTTTAGGTTGGAGGGTCACAGTTTTTTTTTTAACTGGTCGGTGCAACATCGTGGGCCGAAGGGCCTGTTCTGCGCTGTAATGTTCTATGTTCTATGTTCTATGTAACAATGGTGGGGGCCTGGAATGCGCTGCCAGGCAAGGTGGTGGAGGCGGACACACTGGGAACATTTAAGACTTATCTAGATAGCCACATGAATGGAGTGGGAATGGAGGGATACAAAAGAATGGTCTAGTTGGGACCAGGGAGCAGCGCGGGCTTGGAGGGCCGAAGGGCCGAAGGGCCTGTGCTGTATTGTTCTTTGTTCTTTGTTCTAACACTAATGACATGTGATATAAACTGAAGCGATACCTGGCCAGTCATGGAAGAAAGTTGAAGTCTCTACTGTTGTGTTACACCTTTAAGTGGGTGTGGTTATGTTTCTGTCTAGATCACAAGAGGGGAAGTGATTCAATGTATCATGTGATTCAGACTTAGGTCCAGCTTTTTGCCCCAGGCCAGGTGCGCAGGATTAAAATTCCAGGCTCCACTAATTGGACCTTTAAAAATGGCTGCCTGAACATTTTGCTTTAGGGGGCTGGCCTAGAACAGGAGTTGGGGCAGGCGACCCCTGAAGAAGTTCAGAGATCATCAGGCACACAGGTGGTCTGGACGGGAATCTTGCCTTGGGGCTCTGGCACTGTGTCCTAAACTAAACACTATCAATGAAAACATAAAAAATCCCTCCAACCCTCATCCCTCACTCCCCCCACAATCCACATGGCCCAACCATGTTGACCCATGCCACCTCATGCCCTATATCCAACCCCCATGGCCAATCATACTCTCCAGGCTAACCTATGCCCCTGTGCCAACCCTCATGGCCCTTTATAGCCTCTATGCCAATTCATGTCCCTATATCCACCTCCCATAACACTTAATAGGCCTATGAAAGCCTATGCCCCTGTACCCACCCCATGGCCCCTCATACACACCCCCTCCCTCCATGCCAATATATGCCTCTGTACTCACCCCACAGCCTTTTATAACCCTTATGTCAACTTAGTGCTAACCCGTCTCCCTCATCCACTATCCTTTACCCTTAGTTTACAATGCCAATTCACATTTCCACCATGAGCAGACATCAAGATATATGCAGAGATTAGATAAAATCAAGTTCTAAAGTTTTAAGTGTCTACTGCAGACGTCACACAATTTTAAAAAAGCACTCATAGAAAACGCATTTACTACATTTCCGTTCCTTCCCCTAAATAAAATCTTATAACAATCATTTCATTGAAGTGCACAATATCTTATGACAACAAACATTGGAATTCATTGTCCCACCTCAAAGGGTTTGCAACCACTTGAAGCTGTCAAACTGTGAAGTGGATAGCATCCTAATTCAATCCTGCAGCAGTAATCTATCAATGGGAGCCCTCGGGTTTCAGTCAACAGACAGTGTGAAAATGCAAGAAATCTTTTTGAACACTCCAGACATGATATCAAAAATCTAAAGTGCTGGACTTTTAAATGCCTAAACAGTTTGAGAGCTCCTCTTGACAGGTGCTTGAGAGATGATTCCTCCATCCAAGGAGGAGGAAACATGCTAAGAGGAGGACAAGGCATCCATGGCTGACGAAGGAAGTCAAGGACAGCATAAAAGCAAAAGAAAAAGCACACAAAGTGACAAGGATTAGTGGGAAACCAGAGGATTGGGAAGCCTTTAAAAGCAAGCAGAGGACAACTAAAAAAGCAATAATGGGGAGAAGATGAAAGATGAGTGTAAGTTAGCTAGTAATAGAAAAGAAGATGGGAAGAGTTTTTTCAATATATAAAAGGTAAAAGAGAGGCAAAAACAGCCATTGGACAACTGAAAGATGAGGCTGGAGAAGTAATAATAGGAAACAAAGCAATGGCAGAGGAACTGAATAGTTACTTTGCATCAGTCTTTACGGTGGAAGACACCAGTGGGATGCCAGAGCTCCAGGAGTGTCGGGGGCACAGGTGAGTGTAGTGGCCATCACTAACGAGAAGGTTCTGGGGAAACTGAAAGGTGTGAAGGTGGATAAATCACCTGGACCGGATGGAGTACACCCCAGGGTTCTAAAAGAGATGGCTGAGGAAATTGTGGAGGCATTGGTGGTGATCTTTCAGGAATCAATGGAGGCAGGGATGGTACCAGAAGAATGGAAAGTAGCGAATGTAACACTGCTATTTAAGAAGGGAGGGAGGCAGCAGATGGGAAATTATAGGCCAGTTAGCAAGATTGGCAAGATTTCAGAGTCTATTATTAAAGATGAGATCGCAGAGTACTTGGAAGTGCATGATAAAATAGGACTGGGTCAGCACGGCTTTGTCAAGGGGAGGTCATGCCTGACAAAGCTGTTAGAGTTCTTTGAGGAGGTAACAAGGAAGTTAGATAAAGGAGAGCCTGTGGACATGATTTATTTAGATTTCCAGAAGGCCTTTGACAAGGTGCCGCATAGAATAAGTTACGAGCCCATGGTGTTAAGGGTGAGATCCTGGCATGGATAGAGGATTGGTTGACTTGCAAAAGGCAGAGAGTGGGGATAAAGGGGTCTTTCTCAGGATGGCAGCCGGTGACTAGTGTGTGCCTCAGGGGTCAGTGCTGGGACCACAACTTTTCACAATATACATTAAGGATTTGGAGGAAGGAACTGAAGGCACTGTTGCTAAGTTTGCAGATGATACAAAGATATGTAAAGGGTCAGGTAGTATTGAGGAAGCGGGGGGCTGCAGAAGGACTTGGACAGGTTAGGAGAGTGGGCAAAGAAGTGGCAGATGGAATTCAATTTGGAAAAGTGTCAGGTTATGCACTTTGGAAGAAGGAATGGAGGCATAGACTATTTTCTAAATGGGAAAATGCTTAGGAAATCAGAAACACAAAGGGATTTGGGAGTCATTATTCAAGATTCTCTTAAGGTTAACGTGCAAGTTCAGTCGGCAGTTAGGAAAGCAAATGCAATGTTAGCATTCATGTCAAGAGGGCTAGAATACAAGAGCAGGGATGTACTTCTGAGGCTGTATAAGGCTCTGGTGAGACCCCATTTGGAGCATTGTGAGCAGTTTTGGACCCCAAATCTAAGGAAGGATGTGCTGGCCTGGGAAAGGATCCAGAGGACGTTCACAAGAATGATCCCTGGAGTGAAGAGCTTGTCATATGAGGAATGGTTGAGGACTCTGGGTCTGTACTCGGAGTTTAGAAGGATGAGGGGGGATCTTATTGAAACTTACAGGATACTGCGAGGCCTGGATAGAGTGGACGTGGAGAGGATGTTTCCACTGGTAGGAAAAACTAGAACCAGAGGGCCCAACCTCAAGCTAAAGGGACGACCCTTTAAAACAGAGATGAGGAGGAATTTCTTCAGCCAGAGAGTGGTGAATCTGTGGAACTCTTTGCCTCAGAAGGCTGTGGAGGCCAGGTCATTGAGTGTCTTTAAGACAGAGACAGATAGGTTCTTGATTAACAAGGGGATCAGGGGTTATGGGGAAAAGGCTGGAGAATGGGGATGAGAAAAAAAATCAGCCATGATTGAATGGTGGAGCAGACTCGATGGGCCGAGTGGCCTAATTCTGCTCCTATGTCTTATAGTCTTATGATTTTGAAAGGTCTGTTGACAATTCCAATGACCTTGACAGTAATGGGTTTATGTACTTTTTACATAAAACATTCCTCCAGCCCTCACCTCTCACTTCCACACACACTCTCCATGCCCTATCCATATCGGTCTATATCACCTCATGCTCTGTACCCAAATCCCCCATGGGCCATCATATTCTCCATACTAACCTATCCCCCTGTACCAACTCCCGTGGCCCTTTATTCCTAATTCCATGTGGCATTTGACTTAACCGAGTGGGCACCTGACCTCCACTAAGGGCAAGATCCAAAGAGTATTTAACCTCCCAGGACCAGATCCAAAGGGATATTTTCCATTCCAAAGGGGTACCCTGGCTATCCAAAGCCACCAGTCCATTCCTGGTCTAACCTGCACACGTTGGGTTTCACACTCCTGGCCTACTAAAATCCCATGTCAGTGGATGTAGTTGATGATTTAAATTGCCATCTCAGAAATGCGTCAGCCCCCTTTTGATGCCCTCGCAAAAATGGGAAGTGCCATGTCAGGGGCACAACATCCAATTTTCAGGCATTTCCCTTATTTTTGCCAGAATAGTGAGCCTCTCCATTGTGGCAAATATCTGAGCCTTAGTCTCCACTTGTTGTGAGGAGGCTATCAACTCAGACATTTGTACAATTTCTCCAACTGTGTATTATTGCTACTAACAACTCAAATTGTTTATAAATAACCCTATACATTATTGTGCTAAGAAATCCCTTGTGCCTGGTCGGTGCCTTCAAATCTGTCTACTAAGTAAGCACAAGGATTAGAAAAAGACAACATCTACCATCTCTATTCATAACTCCAGACTGCACAAAGGAGTGCATGTTTCCACAACTCACACTCCTAGGAATGAAAAGCTTGATGCATGAGCAGCATTAGAGAACTTTGTGTCTGTACTCAATAGAGTTTAGAAGGATGAGGGGGGATCTCATTGAAACTTACAGAATATCGAAAGGCCTGGATAGAGTGGACGTGGGGATGATGCTTCCATTAGTAGGAGAGACTAGGATCCGAGGGCACAGCCTCAGATTAAAGGGATGAATCTATGGAATTCATCGCCACAGAAGGCTATAGAGGCTAGGTCATTGAGTGTATTTAAGACAGAGATTGATAGGTTCTTGATTGGTAAGGGGATCAAAGGTTACGGGGAAAAGGCGGGAGAATGGGGTTGAGAAACTTATCAGCCATGATTGAATGGCAGAGCAGACACAAAGGACCAAATGTCCTAATTCTGATCCTGTATCTTATGGTCTCTGAGTGTGTTGTATGAGCAGCAAGGATATTAGGCACTTTGCCAATTTCAAGCCAGATGTTGCTAGATACCTTGCAGGCACAAGCAGTATCAAAGTGCATGTCACCTGATCTGCATTCGTGGATTCACCCCATCTAAATTAGTCTGATTTACTCCAGGTACAGGTCTCTCTCTTGACAAGACTTGTGTCTGCAAATGGAGGTGGTAATCTAAGCTGCCAGGGGTGAAACAACAGTGATGGCCACTAGATACAGAACCTTCTGGCTGCTGTCTAAAGACAGAGGGCCATCGTCTTGGTGCTGCCACAAATGGGCAGCTGCCTGGGGTATCTAGAGAAAAATAAAGTGGAAAGCTCCATTACTGATTATCTGCTACATTTGTGCCACTCAGAACATGACCTTTCGCTTTCTCCCTGGGAGAAATTAGGGTGAGGGTTCCTCAAAAAAATCCATGAAAACCTGAAAAGGGGGCATAAAGAATTTTTTATGGAAAAGTTGTGCTGAAGAATCTTCATTAGTGCTATTATTTTTTTTCCAATTAAATAAGCATATGTGGACAACAGCTATCACTTTACACTGATTATTTTGCATATATACCAAGATGGCGGCTGTGCATGTCCAGTTCGTCATGATTGTGTGGTTCCTGTCCACCATACTGAAATCTTAGCAGGCTGCTTAAAACCTGGAAAAATGTCTGTGTGCTGCTGAATTTCTAGGTCTTGGTTCCTTATGTGTCCGCAGGGAAGAGTTTTATTCATGAATCTATTAATTCAAGTGCTAACCCTGTTGGTACAAATTCTGCTTGGCTGTTCATTGCAATCTCTACTGTTGGTTAACAATTGCACATTGTATAATTAAGATGGCTAAGTGTTGTGAAGACGATTAGGCTCCATACATGAACTGCTCGTTTCTAATAGTATTTCCTGGATGAGCAGGAACACTGTAATTTTAGTATTGTACTGAAGAGCTGATGCTGTGGGGTGTAATTGAAGACAGAATGACAACATAAAACAGCAGTTTTATTCCTTTGCTGGTTAAAAATTGTTTCAAAAATTTATGAGCCCGCAGCAGACAAAATCATCCTTTTGTGCAATCTTGTTCTAACTGGTCTGCAGTTAATAGACTCACAGTGTAAAGGAAAGAGCAACAGATGGGTCTTGTTACTGCACATAGAGCTGATTTTGGCAGTTCCTCCAGAAAGTAAATTAAAGCTTTAGGTAGTCAAGAAAGTGACAGCATGTAGACCCTTGCTGCAGGGGAAACTTGAGTTCATTCTGTGGGTTTGCAAGTAGAGTTTAAGGAAATAGCTATTTCCTTAAAAAGTTGGCCCTAAGAATTGTGCTGAGTTTTTTTTTATTTCTGAAAAAAGTTCAGAAATTAGCTTATGTATTTCACATTGAATGAGGTGCTGAGCTGCTGATGTAACTATTGATATTGAATTGGTACACCGCTGTAATAATCTGTATGGTGTCTATCGTTGGACTATTGCCATGAACAGTTATAGTTCATTTCATTATTGAATTTTTATTCTAACAATACATGAGCAATTGTTACCAAGGCCTATGCCAATGTTCCCAAAGAAACCATAGCATTCATTTTGTTTTCATTATAAAAGTTACCATGACAGCTGAGAGAATGGGAACATGGACATTTCTTGAAATCCATCAGTGTTTGTGGGTAAAAGGCAACAACTCATGGCATCCATTATTGTGTGGGTTGTTTAATGTGTTGCCACTCCTGTTGCTATGACCACTAGACTTTAGAAGGCAGTTGTCTATGTTTTAAACAGTCTCTTGTAATTTGAGGTACAATAGAATGCCCCAAAAAAGGGGATGGTGTGAAGTTGTACTGAACTCTGCCCATAGACAGGCTCATCTGACTGTTTGCCAGGGAACAGAGGACCCAGGGCAAACCCCTGTTGAAAGTCAGATGCAAGCTTTAAGGCCTGGACCCAAAGGAGAAGGCAGCTGTTCTTGCTGTTTGCTGACGCACAGATGCTAAGAGGCAGTCAATCCAAAGGCAGAGTAGACCAGGACAGGTACTGCTATGCTAGGCATAAGGAAATGGGTCAGTAAGCTTTGGCAATCTGAGAGGATTCCTTTGTACTTGAGTACTTTCAATGCCATGAATTTTGGATTTGTCTTGCAGATCTTTCTAAATCCTTCCATAGGAGTAGCTACGATCACCAACTCAACAATTCTGTCTGCTAGCACTGTATTTGAAAAATCACAGTACATACCCTTTTCTCTGCATCTGCTGACAAAGTGGTTGATAGATTCCTTGGCTGTTGTCAAATGACATGAACCCTAGTCGATGAATATGGACATTTGACTTGATTCTGAACCAGTCTTCCAATGTAGTCCATAGCTTTTGGGGATCCTTCAGCTCTTCTGTTAGTCCTGAGGTGCTCAACCTGTGTAGATCTTTATTCCCAACTGCAAGGCAAATTAATCTGGATTGTTTGGTTCAGATACACTTGAATTAAGAAACAATGGGGGCGATTCTCCTATCCCAATGCCGATTTGTGGGATTCGCACATGCATTCCCACCGCGCACATCACCCAGTGCCGGATATCCGGCACCATCGGAACCACGCTAGAAACCGGCAGGAACAACAGGTAAGTTATTTAAATATATTTTACATATCTTTTTAATGTGATTAGTGAGCCAGGGACTGAATTCTCCGGGCCCGCTTGCATCTCCCACCCCCTCAGGAGTATTTCACTCCAACAGGGTCCTGACTAGCTCCCCACTTTCAGGGAACTAGTGGGATGACCCCGCTGGAGTGAAGGGGGGAAATCGGGGCCCCCCGAGGGGGTCAGGCGGTGGGAGGGTGGTGCCCCCTGGTCATGGGTACCCTGATAGTGCCAGCCTGTGCCCCCGACACTGCCCAAGGGCAGAGTGCCCATGCCCAGGGGGCACCTTGGCACCACCCCTGGGCGTAAGATGGGACCTAGGGGGCAGGGCCTAGGGGCGATTGGTGGGGGTGGGGAGCCCTGCTGCCACTCTGCATGGGGATCGGTCAGGACTGGAGGGAGGCCAGTGATCGGGGCGGGCTGGGAGGGGGTGGTCAGAGCGGAGGGGTCTGCCGTGGGGGCGGGGAGGTGGGGGGGATTGTCACTGCTGGGGCGGGTCGCTCTGGGACAGGTATGAGGTCGGGAATGGACCGCGAATGGACGGGAGGGGGGGCTGCGATCGAGCTGGCCTGCAAGTGGGAGACTGACATTTCGGGGCCACTGTGCATGCGCAGAGGCCCGCTGGTTTTAGCTTCCCAGGTGGGAATAGGCCTCACCCCCTGAAATTTAATGATACTCATGATTGTGGCCTCTGCATTGCACAGAGTGTAGGAGATTCTAATGTGAACTCCCACTAGTTTTCCTGCAAATTCAGCACTTCGAGCTTTTTTGAGAGAATCGCAGCCCTTGGTTTTGTACACTATTCAAACATTTTAAATTTGGGATAATAGGTTAGCTGCCTCCCAATTCAAACTGGGGAATTCTGTGCACATTCTGACAATATTCCTTTGATCTTTCTTCTTCTGTAGTACATAGGATGAGTGTAGCTGCTTTCACATGCTTTTCTGAAGCTCTGCCCATGAAGTCAACTTGTGGTGGGAATGCAGGATGGAGTAATTGGGTCTTTGCCTTTTATTTGATTTATTGTTCCCAACTCCCAAAGCCACCCATTATAATCACAACTTTCTCTGGTCTGATTTTTACGACTTTATTTTGTATGACTCTCCCTAGCTCCCTGTCGATCCGACCCATACCCTGCTCACTCGCCTTTCCCAATTGAGCTGCGCGGTTCTAATTCTCTCAATACACTGTCCCACTCATGGAACTGACAGACAATGAGTTACAATCTCACCACGAGGGATTGTCTGCTGATCAACTCTTTACTTGAGCACTAGCTCATCGCTGTGTCTCCAAAGCTTTTCTTTGCAGTGATTCTGCTGTGTTCTCAGCATGCTACAATGATGCAAGTTCATTGCAGTCTGACCAAATCATCGAACATCTTCTCGTGCCATGCAGCATGATCGAAGGTTATTCACCATATTGTAACAACACTTAAACCTGCTGCCACCTGTCTTAATTGATCGCCATGTCGTGTTATCATAATGATGTAAAACCTTGAGCTTATTTGCTGGATAGGACACAGGGCATCAATCACACATAAGGGCCTGGGTAAACATATTGTGGATTGATCTATTAAGACTAGGGCCAGAATTTGCCAGCTGCTCATGCAAGTGGGATCTTCTGGTCCCATGGGCAGCACACCCCACCGTGGGTTTCCTGGCGGCATGGGGTGCAGTCAATGGGAAATCTCATTGACAACGCGGACTAGAAGATCCCGCTACAGGCAACAGCACACCATCTCCTGCTGTGAGAAACACACTGCGGGGAGGCCAGGGAATCCTCTGCTTGGGACATGAGAACAGTTATACAAAGGTACAAAGCTTGAAGGTGTCAGAGCTGTGTGTATTTGCTCCACTCAAAGCAAAATTGAAACAAAGCTGGATCACATGGCACATTTCCCTTCTAGTGATGTCATGCTAATATCCCTTAAAGGTACATTGCAACATCACCTAGACTGTTCATTGGCTGTACCTTTTAGCATAGGGTCAAAGATCATTAATAACTCACAGAATTTAAAGCTAGCTGGCACTGCTTAAAGTTAGTATGCATCCCTTAAAGGTGAGGTGCTGGGAATCACTGTACAAGCGAACCTGCACTGGGAAAGAATAAAGAATGACTGAGGAAGGGAGAGGGGAGGCTCAACATTTTCAGACATTGCACTTGATGTCTTTGTGGAGGAGGTGGAAAGGAGGATAAAATTCCATGTAACCTCAGTGAGGGTGGGAGGGAGCGGGACAAGAGATCCTCCAGAAACACAATGAGAAGATGGTGGAAACAGATAACCGTGGAGGTCAATGCCAGGAATCGAGCCCTGAAGACCTGGATTCTGTCCCGCAAGAAATTTAATGACCAGTGGTCAAGATCAGTGAATGCATCATCAAATGCCATATCCTACCAATTACACTACTAGCCCCGCACAATGTTCAATTAAACCACATCAGCTCTCAATAATCTCTATATACCACCTCACCCTCACATACTTAGCACTGCAGCAAGCCTCAAACACATAATCACAGCTCGCACACACCACTAGCTATTCACCTATGAATGCCATATCACCAAAATTTATTGCAAAACACTCACTGACATACTTCCGTCTCTCTTGCAGGAGAAAGTGACACACAGAGGCAGCAGAAACTAAATGGGCAAGGAGAGCAGGACTGCGTGTCTTAACTCTCATCAAGGAGAGGATGCTGGGCAATATGGAAATGTAATTGCTGAGGCTATGGTCTTGGGGACCAGCAGGGCTGAATCCATTGAAGATGACAGTTTCCTTCCTCCCTATCTTCCTTTTCACATCCACCTACGCCCTCATCCCTAACTCACTTAGTTAAAGTTTATTTATTTGTCACAAGTAGGCTGACATTAACACTGCCATGAAGTTACTATGAAAATCCCCTGGTTGCCACACTACGGCACCTGTTCAGGTACACTGAGGGAGAATTTAGCATGGTCAATGCACCTAACCCGCATGTCTTTCGGACTGTGGGAGGAAACCGGAGCAACAGGAGGAAACCCACGCAGACATGTCCACACAGACAGTGACCCAAACCAGGAATCAAAGCAGGGTCCCTGGCGCTGGGAGGCAGCATTACCATCCACTGTGCCACCATGCCCCACTTCTGATCAACAAGTTGCAGATTGTGTAAGTATACACCTCTTACTTTCCTCTCTCCCCCTCACCACAATACACTGCTTATCCCTTTGTCTTTTCAGACATCCAGGAAGTGCAACATCTTCAGACAGTGATGGAAGAGCAGGAGGACACTGAAGACGAAGAGATACAGTCACTTGATTTCACACTCGCAGTCACCAGCTTAGATACTGACACTTGTGAATTAATGGGGATAGAATAGCAGTTGGACCTGCATACGTTGAGACACTGAATACAAGTGAGCTGCCGACAGGACAGGGAGAAAGGGAGTGAGTGCAAGTGCCAGTTGCCGGAGAGTGAGGCTGCGTGCTAGTTCTAGCACTAAGGATTCAGATGAGTCCGTTCTTTGCGTTTGACTACAGATAAGGGTGTACACATTGAAATGCTTGGTGCATTGGAAAAGTTTGGTAAAAAGCCAGCATACAATTTCAAGGCACAAACTTGGCATTTTGTGAAATACTTGCAGCCTATTCTTTCCATCATGGAACTGGTGGCCTCCCTTTCTTTTCCTCTCTTACGCCTCTCCTCTTCCTGGTACTCCTTCTGGACCTCCTCCATTTCCTTGTGCTCCTGCTCTACAGCTTCCTGGCTTATAGGTGGTGGTAAAGGCTATTCCCTCATGATTGTGCAGCAAACAGCAGGCTGCTCCACATCTTGAGACTTGCCCAGTGGAGCAGGGATCCTTCAGAGCACGCTCTGTAGTGGCGTTGTTGTTTCAGAATGTCAGTGGTCTGCTCTATCAGATTTCTTGTGGCAGCGTGCCTCTCAGTGGCTGTGTATTGGAATCATGAGTCATGTCATCTCCAGATAGCCATTGTCGCCCGGGAGCCACCATTAAGCTTGACATAGTGGTTGAAATACAGCTCGTACGGAGGAATGGTGATAAATAAATGATACCAGCCACACATTGAGGGAGTGGAGTACCTTTCATTTCCAATACATAGCAGAGTTGACAGGAGATGCAAGCAAAACAACATGTGTGCAGTCTATGGCACCTTTCACCATGGGGAAACTTGTAATACTTATGAATCCTTATGTTCGCACTGCCTGCTTCTTTCCAGCAAGAGGAAATGAAATGATGTTATCTCTTTTTGAATAGGGAGCTTCAGTGACCTCCCTTTAAAAGCAGTGCAATGGTCAAGATCTTCAAGTTTTTTGGTGTCCAGATCACCAACAACCTGTCCTGGTCCCTCCATGAGGATGCTATAGTTAAGAAAGCCCACCAACGCCTCTACGTTCTCAAAAGACTAAGGAAATTTGGTATGTCTGCTACAACGCTCACCAACTTTTACAGATGCACCATAGAAAGCATTCTTTGCAGTTGTATCAGAGCTTGGTATGGATCCTGCTCTGTCCAAGACTGCAAGAAATTACAAAGGGTCATGAATGTAGCCCAATCCATCACGCAAACCAGCCTCCCATCCATTGACATTGTCAACACTTCCTGCTGTCTCAGAAAAGCAGCCAGCATAATCAAAGACTCCACACACCACAGGCATTCTCTCTTCCACCTTCTCCCATTGGGAAAAAGATACAAAAGTTTGAGATCACATACCAACCAACTCAAGAACAGTTTCTTTCCTGCTGCCATCAGACTTTTAAATGGACCTATCTTGCACTAAGTTGATCTTTCTCTGCACCTTAGCTATGACTGTAACACTACATTCTGCACTCTCTCCTTTCCTTCCCTTCCCTATGTACAGTTTGCTTTGTCTGTATAGCGCACAAGAAAGAATACTTTTCATTGTATACTAATACATGTGACAATAATAAATCAAATCAAAATCACTTACCTCCACACCAGCATGGAAGAAGCCGGACGTACAAAGGTTCATAGCCACAGTTATGTTCACAGCCACTAGCAATGAGGTCCTTGTCTAGCCACAAGGACATGGAAATCCTTGGTTGGAGGAGGTGGAGTGCTGCATATTGACAGGTTTCAGTGATGACCTCCTTAGTGAAGCACTGACACCTCAAACATTGTTCATTGCTGAAGCTTATGTCGGATTTCTGGTTGGATTTAGCCTTCTGCTGAGGTCCCTTCTTTCTCTTCTCCTCACTACTCCTCCAGAAATGTGTCCTGCTCTGCATGGCCTCTCTTTATTCACCTAGTTATGTTTGGTTTTAAGAGAAAGTTCTGTTAATGCAGCCATATCGATCCAAAAGCAAAAGTTTGTGCAGATACTTTGAAGTTACTGAAAAGAAATCCTAATAGCAATGAGCACTACCAAGTTCAATTTTAACCCAATGTCTGTTTAACTGCTGGATATCTTGTGTATGTTTCCACCATCAGTACTATGCATATCAGTCCTCCCATGGGTGTGCTATTGTATTTTAAACATCATAAAGCTTCAAAGTTTGATATTCAATACCTAAAGGCCTAACCTTTTTAAAAGCAATTTAAAATTCTGTTTCTACAGATGTTCTCATGAACATTTGAATCTTGTTCTGCTATGCAAAACTACATGCATTAGCATCTACTAAGTGTTGGTAGTGAAGGAAAACATTTTTAAAATTAACATGCACAGTATATGAATAACAAATCTGTAAATGGATGATGTGGTTAATTCCCCAATGTTTCTCTTGTCGACATTTATCATCGAATATGTTATATGTGTTAATACTTTGCTGCTTTCTGCAAGTTTTTAATGTGGAAAACGAAAGAAATTTGAGACAATATTTTCCTGATGTCATGGTTCACTATGGATTTTACTGGTACCAGTTTAATATGAGATTCCTGCCAGATGTATTACAAGTTTACAATCTGTGTTAATATCAAGTGTAAGCATTCATCAATACCCAACTAAAAAACAAAACAAGAGAATTTTTGGCAGCAGGTTCAGGCGCTGAAGATCCTCCGGGTTGACGGCTTGAGCTGAAAAGCTGGTTTAGTCCAAGTCATTCAGCATCTACAGTAAGATACCACTTTGGTAAAGGAGTTGAAGCTTGCGCTATGAATGGCTAGATCATTAAAGGGCTGATTGTCATTTAAGTGACATGTGTGTCATAGACAGGAGAGAGAAGTGGGATAATTTCTCCCTTTTACCCATCTCACGACTGACTGCAACAAGGTGTATTTTTGAGAAGGAATGTTTTAATCCTTTGACTTTAAAGCACAGACAGGAAACAGGCTTTCTTATAAATAAATGATAAATATTTAATCTTCACAACACCTACACTGTAAATGCAACAAACATTCATTCTTCAAACACATAGTAAGAAGTATCACAACACCAGGTAAAAGTCCAAAAAGTATCACGAACTTTCGGAACGCTGCTCCTTCATCAGGCTCCTTCATCACTCACCTGATGAAGGAGCAGCACTCCAAAAGCTCGTGATACCAAATAAACCTGTTGACTTTAACCTGGTGTTGTGACACTTTTAATTGTGCCCAGCCCAGTCCAATGCTGGCATCTCCTCAAAAACATAGTATTAGAAGGTTGGATGGAGAGAAATTTGTTGAGTGTATTCAAGAGGAAATTCTCATTCAGTATGTGGATGGCCCGGCTAGAGAGGGGGCAAAACTTGACCACCCTCTTGGGAAATAAGGAAGGGCAGGTAACAGAAGTGTTAGTGAGGGATCACTTTGGGACCAGTGACCATAATTCTATTAGTTTTAAGATAGCTATGGAGAATGATAGGTCTGGCCCAAAAGTTAAAATTCTAAATTGGGGCAAGGCCAATTTTGATGGTATCAGGCAGGAACTGTCAAAAGTTAATTGGGGGAGTCTGTAGGAAGGCAAAGGGACGTCTGGTAAATGGGAGGCTTTCAAAAGTGTGTTAACCTGGGTTCAGGGTAAGCACATTCCTCTTAGAGTGAAGGGCAAGACTGGTAGAAGTAGGGAACCCTGGGTGACTCGTGATGCTTTCCCTAATCAAAAGTGCAACTCCCCCTCCTCTCTTACCTTCTGTTCTATCTTTCCTATAGCATCTGTACCCTGGAACATTGAGCTGCCAGTCCTGTCCCTCCCTTAGCCATGTTTCAGTCATTGCTATAATATCCCAGTCCCACGTACCCATCCATGCCCTGAGTTCATCTGCCTTGCCCGTCAGGCCTCTTGCATTGAAATAAATGCAGTTTAATCTGGACTTCCCTTGCTCTCTGTCTTGCTTCTGTCTGATCTGTCTGGTACTAGGATTACTGACACTGTCTTTACTAATTAATGTGCTTTCTTTGACTTCCGTGCTGTCCTCAAACTTCTCTTCTGTCTCCCTACTGCTTTGGATCCCACCCCCCCTGCCAAACTAGTTTAAATCCTCCCGAGTGGCTCTCGCAAAACTCCTCGCCAGGATGTTAGTCCCCCTCCAGTTCAAATGTAACCCATCCCTCTTGAACAGATCAGCCCTTCCCCAGAAAAGATCCCAATGATCCAAAAATCCCTGCCCCCTGCATCAGCTCTCAAGCCAGGCATTCATCTGCCTAATCCTCCTATTCCTACTCTCACTAGCACGTGGTACCGGTAGTAGTCCTGAAATTACTACCTTTGAGGTCCTGAACTTTAGTCTTCTGCCTAACTCTCTATATTCACATTTCAGGACCTCATCCCTTTTCCCACCTATGTTGTTGGTACCAATATGTACAACGACCTCTGGCTGCTCACCCTCCCCCTTAAGAATGTCCTGCAATCGCTCAGAGACGACCTTGACCCTGGCACCAGGGAGGCAACACACCATCCTGGAGTCTCGATTGCGGCCACAGAAATGCCTATCCGTGCCTCTAACTAGCGAGTCCCCTATTACTACTGCTCGCTTGCTCTTTGCCCAACCCTTTCCCACAGCAGAACCAGCTGTGGTGTCACAGGCCTGGCTGCTGCTGGTATCTCCCCCTGACAGGTTATCCCCCTCAACAGCATCCAAAATGATATGCCTGTTTGAAAGGGGAAAAGACACAGGAAACTCCTGCACCACCTGCCTGCCTCTCCTGGCAGTCACCCATCTACCTGTCTGACCCTGTGGTGTGACAACCTCCCTGTAACTAGTGTCTATCACACTCTCTGCCTCCTGTATGCTCCGCAGTGCATCCACCTGCCGCTCCAACCGAACAATGCAGTCTGTGAGTAGCTGCAACTGGACTCACTTCCAGCAGACAAAGTTGTTAGGGAGACTAGATTGCTCCCTAATTGCCCACATCTGGCAAGAGAAGCATACCACTGCCCTAGCTGCCATTTTGCCCTTATACGGATAGAAAAAATTGCAACTCACCTCTCCCTTGCTTGTGGTCCTCCTGCCAACTTTTTTTTTGGTTAGAGGAGGAGGGAGGGAGGGAAACATTGAAGTAGTGTTTGGGGGTTAAGTGTCCCTTCACAGCAGCTCCTCCACAAACCACCTTCTGGTCACAGTGACCTGCAACCGCCAATCACCTTTGCCGGTAAGTTAGTTTAATACTCACAGTTATGCTCAGCTCCGCCCTCCGACCGCTCCCTGCAGACGAGGCCAGTTACTGCTGGAGCTGTGAAAAGAACCTCTGAAATACATTGGGAAACTTTCTGGGGCACTTTGGCACAATATCACCAACACTCAAGGAGTATTTACAGTCATAGGGTCATAGGCTGGAACTTTACAGTCTTCAGGGGGTGGGATGGAAAGAGGAGGTGGATAAAGCACTGCCACCTACCCACTCCTGCCCATACATGCTGTGATTTTACTCACTGTAGGGGAGGTGTGGGTGGCCTGCTTGCCAATCTAAGTCCTTAATTGGTCAATTAGTGAACTTAGCATTGCTGAGATTTTAGCCACAGTGGTAAAGGCCAGCACCAAGTGTCCAGGCTGTCAGGTTTTACCTGATGGACTGGTGGTTTGGCAAGGAGAGTGCACCTCTTTTTTGGGTGTCTATCGGAGGCCCCCTCAAGGTAATTCTCAACCCCCACCCAGCTATCCTTTCTTCTCCTGTCCAAACAATCCTAGCCCTTCAATGTTCTCATTGACTTTCCTTTAAATTTGGGCTTCAACAGCATCTCCTCTTCAGGACTGCATGCTATCCCAGCAATTGCCACTGGTCCTGGTGGCGCTGCTGGGACAAGAGCGATGTGGGTCTTCTGATTGACTGGTAGCTTCTAACTGCAGGAATTTCTCTCCAATAGGGAAGGAAGATCTGCCTTGAGCCAATTTTACATCCGTAAAAGGCTCTGGGGCAAGCTTGCTAAGTGGGCAGGGATCCACTCCAACATAAAATTCAGTCTATAGAGTTAGCCATTCAGAAGACAGCCATTCAGCCTATTGAGTCAGTTACTAGCTCTCTGTAGAGTAATCCAATCAGTTCCATCCCCCGTTCTAACTTTATAAGTTTATCTCCCACAACTGCCCATCAAATTTCATTTTGAGATCATTTATCGTCACTGTTTTCACCACCCTCATGGGCAGCAACCCGAGATCATTGCCACTCACTGCATAAAATAGTTCTTTCTCACATTCCCCAAGCATCTCTTTCCTGAAACCTTAAGTCTATGTTCCTCTAGTCCTTATACCACCAACTAATGGGAACACCTTTTCTTTGGCTATTTTACCCTAATCTGCCATAATCTTGTACGTCCATATCAATTCTCCCCTCAGCCACTTTTGCTCCAAGGGGAACAACTTCAAACTCTCTAACCTAACCTTTTTGCTAAAATGTTTCATCACTGGAACCATTTTAATAAATTTCCTCTGCATCTTCTCAAGGACCCTTACATTGTTCCTAAAGTGTGGTTACCAGACCAATACTCTTGTTGTGGTCTAACCAGAGGTTTCACACAGATTTAGCATACCTTTCCTGCTTTTGTACTCAACATCTCTATGTATGAAACCCAAGGTCATTCCAGAAATTCTCTGAGTACCACTTAAAATAATGCAAAATATTACTGAGATAATAAAACAATTATAAATCATAAATAGGGTAATAGATCTTAGGATTGGAAGAGTTTTAGAAACCAACAAATAGCTTCCAGAAAATTGATAAAAGGGAGAAAATAGAATATGAGCTACTATGAGACTAGGTGGAAATGTTAAATAAACAGAATATAAGAGCTTCTACAAGTATGTAGAAAGGAAAAAGTAGGTATCAGTCCCTTAGAAACTGAGACAGGAGAACAGGGAATAAGGAAATGGCACATAAATAAATGATTTTTGTCTGTCTTCCCAGTAGAATACCAGGTTAAAGTCCAACAGGTTTATTTGGAATCACGAGCTTTCGGAGCACTGCTCCTTCATCAGCTGAGTCCACTCACTTTAACCTGGTGTTGTGAGACTTCTCACTGTGCCCACCCCAGTCCAATGCCGGCATCTCCACATCATGGCTATCACTGACACCGCAAATCACCAGCTCACCTGATGAAGGAGCAGCGTTTTGAAAGCTCGTGATTCCAAATAAACCTGTTGGACTTTAACCTGGTGTTGTGAGACTTTTTATTGTGCCCACCCATCTCCACATCAAGGCTTCACAGTAGAAAGCACAATAGCTATACCAGAAACATTGGAGAGCCAGGGTCCAATAAAGTGAGGAACTTAGAGTGATTAATATTACTAAGAAAAAAGTGCTGGAGAAATTAATGGGTCCAGAAGCCACCAAATCCTCAGGACCTGATACCCTATATACTAGAGTTCGAAAGCACATGGCTGAAGCGATAGTAACTGCACTGCATGTGATTGTCCAACATTCCCTAGATTCTGGAGAACTCCCAGTGGAGTGGAAAGTAGGAAACTTCGGCACAGGCATATCTCTTTTCAAGAAAAGGAAAGAGAGGGAGAACAGGGGATTACAGGCAGGTTAGTCTGAAGTCAGTACTGGGAAAATTGTTGGAATCTATTTTCAAGGAACTGGTAAAAAAGACACTTAGAGAATCATAATATGATTATGTAGAGTCAGCATAGTTTTGTGAAAGTGAGATTGCATTTGACAAATCTATTAGAGCATTTTGTAGATGAAACTAAGAGTAGATGAAGGGGAATCAATTATTGTTGTATACTTGGATTTCCAAAAGGTTGTGGGCAACATATTGAAATAGATAAAGTATTGATGAAAGAGCAAAAATAGAGAGTAGGAGTAAATGGGTAATTTTCAGGTTGGCAGGGTGTTACTAATGGGAAACTGCCGAGATCAGTCCTGGGTCTTAAACTTTTTACAATCTGTATGAATGATTTAGATGTAAGGACCAATGTTTTGTATCCACCTTTTCTAATAATACAAAATGAGGTGGGTGAGCTTTCAGGAAGACAAAAAATTCCATGCAGAATTTATACGGCCTCTTCATTTGACTGATTTTAGCGTTCAGCTGAGCGAGACCCCTGCTGGGTGCAAGGTCAGTATGTATTTCAGTTAGCCTACATTTCTTAAAGGAAGCTTCTTAAAGGGAAGGTGCACTCATTGTAGGGATGTTACTGCTAACTACTTGTAATGCAAGGGTCTGCAGCTGACAACCTGGCAGCCTTGTCTCAAGAAGTTCAATGCCCTTTCATAGGTGGTTAAGGTCAGTGAATTAAGGTCAGTGGGTGCATCCTCACATTAGATCTCCAACATGATACATTCCCAACTTCTCACACTGCTCAATACACTGCACCCCTGTCAGTCACCCAGCAACACTGCTTGGACTCACACCTAACATCCAGATACCTCATCCTTACCCACGAGTCATTTCTTCCTGTTTGCACAAACCTCCCGCTATTCAGCTGCGGAAGGCAAATCACTCAAACACCTTTCAGCACAAAGTGACCCATGACCGCAGGGGGAAGAGCAGAACTGGAGGGCAACAGGCAAACCTGTATCACGTGAGCCTTCTGGACGAGACCGTGTTCCACAGCATGAGAATGACTGTCAACGAAACCATTGCATCTGACTTCTCTGAGACCGTTCGGGATGACATTACTTTTCTGTCTTATTCTCAAACACCAGCTCACCCTGATCCTGCTGTGTGACATGTGGAGAAGGCTGCAGGTAGTGTTGCTATGGGTGCTTTGCTTTCCACCCCATCCACCTTCGCTCACTCCTACCCTCCCTTTCTGTTTTCAGATACCTAAGAAGTATTGCCAGTCCAGCCGCTGGTATCTAGAATGAAGGGCCAGAAGAACAATGTTCCTCTCAGAAAGAAGTACTATCATTGGGGCAGGATTCTCCCAAAAAAATTCAAAGTGCCAAATTCATGTAAAAACTGGAGTAGATCACGTTGGGTTTTCAAAATGAATCTCCCAAACCCTGAGCACTGCAGAGTGCACTAGCAGGATTCACGTTGAAAATCAGGGGACGGGGACTATTCCTGCTGGTGAGGCCGGCAGCATAGCGCTGAGTGGGCCACTGCGCATGCACCGATCTGTCAGCACCGAGATCGGCGCATGTGCAGTAGACCCGCACGGTCGGCCTCCTGATCGCTGTCCCCCCCCCACCCCCCCGACATCCCAATCGCTTGCTTCCCTGATGTCTCCAGGATAGCCCCAACCCAGCCCCTCCCTCCACTCCCCCGGTCCACCTTGATCTCCCCCCCATCCCCCTGCAGTCCCGATCTCTCGACCATCCCCCCACCAGCAGCCCCAACCCCCACACCCACCCCCCACTCTGAAGGTTAGCCCTGATTGCTGTCCTCCCTCCCCCTGTCAGGAATATCCCACCTCCGCCAATCTCCTCGCCCCCCCCACAGGCCCCACCCCCAATAGGCCCCATCTCCTTGCACTGCCTGATGCCCAGTGGGCAGAGCTATGGTGCCCCTTGGGCATTGCCAGATTGCCCCTTGGGCAGCGCCAGGGGACCAGGCTGGCATTGCCAGGCTGGTAATGCCCAGGGGACACGTCCCCTTACCCCCAATCTCCTCAAGGGCATCCATGGCCTCCCTTCACTCCTGCAGGGTCAGGCCACCAGCTCCCCATTGGTAGAGAGTTGTTGTAAACCCTGCTGGAGTGAACCTCTCCTGGCAGTTGGGGAGAGGCTAATGGGTCCGGAGACTTTAGTCCCAGGCCCGCTAATCAGATTCAAATGAATGTTTAAATAGTTTAATCAGCTTCGCACCAATTTCTGGCGCAGAGCTGACAGCCCTGGAAATCCGGGGCTTGGAGATTCATGGAGGCCACGGCGCCCCACGGGAAGCTCGCTAAACAGCCTCCGCTTATGTCTCCCAGCCCGCTGCACTGCTCGATCAACACAGCGGGTTGGGGAGAATCACCCCCCCTGGTTTATCACTCACAGCCACCAGCTGAGATACTGGCACAGTGTGTACATTGGAGGGCAGTGTACAGTCATGAACGTCAGAATGGTAAGTGGGCATGAGTGAGCTACTGACAGGCTGGGAAGATAACACAGTTTATTTCCCATTTCCCCAAAGCACGAGGTTGCAGATGAGTTCTGCTACAGGAGGAAGTTGATGGGGTGGCGAGAGGTGGGTTCTGACGGTATGTGCATTGGTGCATTGGAAGGACTGTGAGATTCTTGACACTACCAATGATCGTGGAGAATCCATATCCAACTTTGGACAGAGCCTGGAGCCTAACCTTTCCAAAACTGGAAATGGAGGCCAACTCCACGACAGTAGTTGTGAATCTGCCTCTGATGCAGCATCTGATCACCGAGGTCCCAACTTGCACTGCAGCACAGTGCAGCAATGTTTAAAGGATGTCCCCTTTAAAGAAAATAATAAAGATGTAAGAAACTGGTCACAAAAAAGCAACTACATCAGCAAGACCGAGTAGAGGCAAAGAATAACATCTCGGCTAATCTGGAGTGACCACCCATCCAGAAAGCTATCTGGGAGATCAAACCACCATTCCACATCCGGCCTGGGACATTCACTGTTTCTGAATTTCATGGCTGTGACCTGTCAGCAAACATAATATTTTTTAATGTCCTGTGACATGCTTAATGGATCAATGTAATGTGTTCACATTTCTTTTGCACAGTAGAGATTCAGTTTGAGTTGTTTAGCTTGTTGCAGCCTCTTGTGTGAAATAAGTGGCTTACTACAATTTATAGTTTGTGGACTGTTTCAACAATATAATTGTTCTATTATATTGGCGGCACGGTGGCACAATGGTTAGCACTGCTGCCTCACAGGGATCCGGGTTCAATTCTCAGCTTGGGTCATTGTCTGTGTAGAGTTTGCACATTCTCCCCATGTCTGCGTGGGTTTCCTCCCACAGTCCAAAGATGTGCAGGTTAAGTGGATTGACCATGCTAAATTGACCCTAGTGACAGGGGATTAGCGTGGTAAATATGTGGGGTTACGGGAATAGGGCCTGGGTGGGATTGTGGTCGGTGCAGGCTCAATGGGCCGAATGGCCTCCTTCTGTACTGTAGGGCTTTGATGATTCTATTCTATGCAGAATTTCATCCCACCCTAAATCGAGGTTGAAGCTAAAAGTAAAGGCCGCCTGGACAATCGGCCCATCCACCAACCCATGTTAAATAGCTTTCAATTGGCCCCTTAATGGGCTTAATTGCCTGTTTAATTGTCGGTAGGAATGCTTCTGACTCTCATGCGCATCCGCTGATTGAAATATCATGTGAATTACATCGGGACACGTGTCCTATATCTTCTCGTGTGATTTCACGTGCTTTCCGGTCAGATGCACGCCCGCCTGAGCAACGTAATATTCTGGCCCTAGAAGCAAAACCAAATCTTCTTGTTCTGAGAAGAGTTAAAAAATGGCTATTAGGGTATTTTATTTTCATGAATTAAGTATCGCTAGTTGCTTATTGCTCTACATTTGTTATGATTATGTTAGTTGTAGTTTCTTCTTATGCTAAGACACCCCAATACCTCTCACAAGAAGAATCACTTTGAGTGCAGCAACTTTTCTTACAAATTGCATACATTTCCAGCCATCCCCATGAGCTTTGATTATCAATAAACCAGCACAGCCCCCTTGAGCTGGAACAATCATTAATTACAGCACTTTCGAGGTCTACATTAACCCACATCCTCATGAATCCTAAATCAGCATAAAACACTCGAATTTTTAGCTGTATAAAAGGATTATTTACTCAAAGCACATTTTGCTAATCCACACAGCTGTGACCATGCCCTTTTAATGTGTGTTTGGCGGGATTAACTCTTTTAGACATTTCTGCCTGACATGAGAACTGAAGGAAATCCAAAGAGGGTTCAATCTACAGAATATGAACTAATCCTGATTTGATTTTATCTATTGATGAAAGAGTGTGAGCGAGATTTAACCCTATTACTGGAAGATGTATCTGAAAGTAATTTCCATCAACACTCCCAAGCCCTTTTCCAAAACATCTTAACTGTTTAGTCTGTTTAGATTAAATACCTCTCAATGCTTTTAAACACTTTTAAGAAAAAAGCAAGTTAATGAAAATTGTTGCTGACAGTTACTATTCAGGAATCTGGTACCAGTTGTGATTAAGCAACAAGTGCTGGCCTTGCCAACAACATTTACGCACATGAAAGAACAAAACAAAATTGGTGCTCAGAACCACGGAATAGTTATAACATAAAAGGAAGCCATTCATCTGTTATGTTTCCACTGGCTCTCTGTAAGAGCAATTTAGTGCCACACCCCTGCTTCATCCCCATTGCCCTACACATTATACCTCTTCAGATAGAAATCCAATCCCCTCTTGAACGTCTCGATTAAATCCTGCTTCCACCTTGCTCTGAGGCAATGCATTCCAGATCCTACCCACTGATTGCACGAATAAGTTTTTCCACGTGTGGACCTTGTTTCTTTTTCCAATTACCTCAGATCTGTGTCCTCTTGTTCTTAATCCTTCCACCAATGTGAACAGTTTCTCCCTCTCTACTCCCTCCGGCCTCCTCATGATTTTGAATACCACGATCAAATCTCCTCTCAACCTTCTTGTCTCCAAGGAAAACAGTAACTGAAGTTCCTCATCCTTCTCATGGATCTTTTCTGCACCCCCTCTCATGTGATCTTTCCTAAAGTGTGGTGTCCAGAACTAGATGCAATACCTCAGTTGAGTCTATTCTATAGACGTTTAACATAATCTCCTTACTTTTATGCTCTATTAATAAAGCCTAGAATGCTGTATGATTTATTAACCACACTCTCAACCTGTCCTGCCACCTTCAGTGATTTATGTATAGATGCACCCTGTTCCCTCTGCTTCTGCATCTCCTTTAGAATTGTTCCCTTTATTGTTTCTCTGTGTTCTTCCTGCATAATGAATCATTTCACACTTCTCTACATTAAATTTTATCTGTTTCTTGTACGTCCGTTCCGGACAAGTAACACTGATCACTATCAGGTGATGCGGCCCCTTTAAGGGGGCGATCCTTTGAGGACCGTGTGATTGGGTCAGACCCTATGGAGAGGCTCTGGGAGGTGGGAGGTGGGGGAGGGGGGTGGCTGACCCCGTCAGGAGCAAGGGTATGTATTCTGGGATAGGAAGGAACCTCAGTTGAAGCCAGTGGGGAGAAGAGGGTAGATGAGTATAAGAACTAAGAACTAGGAGCAGGAGTAGGCCATCTGGCCCCTCGAGCCTGCTCCGCCATTCAATAAGATCATGGCTGATCTTTTTGTGGACTCAGCTCCACTTACCCGCCCGCTTACCATAACCCTTAATTCCTTTACTGTTCAAAAATTTATCTATCCTTGTCTTAAAAACATTCAATGAGGTAGCCTCAACTGCTTCACTGGACAGGGAATTCCACAGATTCACAAACCTTTGTGTGAAGAAGTTCCTCCTCAACTCAGTCCTAAATCTGCTTCTCCTTATTTTGAGGCTATGCCCCCTAGTTCTAGTTTCACCCACCAGTGGAAACAACTTCCCTGCTTCTATCTTATCTATTCCCTTCATAATCTTATATATTTCTATAAGATCTCCCCTCAAGTTTCTGAATTCCAATGAGTATAGCCCCAGTCTCCTCATAAGCCAACCCTCTCAACTCCGGATTCAACCTAGTGAATCTCCTCTGCACCCCCTCCAGTGACAGTATATCCTTTCTCAAGTAAGGAGCCCAAAACTGTACACAGCACTCCAGGTGTGGCCTCAACAGCACCTTATACAGCTGCAACATAATCTCGCTGTTTTTAAACTCCATCCCTCTGGCAATGAAGGACAAAATTCCATTTGCCTTCTTAATTACCTGCTGCACCTGCAAACCAACTCCTTGAGATTCCTGCACAAGGACACCCAGGTCCCTCTGCACAGCAGCATGCTGCAACTTTTTACCATTTAAATAATAGTCCATTTTGCTGTTATTCCTACCAAAATGAATGACCTCACATTTACCAACATTGTACTCCATCTGCCAGACCCTCACCCACTCACTTAGATTATCTATATCCATTTGTAGACTTTCATCGTCCTCTGCACACTTTGCTGTTCCACCCATTTTAGTGTCATCTGCGAATTTTGATACACTACACTTGGTCCCCAACTCCAAATCATCTATGTAAATCGTAAACAATTGCAGTCCCAACACTGGTCCCTGAGGCACACCACTATTGCAGTTCTGTCAGACCCTTAACTTGTATATATATTATTATTAATAAATCAATAACTTGAAGGTGTAATGAGCCACCTTCGACTTTACAATAACCATAAAAATGTAACCTGTGCAACGTGCACTTTTGTAAGACACCCACCAGAAGCAAGTTAGCAACAAGGGCACACAAATTAAATAGATAACCTCAGCTTGATAGGGGAAATGAAAACTCAGGAATCTCATTGGTCTACAAAACCTTTGTTCTAATGTAACCAAAAGAGAAAATGCTGGAAAATCTCAGCAGGTCTGGCAGCATCTGTAAGGAAAGAAAAGAGCTGACTTTTCGGGTCCAGATGACCCTTTGTCAAAGCTTTGTTGGACTTTGACAAAGGATCATCTGGACTCGAAGGATCATCTGGACTCGAAACGTCAGCTCTTTTCTCTCCTTACAGATGCTACCAGGCCTGCTGAAATTTTCCCGCATTTTCTCTTTTAGTTTCAGATTCCAGCATCTGCAGTAATTTGCTTTTATTTTGTTTTTACGTGCTGCATGGCCAGCTAGGATTTCAAAATGGGGTCCAAGATGCGCACATTCACATTCAATGGGAAGTGAGTAGGGCACCATCTTGGTAAAGGAGTGTGTGTGCGTATGTGTGTGCACGCGCACCAAATCACCACTGGGAGAATACAAAGCAGCCACAATCATGAAGTGAATCAATGTACCATTCTGATCTAAAGCCACTGCTGCCACTTTAGAACTCCATAGCTGGTAGATATACCAACTGAAGATTTGAACTCACCCTCTCACCTTGATAACTCATGTCAGATCATTAAAACATCTTCCTGCACTGCATCAATGTTCCTAGAGTGATGCTCCTGTCATAGATCTCTCCTATCACCTCCTCCCACTGCCTCCTGAACATATGTCTGGAGGTCTCCTGCCCAATATCCATATGAAAGTCAGAATGCAATTCCCTCCCTGAGATTGGTTTGATGCTGGGGGAGCATTTAACCTTGTGGGAGGATGATTGGCCAGCTGCTTTAAGGGGAGGGATTTGTATCAGGCTTCTTGGTCCCAGGGAAGGCCCGCCCCTGCCCAGTTAAGTGCCTAATTAGTGACGTGAGGCTATCGCCAGCACTCCAGCCAACAGACAAGACCTCTGTTGCCTATGTTGCATTTCTATTTTTTGCACCAATCGAATAGTAAAGAACCTTATCAGGTGTTTTCACATGTTCCTCAAAGCATCACAGCAAATAGTTTGTTTTCAAATTCCCACCACTTTTTACAGCCTGAACACACATCTCCTTTCAGAGGTGCAGACTCTTTCATTGTTAGATTGTCTCGGAGTGGCTTACTCTAGTAAGAGATCTGGCTGGAGGCAAATATCTTTGCTTACACGTTCTTTTGTTAACATAGCTAAGTATATACCAGTTTACGGAACATCTGGACAGAGTGATTGCTCCTCTCTTAGGTTCTTCTCACTCATCTCTCTCTGAGTGACATCAGTATGATAGAACCATAGAATCCCTACATGCAGAAAGAGACCATTTGGCCCATCAAGTCTGCTTTGAAGCTCCGAAAGAGCATCTTACCCAGGCCTACTCACCCTTGCCCTATCCCCGTAACCTCTTGCATTCACCAAGGCCAATCCACCTCACCTACACATCTTTGTACAGTGGGAGGGAGCTGGAACCCCTGGAGGAAACCCCTGGGCAGAACAGACAGTCATTCAAGGCTGGAACCGAACCTGAGTCCCTGATGCTGTGAGGCAGCAGTGCTAACCACTGTGCCACTGTGCCACCCTTATGCACAGATATCCTTATGCACATGCTCAGTGGCCTTTATTAGAGTTAACTCTTTACTCTACATCTATTCCTGCCGCCCCCCCACCCCACCGCCCCTCCCCCCCTCCCCCCCCGCCCCCCCGCCCCCCCTCCCCCTCCCCCCCCCCCCCCGCCCCCCCCGCCCCCCCGCCACCTTTATCCCTATCTATTGTATATATGTTTTCCGATACAGCTGCCTTCAAGTAGTGCTAGCCGCTTGGGACCCTGGGTCATTTGTTGATGCAGTCAGTGATATGTCCATGTAAGTAAAGTTCACAAATCACAGTGCAGCTGTGCTAACTTCAAATGAGTCATTCAGGGTCGTTCATTTGGAACGTAAAAGCCTAGCATCCACGGAGGTGTAATGTCATGGACATTGAGGAATGAGTTTTCTGATTGCAGCTTAAACTGCCATAAGAATGGTGACAATTTCTAATGTGGCGGCAGACTGAAAGTCATAGAATCATAGAAACCCTGCAGTGCAGAAAGAGGCCATCTGGCCCATCGAGTCTGCACCGACCACAATCCCACCCAGGCCCTACCCCCATATCCCTACATATTTACCTGCTAATCCCTCTAATCTACGCATCTCAGGATACTAAGGGGCAATTTTAGCATGGCCAATCAACCTAACCCGCACATCTTTGGACTGTGGGAGGAAACCGGAGCACCCGGAGGAAACCCACGCAGACACGAGGAGAGTGTGCAAACTCCACCCAAGGAATCGAACCCAGGTCCCTGGAACTGTGAAGCAGCAGTGCTAACCACTGCGCTACCGTGCCACCAAAGTCCATTGTGACTTTTTCCACAGTATTGTTTCTGCAAAGAATGAACAGTGACAGGTTATCTTATTTCATACACAACATTGGTTCCAATTATATTTATATAAAACAGTCAGAAATAGGACATTATGCAAAGAAACTTTGAGCTTAATTTGATAGGTTGTGTGGGTTGCTGACTGCAGTAGAATGGATAGAATTTGGGATGGTGCATTTTAGGTAATTAAATTTGCAATATGATCAGTGAAAGGATAAATAGATTTAATGCAGAACCTGTACTTTCTGAATTTCAACAGGATTTGAATGCTGCATTTTCTGTCTATATATATCCTTTTTATTAGATTTATACTCATTCAGAATGTTCTTCTTATGCACTTCCGACCTGTTTATAATTTCATCTTAAACAGTTATTTTCTGAATTCACAACTCAAATAGCAGCATGGCATTGGGCTATACTGGACTAGAAGCAGCTGTTTTATCAATGGCTGCTTAATGACCAACATGTTATTATATCTGTGGATTAATCAGACCATTTAGAATCTGAGTTAATGGAACTGTGTGTTTGTTGGGAAATATGTGTTCCATTTACTGCACATTTCAGAAAACGAACATATCCACAACGTCATTGTTAACTGATTTAGCCTTTTGCTTTTAAGAATGTTGCCTGTGAATGTTCTTTCCTTCACAGGAGTATTCCTCATTTGCTCTTCAATTGCGCAACCCAGCTTCAAGTCCTGTTGCAAATCCTACTGCTTAGATGAGCTCCAACTCAAGTTTATCAGGCCCAGGAATCTGATCAACACCAACTGAAATCTGAGCAGCTGAAATTGGCAAAAAAATGATTCAATTATCTCACTAGTCCCTCCACCAACCCCAGGAGTTCTGATCTTGAAGACAGGGAAGTGGTGACATTTTGAAATCATTACTGTTTTGACAGTGTACAGGAGGGATGAGATGCTGTCCAGGAGGCAGAAAACCCTCTGGGCAATGCCTACAACAGCAGCGGAAAAAGGTTATACAGGAGGTTAATGGGAGAAGATCTGTATCTAGGAAATTGTTGCAATGTGCTGAAACAAGTTCAGTAATCTCACCAGATCTGTCAAAGTAAGAAGGACAAGGGCAGCACCACCACCTGGAAATTCCCCTCCAAGTCACTCACCACTCTGACTTTGAAATATACCACCGTTTCTTCAGTGTCACTGAGTCAAAATTCTCGAGCTCTCCCCCGTACAGCAATGTGGGTTTACCTATACCAAATGGATTACAACTGTTCAAGAAGGCACCACTACCTTCTCAAGACAAATTAGGGATAGACAATAAAAGCTGGCCTAGCTAGTGATGCCCACATTCCATGAATTAATAAAAAACGTAATTTACCTCTTGGCTCAACTATTCCATCCACATACAGGCACCACCTGAAGCCCCATGACTCACAATACTCCCCTCCCCACTTTAATTCACCTCCCACAATCACTGCTACACACTTCACACCACCACTTTCATCTCTTACCCACACACAGATTAGCACTGTGTGTAATTTAGAGGATAGGCTAAAGATGGGGTCTTCAGGTAATGAATCATGAGCCAGAAGAAGGCATGAGCTACAGAAGGATAATAAGATGCTATTTATCCCGTCTCACAGAACCTCTGGCTCACACTGCTGCCATGGAAACTTACACAGCAGATATTGTGGTCCCAGGACAAAGGCAGAAAATGCTGGAAAATCTCAGCAGGTTTGGCAGCGTCTGTGGAGAGGGAATAGAGCCAATGTTTCGAGTCTGGATGACCCGTCATCACAGCTAATAGCAAAGAACATCAGAAGAGATTTATAGTACGAGTGTGGGGATGGGGGGGCTGCAATTGGACAAAGGGAATATAAATGATGATAAAGAAAGGGTGATTCTGGACTCCACTGTTGACAGGAACTTCCAAGACAGCTGTTTAAGATCGCACACCACAGGACTAAAAGATTAGTGCGGCAGGCCAGGAGATTTCAGTGGGGCCAGATGAGCGCAATCCACGCTGGGTGTCCAGATCCGAGTGCATCTCCCAGTGCTAGATTTCTGGCGCCGTCAGAAATAGGCGCAGAGCTGAATTAGGCATGCAAAAGAGCATGCAAATCTAATTTAAATATCATCAGCGGGCCTGGAGACCACCCCCCACCTCCCACCACCCCCCCCCCCCCCCCCCCCCCCCCCCCCCACACACACACACACACCACCAGGAGTGTTTCACTCCAGCAGGGTTTACAGCAGCTCCCACTTTCAAGGAGCTAGCAGCCCGACCCTGCTAGCTAGGAGTGATGGGGGGACAAAGAGGGCTCCCTAGAGGGTTGGGCGCCCTAGGGCATTGGCATCCTGGCAGTGCCAGCCTGTGCTCCCTAGCACTGCTCAAGGGAAAAAGTGCCAATGCCCAAGGGGCACTAGGGAAAAAGTGCCAATGCCCAGGGGGCACTATAGCACTGCCCACTAGACATGGGGCAGTGCCAAGGGGGTGGGGCCTAACTGGGGCAAAACCTGATGGGGACAGGGCCACTGGGGGCAATCGGTGGAGGGTCCCGCTGCCACTCTGCACTTTGGGATCCTGAGCAGAAGGAGGGAGGTCAGTGATCGGAGCTGGCCATCTGGGTGAGGGAGGACAGCCTGCTGGGGAGGGCGGGTAGTGATCTAGGTGGGCTGGGGGTAGGTGGGGGGCGTCGGGGCTGGGACCTGGCATGCTTGGAGGGGGGGGGGGGGGGGGTGCCAGCAATTGGGCCATGGGGGGGTCACATGGCTGGCGTTGCAGAGGTCGTGGGGCTGGCCAGTGATCGAGTTGGCCAGCAACTGGGAGGCCAGCAGAGGGGTCACTGTGTATGTGCCGATCTCGGTGCTGACAGATCAGTGCATGCACAATGGCCTGCTCAGGTCTATGCTGCCGGCCTCTCCTAGCTATGACTGTAACACCACATTCTGCACTCTCTCCTTTCCTTCTCTATGAACAGTATGCTTTATCTATGTAGTGCGCAAGAAACAATACTTTTCACTGTATACTAATACATGTGACAATAATAAGTCAAATCAAATCAAAATAGTACACTCTGCAGTGCACAGAATGCGGGAGATTCACTTTAGAACTCCCACTGAAAAAGCAGCATGACTTACTCCAGTTTTCACGCAAATGTTTTGGGAGAATCGCCCCCCACATCTTTGTGAAGTGTCCTGGATGCAATCTCAGCCTGGTGCTCGATCTCAGTGAAGATATCAAGGCTGTAACCATTGACGAAGCAGTATGTCGGAACACAGCAATAGGTAAGTCAGTGCACCAGGCAGTTAGTAAAAACAATTCTTAAGTATTCCTTTTAAATATTAAACACAATGAAAATTGAATTGTCGGGTAAAACATTTTTTCTCCATTTGGTGTTGGTGTTAATATGTGTGATGAAGTAATGACAAGACTCATAAGGCTGGACCAAAGGAAGAGAATTGAGTGGTTATCATCGGGATGGTGTTGAGAAAGATTATGGGACCACTGGTATATTCAGTTGGGAAGGATGACTAATGTAAGTCCCCTAAACCATCATCTATGCACATTAAGGACAGAATGTTTTAAAAATGCCATGAAGTGGGGACTTTAGTGGATGTATCTGGGAGTGGACGTAACTGGGGGTGGCACAATTAATTGAGGAAATTCATGCTTATTGAAAATTTAGCATGAAGCAGTCTTAATCATTCCCTTGTAAATTTCCTTGGAAAGAAACAATGGAACAATGAAACCCCAGGAAATGATAATAAAATTTGACTTTGCTCAAAAAATTATCCCCTCCACAAAATTGGCAGGACTTGCAGATAGTGAGGAGCATTGTCAGAAGCTACAGAAGGATATAGATAGGCTGGAAATTTGGGCAAAGAAATGGCAGATGGAGTTCAATCCTGATAAATGCGAAGTGATGCATTTTGGTAGAAATAATGTAGGGAGGAGCTATATGATAAATGGCAGAACCATAAAGGGTGTAGATACGCAGAGGGACCTGGGTGTGCAAGTCCACAGATCCTTGAAAGTGACGTCACAGGTGGAGAAGGTGGTGAAGAAGGCATATGGCATGCTTGCCTTTATAGGACGGGGCATAGAGTATAAAAGTTGGGGTCTGATGTTGCAGATGTATAGAACGTTGGTTCGGCCGCATCTGGAATACTGCGTCCAGTTCTGGTCGCCACACTACCAGAAAGACGTGGAGGCTTTGGAGAGAGTACAGAGGAGGTTTACCAGGATGTTACCTGGTATGGAGGGGCTTAGTTATGAGGAGAGATTGGGTAAACTGGGGTTGTTCTCCCTGGAAAGACGGAGGATGAGGGGAGACTTAATAGAGGTGTATAAAATTATGAAAGGCATAGATAGGGTGAACGGTGGGAAGCTTTTCCCCAGGTCGGTGGTGACGTTCACGAGGGGTCATAGGTTCAAGGTGAAGGGAGGGAGGTTTAACACAGATATCAGACGGACATATTTTACACAGAGGGTGGTGGGGGCCTGGAGTGCGCTGCCAGGCAAGGTGGTGGAGGCGGACACACTGGGAACGTTTAAGACTTATCTAGACAGCCATATGAACGGAGTGGGAATGGAGGGATACAAAAGAATGGTCTAGTTTGGACCAGGGAGCGGCGCGGGCTTGGAGGGCCGAAGGGCCTGTTCCTGTGCTGTATTGTTCTTTGTTCTTTGTTCACACACTGTTTGGAAATAATCACAGTGACATTTTGTGCTTTCTTCATAAATATTGCTACCTCCTGCTGATCTCATGATGAATAACTCTTTGCAGCTTTGACATTTGTTAATTCCTGGATTAGGGCCACTTCTGCCCCAGTCAACTTTGGCACACGCTATTTGGCAGCTAAATCCTAGTTTAGGCCAACATGACATTTATCATTCCATATTGAGGGAATCTATTAAATGAGGATATCCCCACTTCTTGTGTAGTGTTTTTTGCTTCCAAGGCAGCTGAGAAGGAAGATGTGAAAGACCCTTGCAAAATTTTAGAATGACTCCCTCCGGGTTTTCAGTAAAACTGCCCTGTACTGATCAGTGGCCAACCTGTGGCTGGGCCTGGCCACTGCAACATGGCAGCAGTCATTCAATATGATGCCCTTTTCTCTCGTAACAGTCCTTCCACCGAGCTCCTCTCCCAAACAACAGAGAAGAGGCTGAGCCAGGCTGCACGGGAAACCACAGAAGAAGTTTGGTCACACCAGATTTAACTGTCATGCGATGGAGACCACTTCAGCCTCAAGCTGCTATTGCTCCAAACAAAAGGAAGTAATTGAAAACAGTATGTCATTAGGACTTTTCCGCGAGATATGCTGATCAGTAACTAAGCTTCAGGAAGAATTTTGCACCAAAAAAATCTCAGATTTAACTATTCCAATGTGGGCATTTTGTAAGGTCAACATTTCAAAGCCTTGTTTAAATGTTGTGAACCTAGGCGTTCTTTTAACAATCTGTCTTTCTCTATGAGTTGCAACAATCTGTGTGCTCCTGTACTCTTCTAATGTTGCCATCTTTCTCCACTTTGTCTAGTTCGAGCTTCAATTTGTCTTATCTGTGGATGCTGCACTTTACATGGTAGATCAACTTGCACTCTCCTGCAAGTGTAATGTTGCGACTTCCTTGAAACTGCCAATTTTGTCAAAGGGCCTTCCCATGTCGTGCAGCACTGTCTAAGGCTGTTCACCATGTTGCACCTGCACTCAATCTTGCTGCCACTTGTCTGACCACCACTGATCACCATGCTGAGTTATTATAATGATATAATATCTTGAGTTTATTTACTGTACAAGACACAGGGCACCAATAAGGGATTTGGTAAACATGTTGTGTGTTCATTTATTATGAATCGGCACATGTGAACGGTTATGCACAGTTATAAATCTTGAAGACATTCGAGCTGGTGAGTGTGCCCTGCTCAAAGTAGAAGTGAAACTAAGGTGAGATCACATGGCATATTTTCCTTCCAATAATGTCATGGTGATATCCCTTAAAGGCATACTAAAACATTATCCATATGGATTCACCCATCTTGACCACACATGTGAGGTGGTGAGAACTCTTATGGTATTGTAACCCATTTCAAATGCCGAGATTTGATCTCAGTGGTGACTTTCTCCCAATCTCATCTGTGTGTGATCCTGGAGGACCTTCTGGCTGCCCACAGATCTCTGGCCTTTCTCCTCCTGTCCACCACCGCTAATAATCCTCCAGCACCACGTCGGCAACCGTGAAGCTCAGTCCTTTTCTGCGGTTTCATTCTTTTTGTTCTTAATTACAGCAACAGTATTCAGTAGCAGTGAAAACATTCACTGCAGCTTCCCTTTAGGACAGATAGATTGTCTTTAAGGACAGAAGCGTGGCTGCACCACATGTTTTCAGCAAATGCTGCTCGGCTCCCTGCTAAGCACAGCAGTAGGCAGCTGTGTAGCAGACATTCAACACACTGATATAATTGAGTAAATGAGGTGGCAGCACCAAATCTGCCTGCAACTTACCTTCATCTGAGCCACAGGGACAGGTGGTTCCTCCTGATGGTGCAAACCAAGTTCCAGCCAATTTCTTTTTAAATTTTACATTTAGTTTTCATACAGACCTGGATGGAGATTTTGTACATATTAAATGACACATGATGTGGAGATGCCGGCGTTGGACTGGGGTAAACACAGCAAGAAGTCTCACAACACCAGGTTAATGTCCAACAGGTTTGTTTGGTAGCACGAGCTTTTGGAGCACTGCCCCTTCATCAGGTGAGTGCAGGATTTGATTCACAAACAGGGCATATATAGACACAAACTCAATTACAAGATAATGGTTGGAATATGAATCTTAACAGGTAATCAAGTCTTTACAGGTACAAACAATGTGAGTGGAGAGAGGGTTAAGCACAGGTTAAAGAGGTGTAAATTGTCTCAAGCCAGGACAGTTAGTGAGATTTTGCAAGCCCAGGCAAGTCGTGGGGGTTACAGATAGTGTGACATGAACCCAAGGTCCCGGTTGAGACCGTCCTCATGTGTGCGGAACTTGGCTATCAGTCTCTGCTCAGCGACTCTGCGTTGTTGTGTTTTGTGAAGGCCGCCTTGGAGAACGCTTACTCGAAGATCAGAGGCTGAATGCCCTTGACTGCTGAAGTGTTCCCTTCCTGATAGGAAGGGAACACTTGCAAAATCTCACTAACCGTCCTGGCTGGAGACAATTCACACCTCTTTAACCTGGTTAACCGTCTCTCCACTCACATTGCCTGCACCTGTAAAGACTTGATTACCTGTAAATACTCACATTCCAACCATTATCTTGTAATTGAGTTTGTGTCTATATATGCCCTGTTTGTGAACCAAATCCTGCATTCAGCTGATGAAGGGGCAGCGCTCCGAAAGCTCGTGCTACCAAATAAACCTGTTGAACTTTAACCTGATGTTTTGAGACTACTTAAATGACACAATGTAATACATAAAAATTACAACATGGAAACAATCCATGTTGGCCAGACTTTCCAGCTGTTCACAGTGGTGGGTTCTCCGGTCCCGCCAGCAGCGCACCCCCACCTGTGGGTTTCCCGCCGACGTGGGGTGACGTCAATGGGAATTCCCATTGACAGCGGCAGGACCAGAGAATCCCTCTGCTAGCAAACAACGCGCCACCTCTCACTGGCAGGAAACATGTGGCTGGGAGGCCGGAGAATCTCACCCATTGTCCTTAGCCCCTCACATGAGAAAATAACCCTGACCACATTTAATGGTATTGTTTCCATAATCCGCACTTCTGATTTTCTTTATACCGTCAACAACCTTTCATCAATTATCAAATCTAAGCTTGAATGTTGCCATCAGCTCTTCCTCTGTCACTAATGCACGGCTATAACAAATCCATGAATAAGATAGACTTTCTTGCTTTCTGTTCTAAATCACTTACATTTAATCTTGTGCCTACGGAATCTTATTCTTGACATCTCTAAATATTCAAAAATACAGTTGGCTTCTGCCTACCACCCTCCCCAACCTTCTAAAATTTGAAACACTTCTATCATGTTTTCCACTTTAGTAGCAAAACCTGGAAGGCAGATTATTACCTGAATGGCTATAGATTGAGGGAGGGAATGTGCAATGAGACCTGGATGCCCTTGTACACCAATCACTGAAGGTAAGCACACAGGTGCAGCAGGTGGTGAAGAAGGCAAATTGTTTGTTGGCCTTCATAGCGAGAGGATTTGAGTACTGGAGCAGGGATATCTTGCTGCAGTTGTACGGGCTTTGGTGAGACTACACCTGGAATACTGGGTGCAGTTTTGGGGCTCCTTATCTGAGGAAGGATGTTCTTGCTATGGAGGATGTACAGCAAAGGTTTATCAGATTGATTCCAGGGATAGCGAGCCTGATGTATGAGGAGAGATTGAGTCGGTTAGGATTATATTCGCTGGAATTTAGAAGAATGAGGGGGAGGGAACGTTAAAGAAAACTATAAAATTCTAACAGGACCAGACAGAGTGGATTCCAGAACCAGGGGTCATAGTCTAAAAATAAAGGACTGAGATTAGGAGAAATTTCTTCACTGAGAGAGTGGTGAACCTCTGGAAGTCTCTACCACAGAAAGCAGTTAAGGCCAAATCATTGTGGACGGAATTTTATTGACCCGCCCGCCACGGGAATCGGAGCGGGAGGGGGGCAGACCATGGAAAGGTCCGTTGACCTCGGGAGGGGGGTTTACGGTTTTGGGATGAGCAAGACCGTAAAATCCCGCCCTGCATGTTTTCAAGAAGGAGTTACATATAGCTCTTTGGGTTAAAGGGATCAAAGGATATGGGGGGAAAAGGGGAACAGGTTGGATGATCAGCCATGATCATGATGAATGGTGGAGCAAGTTTGAAAGGCAAAATAGCTGATTACTGTTCCTTTTTTCGATGTTTCTATTTGACGCCTAAAATCTGAACCATTCTACAAAGTTGACGTACGATGTAGTGCAGTTGATTCTGATGCTAAGAATGCAGAAAAAAAGTGAAGAAATTATGCTGAACCTCCAAATAACAAACCTAAGGTTGGCATGACCAAATGGATGCCCATTCACGTGATTCAGATAATTATGTTATCTATAGTTGAAAATTTGAGTACGCGAGGCAGCACCGTGGCACAGTAGTTAGCACTGCTGTCTCACAGCGGCTGGGATCCGGGCTTGACTCCCAGCTTGGGTCACTGTCTGTGTGGAGTTTGCACATTCTCCCCGTGTCTGCATGGATTCTCTCCGAGTGCTCCGGTTTTCTCCCACAGTCTGAAAGACGTGCTGGTTAGGTGCATCGGCCACGTTAAATTCCCCCTCAGTGTACCCGAACAGACAGGGCCAGAGTGTGGCGACTGGTGGATTTTCATAGTAACTTCATTGCAGTGTTAATGTAAGCCGACCTGTGACACTAACAAATAAACTTTAAAAGAAAGAATTCCTTGAAGGCAGCTAACACAAACAATGCAGGAGGTCTAATCCATCACTTGCATACTCAGCTGCCATTTTGGTTGACAAGAATGTTAGAATGAAGTTGCTGTGGTCATTAGCTTGTAAAGATCTGGCACCCCGGCATGACTCTAATGATGTGTGCACATAGTTTGGCACAAAATAGACCATTCTCATCCAACGTACCAGAGTGATCTCAATCCAGGAACAAGGGAGGGATTTTCTCTGTAGCTCGTAGAACATAGCACCAATAATCCTTCACTCGGGAGGAAATAAAAACTTCGTCAAACACAACAAAACCTTGAGAATAACAAAACAAATGTGTCCTTGGAAGACAAATTAATAAGTTTTTATTACATTTCCTGATGGAATATCAATTAATCGCCACACCAAGTAACTGGCTCCTGCTTTAAATAATGAAGCTGTTCATTGAGGATAAAGATGGGCAGAAGATAAACAAAACTGCACGAGGTTGACTGTATCTCATCAAATCCCATGCTTAGGACTGGACATCCCAGAGGGCAAAGACAGTTAAACGGGGAAATAAGATTACTGGTCTGAACCTTTTCTGGGATGAATGAGGGAGACAGTTCAAAAACAGTTGCATGGAGGGGATTCTCTCTGGAATCCTGGCCGCCCTGAACAGGAAGCAATTTTACAACCCAAACCCAACCCTCCCTCTCCCCCCCTTCTTTATTTGGCTGTGCCAAAGAAAAATTAAGTCAATCTGGAAGGCAGTGCAAAGGGAGACATGCTAAGGGTCAAGGGAAATTGGCAAGGCTAGATGGCATTTACTTTAGTGCAAAGAATCTTACAAATAAGGCTGATGAACTTAAGGCGTTGATTAACACATGAGAGTATCATATTATTGCTGTCACAGAGACATTGTTAAGGGAAGGGCAGGACTTCCAGCTCAATATTATGGGGTATAGAGTCTTCAGGCGAGATGGTGGGATGGGGAGAGCAGGGTGAGGTGAGGTATAAAAGAGGAGATGGTGTTGCAATGTTGATCAAGGAATCAATTGCTGCAATGAGGAAGGATGATATGTTAACAGGCTCTGCAATTAAGGCCATATGGGTGAAACTTAAAAATAATAAGGGGGCAATCACATTGCTGGAGTATACTACAGGCCCTTCATCTGTCATGGAGAGAAAGAAGAACAGATGTGGACAAATCTCAGAAGCGTAAAAATAATAGGATAATAATAGTCGGGGATTTCAACTTTCACAATATTAATTGGGACAACAGAGTGTGAAATGCTTAAAGGGGATGGAATGCTTAAAGTGAGAGTTTTACAGCCAGCACAGAGAGAGTCCTACAAGAGTGCGGATGGTACTAATTTTAGGGAATGAAGCCAGGCAGGTGTCAGTGGGGAACATTTCGGTGATAGTGACCATATCTTGGTAAGATTTAAAGTAGTTATGGAAAAGGACAAAGGTGGACCGAAAATAAAGGTTCTGAATTGGGGGAAGGCTAAATTTAATGGGATAAGACAGGATCTGACCAAAGTGGACTGGGAGCAGCTACTTGTAGGAGAATCCATGTCAGAGCAATGGGTGTCATTCAAAAAGGAAATAGAGAAAATACAAAGTCAACATGTTCCTGTAGAGGTAAAGGGTGGGACCAACTAGTCCAGAGAACCCTGGATGCCAAGGGTGTTAGGGACCAGATCAGAAACTCCAAGGTATGTTATAAAGTTAGCCTAGATCCCAACTTTATTTGATTTTGGCATTAGTGCGAGCATGAGGTGTTTCACTCCAGGTGTGATTCTATTGACCCACTAGATAGTTTTTACCAAAACAAACTTTATTTAAGAACACAGTTAGAATATAACATAAAAGAATTAGCATAACTTTTACCAATTAAAATACTTAAACATGACAAAGTATAATTCTTAACAGCTATCTACCTTTATAGTTCTAATTTAAACAATATCCCCATAGACATAAATACTACTTCAGAACCAATTAGCACCAGAAACAGATAAGCTCACATGGATGCTAGATTTCCAGCCTTTTAACCCCTCTGGACAGAGAAAGAAGTACACCTGCCTTCTGATTCTTATGTAGCAGTTTCCAGAGAAAGATCTACCTTCAAGCAGCAGAACTTCAGAGAAAGGGATCTATTTTCTGGCAGATCCCAGTTTCAATATTCATAGGCTCAGAACTATTTCTTCTCTCTACAACAACTGAGCTGTGTTTCTCTCTGTGAGCCTGGCCCTGCCCAGTCACATGATTTTTCCTGTCAAAACTGACTCAAGTCCCACTCTGAAAAACCTCAGAGGAAAACACTAAAATAACAACCCTGCATTAGTCCATATTAAAACAACCATTTTAGAGGGGAGGCAGTGGCATCATGGTATTGTCACTGAACTAGTAATCCAGAGACCCAGGGTAATGCTCTGGGGACCCGGGTCCGAATCCCACCACAGCAGATGGTGAAATTTGATTTTAATAAAAATCTGGAATTAAAAGTCTAATGATGACCACGAAACCATTGTCAATTGTCATAAAAACCCATTTGGTTCACTTAATGTCCTCCAGGGAAGAAAATCTGCTGTCTTTACCCGGTCTAGCCACCATGTGACTCCAGAATCACAGCAATGTGATTAACTCTTAACTGCCCTCAGGGATGGGCAATAAATGCTGGCACTGACAGTGATGCCCACATCCCACGAATGAAAAGAAAAGGATCAATTATGCTGCTGCAGGAACAACAAGGCTGCCAGATGCAGACTAAGCAGCGCCAATAATAAAACACACTGCTACATTTCTTAAAGGATCAGTATTGTCACAAGGGAAACACAGCACTGGATAAGAAAATAAAGGGAGGCTTATGGCAGATTCAAGGGCTCAAAACAGTGGATGCCCGAGCAGAGTATAGAAAGTTAGAGGGATACTTAAAAAAGAAGTTAAGAGAGCCAAGAGAGGGCATTAAAGAACACTGATGGGCAAAATAGAGGAAACTCTCAAGGTATTTTGTAAGTATATTAAGGGCAAGGGGGCATCTAGGGAAAGAGTAAAGCCCATTAGGGATCAAAGTTGCAACCTCTGTGAAGCTAAAGGACTCGGATGAGGTATTAAATGAGTATTTTGAACCTGCGTTCACTGTGGAGAAGGATGATGTAGATATGGAAAGCAGGGAGGGGGGCTGTGATATAATTGAACAGATTAGCATTGACAGAGAGGAGATGTTAGAGGTTTTGGTGGGCTGAAAAGTGACTAAATCCCTAGGCTCAGATGAGATGTATCGTAGGCTGTTGTGTGAGGCAAGAGAGGAGATTGCAAGGGCTCAAAGGCAAATTTTCAAATTCTCTCTAGTCACAGTTGAGGTGCCAAAGGACTGGAGGACAGTGAATGTGGTACTATTGTTCAAAAAGGGAAGTACGAAAAACCAGGTAATCACAGGCCAGTGAGTCTAACTTCAGTGGTAGGGAAACTATTGAAAACAATTCTGAGCGACAGAATTAATCTCCACTTGGAGAGACAGGATTACTCAAATATAGTCAGCATGGCTTTGACAAGTGGAGATCATGGGCAGGATTTTACAGCTTCGCTCGTCCCGAAACTGTAAAATCCCGCCCGAGGTCAACGGACTTTCCCATTGTCCGCCCCTCGCCCGCTCCAATTCCCGTGGCGGGTGGGGCGGTAAAATTGCGGCGCATATCTAACAAATTTCATTGAATCATAGAATCACTTCAGTACAGAAGGAGGCCATTCGATCCATCGAGTCTGCATTGACTCTCCCACAGAGCAAAAGAAGAGACATATCCTCTAAGCAGAGGGGTCAATAACTGGGGGCATAGATTTAAGAAAAAGGAGCAGGAGATTTAGAGGAGATTGTGGAAAACCTTTTCACCCAGAGGGTGAATCTGGAATACTGCTCGAAAGGGTGGTAGAGGCAGGAACCCTCACAACATTAAAGAAGCATTTAGATGAGCACTTGAAATTCCATAGCATACAAGGCTACGGACCAAGTGTTGGAAAATGGGAATAGAATGGATAGGTGTTTGATTGTTGGCACAGACATAATGGGCCAAAAGGCCTCTTCCTGTGCTGTAAGACTCTATGGGCCTGATTTTACCATTTTCATTCTAAGTGCTGAATCTGGGCACAATTCAGATCCGACTTGGAAATCTGTTCTCAGGCGCCCCCATACGCACTCAGCCTGAAAAAACAAATCGCGGATCTGAATCGCGCTGTGGGCTTAGTGCACGCAGAACGATCGGAGCCTCTGAACTGCGCATGCGCAGTTAGAAAAACAACTTGAAAAAGCGCGCCCGTGTCAGATCGCTCCCGAGACATTGAAAGTGGAGAAAGTGGCCCGGGAGTGAAAGGCGGGAGCGATGGCCCCCACAGACATCACTGTCCCCCTTATCCACCCAACCCCCGCTACCCAGACCGATCGCGACCACCTGCCCCCCTTCCCCCCCACCGATCACCCGCAGAGTGGCAGCGGACCCCCCTGCCCCCCGTTCCTCCCCCCACCAGAGATACATCTTACCCGCCTCCCTCCCCGCCCCCCCCCACCCCACCCGAGAACGATCTGGCCTCACTCCCCCTCCCCTGCCAGAGAATGATCTGGCCTCACTCCAGCAGCACCTCCCCACCCACCAGAGAATGATCTGGCCTCACTCCCCCCCCACCCCACAGAATGATCAGTCCTCACTCTCCCCCTCCCCAGAGAATGATCTGACCTCACTCCCCCCCCCACCCCCCACCAGAAAACGATCTGGCCTCACTCACCCTCCCCCCACAGAGGTACATCTGACCCGCCTCCTCCCCCCTCCCCACCCCCTCTTCAGAGATCCATCTGGCCCGCCTCCCTCCCCCCCAACCAGACAACAGTCTGCCCTCCCCCGCCAACCAGACAACAATTGGCTCTCCCCTCCCCCAACCAGACAACGATCGGGCCTCCCTCCTCCCCCCCCCAACAGAGAATGATCTGACCCACCTCCCGCCACCCGCCCCTCCTCCCCCAACCCCACCGATCTGAATCAGAGAGCCGTTGGAAGGTTTGAACTCGCCTCTTCAGCAGCTGGAGTGACCAATTCAGACTTTTATTCAGCAGGGCAATTTCGGCATGATTCCGGTTCGGTGAACACGGCGGTAAAGGGGGAAATGCTGATAACGTTGGGCAGGCAGTTCATTAATTCAATTTAAATGCATGCAAATGCATTTAAATCGCCATTGGGCCCGTTTCAGGCGTGAATCAGATCGTGGCCATTCCCGGGTCTCGGTAAAGTGGCCATCTGCGCGGGCGCGGATCGCGTTAATGGCCTCACACCCGACTTTACCACGTTTTTGCGCCCGAAAACAGGTGCGACGCAATGGTAAAATCAGGCCCTATGAGTTGCTACTTGAATTTCATGACTTCAGTGGGAAGGTCAACATCTGAAAGCAAGTGATCCCTTTTACTTCCCTTCAGGCTGTTCCATTACTAAAAGTTTCAGTAAAGTCCCGACATAACAATGGCCTTCGAAATGCACAGATAGGATTTAGTTCTCAGATACAACTGATCTGAATCTCTCCATGAATTGGAGTCATAGTTACAACAAAGGAAGATGGTTGATGGAGTCCAATCATCTCAAACCCAGGACATTGCTGCAGATGTACCTCATGAGTTGTGCTTAGGCCCCCAACTATCTTCAATTACCTTCCCTCCATCCTAATAATGTGGATGCACATAATATGGAGGGTACTAATGCTTTCTGGATCTGTGTGGTGAACCATCGTTGGTTCACCACTGGGGTTGTTATTGTGTTACTGTTGGGCTAGGGTGTTGTTGTTATGGGGGTTGTACTATGTTGTTGGGTTAGGGTGTTTACCTGTCCCAAGTGTTATCATGGCACACTCCAGTGGGGTCCCGCCTCCGGTGGCAGGGTATAAGACCCCCTGCTCCGGCAGGACCCCTTCAGTCTGAACGGGTGAATTTGTGTTAGTAGTTTCATTGTTAATGTATTAAATTTAATACATTAACTGAGAATATGGAACAGATCCTAAAACCGGATCGTCTGACACTGGACTCACGTGCGGTCGGTGCAGCTAACACGTTCGAACATTGGTGGAAGTGCTTCGAGGACTACCTGGCAGCCTTCAGTTCTAAAGCCTTGTTTCCGGGTGCTCATTGAGGTGCATCAATCTGCAAGTGTAGTTACTCCCTGCTAACCTTACGAAATCGCTAAAAGATTTCTGGCACTGTATTTGAAACGGTGTTGACTGCCTGAGTCACCTCCCTTGATGCTTCCTGACCCATTATTTTATCAAAACCTTGGTCATTTTGGCCAGCCCCCATTGCTACTCTTTAATCCTCTTGTGATCTCTTTCTCTCTCACTCACTCTCTTTTTATCTCTCTTTCTCCCTCTCTCTCTCCCCCCACCCCCCCTCTCTTTCTCTTTCTCACACACACTTTCTTTCTCTTGCTCACACACACTCTCTCTCTCCCACTCTCTCTCTCTCTTTCTCTTTTTCTCTCTCTCCAGGCCTATAACTTTTGACAGCCTATTAATTGCTGCATCTAAACTCTATTTCCTGTTATCCCAGCAATGAAGAAACAGCCACGAGGGACATTCCAGCTTTAAAGTCATCGGTAATATTAAAATAGACCACCTGACCCCATCCCCATGCAGCCTGAACTGCCAATTGAATCAAATGAGTGGATAGATGTCCTATCTAATAGACATAGAAAAATCAAGAACAATGTCTGCAACTCCTTAACTGTGATGAAACTGCAATGTAATGCTTGGATTTAGACGAACACTAAACTTAATGACTGTAACTGATGTTATTTGGAAACCTTCACAAAGTTGTTTCCAACATTGAAACAAAAGTTGGAAGCTTGCATACTTGTTCCCAATGGATGACCATGTTAACCAATGTAACATGCCAGTTTCTGGGAGTTTTCTTGCCATTAGAAATGTTTCTAATAGGCAAGACTTTGCCTCTATTGTTGCAAACTTGGTCAAAGGTTACAAATTAGCTTAGTAAGGTTTATAATCTGTCCTGTATCCAAATTTAAAATCTTTCATTCCCAGAGTGGATTAAACCCTGAATGTTCTAGATAACAACTGTTGAAAGGCAATGGTCACATGTGAAAAAGAAAATGAATAATCCATTAATACTACTTCATCTGTTGAAATTCTTAACTTCAATGTTTCATCTGAGCTCAAGTCGATCTCCCACATCAACTTTATTGTTCTAGCCCCCTCCAGGAATTTGTGCCAGACACTTTTTTTCTCCTCAACATTTCTTAATTCTTTATGATCTCAAATCTCTCCAATACTCTTCTCTTTTCTGCAGTTTTTTTATCATCTTACTCTCATGCTCCTGATCAAGAGACTAGAAGACATATCACTGATCATAGCATATAAGTCAACCCAGCGGATAAGACGAGCCTATCCTCTCAGTACCAACATTCATGTTTAGGCCTAGAGTCGGTACATTGCTTGACCCTTTCTTCTGCTAAGAAATTGCTTTAGGAGTTGGCCTCAAATTTTCACCTCAGAAATACATGTTTTCCTCACCTTATATGTCAACACAAGGGATCCAGCAGGCCGTGTTGTCAAGAAGATGTTCAGGAGTTTGAGACACACCCACACATAGCAGACTGTGCACAGTGAGTAACAACCAGAAATGGGTCCTCCGGCAGAAGAATGGAAGTATGAGCTGGTTTCAAGCTTTAAGTCATACCATTTGTTAACTCATCAAGCAACTGTGCTGAAGTGAGGCAATTTGGTATGAGTGAAAATTTGGTGTGAGAATGGAAGAAGGAATCCGCCCTGAAGAAGATGCCCAAGGCCAAATGCATCAGAAAAACAAGGACCAGCTACTGGCCTGATTTTAAACAGCATGTATTGGAATGGATCCTCAAAAATTGTCAGAATGATTATATCATCACCAGAACTGCAATGTGTCCATGCGCACTTAAGTGGGCCATTCAGACACTGAGTCCAGCAAAGATTTCAGCACAACAGCTAGCTGGCGTACCCACTTTAATGAATGAAAACAGCTAGTGTTACAACAGCAGACAAAGATTGCTCAGAGATTCAAAATTGGCTGAATAATAGGAAGCAGAGAGCATTGGTTCATAGATATTTTTTAGGCTGGAGGAAGGTTTGTAGTGGTGTTTCCCAGAGGTTGGTATAGGGACCCTTGCTTTTCCTGATATATATTAATGATCTAGATCTCGGTGTTTCAAAATTTGAGGTATTGTAAACTGTGTGGAGGACAATGTAGAACTTCAAAGGTGTGGAGATGCCGGCGTTGGACTGGGGTAAGCACAGTAAGAAGTCTCACAACACCAGGTTAAAGTCCAACAGGTTTATTTGGTAGCAAATACCATAAGCTTTCGGAGCAATGCTCCTTCGTCAGATGGAGTGGTCTCTGTTCTCAAACAGGGCACAGACACAGAAATCAAATTACAGAATACTGATTAGAATGCAAATCTCTACAGCCAGCCAGGTCTTAAATGCACAGACAATGTGGGTGGAGGGAGCATTCAACACAGGTTAAAGAGATGTGTATTGTCTCCAGACAGTACAGCTTGTGAAATTGTGCAAGTCCAGGAGTCAAGCTGTGGGGGTTACTGATAATGTGACATAAATCCAACATCCCGGTTTAGACCGTCCTCATGTGTGCGAAACTTGGCTATCAGTTTCTGTTTCGCACACATGAGGACGGTCTAAACCGGGATGTTGGATTTATGTCACATTATCAGTAACCCCCACAGCTTGACTCCTGGACTTGCACAATTTCACAAGCTGTACTGTCTGGAGACAATACACATCTCTTTAACCTGTGTTGAATGCTCCCTCCACCCACATTGTCTGTGCATTTAAGACCTGGCTGGCTGTAGAGATTTGCATTCTAATCAGTATTCTGTAATTTGATTTCTGTGTCTGTGCACTGTTTGAGAACAGAGACCACTCCATCTGACGAAGGAGCATTGCTCCGAAAGCTTATGGTATTTGCTACCAAATAAACCTGTTGGACTTTAACCTGGTGTTGTGAGACTTCTTACTGAACTTCAAAGGGACATAGACAAGTTGGTGGAGTGGACAGATAGCTTGCAGATGACGTTCAATGATTGATGCATTTTGGTTGGAAGAACAGAGACAGTGTAAAGTAAGGAGGCAAAATTCTAAAAGGAATGAAAAAAGAGGGAGCTGAGTGTATTTGTGCATAGGTGAAGGTGGCAGGACAGTTGTAGAGAGCAGATATGGTGTTCTGGGTTTTATTTATAGGGGCATAGCGTAGAAGAGCAAGGAGGTTATGCTGATTTTTTAAATATTCATTCATGGGACATGGGCATTGCTGGCTGGCCAGCATTTATTGCCCATCCCTAGTTGCCCGAGGGCAGTTGAGAGTCAACCACATTGCTGTGGCTCTGGAGTCAGATATAAGCCAGACCAGATAAGGACAGCAGATTTCTTTCCCTAGAGAAAGTTAGTGAACCAGATGGGGAATTTATATAAGACACTCAGTTGGAATACTGTGTACAGTTCTGGGCGCCACACTACAGGATGCGAATGTACTGGAAAGAGTGCAGGAGAGGTCGACAAGACAGGTTCCAGGGGTGAAAACGTCAGTTCTGAGGATAAATTGAAGAGGCTGGGACTGTTCTCCTTGGAGAGAAGAAGCTGAGAGGAGATTTGATAGAGATGTTCAAAATCATGAAGAGGCTGGACAGAGTAGATAGGGAGAAACTGTTCCTGTGTGTAAAAGGAACAAGAACAAAAGGACACAGCTTTCAAGTGATTGGCAAAAGAAGCAAATGTGATGTGAGAAAAAACTTTTCACAAAACTGCCTGGAAGTGTGGTGGAGGTAAGTTCAATCAAGGCATTCAAGAGGGCATTAGATGATTACTTGACTAGAAAACAATTAGCAGGCGTACGGAGAAAAGGCAAGAAATGGCACTGAATCATGATGCTCATTTGGAGAGCTGGTGCAGACACAATGGACCAAGTGGCAGCATTCTGCACCATAACAGTTCAGTGATTCTCTGACCTTGATGCTAAAATTAACAATTTCGAACAGCAGCAAAGACACAAGTACTTATTATGTCATATCAACTACATAGATGAAACACCCATGCATTTCAATATGCCCAGCAACTGAAACATGGTATGAAGTGGTTCTCAAACAGTTCTAGTAAAAACTGCAGGACAGAGAAGACAATACTCAGAGTGGCACTAACCTGTATGGCTGATGGAAGAAAATTAAAGCCAACAGCAATTTTTAAATGTAAAACCATTGACGAACATGAAAGTCCTTGAAAGAGATTTTGTGTTTGTTCATGGCAATGGTTGGATGGATGAGAGGGGAGTAAAGTTGTGGATTGATCATGTGTTGGATAGGTGTCCCAGTGACCTACATTAAGAAGGCAGCTTATTAGTGCAGGACATGTTCAGACCCAATACAACCGATGAGATCAAGAGGTGCCTGTGAAGAATTAACACTGACTTTGCAGTTACACTGGGGATCTAATGTTTGTTGTTCAACCTTTGAATGTGTGCCTCAGAAAGCCATTTGAGGATCACGTTTACGTCAAATGGGTTAGGTACATGGTTGTCGGAGAATGTGTAATTATGTCTACTGGCCCGCTTGATATTTTATGTGGTTTTGTCATCAAATCGTGGGGTACTATTAATACCCAAAGTGTTATCAAATCATAAAGAGCGGAATATCCAATTCAGTGGATGGAGAGGAAACTGATTAGTTGTGGAAGGTTGACTCTGATAGCAAAAGTGCTAAATCTGGCCCAGAGTGTAATGATGATGCCATAGCCAAACTAACTCAGAATAAATTCAATGAACTCTTTGCATCAGATGCCGAAGAAAATGAGTTATTTTTTAAAGCATTTTGATTGTGAGTAAAGGTATTCCTGTGGAATTATTCCATTTAGTAAAATGCATTGATTTTAATTTACTTAACCTGTGTTCTGTTTTTTTTTAAAACGGTGACCACGTGCACCAAAACTAATGCTTTATATTTGATACACTCTGTAGGTCACCACTATCTTTGGAAACTTTCTTTGAGGCCGTGATCTATTGTATGTCACCTGATAGCCAATCTCCCTCATTCACAAACTAAAGTAAACATTAGACTCTTTGAGGATGGCACTGGAGAATTAATAATAAGGAATAGCGATGGCTTTAAATAAGGTTTGCATCTGTCTTCGGGGTCGAAGACACTCAGAGAATCTTAATAATTGCAGAAAATTAAAGGCAAAGGGGAGGAACTTTCAAGCAAGACTAATGGAACTGAAGGCTGACAAGTCCTCTAGATCTCATAGCCGGCACCTAAGTGTCTTAAAGAAGTGACTGCAGAGATGGTGGATGCATTGGTTGTAATCTTCTGAAATTATCTGGATTCTGGAAAGGTTGCTTGCAAAATTGCAATTGTAACAGCCCTATTAAAGAAAGGAAGGAGACAGAGAGCAGGAAATTATAGACCATTTAAACTAATATCTGAGAATGGGAAAATGCTAGAATTCTTTATTCATGAAGCAGCAGGATATTTTGAAAATCATTATATAATCAAACCAAGTCAAAATGGTTTTGTGAAAGGGAAGCTGTGTTTGACAAATTTATTGCAGTTATTTGAGGATGTATGTAAGAGGATTCAGAATGGTTTGGGACCAAAGATCAGCAGATCGGGCTAGTAAGATCAGAGTAGATAGGATACATAAAGAATTATGAAGCACCCAAAATATACTGCTTGCATAAAGGTACATATAACCACTGTTAGAGAATTTAGACCTGTATTTTTGAAAACGTATTTTGTATTAAAAGCATATAACTTTGTTAACAACATAATGCTCGTAAGGCACGATGGGCGTAGTTAAGTAAAAAGAACCACATTCCTCAAAACACAAAACTGCTGCTGAGCAAAGGAAAAAAAACAATTCTTATCAGCAGCCTCCAAACAGCCTTTATGAATAGGATATACATTGAACCAAGGACACTGGATAAGGGAGCCTGGAAAACATCAGGAGACTATGAATAAGACCCTTAAGGTTCTCAAGCTAATTACACAGTCCCATGCTCCCAGGAGTAGGTGTCATTAGCCAAGGTATATAATCTATACTTATAATGATTAGCTCATACCCAGGTGGGGTGGGCTAATAGCTTGTGAAAATTTTATAATTGCAAAGCCAAGGGTAATGTAATTTAAGAGTTGATTTGGAACTGCCCCAAATTGCTCTTCCTCGTATGTTAACCAAGCTTGGAAAATAAAGAACGTCTTTTACCTGAGTGCTATCTTTGAGTTTTAGTGTTAGCTGAGCCATATGTAAGAGGGGAAATCCCCCGTCTGAAAGCCAGCATAAAAAATAGGCTCTGAAAAACGATCCTACAATGTAACAAGGAGGGTGGGTAAAGTAGGTGTAGGCTGGGGTTTTTTGGCCCCCATGCAGGAGTTAATGGCCATTTGGGCTGCTTGCTGGTGATGCTATGGGGGAACCTTGTATTTGGTTTTCCAAAAGACATCTGATATGGTGCCACGTACAAGGTTGCTACAAAAGGTAAGAATTCATGGTATTGGGGTAATGTATTTGCTAGAGGATTGGCTAAATAATGGGAAGCAGAGAGTCGGGATAAATTGATAATTTTAAGATTGGCAAACTAACTGGTAAAGTGTGCAGGTATCAGTGCTCAGGCCTCAAGTAATTGCAATCTATATTAATGACTCAGACTGAGTGTATTGTAGATAAATTTGCTGACTGTACAAAGATAGGGGGACACAGAGCACTGGAGGCCAAAGAGAACACGGACCTGGTAGGGAGCAGCTGATCGGAATGGCGGGAGCACTTTATAAAGAGCAATGCAGCAAACCTTGACTGAATCCAGAGGTGACATCAGGATTCAGGAGGTGATGTGGGACAAGAGGAAGCAATTTACTTGGTGAGGAAGAGCGGGTGACTCAGACTTGGTTAGTAAGGAACTACCATGAGGGACTGACACTAAATAGCAGTAAATTAGAAAAGTGTAATATTAAGGGATTAATTGAGAAGAACCAGGAATAAGTAAAAGTTAGAGCCAGAATAATAAAGTGATAAGTAATCATGATAAGTTACACAAGGATATATTGGCCAAAGTGGAATTAGATGAGGAGACTAAATTAAGTTAAGAGGAGAATATTTTAAGACCAAGTAATTAGAAAAGTTAGCAAGTAAGACAAAGTACATTTAAGACATGTCAGGTGATGTCAGCCAAGTGGAATGTGTGACCTGTCATAGGTGGGAAGTCATGGACCATAGCAGCATCCTGGTTAATCACATGTGCAGGAAGTGCTCCCACCAGCAGAAACGTGAGCTCCGGGTTTCAGAACTCGAACGGCAGCTGGAGACACTGTGGCGCATCCACGAGGCTGAGAGGTAGGCTCCTACTTGTGACTAAGAAATAAACTTTAACTTTAACTTAACCCTTGATTCCTTTGCTGATTAAAAATCTGTCTATTTCAGCCTTGAACATACCTAACGACCCAACCTCCATAGCCTTCTGCGGTAAAGAATTCCACAGATTCATTACCATCTGAGAGAAGAAATTCCTGCTCATCTCTGTTATTAGGATAAGGTGGGAAAGTGGAGTTGAGGATGATCATATCAGATCAGTCATGATCTCATTGAATGGTGGAACAGACTCGATGGGCTCAATGGCCTACTTCTGCTCCTACGTCTTATGGTCTTATGAAAATCAATAAGATTCTGAGGGGGCTTGGGAAGGTAGATGCTGAGAGAATGTGTCCCCTTGCGGGCGAATCTAGAACTAGGGGGCACAGTTTCAGAATAAAGGATCTCCTATTTAAGAAAGATGTGGGAGAATTTCTTCCCTTGGAGGGTTGTTAATCTTTGGAATTGTCCTCCTTAGAAAGCCGTGGACGCTGGGACGCTGAGTTACACAAATTCTTGATCTACAAGGGACTTGAGGATTATGGTGGCAGGCAAAGTGGAGTTGAGGCCACAAGCAGATCAGCTATGATCTAATTGAAGGGTGTAGCAGGCTTGAGCGGCAAAATAGTCTACTCCTGCTCCTATTTCTATGTTCTTATCCCTTTCTACAACTCTTGGTTGAAATCAATCCACAGTGCAGCCTCCTATTCTAACTCATTCCTCTTCCTTCCTAAAACATCAAAGGTCTAGAATTCCTTAGCACCCTCTGTTACTTTTATCCTCACACGTTCTTTAGGATAGATAACAAATATTTGACATAACCTACTCACTGCTTCCTGCTTTGCTTTGTCTACTCTTTTACGTCTTTATGGTGTCCTACACTATAAGCTTTGCCCTTTCATGTTATTGTTGTAATTAATTAAAAAGGAGGCTAATTGAAAAATGTGGTGTTAGGCACATATCTGTATTTAATTGAAGATTACTGTGTGCAAAGCTTCATAGAATTTAATGAAGCAACATGTATAAATGTGGGTCACCAGATTATTGAAAGGCATGCAGTATCCCTCCTTACCCCACACACATATGGGAACTGGGAGCTCACAAATGATTCCAAGCCTAAATTATGCCTTCAATCCTCCACCACACCATACGGTAACTGCTGCGAATGTAGACTAGATTCTCATAACCTCAGTTCTGTCTTCACAGAAATGCCGTTCACCAGATTTCTGAACAAAAAGCCACAAAAATTCAGCAGCAAATAGTCTTTGAACCATTTGGAAGAAACCACGAAGGAAATTGGATGTAGATGTGCCAAAGTGACCACAAACATCCAAAGAAGTTTCAGCAATGTCCAATTATGATATTAGCTCAGAGCAAAATGAACTCCTGGAGCCTTTCAAATGGAAAATCAATCTGATGAAATGGAAATGCTTTCCAAAGCAAACAGGTAGAACAATTAAAACATCAGCAAAAAAATGATTGACCCTTACCTCTGCAAGATTGATCATTTAAAGCAAGCAGATGTGAAGGGAAAATGAAGAGGTAAAAATGTCCTCCTTAATTATATTCATGCAGTTTTCTGTCTCACGGTTCTCTTGTAAAGCTTTTTAAATTGATCCTTATTGCATTACTTTTCAGTACTTCACCTCAGGCCACAAAGTATCATTTCAAACATTAAAATAAAATGCAGATCTCCTTCATTACATATTTCTTAAAGTAACTCAACAAGCTTTCGAAATCTTGCAATTGTCAGCAATATTAATGGTATAAATGGGTTTAGATTGATACAGAGGTTGAACTGTGAGCTGAGATGGGTGAACAGTGTGAAAGAATGAAATAAATGGCCAAAAAGCCTTCAATCAATCTTTTCCCTAGGTTATTCAGCAGATGTTACATATGGTGAGGAATAGCGGGTAGTGATGTCTATGGACCTAATTGAATCAAACAGCTGTAATGAAAGGAAAGGGTTTGAACTCAATGAACATGTTGTCAGCATGAAGCTGTTATCACTAGCTATAATCAAGTTCTGGATACTCTTCAAGATGCATCTTAATTATAAATTCTACAGATTATTAATTGGATTGTATTCAAGAGGCGGCTGGATATGGATGTGGGGCGGCACGGTAGCACAGTGGTTAGCACTGCTGCTTCACAGCTCCAGGGACCTGGGTTCGATTCTCGGCTTGGGTCACTGTCTGTGTGGAGTTTGCACATTCTCCTCGTGTCTGCGTGGGTTTCCTCCTGGTGCCCCGGTTTCCTCCCACAGTCCAAAGATGTGCGGGTTAGGTTGATTGGCCATGCTAAAATTGCCTCTTAGTGTCCTGAGATGCGTAGGTTAGAGGGATTAGTGGGTAAATGTGTGGGGTTATGGGGGTAGGGCCTGGGTGGGATTGTGGTCGGTGCAGACTCGATGGGCCAAATGGCCTCTTTCTGCACTGTAGTGTTTCTATGATTTCTATGATATAGCACTTGGGCATACTCAAGAGGTGCTGGATATTGCAGTTGGGACAAATGGGATCAAAGATTATGGGGAAAAAGCAGGATTAGGCTATTGAATTGGATGATCAGCCATGGTCGTAATGAATGGCGGAGCAGGCTCGAAGGGCCAAATGGCCTCCTCCTGCTCCTGTCTTCTATGTTTCTATTATATTTGAAATATTGGGCTAATTCTACGGTGACGCTATCTTGTGCGCAAGGACAGTTCAGTCAGTTGGTGGGAGAGCAATTTAGAATGGGTTGTGCTGCAGCTCTTAAAAGATCATGATTAGCAAGGGTTTGATCACATTACATAATATGTAGTAGAAGGATCTGGTACCTAAAGAGAATGAGAATGAGTGCAGTTTTGCCCACGTGGTGATGTAAGAAAACACATGACCTCGAGCTGGGACTAGTCTAGAGATGAGTCGCAATGTGTAAAAACTTATGGAGTCCTCTACAGCAAATATATCCATAGTTAAGTATTGTTAATAAAGATGTCCTTGTAACTTGTACATGACTGCTTCATGGTGTCCAAGCAGTATCCTTCAAGCGTAGTGACATTAGAATATACCATGGTAAGAGTGGTAGATTCCATCACAGCAGAAAGATAATTGAGGATCAAATTTATAGACAAATGTCACAAAATGGTAGGATGCTATTAAAATGTTTTTTTTGCACAAGTAAAATCAAACTGCCATGTATTTTGTAAACCTGTCTGGTCAGCAATAAGAGAAAAGTAAGAATAGGGAACAGGGTGTTCTTTATAATTGATACAGTTACTAGTCAGAGTGCCTTGAGCTAAGAAGGAGTTTAGATATAGATGAGGTGTTGAAGAAGCAGCAGCAAGAAAGAGAAAGAAAGACAACCCCTCAGGAAACAGTTCATCTAGACATGGAATGCTAAAGGCAAACCAGTTTGTGCAAAAGACCATTTTCTTTGCTGAATCTTAGACCATCCCAAAGTCCTGGTCACTTAAACTGTACAGTGTGATAAGATTTGACCAATAGGTTTAAGGTTATTGTTTGGGAAACAGGGTCTCTGCAGTGTTTAGGATTACGGGGGAAACAGATACTTTTGGGTTTTCAGTCTTTGACGGGCTAAGTACTTGCTGTTAATTTGTCGAAGTATCAGATTGTTTATTGCACTATTTTATTATCTTTCTTCCACGTTAATAAATGCTTTTATTTGTTTGTTTAATGAAAGAGAGGTCTGAATTCTCAGTTTCTGCAAACATTTCTCATCAATATCCAAAATAAAATACACCATATGAAACCAGTGTTTCAGGTTGGAACACTCTCGCACATAACACCAGCAGAATTTTGAAACACAAATTACAGAGCCAAATATCAAAAGCACTTTAATAATGAGCAAGTTAAAATTAAAGAAAAAATAACTACCCGCAACCGGGAGGCGAGTTTCAAGCTGTATGAGTGCCTGATCTTCAAGAGGTGGGTCACTTCATTCATATGTTTAAATCAGGGATTTGGAACCAGTTTTAAGTTTATCGGTTGCCATACATGTTTTCTTGGGCTTAGGCAACATGGCAGCATAGTGTAAATGAGATCTACCAGCTCAAGAAGATAAATCCCTTTTTAAGGGGCGGGATGGTGGCACAGTGGTTAGCACTGCTGTCTCACAGCGCCAGGGACCCGGATTCGATTCCTGGCTTGGGTCACTGTCTGTGTGAAGTTTGCACATTTTCCCTGTGTCTGCATGGATTTCCTCCGGGTGCTCCGGTTTCCTCCCACCATCCAAAGATTTGCAGGTTAGGTGGATTGGTCATGTTAAATTACCCCTTAGTGTCAGGGGGACTAGCGAGGGTAAATGCAGGGGTTATGGGGAGAGGGCCTGGGTGGGATTGTGGTCAGTGCAGACTCGATGGGCCAAATGACCTCCTTCTGCACTGTAGGGTTCTATGACTCTAAATGATCATTTTGGGCTGGAAGAAGCCTTTGGACTCCCTTCTACCATCACTAACCTGCCCTTCTAAGACCATAAGACCATAAGACATCAGAGCAGAATTAGCTCATTCAATCATGGCTGATATGATTCTCATCCCCATTCTTCTGCCTTCTCCTCGTAACCCTTAATCCCCTTATTGATCAAGAAGCCATCGACCAAGCCTTAAACTCCAGCTGCCTCTTTCAGTTATTGCCGATCTGCCCTTTCCAGCACCAACCTCTTGATCTCTCCCTCCCATGCAATCTACTTTATGTCTTGGACAGCCACATGGTGTGGGAAGCGGTTTCATTATCTCGCGTGGAGAACCGAGATAAGTCATCACTGATTCCCATATCTCTCCCACAAAAAACTTTTGAGACATGGTCCATTTTGGTAGGTCAAATGGGATGAAGGAGTACAACATAAAGGGAAAGACTCTTAGTACTGTAGAGGATCAGGAGGACCTTGGGGTCCGGGTCCATAGGACTCTAAAATCGGCCCCGCAGGTGGAGGAGGTGGTTAAGAAGGCGTACGGTGTGCTGGCCTTTATCAATCGAGGGATTGAGTTTAGGAGTCCGGGGATAATGATGCAGCTATATAAGACCCTCGTCAGACCCCACTTGGAGTACTGTGCTCAGTTCTGGTCGCCTCACTATAGGAAGGATGTGGAAAAGATTGAAAGGGTGCAGAGGAGATTTACAAGGATGTTGCCTGGATTGAGTGGCATGCCTTATGAGGATAGGCTGAGAGAGCTCGGTCTTTTCTCCTTGGAGAGACGAAGGATGAGAGGAGACCTAATAGAGGTGTATAAGATGTTGAGAGGCATAGATCGGGTGGACTCTCAGAGGCTTTTTCCCAGGGTGGAAATGTCTGCTACGAGAGGACACAGGTTTAAGGTGCTGGGGGATAGGTACGGCGAGATGTTAGGGGTACGTTTTTCACACAGAGGGTGGTGGGCGAGTGGAATCGGCTGCCGTCAGTGGTGGTGGAGGCGAACTCAATAGGCTCTTTTAAGAGACTCCTGGATGAGTACATGGAGCTTAATAGGATGGAGGGTTATAGGTAGGTCTAGAAGGTAGGGATGTGTTCGGCACAACTTGTGGGCTGAAGGGCCTGTTTGTGCTGTAGTTTTTCTATGTTTCTATGTTTCTTTGACTCACCTCTTTATGTATTATGTGGTCATATTAACTCGGTGGAAGGGAAAATCTTTCTGACATCTTTTTAACTCCATTCAGTCAAATATATTTTCACTGCACATTAGCCATGCTAATCAGTAAAGAGGAGATGGAAAGGGGAAGAATCATGGTATGAATTCACTTACAAAAGATCAATATGGACACCTTGATATAATATTCTCTATAGCACCTAGTACTCTAATAATCTACTTCCCAAAATAAATTCCCTATTCATCATATCATCATCCTGATGAGAAGTCAAAAACACTTCCATGTTTTGATATTATTGCCTTTTCAACAATCAATTTCCTCTAATTGCACAGGCTGAGGTCCAGTCAGAGTTTCCCATGCAGGACATTCGCCTCCTACCTGTCCACCTCTTTTCCACCCATACGGGATGGGTACCAAATTGGTGGTGAAGGATGATTTATGTCCCGTTTCCATTTTTGTTCCTCTGTACTTTTCTTCTCTTTGTTCTGAAGTTCTATTAAAAGATTTTACCATGCATAATTCAGTCTATCGGTGTCGGTGGATTTCAAGCTTTTACCAAAATCCTGAATTCCTGAGCCCTGAACCTCTCAAGTTGAGATGCCTTCCCCTTGTTGGGGCAGGGGTGGGGTTCTTTTGTCTTTTCAGTCAAGAACCCATGGCACTATTTGAAGAAGAGTTGGGGGCTTCTTCTGTTGTCCTTACCAGCATTTATCCCTCAACCTAAACTTCAAAAACAGATTAATTGGTCATTATCGAATTGATATTTGTGGGACTTTAATGTGAGGGAATTGAATGGTACATTTATCTCTACTTTATAACAGTTACCCCACATCATTGTCTATGAAACACTTTGGAATTTCCTGAAGTTGTAAAAGGCTTAATATAAATATTTTTTAACTTCACATCAAATTAGAGAATTCTGCTCTTGGAGTCTGCCTTATTGTCCTTCATGTATTCTGGGATTATCTTATGTTTGCCTTTTAGGAGCAGTGGAGATTGAGGCAATGGAATTTTCACAGTCCTGGAAGATAGAACGCAATTCAAATAATGTTGCAATTTTCAGTGGTAGCTACTTTACAATATTTTATTTAACATATATATTTAACTACAAGTTCTTCAATCCACATAAATGTTTATTTTAAAGTAAGATTCTTGTCTTTTGTACTCCTTTTCAAGTTTTGAAGGCTTTCCCCCAGGTCAGCGTAGGTCGTATAAATAGATTTGAAATTCACACTTTTTATGCCATAACGCCATGTTTAGAGAATGTTTGAGGGTGGGGGGGGGCAGGGGGGGTATGAGTAGTCAACCCACACCAGAAAGATTCTGTTCAGTCACAGAGGATGAATGCTCTGAGGATCGGTTGTAAAGTTGTTTTGGATATATATTAGACACTCCACGTCATAGCTGGATCTCTAAATGATTTGTTAACCTCTGGGAAATTTTAAACAATCATTACAGCTAGAATGTGAACACTTGGGATTTTTGTTCCTGCTTATAAAATTGCACATACTAAAACTACACCTTCAACCATTTTATTAGAGTTCATTAATATTCATGACAAATGTTGAAAAGCGTTTAGCATTAGCAGCAGTGTGAACTATCTACAAAATGCACTGCAGCAATTTACCAAAGATCCTTAGACAGCATCTTCCAAACCCACGACCACTTCCATCTAGAAGGACAAGGGCAGCAGATACATGGGAACATCACCAGCTGCAAGTTCCCCTCCAAGCTACTCACCATCCTGACTTGAAAATTTATCGCCGTTCCTTCGCAGTCACTGGGTCAAAATCCTGGAATTCCTTCCTTAACGGCATTGTGGGTCAATCCACAAGACATAGACTGCAGCGATTCAAGAAGGACCCACCACCTTCTCAAGGGCAACTAGGGATGGGCAATAGATGCTGGCCAACCAGTGATGCCCATGTCCCATGAATGATTTAAAAAATACAGCAATGGTTAAAAATAATCAAATATGACAAAAGTAACATTACCCCAAGGATGGAATTTACTCAAATGAAAATAAGATGTTGGATTTCAGATTATTTGTTTTATATAAAAGTAAAATAACCATAAAAATATTAGGCCTCTTCTCTCTTCCCCTACCAAATGCCACTTCTGATCAGAAAACTCCCTTTACATTCTTTCCATACTTGGGTACTGATGACTGTTCCCTTGATATAAATTGGCAGGCCCCTGTGCAGTGGCATGGCTGCGCCTAAGTGCTGGGACCACACTTTAGGTAAGTCCCAGGAGTCCCAGAGGTGGGAGAGTGGGGAATGCCCTTGCAGATCGGGGGTGGGGGGGGGGGGGGGGGGGGGGGGAGGGGGGGGGTGGGGGGGAGAGAGGTTGGGGGGGTGATCTGAGTGTCGGGGGTAGGCCAGAGAGTGAGGGCGGGCCGGAGCTCCCAGGTCCCTGAGAGGAGGGCACCTAAAATCTGAAGGGGCATTCAGATTGAGCACCCACCCCACCCGCCTTAACGCCTGGGATTGGGATTGTTCAGTTTTTCTCTTCGGCAGCAGTGCCTGTCTGCCTAAGAATTGAGGCTGGGTGGGAGAAGACCCTTCAGTGGCCATTTAAGGGCCTTAATAGGGAACATGGGTGGGCTTCCTGTCCAAGGGTCTGTCTGCTCTACAGAAATTGCATCTGGGTCGGGGCGGGATCTCGGAGGGAGTCCTATCCAAGCAATTTTACGTCTCCCCCTGCCTCGGAATTTGTGTGAGGGGAATGGGGAAGCGTGAAATTCTGACCATAAAGTTCTTTTCTCATTGTAGCATGGCAAACTAAAACCCATCTGCAACATTTATAAATCACATTTTCTTCATTTTACTTTGCAGTTTTTGGAAGGCTGACACTGTTAATCTCAAACACATCCAGCAATGGGCACTAAAACAAAATAATAATTTGTTGCTTGTTGCAGGTCTACAGGATATTGTGCTGGTTTTTATTAAATTATTCTTGACTGGCAGACTTGTGGGAGCTCAGTAGACGTTTGTTCCATAGTTTTGCAGCATAAGGGAAAATCAGTGAGACGGCAAAATTTCATCGGATCCATGACAACATTATATTCATACTTTTAAATGAAAATTAGTGAAGGTTTTTTGATGTATGTACATAAAAGCAGTTGTTTTGGGCTTGCAACAGAGCTCCTAAGGGATAATTTTCTGACTGAATGTTTCCACTAATGTTTTGAAAACCTTGGGCAGTGTCTGTCACAATTTCCATTGGGATGGGCAGGAGTAGCGGATGGCACAGTGGCACGGTGGTTAGCACTGCTGCCTCACAGCGCCAGGGACCCAGGTTCAATTTCCAGTTTGGATCACTGTCTGTGTGGAGTCTGCACGTTCTCCCCGTGTTTGCATGGGTTTCCTCCGGGTGTTCCGGTTTCCTCCCACGGTCTGAAAGGCATGCTGGTTAGGTGCATTGACGTGAACAGGCGCCAGAGTGTGATGACTAAGGGTGTTTCACAGTAACTTCATTGCAGTGTTAATGTAAGCCTTACTTGTGACTAATAAATAAACTTTAACTTTAACTTTAAGTCAGACTAACTCCTGAAAAGGAGCATCGTTAGTGTAGTTAGCTCTGAAGTCACATGTAGGTCAGACCAGGTAAGGATGGCAGATTTCCTTCCCTAATAGACATTAGTGAACCAGATGGGTTTTTCTAACAATCAACACTGGTTTCTTGGTCATCAGTAGACTCTTGATCCCAGATTATTTTTTATTGAATTCAAATTCCACCATCTGCCATGGCAGGATTCGAACCCAGGTATCCAGAATATTAGCTGAGTTTCTGGATTAACAGACTGGTGAGAATGCCACCAGGCCACCGCCTTCCCCATGAGTGATAGGCAGCATGGTTTTGTGTGGCGAAGGTCATGTCTCACCAACTTGATTGGGTTTTTTAAGGAGGTGACAAGAATGATTGATAAGGGAAAGGCGGTGGATGCTGTCTACCTGGACTTTAGTAAGGTATTTGACAAAGTTCCTAATGGCAGGCTGGTACAAAAGGTCAAGTCTTATGGGATCTGGTGTGTGTTGGCTAGATGGATACAGAACTGGTTTGGTCATAGAAGCCAGAGAGTAGTGGTGGAAGGGTGCTTTTCAGAATAGAGATCAGTAACTAGTAAGTGTTCCACAAGGATCATTGCTGCGACCTTTGTTGTTTGTAATGTATATAAATAATCTGGAGGAAGATGTAGATGGTCTGATTAGTAAGTTTGCAGATGACTCAAAAATTGGTGGAGATGCAGATGGTGACAAGGATTGTCAAATTCAGGTGCGAATTATACAGTAAATGGCAGAACCCATAGAAGGATCATGTCCACAGATCCCTGAAAGCGCAATACAGGTGGATGGTGGTAAAAAAGGCATACAGCATGCTTGCCTTCATCATTCAGCCAGGGTATTGAGTATAAAATTTGGCAAGTTATGTCACAGCTGTATAAAATTTTAGTTAGGTCGCATTTGGAATATTGTGTGCAGTTCTGCTCACCACACTACCAGAAGGACATGGATGCTTTGGACAGGATGTAAAGAAGGTTTACCAGGATATCATCTGGTTTGGAGGGTTTTAAATATGACGAGAGGTTGGATAAACTCGGATTGCTTTCACTGGAAAGACAGAGACTGAGGAGCAACCTGATAGAATTCCACAAGATTATGAGAGGCATAGATAGAGTAGATAGTCTGAGGCTTTTTCCCAGGGTGCAAGGGTCAACTACAAGAGGGCACAGATTTAAGGTGAGAGGGGGAAAGTTTAGGGGAGACGTGCGGGGAATGTTTTTCACACAGAGGTGGTGGGTGCCTGGAACGCACTGCCAGTGGAGGTGGTGGAAGCAGGCACGTTAGCAGCGTTCAGGGTGTATCTTGATAGACACATGAACGGGAGGCGAACAGAGGGATAGAAGCTGCATATCAGCGCAGGCTTGGTGGGCCGAAGGGCCTTTTCCTGTGCTGTATTATTCTTTATTCTCTTTATGCCAGATGTATTGAGAGGTTTGCCCAGCAGTAAAGAAGCTAATACCTGCACCTTCACATATGTGGATTTGTTAAAATCATAAGATGCAGTCCAGATGCCTGTTTAGAAAGAACTTCATTGCATTTTAAAATCATGTACTGTGGAATTACATGCTTGCTGTGAAATGTTCCAGTTTCTTTCCTTACTCGTCAGATTAAAGATTGAAAGTTCCTTGCTGAATTTCCACTGTCCTTAATGACAGTGATACAGGGGTAATTTTGGCTTCCTGGGAGGTGGAGATGGGATGAACAGACAAGAATCTTTACATTCTCTTACCTGACTACTACCAATCCACCCAACTCCAATTTCACCAGAGGTTGTTATTCAGGGGCAGGTTATCAATCTGCTTTCAGGAGGCAGATCAATCAGTAAAATCTTTTAAGGATGCTGCATGCTCCCTTTTTAAACATAAATGTTAGCTTTAATGCGTGGAGGCTAAGCCTCAAGAAACCCAGCTGAAAGAAGCGAGAAAAGCTGGATCCATGAGATTAAGTGCCTTTAATACACAACCTGTAAACCAGGTGGAGGAGTGGTTATTCTCCCTAAGCCCAACAAGTTTATCGTTATGCAAGGAGATCCCTGCAATCAGTTGCAAACCTGCACCCCCCCACCCCCCACCCCCCGCCAACCCCTCCAAACTGCCATCCCAGCTGCATGTGGACCACTGAGTGCCAATTTTGTAAATACAGAGGGACTAATGTCTATTTTAGACCAGAGTCCCGGACATCTCTGATTCTGCCTTTGTGACATATCTATGGCACCTTATCTGTGTACTGCACCCTACCAATCTATATAATTCTTAGGTGCATCTTTTGCAATTAAACTTGGAATTGATGTCATAATTGTCACCATGTAGTAGAACATATTGAAAAGTATATTTGATCATCATTATTATTTGGAATTCCATTTTTTATCGGGCTTGAGTTATGTTTTTTCAGCATTTTCTGCTACGGATTGCCACTGCAAATTCTCCACTTATTTAAAGATTAAAATAACAATTGGTAGAATATACAGTTTTCTACATTGCTACAATGACTTACCTCAAATGTACTTCATTAGTGGTGAAGCATTTTGGAATGTCTTGCAGTGTTGGAAGATGCTATAACAATTCATGTCCCTTTTTTCTTTAATTTTGCAACAGCGAATAAATGTAACAAATTTTGACGCATTATCAAACTATACAGCTGATGACATATAATTTACACATCATTGCAACGGACTATATTCCAAATCATTGTTCAAATTAAACATATAATTTTTATTAATTCCATGCATTCTTTTCCTCACAAATGTCAGATACAGATGTTTGTTAATAACCTCTGAATTCAATTACATTACATCCACTGGACAGACCCTGCCAAGTAATTTCCTCAAAGCATTGGAATAGATTTGTGAGGCATCTCCTATTGCTAACTCCCCTTAAGCTGTACAGATGGTGTTTAACAGTATCCCAGAAAGTGGGCTTGTACATTTTCTTCACTGCCAGTGTTTTAGATTAATTGGTCTGTAATTTCTTGATCCCTGTTTCCAACCTTTATTGAACATCAAGTTTGTATGAGCTCCCAGCCCATCTAGAGGCTGAACTATTTCCAAACTCATTTTTGAGGATTCCAGAGCATATCACCTCTGATCTAAATGCCCTGCAGTAATTTAAAGCATTTCTTTCCTTTACAAAGCATGCTTTTCTGATCACAACATATGTCTTGGATTTCAGTGGCGATCTGGTGGAATCTGTCCACAGACTTCAGTATTGAAGAAATATTATTTCCTGACGCCTCACACTTGTTCAAGCTAGATTATGACTTAAAATATCACCCCACACTCTTCTAATTTTATATGTAGAGATGGCGAATAAGCTAGATTTTAACTTCCGGATAAGAGGCTGGGTCCATTTTAAAGACTGTGCCTCATTAACTTGCAGCAGACGATCTTCACACCTCAAAAAAAAAATCCCGCTGCAACTAAATATACGAAATATTAAGGCAGAGTGTCACTCTCTGGCATGAAAGTGGGTTCGGGAGAATGAATTGCCAAGTAGGGGGGTGCAGAGCCTGGGGTGGCAGAATCCCAGTTATTCTCATGGAACCTAGAGAATCATAGAATCATAGAAACCCTACAGTACAGAAAGAGGCCCTTCGGCCCATCGAGTCTGCACCGACCACAATCCCACCCAGGCCCTACCCCCATATCCCTACATATTTACCCACTAATCCCTCTAACCTACACATCTCAGGACACTAAGAGCAATTTTAGCACGGCCACTCAACCTAACCCGCACATCTTTGGATTGTGGGAGGAAACCGGAGCACCCAGAGGAAACCCACGCAGACACGAGGAGAATGTGCAAACTCCACACAGACAGTGACCCAAGCCAGGAATCGAACCCAGGTCCCTGGAGCTGTGAAGCAGCAGTGCTAACAACTGTGCTACCGTGCTGCACTCCTATTTCTTGTATCTCCTGGAAATAATCATAAACATACTTTTGGTGACATCTTGCTCTTTACCTTCACAATTTACTGAACAGAACATCCATGGCACACACTCAACCTAGCAGGCTATTAAATATGCATCACTTCGTATATATAACTTCTCATGAAACCAGTTGAATGCCGACTCAATCATGGTTGAGGAAAGATCTACAAAAACCTCTTTCTTCACAACTGAATAATCAATTAGTGTAAATGGGTCACCTGATGACAATAATAAATTCCTTGTTTAATAATGCGTCTTTATGAAATGGTCTCTGCGGTTTAATCTCCATTTTCCTTTGGTGCATCTCCTGCTACACCAATTGCTTCTCGAATAGTGTCAGCTATTGATACAGTGAAACTACAATTCCATTTACCAATCCATTTCTTACCTACATTCTCAACTACCTATACTTCCAGCACTTTTATTCCTTCACTACCATCTGTTCGGCTCCTGACACCAAGATCACCTGATGGAGCTGCAGCTGTTCTAACAGCTTAAAGCTTTCCTGTAGGCCCACCCGGAACTTTGCTCACCAGACCCACCGCAATGCCTTGCAGGGCTAGCCAAAAATGTTACCCCAACCACTCAGCTACAAAGGCTGTGCTCACTTCATGTGATTCTGATGTCAGCTTTTCAATGATGAACAGTGGCCAAATTTTAAAAGCTTTGTACAGAGTCTACCTGTTTAAAGAGTGTTGTGTGCCAGTAATAAGGGCCATGCTAAATGCAATACCAGCTGGTGGGGCATGAGTCAATTGATCTACTTGGTAACAGGCAAATATTTTCAGTTATATGAAAATGTGTATGAAGCAGGGGCCTGTTAAACTCACTTCAGTAATTTAAACAAGAGTTTGATCTCCGTAGCAATCAGTACTTTTTGTCCTAGGCCTGAATCACAGATCCGACATTCAGTTAGCATTGGAGTTGATCCCTGAAAGTTGGGAATCAAGTAGATAAGGTTGTTAAGAAGGCATATGGTGTCTTGGCGTTTATTGGTAGGGGGATTGAATTTAGGAGTCGTAGCGTTATGTTGCAACTGTACACAACTCTGGTGCGGCCGCACTTGGAGTACTGTGTGCAGTTCTGGTCCCCACATTACAGGAAGGATGTGGAGGCTTTGGAGAGGGTGCAGAGGAGGTTTACCAGGATGTTGCCTGGTATGGAGGGGAGATCCTATGAGGAGAGGCTGAGGGATTTGGGATTGTTTTCGCTGGAAAGGCGGCGGCTAAGAGGGGATCTTATTGAAACATATAAGATGATTAGAGGTTTAGATAGGGTGGATAGTGATAGCCTTTTTCCTCTGATGGAGAAATCCAGCACGAGGGGGCATGGCTTTAAATTGAGGGGGGGTAGTTATAGAACCGATGTCAGGGGTAGGTTCTTTACCCAGAGGGTGGTGAGGGATTGGAATGCCCTGCCAGCATCAGTAGTAAATGCGCCTAGTTTGGAGGCGTTTAAGAGATCCGTAGATAGGTTCATGGACGAAAAGAAATTGGTTTAGGTTGGAGGGTCACAGTTTTTTTTTTAACTGGTCGGTGCAACATCGTGGGCCGAAGGGCCTGTTCTGCGCTGTAATGTTCTATGTTCTATGTTCTATGTTCTAATGCATTGGAACAATTTCTGCAGGGCACAAATATCTTCTATTTACTATACTATTTTTAAAAATCACGTCAGCAGATAGTACTGATCCAATGGGGGAGTTTTAAAAGCCTCCATGATGAGTGAGAGGGAATGGAGGGGTGGGGTGTTAAAACTAAGAGAAACTGACCATTGATATGCACTTGCTGCCATTACTGCCTTGTGTTGCATGGCTTGTCTGAGCCTCAAGGGCTGGGAACTATCATTAAAATATTTAAATCAGGTTCACTCCAGGCTCAGGAAATCCAGCAGATAAATGCTTTGTGGAGCACTGCTTGTGGGCAAAGAGGAGTGGGAATGATTTCTCCTGGCCCGTCAAGCGAATCTACTGCTGTGATCAACTGATCCACATCACCAAAGCCATAATTGTAAGCTTGTCCCCACTTCCTAATTACCAGTTTAATTCTCCCCATCCCTTCCTTTCTGTTTTCTCCTTCAGTCTCCCTTCCCTCCAGTTTCATTGTCCAACACGTCCAACAGCCCCCATCAGCTTACTTTCCTGGCTGCCAACCAGCTGGTTTATCTAGTCAGCTGCTGACTGTGAGAAAGAGCAAAACAAAGATAATGAGATCTGCTTTAAAATTCAGCTGCATCTCTGCATTCCTGGAAATTTTAGGCTCCCCCTCCATCTCAAAACCAGTTTCTTGGCACCTCCCTGCATCGCATATATATTGGGCTCCATTCATACCTACTCAAATTCCCAAGGACATAACAATTATGTATTAGCCCAAATTAATAATATGTTCAAGTTTATGGTGCCCCAGTGAGACCATATACATTGGAGAGGACAAATATTTCTGCACACGTAATTGATGTCCAATAGCACATCACCAGAAGTATTTGACAAATGGATTCTACTTCAAATGTGGCTGAATGTTCTACCTCGAGTAGAACATAGGGTTTATGAGGATCAGTAAGCTCAGTTGGCTAGACAGCTAGAGTGTGCTGCAAGGTGATGCCAATCACACACATTCAATCCCTGTACCGGCAATGGTAGTTCATGGAGGCCTGCCTTCTTGTCTTTCTCCATGCTTGATGTAGGGTGGTGTCCCTCAAGCTATTTAGCTGCTTTGGTGCCTATGGTCTCTCATGGGCATTTGCTAATTAGAAATTGCTGGAGCTTAGCAAAATGAGAGCTGATCTAATTGAAACAAGTACGATTTTGAGAGGATTTGGCAGGGTACATGCTGAGACTGATTTCCCTGGCTTAGAGAATCTGTTGAATGGTAAAGGGGGCTTAAGGAGCCATAGGATATATTCCTTCTTTTATTTCTTCTATTCTTGAATTAATTGACACAAAGTTGAAGAATGAGAGCACAATATGCAAATTAACTTCAATATAGATTAAGTGTGAAGTGGTACAGGTTGGTAGAAAGAATCAGAAGGTGGCATACTCCTTGACAAATAAAACTCTAACTTGGATAGATGAGCAAAGGAATCTCAGAATACAGAGATATAAATCATTAAAAGTAGCCCTGCAGATTAATAACAAAAGCAATTTGCATTTAAATAAGGTCATGCAAATGCAAACATAGCACTAGAGTTCTTTTAAGGAGGGATAGAATTATAAAGCAGAGAATTATGTTCAACCTGTATAGAATTTTATTTAGACTGTGAGTTTTTAACTTGCCTTACAGTGCTGATATATTAATTGGACTTCTACTTGATAAGTGACGTGACCAAATACTTCTTTTAGCTTTCCTTTCATGGCATTTTCTACAGGACAGACATTAGCAGTCACACAGATGGCACAGTGGCACAATGGTTAACACAGCTGCCTCACAGCTCCAGGGACCCGGTTTCAATTCTGGCCTTGGGTGACTGTCTGTGTGGAGTTTACACATTCTCTCCATGTCTGCATGGATTTCCTCCAGGTGCTCCGGTTTCCTCCTACAGTCCAAATATGTGCAGGTTAGGTGGATTGGCCATGCTAAATTTCCCCTTAGTGTCCAAAGATGTGTAGGTTAGATGGATTAGCCTTGGTAAATGTGTGAGGTTACAGGGATAAGGCAGGTGAGAGGGCCTGGGTAAGGTACCATGTCAGAGAGTCACTGCAAACTCGATGGGCCGAATGGCCTATTCTGCACCGTAGGGATTCTATGATTCTATGAGATAATGTCATAAAAAATAAAAACAGAAACTGCTGGAAAAACTCATCAGGTCTGGCAGCATCTATAGAGAGGGAAACCAATGTTTCAAGTCCAATATGACTCTTCTTTCTGTTTTTATTTCAGATCACCAGCGTCCATAGTATTTTGCTTTAATTTATGAGACAATGTCAGATTGGAGAGTTGAGCGAGGGACACAGAGGTCTGGATCAAATCTATGCTTTGACATTTGTTGAAGTTGGAAATGGGAATTCTAAGAAACTATTCATTTCTTTTATAAACATAGAACTTGTGTAACCATTTGGAATATAGTACTGGGATGTTGAAGGATCCTTCCGAGAAATAAAGAGGATCTTATCTTTAGTTAGGGAAAGTACACAAGTAAGGAGAACCAAATATGTAGGACACACGTTATTAAATATAAAACTCCTTTGTTCCACTTGCCCTACCAAACAGCGCTGTGGATTTATCCATTGCAGTGGTTCAAGAAGATGGCTCACCATCACCTTTCGAAAGGCAGTTATGGATGGGCAACAAGTGTTGGCCGAGCCAGTGACACCACATCTTTTGAAAGAAAAATAAATTGGTTTCCCGTCCTCCTGAAGGAAGCTACTTTCACTAAGGTAAAAAGGGAAGGACTGTCTTTGGACTTACGACACAATTGGTTTTATCGAAACCACGTTGTAAGTTGAAGTTACGTAAGTCGGAACCAATTTCCCCATGGCAACAATGTTAAAGATGGGAGATTGGTACCGTCAGAGGGGCAAGGCAAAATTTATATCGGAAAATTGCGACCTGATTTCAGTCAGGTTTTAGATGTTCGCCTCGATGAATTTAGACCTCTGCTGGCTACTCCACAGCTGGCCAAGCAAAAGTTTTCGGCTCACAGGCACGAAAGATCCCATTGTAATCGCAGGAAGTGCTGGAAAATCTCAGCAGGTCTGACAGCATCTGTGGAGAGAGAACAGAGCCAACATTTTGAGTCAGGATGACCCTTCGTCAGAGCCCAAGAGAGATTTTCCAGTACTTTTTGTTTTTGTTTCCGATTCCAGCATCCACAGTATTTTGCCCTTATCCCATTGTAATCAACTGGAGATCAGCCAGCGGGGAGGCAGAATGTTTATCGGAAAATTGTGGCCTCATTTCCCAGTTTTCAAAAACAGTTTTCCAGTTTCTGGATTGACTTGGCCAGGTCGCGCACTGCCGGCCGGCCGCAGCGATGGTTCTCCATAGCGACCTTCCGGCCTGGAGTTACAGCATGGCAAGTGAAGGGCACAGGGGCCCCGGTGGTTCGACAGGAGGTTTCACAACGTCCCCCAGGTTCTTTCGAAACATATCAAATTTATAAATCATATTTATAAAAATGTAAAAGATAGACTGATGTGGCGTTATGAATTCAAAACAGGGTGTCAATTTTTAAATGTTATAAGTGCTGTTCGTTGTAACACAAATGCCGTAAAGTGGTGGACAGCCTGCATTTTATTTTAATTGTCCCAATATGTTGTGCATTATATTAGGCAAATCCAGCTAAAGATCAACTCATTCCATACCTGTCTCCTTGTCTGATTGTTCTGATCAATGCGGGGCGCCTGCAAGACATTGGTATCATGTTGACATTTCCACAGCTGTTCCTCATTTATATGTATGGAAAGTTGCTTTGTGTTACTCTCTTCCCACATTGCAGGGCCGACATTGGCTTAACATTGACTTTTCTTCTTTATTTCACAAGAGCTGAACAGCAAATTTAAGATCTGGCAAGAAAAGTGTGGACTCGGCTCAGTCGATAGTATTCTTGCCAGCGAGTCAGAAAGCCTTGCGCTCATAATTGAGGATCATATTTCCATGCGGCATTGAGGGAGGGTTACATTATTGGACATGTGTCAACAACAGAAAGAAGCAAACATTTGCATTTATATACTGTGTCAGTGTGCCACTGAATCGAATTGATTTTGAAGTGCAGTGACATTTTTGCACAAACGCAGCAGTTATTTTGCAGTAGTGACATCTCATAAAAGATAATCAGGTGAATGGTTGACTGATCTGCTATTAATTTCGCATTGGATGAAAGAGAGACACTGGCCGTGACAAACTCCCTCTCTTCTTCCTTGATGAATACCTGAGCAAGCAGATGGGAGTTTGATTTAGCATCTTCTGCAAATGACTCTACCTCTGAAGACACAGCACTACCCCAGTATCATGATTCAGGTTAAAACTAAATTGTACACTCAAATCTACATTCTTATGACCAAGAAATTGGAGTATTGTTGACTAAGCCAAGCTGATTTTAAAAGTATAAAATAATCACAGATTCTACAAAGGGGCATGGCTTCAAACTTGGAAGAGGAAAGGTGAATATTTGACGATATTTTATGAAATAGGCTGCCGGGGCCTTTGACTGTCACTTGATTCAAGGGATTCTTGTGGTTTTTTTGGAGGTGGGGAGGGCATTTAATCAGGTGAGATGGTGGTGGATGGCAACTCCCCCATATTCTTGCCTCAACCCCTATTAATTCTGTGGTGGTAAGGCACATGGATGGCCTTCGTATCCCACTGCCGATTGAGTTCAATTAATGCCCACTTAAGGGCTTCAAGTTATATTCTCTGGTGTTAACCCAGCTGCAGGTGGACCTGTAGCCATGTGATGAGCAAATATGTGCAGGTTGCTTGTAATCACCTGGGTGGGCCAACTCTTTCAAAGACACTGCCTGATCAAGTGGCCTGGCATTAGGAAAGGAGAGGCCTGCTGAGAGCCACCACACTCCACCTCCCCTGCCCTGGCTGCTAAACCCTTACCCCCTTCCAACGTGATCCTCACCACACAAAACCTCATCCACCATCACTTACTTCTGGCCTGGGTTGCTCTGTAGTCACCTCCTGGTGGCATTGCTGAGCAAAAGATCTGCCAGCCTCTGATTAGCTGCCCCTTCTCAGTGGATAAGACTTCCTGCCACTGAGGTCCTGAACTCCTGGAAGGTCTGCTGGTGGCCTGTTAATTGCCTGAATGGATTGTATTTTGCTGGCCTTCTCCAAAGGAGACAATATAAGTCTCTCACTGTCTCTCCAGCTGGCATCTGAGACCCACCCTTGACTTCATGAAATTCCCTTGATGTTTGTAGCGTTCATTTGTTCAGTGATTGATTATGTGTGTCTGTTGACTGCACACCTGGATGATCAGTTAAGCCTGGTCACAAAGGGTGACTGGAATGCAGGCAAGCTGCTTTCAACATAGGAGTGGACAGTTTAAAGCATTGTAAACCAAACTCCCCTTGCACGCACACAAGCATATATCTGACGCACAAAACACAACAGTGTCGGCTCAAGGCCACAGGTTTTTGGAGGTCTTCATGTGACTGAGAGGATGATCTTTGATCCGCAGGTCCTTGGGCAAAAAGGGGTAGGATGTCCCACGAGCTAGTGGGATCCAGAGTGCAGGATGTGCTTTCTCTTCTTTCCACCTCTGCCATCATTCTGCTTCGTAAGATGTTAGGACTTGAAGTTTGATGCTGTTTAATGGACAAGTTGTCACCATACTTGGTATCTATGGTAGGCAGCAGGATGGGGGAGGGGTGGGGGTTGGTGGTGTTGTTTATTGTTGATGGTATCAGCAAATTCAAGGCCGATTTGGCTTCATGCCTGGAGATAAGCAGATAGATGCATTTGAAATGCATTATGGGAAATCAAAAGGCCTGGCTGGATCAATGAGCCTCTCTGCTTTGACACCTTCCAAAGATAGTCAAAGAATGAGATTCCGAAAAAGAGTCATATTGAACTCAAAACATTAACTCTGTTTCTCTCTCCATAGGTGCTGCCCGACATGCTGAGTTTTTCCAGCACATTTTGTTTTTATTTCAGGAGCATCTCATTGTTGGGAAATTCTTACCTCTCTCTATGAAGCACAGCTGGATTGCATTTTGGGAGCACAATATATATCTTGAAATCTTTCTTGGGAGAGCGCATAAGGAGCACTGCCAGGTCCTGTCATGTTTTGTGCTTTTGAAGAAATAGATGGTTTTGCCTGAGCGCCCACAGTTGGAGGGAAAGATATGTATCATTAATGTGAATGTTTATTTCCATGTGTATGAAAAACCCAGAAATCTTGAACACAGCCTGTCCATTACAACACAGAATCATATAAAGTCCTTCAAGAGAAACATCAGACACATGAAAACAAATCAAGATAGTTACCTGCTCACAACACTGCGAATAACAAAAGGATTGCAGTGTTGCATTTGCCATTATGAATTAGTTCAGTAAGTCATTGTGCGATAAAGCCTTTCTTCAATATTTTCTGACTGCACATTTTCAGGAGTGACACAGCCATTGAGGTGACATAAAGGGAAAATTGAGAGTACTTCCCACAGTTTTCATGTTAGAAATTCGGACCCAATTGGATTTTCTGGCCACACTCGGCCTAAAACCGGAAAATCCCGCCCAAAGTCAACGGAACTTTGCATGGTCCGCCCCCACCCCCCCCCAGCCTGCTACAATTCCCATGGTGGGTGGGATGGGAAAATTCTCCCCATACTATTTTATATCTGATGTCCCCCTATTATTTTAAACAGTTAGAAAATCATCGGTGTTGCATTCCAAATTGATTTTTTTTTTTCATTCTGGTATGTCGCTGGCAAGCCTGGCCAGTATGATTGTTAGGCTTAATTCCCTACTGGGCAGGGAATGCTCTGGAGGGGATAGGGAGTCTACAGCTAAGTCGGCGTTAGAGTACAGAGAGGAGGTATTTCTGGAACTTGCGAAGTTTCCGATCCTGGGGACTGTGATCCCCAAACCTGGGTGTGGTTCTGGCAGCTTGGGGTGTACTTAATGGTAGAGGAGGGTGTTCCAATTGGCAGCTGGGAAGAAGGTAAGCTTGGTCGGCCAGGAAGAAGTGCTCCTGATTCTCTTGGCTCAGAAACAGTGGTGTAAAGCCCCTTATTTGAAGCTGTCTTTATCTTCCTTTGGGGTGTCAGGTATCCCGAGCCCTGAGGAAAGTCAACCGATTATGCAGCCTTGTTAAAAGTTTTAAATGGCCCCACAACCCGCCTCTTGGGAACAGGTTAGATACCCACTCTTCATATCCTGCCATTGTTAAAACCAGAGGTGAGCAGGCCAGAGGCAGTTTTGGGTCAGGTTTGAGATTTTTTAAATGTTCACATCTCACTTAACCCCAATACACCTCCTTTTAGTGGTTAAAATTGCCCCATCATTCTAACTCAATCTAACCAAGAACATAGAACATAGAACATTACAGCGCAGTACAGGCCCTTCGGCCCTCGATGTTGCGCCGACCAGTGGAACCAATCTAAAGCCCCTCTAATCTACACTATTCCAATATCATCCATATGTTTATCCAATAACCATTTGAATGCTCTTATTGTTTACGAGTCCACTACTGCTGCAGGCAGGGCATTCCATGCCCTTACTACTCTCTGAGTAAAGAACCTACCTCTAACATCTGTCCGATATCTCTCACCCCTCAATTTAAAGCTATGTCCCCTCGTGCTAGCCAACACCATCCGAGGAAAAAGGCTCTCACTATCCACCCTATCTAATCCTCTGATCATCTTGTATGCCTCTATTAAGTCACCTCTTAACCTTCTTCTCTCTAACGAAAACAACCTCAAGCCCCTCAGCCGTTCCTCATACGATTTTCCCACCATACCAGGCAACATCCTGGTAAATCTCCTCTGCACCCTTTCCAACACTTCCACATCTTTCCTATAATACGGCGACCAGAACTGTACACAATACTCCAAATGTGGCTGCACCAGAGTTTTGTACAGTTGCAGCATGACCTCCTGGCTCCGAAACTCAATCCCTCTACCAATAAAAGCTAACACACTGTACGCCTTCTTAACAACCCTATCAACCTGGGTGCCAACTTTCAGGGATCTATGCACATGGACACCCAGATCCCTCTGTTCATTCACACTACCAAGTATCTTACCATTAGCCCAGTACTCTGTATTCCTGTTATTCCTTCCAAAGTGAATCACCTCACACTTTTCCGCAGTAAACTTCATTTGCCACCTCTCAGCCCAGCTCTGCAGCTTATCTTTGTCCCTCTGTACCCTGCCACTTCCCTCCGCACTGTCTACAACTCCACCGACTTTAGTGTCATCCGCAAATTTACTATATAATGTCTTTTAGGGAAGGAAATCTGCTGTCCTTACCTGGTCTGGCCTACATGTGACTCCAGAGCCACAGCAATGTGGTTGACTCTCAGCTGCCCTCGGGCAACTAGGGATGGGCAATAAATGCTGGCCAACCAGCGGCATCCATGTCCCATGAATGAATCCAAAAAAATACAAAGTAGGATGTAAAATTGGCTAGGAACTCTGGAGTCTTCCTTGGTGTATCAATAAAGATCGAAGAGAATATTTTGTCCAGAGATTAAATGGGCTAGGGAAGATGACGTTATGCTCTTGATTGTGCATGGTTTATGGAAGGCCTCGTCTTGATTGAACAAATAACAAATGTCTTTTTTTTCCTATTCCATAACTTCCAGTATTTATTTTCTACACAGCAGGTAATAATTAGCTTAGACTACTTCCTATTTCAGCACAGGGCAGTTTAGCTGGAGTACAGCAATCCTGAATTTCACTGTGGGAAGTTTGAGATCTTTAAAGTCATTAGATTAAGATAATAGGAGACAACCCATGACAGAGAGATGATATGGTATGGGTGGAAAGCAAAAGACAACCTGAGATGCGTTACCAAGTACATTAGTTACAGTAATTGGGGAAGGATAATTGGAAACACAGACAGGCTCTTTCTACATAGTTCACTGAAGTACAAAACATCTATCGGCTCATTCTTTTTTATGTATAAGAGCCTTTCTGTGTGCAAGTTAGCTGTCATCTCCTACATTAGCAGCGGTTTTTGAAAGCCATCCATTGTCAATAAAACACTTTTGGACTTCCCAAGGATGTGAGATGTGCTAGATTTGTTTCTATTTGTGTTTCTATGGGAGAAACAACCATCTAGCAAATGAGCAAGCTGCTAGTTCAAACTGCAACGTGCAGTATTGCAAATCCTGTTCTGTCTTTTAGAATGAAACAAAAACATTAGGACTAGCCTATGAAATGGTCGCAATTTTATGACTAGTGAACAACAAAGCTCTTAGTATACCACACTAAAGGATATGACTGATAATAATGATAACTAGGAACAACAATTTGAGACTGGATGTTAAGTAGAAGGACCATACGTGCTTTTCTAACTATCCCGTGATGTTTCCATTTTACAAGAGGTTGCCCACCCCACAGGAATATCAAACTTCTCTGCCAGTTGCCTGAAAACAATTAACTATTCCTCTGAGAAGACACCAAAGCTCCTTGCCACATGGCAATGTATCATTTAAAAAAAAACACAACAGCTAACAATGAGCATTAGAGTTTCAAGGCTTCAATTTAAGAGCCAGTAAATTTGTGATGTTTGTTTCTGAGAACAACAGGCTGGTATATAACTCTCCCTGGACTCCCAGGAAATGTGTATAAATCTTTCCCATAATATTCTGGCAAAATAAAACCTAGTTAGCTTTCCATCAATGGGGTCATATCGGATGTCCAAACTGCCTGATTCCTGGCGAGAATTTGACTTGTGCTTAACTCAAACAGTAAACTGTGATATACCTCTGAGCAATGTATTGCAGTACAGCAACTCCTTAAACAAAAGCACAAAACCTTTTTTTGCTAATTGGCCTGGGTTTTAATCTGGGTTTCCACCTCTGCCAGGAGATGACATGGCGATAGGGATATATTGCCTGGACTTGTGGGCTTTCTGCCATTTTGTATACTGCTCTGGTTGGCTGATCCTGACCAGCTCTGCGGTTCAGTTGAGCATTTTTCCGCTGACTAGGTCAGTTTTCAGCCACAGACAGAACTAGCTGCCTCCCTTCCTTTGTATTACACCATCCTTTCTGTTGGTGGTTCCAGTCAGCAGAATGCGCTCCTTTGACTTCCTCCCTTTTTGGTGATTCAGCAATTAGACTCTCAATACAATCAGCTGTTCTGTGTGCAGATTTGAAGAAAACTGCTCTTCAACTCTTACTGTCTTGTCTCAATCTTCTGGCATCAATTGGAAACTGGTGGAAACCCCAGGTAAACACTTCTGATAAACCCATCTGGTTCACTAATGTCCTTTAGGGAAGGAAATCTGCCGTCCCTACCTGGTCTGGCCTCCATGTGACTCCAGAGCCATAGTAATATAGTTGACTCTCAACTGCTCTCAGGTAACTAGGGATGGACAATAAATGCTGGCCAGCCAGCGATGCCCATGTCCCATGAATGAATTTTTAAAAATGTTTGTGCCATTTCCTGGGAGCATCACTGACCACCCGCACCGCCACCCCCCCCCCCCCCCCCCCCCCGCCCCCCATTGGAGTTATGATGGGGGATTTGGGGGATTGAGTTTCAAGACCTGTATCTCCTCCTCTGTTCAAAGTGAATTGGGGCTATACTGATATAACGGACATGGAATGAGGCAAATTACTTTCCCAAAGGCAGGGGAGTCTAAAGCTAGAGGTTTAAGGTGAGAGGGGAGAGATACAAAAGTGTCCAGAGGGGAAATGTTTTCACACAGAGGATGGTAAGTGTCTGGAACAAGCTGCAAGAGGTAGGAATGGAGGCGGGTACAATTTTATCTTTTAAAAAGCATTTAGATAGTTACATGGGTACGATGGGTATAGAGGGATATGGGCCAAATGTGGGCAATTGGGATTAGCTTAGGGGTTTAAAAAAAAAAGGGCGGCATGGACAGGTTGGGCTGAAGGGCCTGTTTCCATTCTGTAAACCTCTATGACTCATTGGCCTGAATATTTACCAGGAGGTGCAGAAGAGTGCTGGGTGACGGGCAGCGGCTGGGAACTCAGAGCTACGGGGAATGCGGAGGTACTGATGAATTTAATGAGGGGACCTCTTTGAATCTTTTTACTCAATTTTCCAGACAGCAAATAGCCAGTGAGAGGAGCTGGCTGGCTACTAAGTGAGAAAGCCTGATGTCCAAGGTTGCAGCTGGGGTCTAGAGAGGAGAGGTGGAAGGAGAGAGCTCAGGCGTACATCATGGAAGTGAGACATGAGAGTTGGAGATTGTGGTTGGGAGATGTTGAGGTGTTTGCAATCACAGCTGAATGGGGGGATGGTGTTCGGGATCATGAGGACACAGGTGGATGGTGGAAAGTTAGGTTGCAAGTGCTGGGGGGAACATTCCTGCTTCTCCTAGCCCACAAACAATGCTGACAAAGCCTTCCTTCAGCTGTTGGGTTTTTCAACACTGGGAAATCTGGTCCGAGCAATTAAATCCACATGGCTGCTAACATTTCAGGCATGCAGCCTAATTGAAATATTATAATTACTGACACTCGGAAGCACGTAACTTGCCTCAGCTCCAATCTGCCCTGGAAGTTGGTGCTTTTAGGTTGGGTCGGGTTTGCCACTTTTTAGGAATACAATTCCCCACCTCCACTTCTCTCCCACCCATTCTGGGAGGGTGGGGTGGTGGTTAAGTCCCACACCATTGTCTCATTTCATAAACTGAATCATTTGGTTTCAATACTCGTTCAATACTTATAGCCTGCTGCATTTTTTTCTAGCCTTTGCAAGTTCACTTTGTCTTCCCAACGTAACTCAGTTCCAATTTATTTCCTGTGAATGAAGAAAAGATCAAAACCAGAGGAGATTGGGGCTCCAGCCATACATGTTGCCTTGTTCACACAGATCAGCAACTGTGTAATTATTTACATATCTGCAAAAGAGAAAAGTCTGCTTTTGTACTAACAGTAAAAAGGATAAATATTACTGCATCTACCATTATTAATTTTGTATGTATCATAGGTGCAAGTGGCTCAAAAGTGTTGGCTACAAGTTTAAAATTCTCTATTTGGGCGCTGCAAAAAATCCAATCCTCCAACTCCTCGAAAACGATTAAGTCCCAGATAAAAAATGCTATTCTTCATCTTGATCAATTCAGAATGAATGAGCGTCGTGTAATTGTAAACTTTGTTTTACATTCCTGGGAAAGCTTTCAGTCACATCCAATTTGCTTATTCTGACAGCGAAAGAAAAGGTCTTATCTAGGTTAGCCTGCCCTCTAGCGTTATCAGTCAGTCATCAGCCCCGTTTTTCTAACAGTGGAATTAAGTAATCATGTTTTAAGCAATGGCTACTCAATAAACCTGCAAACTATTTTCATTATCAGTTTAAGCCTTGCCACTGTCAAACTTATTTGCAATTATGAAATATATAAACAACAAGCATGAAAGAGTTGCAGTTAACCATTTTTCAGCAAGTTTCATTTCAGAAGTTTAATTCTAGATTTCAATACTGAATCTTAATCTAAAATGCAAAAACAATCTATCAAAAATAGTTCTATCCAGGATACCAAATTCACTTGAAGCCCATTGACCCAAGATAATTATCAAACTTCAGACGTTTTTGTCTTATAAATCCTAATTGAAGTCAAAGTCTTGATTTCAATGGTACTTTAGGTCTACTTCTCATCAAAACAGTTTTTAAAAATTTCAGTATCGCACAGATCTAAATGACTGCACATGTTTCCTGAGGTACTAATTATCTCTTACGTGGGTCACAGAGGCTATTTTGAATTCTTGAAACATATCACTTAAATAGGCCAAGAGGTGCAAAAGGCCAGCCTTGTTGTTAAGCTCTTATTCCATGGGTATTTCTGGAACAGATTGAACAACTATGTGCCACTGAGAGCATAGACAACAGATTTTACATAAACACAATAAATACAGAAGCAGAAAAATGACAGACGTTAGGTTGATAAAACAAGTGAGAACCAGGCTGAATATTGAAATTCCAAAAGAATGTCTGCGAGGAAATAAGGGAAGCAATGAAGGAGTACAAGAAGAGACTGGCAGCTAACATAAAAGGGAATCCAAAAGTCTTCTATAAGCATAGAAATAGTAAAAGAGTTGCAAGAAGAGGGGTGAGACCTGTTATGGTCTAAAAAGGGGATTTATATCTGACAAAAGGAATGGTTGTTGTACTAAATGAATACTTTACACCTATCCTTAGCAATGAAGAAGATGCTACTTAAGTAATAGTGAAAGAAGCAGGAATTGAGATATTGGATGGGCTATCAATTGATAAAGAGGATATATTAGAAAGGCTTGTTGTACTTAAAGTTGCCATATAGCTGGGGAAGCACTATTAGTTCAATGTCGAGGTTAACAACCCATTAAAGTTGACAAGTCAGCAGGACCAGATGAGATGCACCAAAGATACTGAGGGAAGTGAGAGTAGAAATAATGGAGACACCAGTCCTGATCTTCCAACCCTCCTTACATGCAGGGATGGTGTTAGAGGATTGGAGAATTGCAAATGTTGCACTCTTGTTCAAAAAGTCTAAGTCCGGAAACTAAAGGCCTGTCAGTTTAATCTGAGTGGTGGGAAAGCTTTTAGAGACAATCACCTGGGACAACATTAACATTTGTTGGACAAGTGCAGGGTTTATTCTGAAAAACCAGCAGGGATTTGTTAAGGGCAAATTGTTTTTACATAGAAACATCGAAACTAGAAGCAGGAGTAGGCCATTTAGCCCTTCGAGCCTACTCTGCCATTCATTTTGATCATGGCTGATCATCAAATTCAAATCCTGATTCCCCCCTTCTCCCCATATCCCTTGATTCCTTAGCCCCAAGAACTATATCTAATTTCTTCTTGAAATCAGACAACATTTTAGCCTCAACTACATTCTGTGGTAGTGAATTCCACACATTCACCACCCTCTGGGTGAAGAAATTTCTCCTCACCTCAGTTCTAAAAGATTTGCCCCTTATCCTCAGACTATGGCCCCTAGTTCTGGACTCCCCACCATTGGGAACATTCTTTCTGAATCTACCCTGTCTAACCCTGTTAGAATTTTATAAGTTTCTATGAGATCTCCTCTCACTCTTCTAAGCTCCAGTGAATGTAATCCTAACCAATTTAGTCTCTCCTCATATGACAGACCTGGTAAACCTTTGCTGTATTTCCTCTACAGCAAGAACATCCTTCCTCACATAAGGACATCAAAATTCCACATAATGCTTAAGGTGTGGCCTCATCATCGCCCTGTACAATTTATAATAATACATTATACATATTACAATAGTACAGTTTAATTAACTTGTTTGTGATTTTGATGAGATAATATAAATGGTTAATGAGAGTAATGTGTTTAATGTGCTGTGTATGGATTTCTAAAAGATGTTTGATAAAATGCCACACAATAGACATGTCAGAAAAGGTGAGGCCCATGAAATGACAGGAAAAGTGGTAGCATGGATAGCTTAGTGATATAAAACAGAGATTAGCAGTGACTGATTGTCATCTGTATTGGAGGAAGGTAAACAGTGGGGCTCCCCAATGGTTGGGACTATACTTTTTTCAAGATACACCTTGACTTGGATGTTTAGACACAATTTGACATTTGACACAAAACTTGGAAATAATTTGAACTGTAGAGAGGATAGTGAAAGACTTCAAGAGGACATGGACAGACTGGTGGAATGTGGCAGATAAAATTTAATGCAAAGAAGAACGAAGTGACACACTTTGGTAAGAATAATAAGGCAAGGCAATAGAAGTAAAAGGGCACAATTCTAATGGAGTTGTGGGAACAGAGAGACATGGGGTATATGTACACAAATCATTGAAGGTAACAGGACAGCTGAGAAAGTGGTTTAAAATATAATCAGGATCCTGGGCTTTATTAATAGAGACATAGATAACAAAAGCAGGGACATTACGATGAACTTTATAAAATGCTATTTAAGTTTAAAGTTTATTTATTATTGTCACAAGTAGGCTTACATTAATACTGCAATGAAGTTACTGCAAAAATCCCCTAGTCGCCACACTCCGGCGCCTGTTCAGGTACACTGAGGGAGAATTTATGCACTTAACTAGCATATCTTTCGGACTGTGGAAGGAAACCCATGCAGACATGGGGAAAATGTGCAAACTCCACACAGACAGTGACCCAAGCTGGGAATCGAACCTGAGCCCTGGCGCTGTGAGGATGCAGGGCTAACCACTGTGCCACCATGCCACTCCAGGCCTCAGTTAAGTGTTGTGTCCATTTCTGAATAGTGCACTTTAAGAAGGATATCAAGGCTGTAAAGAGAGTGTAGAAAAGACTTAAGAGAACAGCTCCAGAGATGAGGGACTTCAATTCTGTGACAGGATGGGAGAAGCTGGGGCCTTTTGAGAAGGTTGGGAGGAAATTTGATAGAAATATTCAAAATGGTGATGATTTTCCTCAGAGTAGGTAGAGAGAAACTGTTGCCTTTGCAGAAGGGTCAAGAACCAAAGGACGTTGATTTATGGTGACTGGCAAAGGAAGGATAAGCGAAATTGAGAAATGTTTTGTTATGCAGCAAGTGGTTAAGATCAGGAATGAGACTGTGTTGGACACAGATACATGCAGGCTTCCAAAAAGGGGATTGGATAGGCACCTGAAGAGAAAATAATTGCAGGACTATGAGGAAAAGGTTGGAGAGTGGCATGGACACAACTTGTTGAGTGGCTTCTTTATGTTGTAATCATTCTTTGATTCTATGACTTCAGAGTTATGAGACCTGGAATACCAGGGTATTTTCCTGAAAAGAAGGATATTCAAGGGACAACATGTTTATGTGCAGGCTGTTGAGTTGATCACCAGGGATAAGTGGCAACTAACAAGGTATAACTCTTGAGTATAAAACTTTCATTTTAGTAACCAGGAGTCAATGGAACATGTGTTTCATTGATATTTGAAGCAGACCTCCAATACAAAGCAATCAGAAAACAAACGGTGCTTTCAGCTGTACCAGGTAACATGAGAGAGAATGAAGAACAGTCCATAGAGCATCTTCTAGACCAAGGCCAGCCATGATGAATGCTGCCAATCGACCAACTATCCTGCTGATAATAAGACCACAGGTACATAGCCTAAGGGACTTGTGACAGTTGGAGTAAACTAGCCTGAAACTACCATCTGTCAGCACATCGCAGGCCCTGAGCCTCTTACCTCAATGAAACATGAGAGATGTCACCAGACTACACAGGAGCAGGCTCCAGAGATACAGCCAGGATGCTACCAAAAACAAGCTACCATAAGACAAGGCATATCCCATGCTCTATTTCAGAGAATGAGCAACTAACTCTTTCCCAAATGTGGGTGGCATTTTCTGGCTATGCTCGCCCCAAGGTCGGAAAATCCTGCCCGAGATCAACGGATCTTTGCATAGTCCGTGCCCATCCACTACAATTCCTGCGGCGGGCGGGCGGGACAGGAAAATTCCACACTGTGTCTCTCAGGTTGCACCTCACAGGAGATGGTGGTGTAGTGATAATGTCACTGGATTAATAATCCAGACGCCCTGACTATTTCTCCGGAGACATCAAATCCCACCTTGGCAGCTGGTGGGATTTAAATTCAATTCATAAATCTGACATTATAAAGCTAGTCTCAGTAATTGTGACCATGAAACTATTGTTGGTCATTATAAAAACTCATCTTATGTCCTTTAGGGAAGGAAACTAGCCATCCTGACCTGGTCTGGTCTACATGTGACTCCAGCCTCACAGCAATGTGGTTGACTGTTAAGTCTGAAATAGGGCAATTAGGGAAGGGCAACAAATGCTGGCTTAAAGCTCACATTCCAAGAAAAAATTTAAAATAATACCCAGGTGAAATGAATAAGTGAAGGAAAGGTATATGTAGCTGCCCTGCAAAAGCATAGTGCGAAAAGAGAGTCAGATGTGGCTTATAAAGGTTTTGGAATTCACTGTACTAAATTAGAATATGCATTGGCATTGTTGTTGTAGATTGTTTTATTTTTCACGGGTGTTGGAGCTACTTAGTGTTACCTTCCGTTTATTTTTCACAACACTATAATATGACTTGGGGCTCTTTTATTCTCCCTGCCTCCTGTACAAGCCTCTGTCAACACTTAGTTAAATGGCCTGAATCCATGCAACCTTGACATTTAATCTTCAAATAAAAACATTGTCTAATGATGATTATTTTTACCACATGTCCACAATGCTTGAGCGACTCTGTTGATGTTGGAGCTGTTGGAGCACATGGCCTGTAACTCACTGGGATGCCCCACAGCAATCTCCATCCCGAAGGGTATTCTGAGACTGAATCCATCATCCTCCAACTGTTTCCTCTGCATCAACATTTCCTTCAAACCACAGGCAATGTGCTTTCCTTTTGCACCATCCCAAAGCCCACAACATTCACATGTTTCAGACACTCCCCCCTGTTTGCCACAAACTGGGAGACATTTTCATTATCCCATTGGCACGTCTGGTTAAACCTTAACTATTGGTCAGCAAATGGAAATACCCTGCAGAATGTGACTCCCCACGCCCCCTGGAGTCATGAGTGAGGATATCGCCTGGTTTGCACCACTGACGAGTTGGATGTCCTGGGAACGGATCCCTTCCTATTCATGTGGGTTAGCAGCTGTTAGGTTAGTGTCTCTCAGCCAGCCTGCCTGGGCTGCTCCCACCTATGCTGCATTATTGCAGCCTGATGATCTTCGAGGGTCAGAGCTGCTCAAGGTCGTCCTGTAGGGCCATCTACCGTCTTCATCTATGAAAGTCAGCAGCCTTCCACTACCATGCTGCAGTGACTGGGTTGGAATTGCTTTGGAGTTTTAAGACAGGCACAGGAATTCTCAAAACAGTCACAAAGAGAATACACAATGATGAATTGTTCATTTTTGCTGGTAAATTGGATGGATTATTTGATGACAATGGTAAGCAAAGTGTTTTATTGCAGGATTTTGTCCATGAGACGTCAGAGAAAACCGGAAGGATGAGTATAGTGGAGCATTGATGGAGAAAGCATGCATCCTCAGGGAACCAGAGTCTTGAGTATGTTCTTACAGGCAGCGTGTCCTGAATGAGGACATTGTGTATATTTGATTTTGGCTTTCTCCTCTCTTTTTTCCTCCTTCCTCTGTGCAGCAATTCCCCTCTCCGCACAGCCTCTGCTCCTCTCTCTGTTGTATTGCAGACCCATAAGGCCATAAGATATCGGAGCAGAATTAGGCCATTCAGCCCATCGAGTCTACTCCACCAGTTGATCATGGCTAATATGTTCCTCAACCCCATTCTCCCACCCTTTCTCCATAACCTTTGATCTCCTTACCAATCAAGAACCCATCTATCTTTGTCTTAAATACACTCAATAACTTGGCCTCCATAGCCTTCTGTGGTAACGAATTCCACAGATTCACCACCCTCTGGCTGAAGAAATTCCTCCTCATCTCAGTTCTGAAGGGTCATCCTTTTTGTTATGATCCAGGTCAAGAACTCCAAAACGTTGGATGGAGCCAGCCTGGATCATACATTTTGCACCTTGAATTTGGCTAGGATAAGCATGATATGTTTCACTTCAGGTATGATTCAAATGAACCACTAGGGAGCTTTTATCAAACAACGTTTAAAAATAATATAGTTAACATGTGCAGTAAAAAAATTAGCAATAACTTTTATCAGTTACAAACAAAAACAAAACAACCATGATAATGTATACTCCTTAACAAATATATCCAAAATGTTCCAATCAAAACCAAAACCTTCCATAGACAAAACCCTTTAAACAGGTTCAACACAGCAAAGTCTAATGCTCACGTTATACTGGAATTGAGTCCTTTGGTTGGAGAATTGAATAATTGGGACATTGATATACATTACCAGCCATAATCTAGTTGAACGGTGGAGCAGTCTCAGGGGACTAAATGACCTATTCCTTTTCCTATGTGATGCACGTTATCAAACACGAGGCTAGATGCTCGGGAAATAAAGGCTTTTATTTACTGTAATGAAGCAGCCAATAATTATATACACGATCCCAGACTGAGGGGTCCCAGCCAGAACAGGGACCTTTATACCTCTCCCAGGAGGCGGAGCCCGACTGGGATGTACCACAACACTACAGTACAAAGGTGTAACAACCCCACCCTAACCCCAACAGCAACAAGTAGCACAACCCAACAGTAACATATGTACATCCTTGTAGTACTGGCCAGACCCTGGCTCAGTACTATCCAGTGGGAACCAACGATGGTTCACCACACCATGTTCCTTTGTTCTTGAGTGCAATTCACCCCCTTAAGTGAGACCTTTGTCCTCTGTAAACACCATCCCCACCACAAGTTACCATTTCACCACAGCTGACTTCTTCCTGGTTCACGATCCTGGCCCTCCCCATTGCTCAGTCCTCCACTACCAGCATGGAGTGCAACGAGTGCCATGCCTAAAGTGGTTAGGAGTGCTGCATGTGCCATTCTGAGAATCTGCAATTTTCACAGCACCAGTTCCAATGGCAGCAACAGCTCAATTTCTAGCCCGCTATCTTTTACTTCTCACATATAAACAATATGTTCTATTTTACTCAGGATATGAAAGATTCAGGTTTCCAAGTGAGCTCTGACATGTTATATTAGTAGTTCACACTCTATAAATTGATTGTAGCATTGCTCAATCGCAGAACAATCCTGAGTCAGAAAATAAGTTGATTGTATCTTTTCCATTGCTTGTTTTAGGGAACTGCGTAAACCGACAAAAAAAATATTTTGCATCAAGAGTTTTTGGTAGTTTGTAATTTCAAATGCTTCAACTGAAACGCAACAATTATGTACATAGGGTTTGAGTCAGTGGACATCCTATCTTGATTCAGTTAGCACCCAATGCCAGAGAGAATTGCAAGTTGTATTTCATTTCTTAAACTTTAACCCCATGTTAAATTGCTAATAGGTTACCATTTGACATTATCTATACTGCTCAAAATGTCAGGGTTACTACAAACGTTCCATTATCTGAATGTTCAAAGGCATCTTTGAACAGTTTCGAGAAACCTAATAAATTACTTGGAAACAAGTCTTTGGGTAAACCTGCCATGCAAAAAAGAAGGTTGACGATGCATTCACTGCTATGTATTGTTAGGGAGCGATCCTCCTGGGAAAGTTAAAGGCCATTAAGTGAAATCCGCAGTCACAACACGAGCTAGTTTTTAAAATGTTGACATAAGACCTATCAGTAAACAAATCTCACAGAATAATCCTCACACTTAAAACTTACTGTTTCAAACCTAGCAGCAAGTAGTTTAGAATAATTGCTTCTGCTGTTACTCCTAATCATACAGGATACCCTTCATCTTACATGCTGCAAAAATGTTCTTGTTGTATGTAAGGAAAAATGAGCAAGAAACCTCATTAAAAATACAGTATTGCTCATTTTTCAACTTAAATTTTCTTTTCTGCACCTGCATTTTGACTCCCTTCTGATCTAGACTGAAGGAGCACTCTCGTGTATTTCACTGTCCATCAAACAAGGAAAAATACTAAGGTAAAGTGAATAATTCTCCATTTCTATGATAATGCTACCATTTATTTTGATGCAATTATAGCCAGGGCCCAACATAAATTAAGTTATTGATTTATAAAAGTAAAGTTAATCCTGATTTTGGATGAACCAGAGTTAATGCTTGGGTGATGTTACATCCAGAATATGTGTTACTTTTTGAACATTTGTTGTTTTTCTCTCTGGCAGAGATGGTGGGTGGGATTTTACCGCCTCGCTCATCCTGAAACCGTTAAATCCCGCCCGAGGTCAACAGATCTTTCCATTGTCCACACCTCGCCCACTCCGATTCCCGTGGCGGGCAGGACTGTAAAATTCTGGCTGGTGATTTAATGATGAATCAACTGAAATGCTAATCCAGAGACCCAGGCTAATGCTCTGAGGACACTGGTTCAAATCCCACCACAGCAGCCGGTGAAATTTGAATCCAGTTAATAAATTTGGAATATATAGCAAGTCTCAGTTACGGTAACCATGATAAACTATCATCGATTGTCATCAAAACCCATCCAGTTCACTAACCCCACTTTACTCAGCCTGGCCTAATGTGACTCTAAGCCTACAGGAATGTGATGGACTTTTATCTGTCTTCTGAAATGGTTCATCAAGCCGCTCAGTTTCAAGGGCAATTAGGAATGGGCAACAATTGCAGGTCATCAGCAATGCCCACATCCCACCTCATTTTGGAGGTTTAGCAGAGAGGTCAGAACACATGTAGGACAATGAATATTGTATGATTTTCTCATTTCAGGATGATGATATCATGGGTCACCAAAAGACACAAAGAGTGGGATTTGACGGCCTCGTTTGTCCCGAAACTGTATAATCCCACCCGAGGTCAACCGACCTTCCCATTGTCTGCCTTCATCCGCTCCGATTCCCGTGGTGGGTGGGGCGGTAAAATTCCGGCCAAAGTATCTGGGAGGTTAAATTTGTACCCTCATGATCTTGATGTTCTCTTGAGTAAGAAACTATTCCCACCCAAGACAGTATCAAGAACTCAAAGGCACAGATTCAAAATAATTAGCAAAAGGAGTAAAAGTGACGTAAAGAATTTTATTTTCACCCAGAGAGTGTTTGGAGTCTGGAACTTGAGAGGGTGGTGGAGGTAGGTTCGATCGAAGTGTTCAAAAGGGAATTGGGTTGCTGTCTGAAAAGAAAGAATGTGCAAGATTATGGGGATAACTCAGGGGACTGGGACGAGGTACAATACTCTTTTAGTGAACTAGTGCAGACTCAATGGGCCGAACAGTCTCCTTTTACACTGCAAAGATTCTGTTAATCAGATTGCCAGTGAAAATGCGTGCAAGGATCACAACATGTGATGAACCCATTTTATATAATTCAGGCAGCACAACATTTTCGTGCTTCCTGTTCATTATTAAGATATGTGCATGCACCCCAGCGCTAACAGTGCTGTTTATTAGCTGCACGCCTCAGCAGTGGACCGAAAACCATTCCATGTTTGTTCTGCTTAAAGCCAGCCGGCAGTGTCTCAAGCTAAACTGCATCAATTAAAGAGAAGATTTATTGTGGCTCCTGGAGGTGCTGACATCATTCCAAACAGGGTTAGATGCTGCACTGGAGGTCCAGTAGATTAGGTGGAAAATATTGAGCAATGGCTTGTATTCTCAAGGGGCCAGGAGACCCTCCAGACACACAATGAGAAGACAGTGGGAGCAGATAGTCATAGAGGTCAATATCAAGTCAATACTAGGAGAGCATCCCAAACACCTAGATGCAGTGTTGCAAGATGTGACTCTATTTAGTACATGGAATTACTCTATTAAGCACAGGGAAGGGAAAGGATTAGAGGGATGTCGGCTAAATGCGGGCAATTGGGACTAGCTGGGAGGACACAATGGTCGGCATGGACCGATTGGGCCGAAGGGCCTGTTTCCATGCTGTATTGCTCTATGATTCTATGGACGGGATTTTCCGGCCCCACTCGCCCCAAAATCGGAAAATCCCACCAGAGGTCAACAGACCTTTGCATGGTCCACTCCCACCTGCTACAATTCCCTTGGCAGATGGGACGGGAAAGCTCCCCCCTATGACTATATGTTTAATTACCATGCAAGAGGTCAAGGTTAGTAAGTGCACCTTCAAATACCACCTCCTACCAATTGTGTCACTAGCTTCAGCCACTGCTCAGTTCACCACACCACCATCTCTAACATGCCAACAATCTCTTTCAGTTAAGACTCATACCTAAAATTCATGTTTGACCTCACCCTCACATATTTAATACTGTTACACAGCCACATCCCACAACATTGGATTCAAAATTGGCTCAGTTGTAGAAGACAGAGGGTGATGACAGAAGGCTGCTTTAGTGTCCAGTGGCGTACTACAGGAATCTGTGTTGGGTCCCATGAATCGTCATTTATATAAATGACATATATGACTATGTGGGGGTAGGATTAGTAATTTTGCAGATGACACAGAAGATTGGTTGGGTGTTAACAGTGAGGTGGTGTGTCTTGAACTACAAGAATATATAGACGGAATGGTCAAATGGGCAGATAAGTGACAAATGGAATTTAACCCTGAAACATGTGAGACGATACACTTTGGATGGAGTAATTTGACAAGGAAGTACTTAATGAATGGTAAGACACTAGGAAGTTCTGTGGAACAAAGGGACCTTGGCGTGTTTGTCCACAGATCTCTGAAAGCAGAAGGACATGTTAGTAGGGTGGTGAAAAAGGCATATGGGACATTTACTTACCTTTATCAATCAAGGTAGCGATTCCAAAAGCAGGGAAGTCATGTTGGAGTTGTATAGAACTTTGGTGAGGCCACAGCTAGAGTACTGTGTGCAGTTCTGGTCACCACATTATATGAAGGATGTGATTGCACTGAAAGAGGTGCAGAGGAGATTCACCAGGATGCTGCCTGGGATGGAACATTTAAGTTATGAAAAGAGGTTGCATAGGTTTGGGTTGTTTTCGTTGGAGCAAAGAAGACTGAAGGGTGACCTGATGGAAGTGTACAAGATCATGAGAGACATGGACAGAATGGATAAGGAGCAGCTGTTCCCCTTAGTTGAAGGGTCAGTCACGAAGGGACATGGGTTCAAGGTGAGGGGCAGGAAGTTTAGGGGGAGTGTGAGGAAAAGCTTTTTTACCCAGAGGGTGGTGATGGTCTGGAATGTGCTGCCTGGGAGGGTGGGAGAGGCAGATTGCCTCACATCTTTTAAAAAGTATCTGGATGAGCACTTGGCACATCATAACTTTTAGGGCTATGGGTCAGGTGCTGGTGGATTGGATAAGGTGGGGGTTCAGGTATTTCTAACGTGTTGGTGCAGAGTCAATGGGCCGAAGGGCCTCTTCTGTGATGTGTGATTCTATGATTATATGATTCCATGAACATGTCAGATATTCAGACATCACAGCAAAACCAAGCAAAAAAATTGCCTGATGCTTATTGACGACTGTCCTCTTTCTTGTAGGAAAATGTAGGGCACAACTGGGGCAGCTTGAATTAACTAGAGGGGGAAAAAACAGCCTCCATGTTCTAAACCCCACAGAGGAAATAATGATGGATGTTATTGGAAGAGCCATTCTTGAGGCCATGGCCAATGGTAGGGTTGAATCCATTGAAGATGATAGTGTCCTCACACTTAATGCTTCTTCCCACTTCAGCTTCACCCCTAGCTGCATTCTGATTTGTAAAGTGCAGATAGTGTAAACATGCATCTCCTACTTTCAGCCTCCTCTCCTCACCACAGCCTTACGCTTATCCCTTTCTCCTTTCAGATGCCCAAGAATTCTGACCTGGCCAGGTAATGAAATAACCAGGAAGACAGGGATGATGAGCTCACACCATCAGTAGAATTTGCACTCGCAACCATTTGCTCAAATCCTGAAACTGTGCTTATTTTAGAGAGTAGGATCGGGGCAGAAGCTGCATTTGCTGAGACAACAGTAACATTGTGTTGCAAGCAGGGCATGGGACAATTATAGCACATGTCCAAAGTTGCTGGACTGAGAGATTAGACATCAATTCTCCTGTAGAGAACTTGGATGGGGTTTCGAGCATCGGGCCATAGAAGAAGGCTGATTGCTGGACACAGCACAATGTTTGATGCATTGGCAAGCCTGTCTGAAAGCCTGCGTTCGATGCCAATCAGGTACAAATTTAGCACAGAACTTGACTCCATCTTTCCCAGCATGGAAATGCTGATCAATTTCATTCACACACTTGAGAACCCAACCACGATGCAATGTCTGATGGCTGATATCTCTGCAAATCACACATTTGAACATTTAAGTACATACAAAATAGGAGCAGAAGTAGGCCATTCATGCACATTCCATCTTTTTGCCTCTGCTAGGAGGCAACAAACTAAAGCTATCTCTCTTTTGACAAAGACGCTTAATGACCAACCTTATATAACAGGACTACAAATTGTGAGATGCTGTTAGTAATTCCTTCATCCCCTGGTGGAAAGAAGCACTAATGATTCAAAACCAGGGTCACTTTCACAGCCACTGTCAATGATGTACTGGCCCTATTATGAACGTTGAAGTTGTGGTTGCAACAATTGGCAGATCTCAGTCAAGTCCTCCTTATTGAAATGCAGACATCTCAAACATTCTCACTGCTGAGGATCCAATCGGAAAATTGTCCCCGGAAAAGCCTGGATGGATATGACCCCTTCGATGAGAAATCCTTCACTGCTTTCTCTTCCTCCCTCTTCCAGCAGCTCCTCTTGCTCTGTATGGTTTCTTGCTCATTCTCTCATTCATGCTGTCTTCCATGAGTTAGATCAATGGCAACTGGTTTGTGCAGAATTCTTGAGGTCAGTAAAAAGTACTTCCACGCCCACCCTATAGACTCTTAAAACTGGAAACAATGATGGAAACTATCAAAAATGTGTAGAATTGTACAAACAGCCAGAATAAATCAACTAGCAACTAACTTGTGAGTAGCTAAGGATTCGTTTAAATGGTGCTGGTGGAAGGTCCTTCAGGCTGCTTAACACATGCTCAGCTAGGTAAGGTTAAGAAAGGGCATCAGCTGAAGCATGGAGCTCCAAAATGACATGGATCATGTCAATCCAGCATTATACATCTGCTCTGCATAGTTTGTCAACTATGTACATTAACACCTTTATGAAGCTGTTGTCTGGGGTGCTTCCCATCGGGATGTGCATGGGAACTATGGATGCCATTTTGCATCCCTAGAAGCATTCATAACATCCAATAAATTTGACCAGGCACAATTTTTTGTCTCATGTTTTAATGAAAAACTTGCTAATACCAATGCACAGTACAAAAGTTCAACCCTGGGTTGTGACTGTCACTGACTAGGCCAGCATTTAATGCCTATTCTTAATTGTCATTGAGAAGGTGGTGGTGAGCAATCTTTTTGATCATCTGCAGTATGTGATGTAGGCACAGTTGTAGTGCAGTTTTGGGCTACTAGATATATGTGAAAAATGATTTAATTTTAGCAATGTGCCCTTAGTGTTGAGAGAATTAAAATATTTTGTCAGCAAGACACTTACGAAAAATGGAGGGGAAGCATGTCTGTATACTTATGTATTTCAGAAAGGATTATGTAACTTAAAAAAGAACATTTCATCCAAGAAATTTTTACTTCTCGAATGGAAAGCTATATTACCTTCTCTATTTGGATTAGAAAATCCATGTGTTTAACCTTTAGCATAAAGAGTTGAAGCCAAGCAACACATAGGCACAATTTAGGAGCTAAAAAAGCAGGTCAGACAATGAATAGATGTACTCTTAAGGGACAGCTTTCCTGAAATAATCAATGTGAATTATTCCTAGATATTCCCAGATAGTTTCGAAATGATTAAAGCATTATGCGGAAATAAGGGAACAGGCCCGAAAATGTGCGCAGGGATCTGGATGTGTGATTAACCCACATTCGTTTTCAGTGACGCAGAGCCATGTAAGACATCATGCTGCCTGCTAATTCCAATGATACTAGTATGCAGCCCAGTGTGAAATGCACTGCCGAGTGGTTGTGTCCTCCTGTGGCTTAAAGGGAAGATGCATTCTGACTGCAGCAGATGCTGGACATGGCTGGAAGAGTTTCTAAGCAGGCGGAAGAATAAAAGTGGTGCAACAGGGCAAGGAACATGCTGCAAGGTTTTTCTGATGTAGCACTGGAGGCCTTGGTGCTGAAGGCATCCACAGGATGCCGGGAGGTCCCCCAGACAAACATTGCAAAGAAGTGGGAGCAGATAGTCATTATTATTAATGCCAGTAGTCTAGCCCTGAGGGTCTGGATGCAGTCAGTGCAGGATGAAGTTTAATAACCTCACACTAGCAATGTTTAAAAATTTAACTTTATTCTACAGGATGTTGGTGTGTCTAGAAGGCATTCAGCTGAAGGGTTGTAAAAGCAAGTTAATTACTCATTTCAGCTATGCCTTTGTTACTTTGATACAGCTAGTTGACTTTTGTTTACTCAAAAAGGTTCCCTGGGGCAAAAACAGAAAAAGCTGGAAAATCTCAGCAGCTCTGACAACATCTGTGGAGAGAAAATAGAGCCGATGTTTCAAGTCTGGATGACCCTTCATCAGAGCCTGTCAATCAATTGTTTGAAGACAGAGGCTTCTGCAAGCTACCCGGAAACTCGTTTTCTTTGAAAGTTTCAATACTCTCTACACCTATTGTAGTAAGTATATCTGTGGTTGCTAACTGTATTTAAAGTGGCATTTAAGTCTGTAAAAGGAATGTTGTTTATTTTAAACTAGAAAGCTAGAAAGAAAAGTTGCTTTCTTTACTGTTTAAATGTTGTTCAATGGTTAAGGTATTTCATTTGTTAGAGTCATTTTCAAACTGTGTTATTAAATAAAATTTGTTTTACTATAAAAGATCCATACTTTGTCAGTGGAATCATCCCTGGAGTGAAACATCCTATCCTCACATTTATTTGATTTGATTTGATTTATTATTGTCAAATGTATTAGTATACAGTGAAAAGTATTGTTTCTTGCACACTATACAGACAAAGCATACCGTTCATAGAGAAGGAAACGAGAGAGTGCAGAATGTAGTGTTACAGTCACAGCTCGGGTGTAGAGAAAGATCAACTTAATGCAAGGTAAGTCCATTCAAAAGTCTGATGGCAGCAGGGAAGAAGCTGTTCTTGAGCCGGTTAGTACGTGACCTCAGACTTTTGTATCTTTTTCCCAACGGAAAAAGGTGGAAGAGAGAATGTCGGGGTGCGTGGGGCCCTTAATTATGCTGGCTGCTTTGCTGAGGCAGCGGGAAGTGTAGACTGAGTTAATGAATGGGAGGTTGGTTTGCGTGATGGATTGGGCTACATTCACAACCTTTTGTAGTTTCTTGCGGTCTTGGGCAGAGCAGGAGCCATACCAAGCTGTCATACAGCAGAAAGAATGCTTTCTGTGGTGCATCTGTAAAAGTTGGTGAGAGTCGTAGCTGACATGCCAAATTTCCTTAGTCTTCTGAGAAAGTAGAGGCATTGGTGGGCTTTCTTAATTATAGTGTCAGCATGGGGGACCAAAACAGGTTGTTGGTGATCTGGACATCTAAAAACTTAAAGTTCTCGACCTTTTCTACTTCATCCCCGTTGATGTAGACAGGGGCATATTCTCCTTTACGCTTCCTGAAGTCAATAATCATCTCCTTTGTTTTCTTGACATTAAGGAGAGATTATTGTTGCCGCACCAGTTCACCAGATTCTCTATCTCATTCCCATACTCTGTCCCTTCATTGTTTGAGGTCCAACCCACTACGGTGATGTCGTCAGCAAACTTGAAAATCGAATTGGAGGGGAATTTGACCACAGAATCATAGGTGTACAAGGTGTATAGTCGGGGGCTGAGAATACAGCATTGTGGGGCACTGGTGTTGAGGATGATCGTGGAGGAGGTGTTGTTGCCTATCCTTACTGATTGTGGTCTGTGAGTTAGGAAGTTCAGGATCCAGTCGCAGAGGGAGGTGCCGAGGCCCAGGCCACGAAGTTGGAGATGAGTTTTGTGGGAATAATAGTGTTGAAGGCTGAGCTGTAGTCAATAAATAGGAGTCTGACAGAGGTGTCCTTGTTATCTCGGTGTTCCAGGGTTGAGTGCAGGGCCAGGGATATGGCGTCAGCTGTGGACCTGTTGCGGTGGTAGGCAAACTGTAGTGGATCTTGGTAGTCTGGGAGGCTGGAATTGATTTGTGCCATGACTAGCCTTTCGAAGCACTTCATAATGATGGATGTCAGAGCCACCGGACGATAGACATTGAGGCACACTGCTTGGTTTTTCTTAGGTACTGAGATGAAGGTCGTTTTCTTACAGCAGATAGGGACCTCAGATTGTTATAAAGAGAGGTTGAAGATGTCTGCGAATACCCTGCCAGCTGATCTGCGCAGGATCTGAGTGCTTGTTCAGGTACCCCAGGTGGGCCGGTCGCTTTCCGTGGGTTGACCTTCGAGAAAGCTGCAATGGTGACCCCAGATACAGGTTCATCCGGGGTTTCCAGGGTGGTGGGCAGGCTCTCGCTGACCTCTTGTTAAAAACTGGTATGGAATGCATTGAGCTCATCAGGGAGGGGTGCATTGGTGCATTGGTGCACATTAAATTTGACATTTCTCAATCTCTCTGTCCACGGCAGGCCATGGAGGATGGCCAACAACTGGGAATAAGTAGTCTGAGTAGATCCCCTGAAGTCAGAACCGTGGCCTTCACTATGTGCATCACACTCGCTGTCAACTTCACCATCTCTGGAAAGTACCAGGCACCTCTGCAAACTCAATAGGAATTAATCAGCGATTAGCCGAGGTGTTATTGATTTGAGTATTGCTGGAGTGGGTCCTGCTGAATGGATATTCAGCTGTGTGTATTTAAGGCAGGGTGATAGCTGAAGCAGTGTGGTTGAAAATAGCAGTGCTGGTGTCAGATCAACCTTATATGCTGACCGTTGTCATGATTTATTTGTTCTACATATTTCTGCCACACGCTCATGCCCGATGTGTATGTTTTGAAACTAAAAAGGCACTTTTAGCGCTGAAACTATGGATTCTGTGGCTGATCACTTTCAAGGTCCCTTCCTGATATATAACACGGGGTGTTTCCAAAACTTATGGATCAGCACCATTCAATGACTCGTCAGTGATTGCTGTTGTTTATTATCATCCCATCTTTCTATTTAAGAACAATTTGAAGTAAGTGAAAGGATCCATAGGCTGATTAACACTCAGACAAGTTGTGAGGCAAATGCTCCTTCCATAATTGCAAGAATCTTTATACCCTCAGATAGAATCTTATAACAATGGGAGGGGATTATGGATTCTCGCGATTCTTACAATGATGGGGGCACCCCATACCTACCGAGATATGTCAGCCTAGAATTCAGTGCTATTAAAGTAATGTCACATTTCTCCTCTTAATCAGTGACTTCTGCCCCAACATTGTGACTACACCTTTCCTATTCCTGAGCTCTACCCATATTGCCTCTTCCCTGTCTACTCTATCCAGGCCCTCACAATTTTCTACGCTTCAATCAAGTCACTTCTCAGCCTTCTTTGTTATAAGAAAAACAACCCTAGCCTATCGAATCTTTCCTCATAGCTACAAGTTTCCAGCCCTGGCAACATTCTTGTTAATCTCCTCTGACCTCTCCCCAGAGCAACTATTAAATTACTGTAATGTTGTAATTAGAACTTTGTATACATAACTGGAAATTGCATACGCATGATTGTGACTCGAATGCAGGACTAGATAGAGCTATGTTTCCCATCCAATGGGTGACCAGGCTGCGAACACTGGCTGTTTGCACTCATACTCAGAATGGTTACTGATCTTAGGTAGCTGAGAGTTGTTCCAATCTGTGGAGCCCACTGTTAGCAGGAAAGAAAAATTACTTTTTAATTTATTCATTCATGGGTTTTAGGCGTCGCTGGCTGGGCCAACATTTATTGCCCATCCCTGAGGGCATTTAAGAGTCAACCACATTGCTATGGATCTGGAGTCATATGTAGGCCAGACCAGGTAAGGACAGCAGATTTCCTTCCCTAAAGGATATTAGTGAATAGATGGGTTTTTCTGACAATGGTTTCATAGCCATCAGTTGACATTTTATTCCAGATTTCTATTGAATTCAAATTTCACCATCTGCCAGGATGGGATTTGAACCCGGGTCCCCAAAGCCTTAACCTGGGTCTCTGGAATACAAGTCCAGTGATAACACCACAAGGCCACTGCCTCCCCAACGTAATGCCCAGAGAATTCAGTGCCAATCTAATCAACTCTCTGAGGTGGGACTTCTGCCTGAGTGATTGTTGGAGCACTAAATGGGTGTGGGCAGACAGTATCGGGAGTGACATCACAGTTCATAGCATTCGCTATTTGATCTGGTATTCATTCCAAATGTCAAACCTTAAAACAAACGCATTTTACAATAAAACTCGTGATTGCCTTACAGTAAGGTCTTTAATTCCCAATCTATTTTGCAAAAAAATCAAATTTAATGCAGACCTTAAGATATTGTATTACTTTTTAAATAGAATTGATTACTTTTCTTCAACAACCCTACTTAATATATTTAATATTAACTAACAGACAGGCATAAACATTTTACGTGCAATTTCAGCATTATTTTTGCCTATGCGTATAGATAATCAATGAAATAATATAACACAGAAGGACACCATTTGGCCCATCAAGCTTGTTAGAAACACTATGGGCCACATCATGACAAGGGCATTATGCATAAGCCAGGTGATGGAGCCTCTCTTGTGGAATCTAGAAGTTGGAGTTACTGTGAAGTTTCATGTTTGATGTGTTCCTACCTGACTAACAGGCTTGGCATTCAGTTAAAGGGGTAACGCACAGCAACATAGGAACATAGGAATTAGGAGTAGATTTAGGCAGATTCAACCCTTTGAGCCTGCTCCGCCATTCTATCAGATCGTGGCTGATCTCTCCTCGTTCTCAAATCCATCTCCCCACCTGTTCCCCATATCCCTTTATCTCTTTTTTTATTCGAAATATGTCCATCTCCTTCTTGAAACCATTCAACAATTCAGACTCCACCACACTATGGGGCAGCGAGTTCCACAAATTCACCACCTTCTGCAAGAAGTAGTTCCTCCTCACCTCAGTTTTAAATCCACCATCTCTCAACCCATACCTTTGATCTCTTGTTTGAGATTGCCCCATAAGAGGAAACATTTTGTCTACATTTGCTTTATTAATCCCTTTTAAAATTTTATATACCTCAATCAGATTTCCTAAACACTTCTGAGGAGGCTAAAGTGCCTGCTGCAAGCCATTTGCTGTTGATCCCTGACACTGGGGGGTGTGATGTGACCCCAAGGAGATTTTCCAATCCCTGACTCTGGGTGAGTCTCATCCCCAACCCGGGGTGCAGAGGTATGTATGGAGAATGGGGGGATAGGAGGGATGGGGGGGGGGGGGTGTGGGGGGGGGGGGGGTGGAATATCCCTGCTGGGGGTGGAGCTTGGGATGTGAGGGGGAAAAACTTACCTTCTGCCCACATCTGTCATTGCTTCCCAAGACCTGGGAATCCCACAAGGCTACAACTAAACCTGTAACAAAAACAGAAAATGCTGGAAAATCTCAGCAAGTCTGATAGCATCTGGGGGAAGAATATAGAGCCAACGTTTTGAGTGTAAACGTCCCTTCGTCAGAGCTAAACCTGTAAAGCAGGTTAAGTTGGAGCTCCGAGTCTACCAGTCTCATTTTGATATTTAATTGACGAGTCCACCTCATGGGAGTAGTTTAGTTGCTCAACACCAGCCACAAACCCACCCTCATTAAACCTGGCACTCGTTGGAGGCCGGTTGAGATTGATATCTTTAAAGCTCTAACATGTCACCTGATCCAAACCCACCCTTTAAGGTGGACAAGATGCAGTCCTGTGAGCTCAGAGGCATGCAATTTAGGTTGACAACTTTTCATTTCTTAGTATTTTCCATATTACTTCATATTTTATTTGGTCTCTATGCTCCCTCATTAATCTTTTAAAGCATGCTCTTCATCATGAATCTGGCAAGCTGGTAAGCCAGGCTCGATGATAAATCAAGTTGCTCCCACTTCATTAAGCTTTAGTGCTGTATTTGGCAAATTAATTTTGCTCAAAGTGCTGTCTTCTGTTAAAATACATAACTTCATTCAGAAAATCTGAAGTAGAAATTTCTAAACGCACCCATGTAACATGTATGCATAATATATATATTGAATGATTGCACATTATATAACCTAGACTTCCCACTGACAGGCAAAAGTGACATTCTGCTAGGTATTGAACCAGGGACCAATTTGTACTTATACACATTATCACAGACAGCTAAAGAAGAAATAACTTACATTTATATTGCACCTTTCTCATCCTCAGGACATCCCTTTACAACTTGCAATGATGTTGTTGGTAAGCCGAGCAATCAAGCTTTCACACAGGAAATTCTCACAAAGTAATGATTGACCAAAGAGGATGGTTTAATTAGTTGAAGGTTGAGAAATGAATGTGAGCCTCGTCACTGGAAAAAAATAGACCTCCCTGCACTCTAAATAGTGTCAGTAGAATTTTCTTACACCTGTATTTCAAGCCCAGGTTCAATGTCTCATCTGAAATACAGCTCTTTCAATAATGCAGCACCCCCTCAATGGTGCTGAAAAAACACATGTTGTCAAATCATTTTGGTTGTACTCATCAGGACAGACACCTACGCCGGGATTCTACCGCCCCGCCCACCACGGAATCTGAGCGGGCAAGGGGCGGACAACGGAAATGTCCGTTGACCTCGGGCGGGATTTTACGGCCTCACTCGAATTAGGCCATAAAATCTCACCCACAGAATGCCAAAGAAAGCAACAATTTGTACTGCTTTGAGGAAAACGTGCTGATTGGTTGGAAAGTCAATTCAATCAGTCCACTCAGCACCCTTTTCTCATGCACCATAAATTATTCCTTCCTTTGAAATTTGATATTCCTGCATCTGTCCTGATGAGTCCAAGATCAAAAGCTTCAACAGCTTATCTCTTCTTTCCAGCAATACTCAAGTTCTATACTCCTAAGTGACAACTCCCTCAATACTATACTCAAGGGACAACTTAGATTGTGGGGGTAATTTTTGCCTCCATGATCTGGCTGAGAATCTGGTAGAAGTCACCTGCCCAAAGTAGAACCCATCCAATTTGAAGCACACAGATTTCAATAAGATAGAAACCATGTAGGTTCTGCAATACACAGGCAATTCATATTGTCAGGTAACCGTTCAGGCAGCATTGGTGAAAATGCATCTCTCAGCATTCAAATTATAGATTTAGATTTTAGTCCATTACTTTCACAACTTTTCAACTCTGAAGCAACAAAATCAGTTTGGCTCAGAAGATGGGGAACAGTTTCAAACACAAAACACATGTTAAAATTCTAAATTCTGACCTCAACCTAGAGTCAAGCTGTATACTTGTAGTTTTAAGGGAGGTAAGGCAGGGACAAGCAGCCAACCCCCTGCCTGGAAGTGGGTTGATGCTTGAAATATTATACTCAGTCTGTGCAATTCATGTTTACATACAATTTTAAACCTGGCCTTGGGAAATCCGACAGTTACAAGGAGGTGAGGATTGTTAGATCCTGAAGCTAAATGCCAAACACTTATGTTTGGACATCTCTGCCACATCCTTCCAGAACTCCTCCTGACCTCCACCCTGAGGTCTATGTTCCCTCCTCACTCCCAAGCTTCCAATCCTCTCCAGGGGCCACTGATTCCTGAATCAGGCCTCTGATCTGGCCTTCCTGAACAACCTGACCCACACAGGCCTCCCCACTTCAGGCCTTTAATTTCCCCCCTGCTGGGCCTCTGATCTCCCATCTCCAGGTCTCCAATTCTCTCCTCTTGCCTCTGACCTCTCCCCGACCCCGAGTCCCCCCCATCAAATCCTCTGATTCCTACCTACCACACATTGCGCCCTCTGCCTCCCCCCTCGCTCCCCTCCCCACTCCCCTTTCTCCCCCACCAGCATCTGGGGACTGGAAACTCTATTCAACTCCAGGTCAGGGTTCAGACTTACCTAGTTCTTTGAGCTCTTCATACATAGGCACACATACATAGACACAGACACAAGCATTCATATATAGACACTTGATCACACAGACATATAAACACATACACAGGCACACACATGCATACATGCACAGACACAAATACACATACATTTACACATACATATACATATGTGTACTGTGGAGTTAAAGTTGAAACACCAAATTAGAGGTTTCCCAGTCAATCAGAGTGATGACGACCACATCAATCTCTTCCAGCTCCACTGTTTAAAGGGATCCTGCAAGATCTGTCTCAACATGGTGTGAATGCTTGGCATGCCAGCTCAGTTGAGCAACTGAGTGCCTTGTATTTTCTGCTACCATCTGATTTTCAGAAGCTTCCGACAGCAGCTCAGGTGAAAGTGGTCATGTTTCTTGGCATGACCACTTTGGTCTTCACGGTAGAGGACACAAATAGCTTACCGAAAATTGACGGTCGTGGGACTGTAGGGGGTGAGGTCCTTAAATCGATTACTATTACTCAAGAGGTAGTGCTTGGTAGGCTAATGGGACTAAAGGTAGACAAGTTCCCAGGCCCGGATGGAATGCATCTCAGGGTACTGAAAGAAATGGCAAAAGTAATAGTAGATGCGCTGGCTGTAATTTATCAAAATTCGCTGGACTCTGGAGAAGTGCCAGCTGATTGGAAAACAGCTAATGTGATGCCACTGTTTAAAAAAGGATGTAGACAAAAGGCGGGTAACTACAGGCCGGTTAGCTTAACGTCCGTAGTTGGGAAATTGCTGGAATCCATCATTAAAGGAGAAATAGCAGGACACCTGGAAAAAAATGGTTCGATCAAGCAGACGCAGCATGGATTCATGAAGGGAAAGTCGTGTTTGACAAATTTACTCGATTTTTATGTAGATGTAAAGAGTGCGGTTGACAGAGGGGAACCGGTGGATGTGGTCTTTTTGGATTTCCAGAAGGCGTTCGATAAGGTGCCTCACAAAAGGTTGCTGCAGAAGATTAAGGTACACGGAGTTGGGGGTAAAGTGTTAGCGTGGATTGAGGATTGGCTATCTAACAGGAAGCAGAGAGTTGGAATAAATGGGTGCTTTCCTGGTTGGCAGTTGGTGACCAGTGGTGTGCCGCAGGGATCGGTGCTGGGGCCTCAACTGTTTACCATATACATAGACGATCTGGAGGAGGGGACCGAGTGTTAGGGTAACAAAGTTTGCGGATGGCACAAAGATGAGTGGGAAAGCGAATTGCGTGGAGGATGCGGAAAGTCTGCAGAGAGATTTGGATAGGCTAAGTGAGTGGGCGAGGACCTGGCAGATGGAGTATAACGTTGACAAGTGTGAGGTTATCCACTTTGGAAGGAATAATAGTAAAATGGACTATTATTTGAATGGTGAAATTACAACATGCTACTGTGCAGAGGGACCTGGGGGTCCTTGTGCATGAATCGCAAAAACTCAGTTTGCAGGTGCAGCAGGTGATCAAGAAGGCAAATGGAATTTTGGCCTTTATTGCGAAGGGGATGGAGTATAAAAGCAGGGAGGTCTTGCTGCAATTGTGCAAGGTACTGGTGAGGCCGCAACTAGAGTACTGTGTGCAATTTTGGTCCCCTTATTTGCGGAAAGATATATTGGCCTTGGAGGGAGTACAGAGAAGGTTCACCAGGTTGATACCGGAGATGAGGGGGTTAGCTTATGAGGAGAGATTGAGTAGATTGGGCCTGTACTCGTTGGAGTTCAGAAGGCTGAGGGGAGATCTTATAGAGACATATAAGATAATGAAGGGGCTAGACAGGGTAGAGGCAGAGAGATTCTTTCCACTTAGAAAGGAAACAAGAACTAGAGGACACAGCCTCAAAATAAGGGGGAGTCAGTTTAGAACAGAGTTGAGGAAGAACTTCTTCTCTCAGAGGGTAGTGAATCTCTGGAATTCTCTGCCCATTGAAGCAGTGGAGGCTACCTCGTTAAATATGTTTAAGTCACAGGTAGATAGATTTCTGATCAATAAGGAAATTAAGGGTTATGGGGAGCGGGCGGGTAAGTGGAACTAAACCACTATCAGATCAGCCATGATCTTATTGAATTGCGGGGCAGGCTCGAGGGACTAGATGGCCTACTCTTGCTCCTATTTCTTATGTTCTTATGTTCTTATGACGCTAGTATACAGTCCAATTCCCTCATGCTGAGTAAAGTGGGCAGGATTATTGCTCCTTAGACTTCGAGTTTGGTAGGTCCAAAGTTAGAACTGCATTAGAAGAGCACTGAATGGTGGCACAAATGGCAATTTCAAGATAAATGGCAGTAGGTATAGAGGGGACATGAGGAAGAACCTTTTTGCACTGAGGGGAGTGGGTGTCTGGAATTTGATGTTTGAGTTGGTAGTGGAGGCAGAGACCCTAAACTCTTTTAAAAAGTACCTGGATCTGTACGTTAAGTGCTGTAAGCGAGAATCATAGAATCATAGGCCCGTAACTTCCGGCCCAAATGCCGGCTGAAGCCAATTGCTTAAGCTAATTGCTTCGGGACAACACAGAAGTCCTGGCGCATGCGCAAATGCACTGAAAGAGCGCCAAGTTTGAAATTGTGATTCAGGTTTGGAAAGCTGCCTGTATTGAAGCCTGAGCTGTAATTTCTCCTTAACTTCTGTCACTTGTGCTGATGATCGGTGAGTTTTTGCCCTTATTTATTTGCACACTTATTTTTTGGTTCAGCTGCAGTGAATAGAGGCAGCAGACATTCTTTGGGTGTGTTAATATTTTTGTAAATGTTTTAAAAAGATGTTTAACATATATGTAATGCACAGAAAGTGAAAGAAAGATTTTTTTTTTATTTTGCAATTTCGTCATGACTGCTAATTCCAGTAAAAATGCACATTCATAAATAACAAGGTGGATGTCAGTGTCTGGAATAAATTACAGCTGAAGTGCATTTGGATTTTGCTTTATATTTCAAGAATTTTCAATCCAATTTTAAGAGTCTCCCTGGTGCAATGTTGATCCTTGGCTAGTTCAAATACTTTAGGAAGGTGTATTCCTTAAGATGACATATGCAAATCTCCTGCAAACTGATGTGAACTATCTCTCTGATAGGCATCACAGAATCCAGCACATTTTGAAAATCTGAAGTCATGTTCCACCACCGCTGATACATCACACTCTTAGCTTGACTTCTTAACTGAAGTTCTTTTTGAGGCTTTGACATAGGTGTGGAAGAGTCAGGCTACTTGTAAAATCCAAACCCTTCCCCCTGCCCCCTCCCACCTTTCCCTCCCCCCTTCCCCCATCCCCCTCCCCTTCCCTCTTCTCCCTCCCTTTTCCACCTCCCCACCTTCCCCCCATTTCCCCCCCACTCCCTCCCCTTCCCCTCATTACCCCTCCTCATATCCCTCCCTCACCTCTTTGTTTAGAGACAACAGAACTGTTGCGTTATTTTATTGATTGTTGTTAGAGAAAAAATATATTTTGTCAGAAATTTGAAAAAGTGTGGCAATTAACCAAAACGTCTTAAGCGCAGTTGCTAAAGTAAAATGTTTAGTTAAATGTTAACGCGGCATCAAAGTTTTGTATTTATAACATTATTTTTGTTAATAAATATTTTCCAGCAAACCACAAAATTTCACTAATGCCTTATTGGAACAAAACAAAACATTTCAATATGAAACTACACAAATGCTTTATTGAAGCATACAGAACAGTTAAATATGAGAATTATAAATGAAGTAAGCAAGGCAGAAGAATACAAATGATAAACTTTCCATGGCTCAAAATGTGAATTCTCCTTTGACCAACCTCATGCAGGTATCCAAATTATGGTCCGAGAAGCTTTGACCTCTCATCTTGCCAATTACATTTTCAGTTTCCATATTCTAAATTAAAACATACAAACACTTATAAGCATGCCATGTAAAGATATATAATAATATAATGCAGATTTAAATAAGAGTTTCATAAATTTAGTACAAATAACAAAACCTATTGATACATTAAATAATACTCATCTTCAATCATTTTAAAAAATACTTTTTAAATGAGCCAATAGCAATAGGATACTTAAGTAGAATACTACTTAAAATAAACAGTAAAAAACATTTTAAAAAAGATTTAACATACCTTTTATAACAGCAGGGAAATCCTTCTCTGTTTTCAATGCAAAAATGCTATTTCCAAACTGGGCCTCAATGGGCATATCCAGTCTGGCCGCGTTATAAGGGGGCATGGTTGGGGTCCTCCTGCATTGTGCTGGGGCCTGTAGAGATGGTTCCACTGAAGGTCGATAGTTACTGCACCCATCAAGGGTGTTCCGGCGTAATTTTTCAGGGCAGGTAAGTGCGCAAAAATGTATTTTATTTCTGGCGGCCCATAACTTTCCGCTGGTGATCAGAAGTTATGGGCCTATATGGAATCACACACTGCAGAAGAGGCCTTTCAGCCCATCTAGTCTGCACCAACACGTGTGAAAAACCTGACCTCCCACCTAATCCCAGCTAACAAGGGGGTTTATTGATGGGATGGTAACATATAGAGATAATTGGAGACTGCCCTATTAAGTTTCCACCTAAAAGCAGCATGTTGATCTGGTGAGCTCGGCATTCCAAAGGCGCACCTTAAATGGTGAAACCTGTCACATATAAACTGTAGTCAATTTTCTGTGGATGGCTGATGCACAGTAAATAAGTCTATTGTCTGATTTCAGACATTTATTTTGAATGTATATGTTGACAAGAGGAGTTTGTGTAATACTGACACCAATTTCCTTTATGCCAGAATATGATCTGAATAAATTGGAAAATGGATCTGGACGGACACCCTGACGTTAATATACTGTATAAATATTAGTACAAAATGGAAAGATCACATTTCGCTACACATCCCACATGATGAGGGTCGCGAGGGACGGCCATTTGATAAAAGCGGGTCGCCAGAAACAAAGTTAGAAAAACACTGATTTAGACAATATTCAAAAATGTGATTGTGAGATGTGAGCATCTCTGCCAAGGCCAGCATTTATTGCCTGTCCCTCATTGAGCATATTGAATATTAAATGAATATTGAATATTATAAGAATATTGAATATTATATGAATATTAATTCATAATCCATTTTCACACAAGCATTATTACACCATCACTGCCATACAGTAAAGTGTTGGAAGGGTCATCAACAGTGCTATCAAGCAGCACCTGCTCAGCAATAACGCCCAGTTTGGGGTTTCGCCAGGGTCACTCAGCTCCTGATCTCATTACAACCTTGGTTCAAACATGGACAAAAGAGCTGAATTCCAGTTGTGAGGCGAGAGTGACAGCCCTTGACATAAAGGCCATATTCAACCAATTGTGGCATCAAGGAGCCTTAGCGAAACTGGAATCAATGGGTATCAGGGGGAAAACACTTCGCTGGTTGGAGTCATACCTGGTACATAGGAAGATGGTTGTGGTTGTGGAGGGTCAGTCATCCCAGCTCCAGGACATCTCTGCAGGAGTCCCTCAGGGTAGTGTCCCAGGCCCAACCATCTTCAGCTGCTTCATCAATGACACTCCCTCCATCATAAGGTCAAAAGTGGGGATGTTTGCCAATGACTGCACAATGTTCAGCACCATTTGCAACTCTTCAAATACTGAAGCAGTCCATGTTCAAATGCAAAAAGATCTGGACAATATCCAGTCTTGGGCTGAAAAGTGGCAAGTAACATTCATACCACACAAATGCCAGGCAATGACCATCACCAATAAGAGACACTCTATCCACTGCCCTTTGACATTCAATGGCGTAACCATTGTAACCATCACTGAAACCTCCACTGTCAACATCCTTGGGGTTATCATTGACCAGAAACTCAACTGGACTCACCACACAAACACAGTGGCTATAAGAGGAAGTCAGAGGCAAGGAATACTGCGGCAACGAACTCACCTCCTGACTCCCCAGAGCCTATCCACCATCTACAAGGCACAAGTCAGGAGTGTGATGGAATACTCCCCACTTGCCTAGAAGGTGCAACTCCAACAACACTCAAGAAGCTTGACAGCATCCAGGACAAAGCAGCCCTCTTGATTGGCATTACATCTACAAACATTCAATCCCTCCACCACCGACGCTCAGTAGCAGCAGTGTGTACTATCTGCAAAATGCACTGCAGCAATTCACCAAAGATCCTTAGACAGCACCTTCCAAACCCACGACCACTTCCATCTAGAAGGACAAGGGCAACAGATAAATAGGAACACCACCACCTGCAAGTTCCCCTCCAAGCCACTCACCATCCTGACTTGGAAACATATCGCCATTCCTTTGTAGTCGCTGGATCAAAATTCTGGAATTCCCTCCCTAACAGCATTGTGGGTCAACCCACAGAACATAGGCTGCAGTGATTCAAGAAGGGAGTTCACCACCACCTTCTCAAGGGCAACTAGTGATGGGCAATAAATGCTGGCCAGCCAGCGACACCCATGTCTCACGAATGAATAAAAAAATATTCTGGAAAGGATTTATCCAGTAATTGAGGGGTAAAAGTTTGAACATCTTTCACCACTTCTCCTCCCCTGTGGCTCAAACACCTTTGTAATGTCCGCTGTGCACATTCCCTTCCAGATGTATCTGACTGGGCACTTTCAGGAAATTCCAGTAAATAAAATAAATAATAACTCCAAATATAAGACCAAACAGAGACAATTAAAAACACTTGGCCATACTGAATCAGATTTGTTTATGTCCTAAATGTAAGCGCATGTAAGTTGAGTTGAGTGTTTATATTTTGGAGTGTATGGCATGCTCATTCCCATTACGATGATGAATGACGCACCTGGAAAGAATATGTTCTCCCCTTTGAACAGAGTGACAGGATTAAATAGTTTCAGGTCATGTATGGCACCAGTCAAATGCAAAACACAACTCTCCTAAACCGGCCTGGCAATGTATCTCTGAAACTTCCATTTTACGGGCTGACTGAATTGGTTTCACTTGGGGGTGAAGACCTGAGACAAACAAAAGAACTTGTCTGCTCAGCTTCTAGTGCTGGTATCCAGTTTCAACGGGGAACTCATTTTAAAATAAATGTAAGGAATAAGAGGAGATCGATGCTGGACCAGAAGTGCTGTTAAGACACGTGAAATGTTGCCTGGACCTGAGATCTAGCTACAATGCAGTGAGCTGGATAATCATCTGTTGTCGCTGAAGCTGTTTAGAGATGAGGTCTCCACCTGCCATACCAGATCTGTCATGCTGCACATCCAATTTCTTGGGTTTGAGCCACTTGTACATACACACACCTTTGCTCTACTGAGGCAGGCCACCTGATAGACAGCTGGAAATTCCAACAGGGCACTCGCTACAGCCACTATAAGCAGAGCAGTTACAATTAGAAAGAGCTTGTTTATATAATTCACAACTTGGGGACATCCCTAAGCACTTTGCAGCTGATCCAGTGCTTTCTGAGTTGCAGACATCATTCCATTATCTAGTTGAGCTGTTTAAGATGAAACAAGGAGCTCCAGGAAGAGAAACTATTTGTTCCCATGGGAGTCTTTGGCAAGGAGGCATAATCGGAGAATTAGAGCTGGACTATATACGTTAAGGTGATGTCAGTACACACTCCCTCACACAAAGGTGGTGGAGACATGATTATTTCTCCCATTGTTGAAGCTAGACCAACTGAAAATGTCTAAACTAAAGTTGATGGATTTTTGTTGGGCAAAGGTAGTAAGTGTTGCAGAACCAATATGAGTTCATGGAGGTCAGACACAGGTCAGAAGTAGGGATGTTCGCTGATGATTGCACAATGTTCAGCGTTATTTGTGACTCTTTGGATATTGAAGCAGTCCATGTTCAAATGCAACAAGATCTGGACAATATCCAAGCTTGGGCTGACAAGTGATAAGTAACATTTGTGCCACACAAATGCCAAGCAATGGCCATCATCAATAAGAGACACTCTAACCACCGCCCCTTGACATTCAATGGTGTAACCATCACTAAATCCCCTGCTGTCAACATCCTTGGGGTTACGATTGACCAGAAACTCAACTGGACTCACCACATAAACACATTGGTAACAAGAGCAGGTTAGAGGCTAGGAATGCTGCAGCGAGTAACTCACCTCCAGACTCCCCAAAGCCTGTCCACCATCTACAAGGCACAAGCCAGGAGTGTGATGAAACACTCTCCACTTGCCTGGATAGGTGCAGCTCCAACAACACTCAAGATGCTTGACACCATCCAGAACAAAGCAGCCTGCTTAATTGGCACCACATCCACAAACATCCACTCCCTCCAGCATTAACGCTCAGTAGCTGCAGTGTGTACTATCTACAAGATGCACTGCAGCAATTCACCAAAGATTCTTAGGCAACATTTTTCAAACCCACGACCACCTCCATCTAGAAGGACAAGGCAGCAGGAACATGGGAGCACCATCAACTGCAAGTTCCCTTCCAGGCCACTCACCATGCTGACTTGGAAATATATCACTATTTCTTCGCAGTCGCTGGGTCAAAATCCTGGAATTCCCTCCCTAACGGCATTATGGGTCATCCCACAGCACGCGGACTGCAGCGGTTCAAGAAGGCGGCTCACCACTACCTTCTCAAGGGCAACTAGAGATGGACAATAAATGCTGGTCAGCCAGCGACGCCCATGTCCCACAAATGAATTTAAAAAAGCCATGATTTATTTCACAGAACCACAGAATTGTTATAGCACAGATGGAAGCCATTCAGCCCATCGTGTCTGCACTCAGCTCCCAAATGAGCAACTCACTTAGTGCCATTCCTCCACCTTATCCTGATAACTGTTTGAATGGGGGAAGCGGCTCAAGAGGCTGAATGGTCTACCCCTGCCGCTATGTGCCTATTGTAGGGAAGTAAGATAACTAATTTTCACACAATAAGGTGCCATGAGTCAAGCAACCTATGTGTGACTCCAGTCCCGCACCAATGCCATATCTCTTTCCTGTCTCTGAAATGGCCCAAATAGCTACTCAGTTCTATCAACACGCTACAATTTTAAAATGTGCACACAAAAAAAAATCTATATTTTAAAATGCAAGACTTCTTTTAAGAATCTTTTGTTGAGAGTCTGCTTTGCTTCTCAAGTTCTCCTGGTGTATTAGAGAGAGGGTTCGGAAATGAACTGGTCTGGCTTCTTCTGCACTGCTGCTTTAAGTTTGAATTGCAGGAGAAACCTTGGGCAAATGATTCCACCCTCAACTGGGAGTGGGTTGGGAGGTGGAGGAGGCATAATGCCAGGTGGGATAGCAGGAGGTGCCATACCTGTTGCCGCCCCACCTCTGTTGGCATTTATCAGCAGCGGGATGGATCGCACCAATTAACGGCCTCCTAAGGGCCTCTTCCTGCCACAGCTGGCATTTTACCAGCCGCCGCTGATCACCTTGCCACCTGGGGAAGCTGCCCCCGGAATCTCCCTGTGGGTACTGCTGTGCGCTTGGTGAAATGCTGTTGCCTTATGAACTGCTTTTAAAAAAATACCCAAGGAAAGTCTTGGTGGGCTCGATGGGCTTTGAAAGGCCTGGCTGCCCACCCACCCCCACTCCTATCACTGGCTGTCTTCCAGCAGGCCCGGCTGCTGCCTTTCCTGATGCTTCAAGCAGCTGCTGCTCATGTTCCTCTCCAGGACCAGCCAGAGAATAAAAGCAAAAACCACACACATGGTAAGCAGTAATTATCTGCTTCACAGAGGTGGGTAAGAGCAAAAAGAAATGCCTGGAAGCTCACAACTACCTTGGAAAGTCCTCCAGACAATGACACACGGATTCTACTGAATTGAGTTTAGTTTATTTATTAGTGCCACAAGTAGGATTACATTAACACTGTAATGAAGTTACTGTGAAAATTCCCACATCGCCACACTCCTGCGCCTGTTCGAGTACACTGAGGGAGAATTTAGCATGGCCAATGTACCTAACCAGTATATCTTTTGGACTGTGGGAGGAAACTGGAGCACTCGGAGGAAACCCACGCAGACACGGGGAGAATGTGCAGACTCCACACAGTGAGCCAAGCCAGGAATCGAACCTGGGTCCCTGTCACTGTGAGGCAGCAGTGCTAACCACTGTGCCAACCACTGTGCCAACGTGCCGCCCCTGTGCACCGTGATGGCCCAATTGAGTGTAGCACTCAACAATTAAGTGCTACATTTGGGGAGTTCTTCTTTCAATGAGCCAGAAAATCATTGACTTCCATTTAATTCTTCAGCTGACTGAAGTGTGTCACACCCACACATACACTAGTTAGAGACAATCACATTGTGAATACCATATATGGGTCTGATAACATTACCTTCAGTTTGATACAATTTTAACTCAGCAGGTCAGAAATCCCACACAGCTGTCCATCCACTGTGAAAATTCCCACATCGCCACACTCCTGCGCCTGTTCGAGTACACTGAGGGAGAATTTAGCATGGCCAATGTACCTAACCAGTATATCTTTTGGACTGTGGGAGGAAACTGGAGCACTCGGAGGAAACCCACGCAGACATGGGGAGAATTTTAAGCCTTTTTCTAGATTTTAACTGCTTGCATAGTCTTTTGCCGCAGGATGGCTTTGCTTTAAATCAGGACCTCTGTTTCTGATAAGCATTGAAATTTGTATTTATTGAAACAAACTGAATTGGATTTACGACTGTTTTATGTGTGGCTACATGTTTTCTTTTTTTTTACAATGCTCAGTGGGCCTCCACTAAATAAATGCAGTGAAAATCAATCCTTTCTCATTGGCTCCAATCCAAGTTGCTGTCTTATGCTAATTGGATATGCATTCATTTCCAGGTGATTAAGCAAGAACTGGTGATTCTAGGGAGGTAGTGGAAAGTCTGGATCATATTATGAGGATTACTTGATTCTGTCCTCGTGTAGAAGAATGCAAATGTTATATCATTGGAGTTGTTCCTTTATGTTTTCCCCAATGTTGATACTTATGAACATGAAAACCAAAAACCAAAACAAAGCCATTGTCTTAATATCAATCTCGTTATAATCCTTGGCCAGACCCCAAATTGTCGGTGAGATCCAGTTAGGAACCAAGAATGCTTTGGTTAAAATAGACAAAGTTTGAGATTCAGGACAACCACTAAGTAAAGAAAGCCACAAGATTCTTGGCTTCTGAAGAAACAAAAACAAACTTTACTATACAAGATGAAAAAAGATAAAGTAATTTACAATATGACAATATTCATCTTATATTCCAACATTCAGGGTAAGTGTAAGATATATGTGAATTAACAAGTCCATTGTGGTGGAGCACACCACATTACACAATAAGTGCCAAAAGCAACCAAAACAGTCTATGGATTTCTCAACAACCCGCCCAAAATGTCAGTAACACTGTGAGCCAGCCAATCTTTCTGAAACTCTGTCTCTCTCTCTTTCTCGCTCTCTCTCAAGGATTTCCAATCTTCATCTTGATCCCACCTTGGAACTTTCTCCACATGTTGCCCCAACATGGACGGCTTCAGCAATGGCCAACCTCACAGACTTTCGCTCTTGCCTTCCGAGATTCCATTCGCCTGGATTCCCGAGTACACTCAAGCATCAACTTCCAAGCACCATTCAATGCTTCGGTCATACCTGCACAGAATTCTAGAGCAGAAGGTTAGCGATTCTGCACTGGTAAGCCTGTGGAATTCGCTCTCACAGAAAGTAGTTGAGGCCAAAACATTGGATCTTTTCAACAAGGAGTTAGATATAGCATTTAGGGCAAAGGGGATCAAAAGATACGAGAGGAAGGTGGGATCAGGTTATTGAATTGGATGATCAACCATGAATGTTAGAGCAGACTCAAAGAGCCAAATGGCCAAGCCTATCAATCAAATTGGCTTCTGGGCAGGAAACCTGTACAAACAAAAACACAACATGCATATCATGGAGTGAATATCACATGGTTTGTTAACCAAACTTCAAGGTTTCTAGACCAGACTTACTTCACATCCCTTGCCAAACCCCGCCACCACCCCCCACCACCTCGCCCCATCCCCTCACTTAGAAACCCCACCTGGTAAAGTCAGACCCATGGTCTCTCTAGCAAATCAACACTCCTTCGGTGGCATACTAGAATGTCAGGTCAGATGATGTGCTCAAGTCTTGATGCGTTACAATTTGGGATCTCTCCGAGTGCTCTATATTCCTGGTCATTAAAACAAGACCTTGGCCGGAAGAATATCTGATAGGACCAATGTCATGCACAGAGTGTACATGTTCCCTTACTGCCCATAATCAATATGATTTGTTTGGAAAGAAATGTGTCTTTTCTTACCCCATTGTGCATCTCCCAATTAAATAATTCAGCAGCAAGCTTGTGTTTAAAAATAAATAAGTTGATTTATTCCCATACTCTTACCCTGAAATCATAGCAATGTCATACACATCCATTTTCATCCACACACTCATACACACAAAGATTAGGTACAAAGAAAGATGATGCATATTTATAGATTATAGTTGTCTCATTTTCTGGTTCGTGGTCTTTGGTCTCTCCTAGTTTTGATGCTTTAGAGTTGAAATGAGGGTCTTGAAGAACTTGGGGGTGGTGTGGTGGCAGTGGTTAGCACTGCTGCCTCACAGCGCGCCAGGGACCCAAGTTTGATTCCCGGATTGGGTCATTGTCTGTGTGGAGTTTGCACATTCTCCCTGTGTCTGTGTGGGTTTCCTCCGGGTGCTCTGGTTTCCTCCCACAGTCCAAAGATGTGCAGGTTAGGTGAATTGGCCATGATAAATCCTTCCTCAGTGTATCCGAACAGGTGCTGGAACGTGGCGACTAGGGGATTTTCACAGTAACTTCATTGCAGTGTGAATGTAAGCCTACTTGTGACTAATAAATAAGCTTTAACTTAAACTTCGCAGCATGTTGTGAGGTTTCTTGTAGTCGGAATTCTAGGCTTTCAGGTGAACTTTAACCTGAAACAGTTTACGTGCTTTGGCTGCCTGGAAGTCTTAAAGTGCATCAAGGTAGATAAATCCCCAGGATCTGATGAAATGTATCCCAGGCTAGGGAGGAAATTGCGGTTTATGGATTAGTTGAAATTATAGTTCAGTGCCTTTGGTGGAACTGCCTGCAAACAGCTTTTAGCTTTTGTTTTTAGAAGAATCCAACAACATGGCTCCCTCACCATGTGACTTTCTACAAGCTCAAGTACTTTTGCAAATGAGAGGTGGTGTTTCTGGTGACTCCACATCCCGTGTTGTAGGCTCTGAGGGTTTGATACAGTCATCATGAGACAATGGGACAGTAATAGGGGCCATTCACTTTCGACTGACACCAAATGAATTTCAATCTTCCCTTTTGTCTAGTATGAAAGAGGGAGATGGGTTGTGTGGAAAACTCCATGGTTTTTTGCATTGGCCCATCCTTAAACAAAGAGGTGTGTTTATTCCCCAGATGGCTGTGAATATCTACATTTAACTAGGTATTTGTTTGAGACTTGATACTGTCAAACGACTTGCAGCAGTTTGTGTCCAGTTTCGAGAAATATTGATTGAAAGTCGATGACACGCTGGGCATGACAACCAGCAACATCTACATCTGTGGAGAACAGATACAAGTTGTATTGTGGAGCTACACTGGGATGTCAAATACAAAAGACAAAGATTCTAGAAAGATCAACTCCAATTACAAAATAGATAGCTGCCATGAGATGGAATAACACATTCTAGATTACCTGTTCTTTTATTCTGTATGTTATTAATCCAAAATGACCTCTGGTTCAACATGCCACTTGGAATTTCCACTACCACCGCTGGTCTGATGCCCCTGCTCCACTGCTACAGACATAGACTCCAGCCCTTATAGGTTCCATCCCTAATTTCCAATGGAATAGCAACAAATCTTTATACTCGCTGTCATGTAGGGAAACTGATATTGTGCTAACATTTGACTCCATCCAATATGCAACTTGTTTTATATTTCTCTTTACAGTAAAACAATTCTGTCAATGCCAAGTGTCTAATAGAGTCTAATAAATAGACTCCAACAGGCTGCCTAATAATCCAAGTGTTTGCCAAGTGATGTTAGAACAGCTGCCTTTGACACTGTAGAAATACCACAATGGTGCTAACATCAAAAACGCCTCTGGAGAGAAAACTATCATGGTGCCAGATCCAATGTGAGCTCAGGGAGTATGGACAGGCTTTTATCACTAAAAATACTCTGCAACATCTTTTGATGCAGCTGAGGTTAATCGTAATTGTCCTGTTTAGAAATATTTACCATGGCTTTTGACTGGTTGTACTTGAATGATCTGAATTTGCTTTCTCAAGTTCAGCTTTGGCTCTCTCGGATAGCAAAAAAAAAATTTGTATGGTTGAAGAACTTGATGTTCTCCCAACACATCTGTTTAATATGCCCCTCAGCACCGTGTCCTCAAGTGGACAATTGCAGGTGTCTTTCCATATTTAAAAGCTACCTTTGCTGCATCCAATTGCTCCATTCCAAACAGAGATTGGGATCTGTGAAGACCTGATTGAGAATGCTGACACATTGCTGGGACAAAGCGGCTGAGTTTTATTTGCTAATCCTTGGAGTGCATGACTAATATTATTTGTGCATGAAGTAATTCAACATGTAATGATTCTTGTAAATGCTTCAAGCCCATCTGAATCTTGCTCAATGAATATAAAGAACGACCAGAAAGAAAGGCAAAGTGGGGGAAAATGTTAACATGAGTGCATCGGTTAGGGGGTGAGGGATAGGGTGAAAAGCTGGAAAAATGGGGTCACATCAGGAAACTGGTTCTGACTTGTGCATTTAACTGCAGTGTATTAGGCTGTGTGTAAGCAACTCCCTCAGGAGAGGTTGATTGTCAATTTCTATATGCTAATTGATCTGTTATAATGATATCAACATGGGTTTTGTAGTCTAACTTTGGCTCCTTGGTTTTCAGTGGCTTCCTGGAACTTGCCAATGAAAGGAACAGGAGAAGACACAGCATTTCGGCTTGGAGGGCCGAAGGGCCTGTTCCTGTGCTGTATTGTTCTTTGTTCATTTGAGGGGTTGAAGCCATGATGGATAGATATGCCAGTACATATTGAGTGCTCATAGCTGCTTTCTTACCTCCTTGTGTGAAAGAGTTTGTTCACAGTGCCTGTGCTGAGAGGTTTAGCATGCATTTCACACTTGGGAGTTTCAAAACTGCATTTTGGAGCTTGATCCATCATAGCAACTTGGGTGCCACTTAATCCGTGTTACTTTGGACCTGAGATAAAGACCAAGATGACCACCAACAACACCAACACCAGCACCAGCCTAATGTCCGCAGATCTGCAGTTCCACAAAAGGGGAGGGGATCAGTATAGTGATGCAGATTTTAAGAGCCCATTCCCAGAAGAGGGAGTCCGAAGGCAGAGGATAAATTTCTTTGACATGTTAGAACCCGATTATCTCAGAAGCTCAGTGTATCTTATTAGGTGGTGGTAGACATGTGCAATCTGCTGGAACAAGACCTGTTTCAAACTACTTGGTGATTACACTTTGCCAGAAATGTCGAAGTCACCACTCACCACTCAAATTCTTGGTGCAGATTAGCACAAGATTTCCAGACACATACAATGATGCTTTCCTCCTGCCCCACTGTCCACCTTCCCAAATATCTTCGCATCTGGAGACACAGTTGTCAGCTGATTTGTTTGAGACAAGGGATACCCACTTCAAATGTAGTGAATGGCACATTTCAGTAATCCAATCAATGAGTCTCAGGGACGCTGCAGTGAAAGCCATATTACCACCAGATGTGTTATCAAGCACGGATCAGGATGATGAAGTTGAACTCCAGGTGTTTGGAAAAATCTGGAGGTGTCCTTCAGCATGCACCAGCCAAGGGGTTCGAGAATGGTTGCGGTTTGCTGAGCTCGGCACAACTTTGAGTAGCAGAGGAAGTTTGGACCTACAGGAGGAAAAAAGTGCAGTGCATAGACCCTCCCAGGGTCCCTCCCTGATAATTCTTTTTCCTCTGATGGAGAAATCCAGCACGAGGGGGCATGGCTTTAAATTGAGGGGGGGTAGTTATAGAACCGATGTCAGGGGTAGGTTCTTTACCCAGAGGGTGGTGAGGGATTGGAATGCCCTGCCAGCATCAGTAGTAAATGCGCCTAGTTTGGGGGCGTTTAAGAGATCCGTAGATAGGTTCATGGACGAAAAGAAATTGGTTTAGGTTGGAGGGTCACAGTTTTTTTTTTTAACTGGTCGGTGCAACATCGTGGGCCGAAGGGCCTGTTCTGCGCTGTAATGTTCTATGTTCTATGTTCTATGTTCTATGTTCTAATTCAGGGGTGGAGGAAGATGAAGAGAATAGGGAGGAGAGGGGACAAGGAGTGAAATGATATGAGCACGTTACTGGCTGGAATGCAGTGACTATTGCAAGGTTCACCTGGGTTCCACCAGTGCATCCAACTGTCATCATTGTCAGCTGCACCTCGATTCAAGGATGAAGTCTACTCAAGCTCATGAATTTCTGCCATATGGCTGAATAGGCCAGTTCTCAACCCACAGATCTTTGGGCAACTTCAAGCAAAAGATATTTTTGCTCCCCCAGCACCAACCCCCACACAATCTCCACCAATGCCACTAACGTAAAGCATTCCTGCAAACAGCCAAGGCACCCATTCACAGAACCCTGGCTTCCAGTTAATGTTTTCCCATTTACTATTGCACAACTGAAAAGGATACTTGCCAGGCAGTAACTAAGAATGGGTGGAATGTGGAAGTAATTCAAAACAATAACATTTATGTGACACATCTATAAAGCTTAAACTTGTCATTCTATCACTGTGTACCACACCTGTGTACATACCCTTGTACAACTACAAACCTTTTCTCTTCCATTTTCAATCACTTCCATGAGTGCATTCCCTGTCACTTCATTAGAGCTACAGTCAGGCTCCACAGATGCCTACTTTGATTACTGAGATGTTCTTGGCCAATTTCCTCTGAGGTCTGGGACCCTTGAGGATCTCACCACTGTTCTACCCACATTTGTGCAAGGGAAGATCTGGCCATCAGACAGTACATGGGGTACTGACTGAGGTAATGGGGCCAGGATGCAAGGGGCAATGGGTGAGCAAATACCCCACTTTCAATTCCCTATTCCCATAATCCCTCTCCTTGGCCAGCTGCACTTTCCTGCTAGCAATGAGCTGAAGAAAAGTGTTTTATGAAGCCCATCTGGATCATACATTATGCATCTTTAATTTGGCATGATGGGTTTCACTTCAGGTATGATTCAAATGACCCACTAGGGAGCTTTCATCAAGTTTACAAAGTTTATTAAAAAATATAGTTAACATGTATAGTAAGAAAATTAACAATAACTTTCATCAATTACAAGCAAAAACAAAACAACCACGATAATGTATAACCCTTAACAAATATATCTAAAATGTTCCAATCAAACAAAAACTTCCCAGAGATTTAAAAAAAAACCCTTTACCAGAGGTTTAACACAGCAAAGGCTAATGCTCACATAATACTGGAACTGAGTCCTTTGGTTGGAGAATTGAAAATCATGACTTCTCAGATTTGTAACTTCTAGCAACCCTCTGGACACATCCAGAACAGTTTAAAGTCAGAACAGCTTCCCAGAATACCACGGAGAAACTCTGGTCAAGCCACCAACAGCAGATGGTCTCCTCAAGAAAGGCAAGAAGCCTTGCTTTCAGTGAACCAGCAGAATTTCCAAAACCAGGGGGAGAAACACTTCTTTTCAGCTTGATGCCCCTTCTAAAACTAAAAACTGCAGCCAGTCAAAACAGAAAAGAAACCTTAAATTCACGAGGAAGAAAATAAATTGTCCAAAACACATGGGCCGTGATTCTCCCATCCTGCTACGCTAAAATATATAGTGAGTTCTACATATTCACCACCCCCTGGGTGAAAAACTTTCTCCTCATCTCAGTTCTAAAAGGTTTACCCCTTAACCTCAAGCTATGACCCCCTAGTTCTAGACCCACCCACCATTGGGAACATTCTTTCTGAATCTACCCTGTGTAACCCTGTTAGAATTTTATAAGACTCTATGAGATCCCCTCTCGCTTTTCTAAACTCCAGTGAATATAATCCTAACTGACTTAGTCTCTCCTCATATGACAGACCTGCCATCCCAGGAATCAGCCTGGTAAACCTCTGCTGTACTCCCTTTATGATGTGGAGATGCCGGCGTTGGACTGGGATAAACACAGTAAGAGTTTTAACAACACCAGGTTAAAGTCCAACAGGTTTATTTGATAGCAAATGCCATTAGCTTTCGGAGCGCTGCTCCTTCGTCATTTCAAATCTGCAGATTTCCACTCCATCTGACGAAGGAGCAGCGCTCCGAAAGCTAATGGCATTTGCTACTAAATAAACCTGTTGGGCTTTAACCTGATGTTGTTAAAACTCTTACTGTGTGTACTCTCTTTATAGCAAAGACATGCTTCCTCAGATAAGGACACCAAAACTGCGCACAATACTCCAGGTGTGGCCTCACCAATGCCCTATATAATTGCAGCAAAACATCCCTATCCCTATATTCAAATTCCCTCGCTATGAAGGCCAACATATTATTTGCCTTCTTTACTGCTTGCTGTACCTGCGCACTTAGTTTCAGCAACTATGCACGAGGTCAGCAAGGTCTTGCTGAGTGTCCACCTCTCTCAATTTACACTCATTCAAGTAATAATCTGTCTTCCTATTATTGCCGCCAAAGTGGACAACCTCACATTTATCCACATTATATTGCATCTGTCATGCATATGTGTGCATGTATTTGCAGTACAGGCTTAGGGCAGGGTTGGGAGGAATTCAGGCAGGGGAAGCCAACTTGTGGGCTCAAAAAAAGGAATGCTGCTCCTCCACACCCCACAAAGGAAAGAAACACATTACATGCAGGGTCTCTTCTCCCAGTGATCAGCTTTTGGCCTTCCTTAGCATGACAAGAAAGCTACATCGGCCCCAGCCAATGGGACTTGGGTCCCAGTGATAGCATTAGGATCTAGATTAGCTGCAGCCTTAAAGAAATAAAACCAGGCAATTCGGGATAAACACAGCAGGTATGGCAGCATCTGGGGAGAAACAGAGCTAATGTTTTGGATCTAAATGATCCTTCTACAGAATTGAAGAAAGGTAGGAATGTAAAAAATGATATAGTTGGAAAGGGGTGGAGAAGGTGGGGCAGAATAGAAGAACAGGGATAGGTCGGGGCAAAGGAGAAATTGACAAATTTGTCTTGGACATAAGACAAAGGGGAGTGTTAATGGTGCCATTTAGGGATGAAGGCCGAAATATTACTGGCACGCTCGCCCCGGGGAACAGCAGTCTCTGTTGGCCTCGGGCGGGATCGTACGGACCTCAGGTGGATGTGCCGGTAAAATTCCACCCGGAGAGTGCTGATAGTGGCAAAGGTAAGATAGCAGAATATGTTACTGGGAGCAACTGAACAGCAAGGGACTGGTGGCTGGATTGGGAGGGGTGGGGTTGTGTTGGGCAGGTTAGGGAGCTGAAAAATAACTGACAACAACCTACAAAAGGGGAGGGGGAAGGGGGTGGGCGGTTTAAGACGGAGGGGGATGTGTATTCTCCAAAGCTGTTGAACTCAATGTTGAGTGCAGAAGACTGTTACGTGCATAATTATATTTGAGCCTCAGAGAAATTCTTTGCAGGTGTCCTTGGTGTCTGCAATTTAAAATTGTATTCCGCTGTGTTAGAATGTAACTGGTGACAACTTTGTATTGGATGTACTGTGACCAATGGGAACAAGATATAAGGGTTAGCTGACCCAGTAAAACATGGAACCAATTACAGAATGATGTAATAGTCAGCTGACCAATTATAAATAAGGAACTATGTAGAATTGTGGGGAGAATTGTGCTCAGCAACCCCCCATCAGATGAGTCAAAACTCCCCCATCCCTGAGCAGTTTCAGTACTTATTAAACAGATAACTGTGACTGTGCGAAAATGTTCCTAGAAAGTGACTGCAGGAGAGAATTTGCCAAGAGCATCTAGTTAACAGCAGAACCAATTTGACGTGTGTTATTTTACTCATTATTACAAACTATTGTAAATGGCCATCTGGAAACAATAATATGAAATTGGCAATTAAAGTTAAAATGGTTGACATTAATTATAAACCTGACTCTTAAAACCCAAGTTACACAATATGGCTATGTGTTCTAACCTATGATAATACAATATGTTTTCTAGCTCCCACGTAATAATCCCCTCTTGCTATAGCTTTCGTATTATAAAGGAGTTAGTTACTTATGTGATCATTTATAAAATGATGGTTTCTTTTATAAATGAGCCAATTGGAACTCAAACTTCTCTAATTCCTGCTTCCACTCCTGCTCCTTTTCTATAAGTTCAGTGGAAGTGTGAGAAACTCTGTGGAAATTAATTGCCAGTCAATTACTGTATAAAACTTACACAAATGTAAATAGACTAAACAACCAGATGTTAACAGGATTTGGATATTAATACATTTTGTGGGGCATACATATAATTTAAACCTTTTTCATTAGCCTTTTAAATATGTAGGTGCTAAGTATTTTTTAATGATTCAATATGATATTTAAGGGGTGATCTTACCAGCTCATCATGCCGTTTGTCGGCCGGGCCAGGCCGGTAAGATTGCATAAGAGGCTAAAAATCGTGTTCACGCCCGGTTTCTCGCCTCTTGCGATCTTACTGGCCTTGGATTTCCGGCATGATCAGCCTCGCGCCAGGAAAGGGTGCAAAGCTGATTTTAATATTGAAATATGTATTTCCAGATAATTAGTGAATCCTGGACGCAATTGTCCAGGTTCACTTGTCTTAACAGCCTCACCGGTGAAGGTTCTCGCTGGCGAGGATCATGTATGGTCTCTATCAACAGGGACTTGACGTGGTGGCCTTGCCGGTAGGACCGGAGGCCATTGAGGCCCCCCAGGTGGTCGGGGGCAGGGGCGGTCAGTGCCCCTTTTGATTGAGTTCAAAATACACTTCTCTATCTGCAATGCATTAGCATTTATGGTTAAGGAATTGACAAAGGGCTGTTGCATGAGCAAGTGAAGTGTTCCTCTAATGTGATTAAAAACACCAGGCATCCAAGTATGAGTCACTTACTGTTTTGATCAGAGTAACTTCTATCAAAGGTCATCAAGACACTGATGTTTCAGAAGACATGGAGAGAAAATCATGCATAACTCAAAACGTCAGGTTAAAAGACCATGAAGAAACATTGCAAGAGCCTACGGTGATCTACACATTACTGCAGACTCAACTGTTACCAGCATTATCTGCACGAATGTCAATAGCCAGGTCTGTATAGAATTAACCAAATCAATACATAAAGGTTAAATTAGAATTTAAAGCAAATGTGGGATAGGAGGTAAGGCACTGTGGGTGTAGGATCAAGTCCAGATGGGGAAAATTGCTGTGCTCCATTCCTAATTTTCAATAGCTTCTTTTGCATTCTTTTGAGCTTAGAATTAGGTAATTGAGTGGTTAAGCTCTTTGACCTTTAACCTTCATGCGTTTACTTCCAAGCGTATGGAACTGAGTGTTGTGCGCAACTTTCCACACAAAGCACATATTTTCACAAACCAGGTCCTGATGCTGGTTAGTACCCAGTAAAAATTGCAAAACGACTTTTCACTAGTTAATCTATGGTTAGGACTTTACTATCTCGCCTTGTCTACCTTTGAGTCTAATTTATTCAATATAAACTCTTTTCCTCAACACCTTGTCCTCCAGGTCATTCCTGTGCTGAGAAGTGGCTCGGGGACCCAACCGTTATCTATTTGCTGTTTGGTGCACAACATCATTGAATGGCTGGTCATTCAGTTTCCCCACTTGGCATCTGGTTTCTGTCTGACAGCTGATGACAGAGAGCAGAAACCTTCAGGCCCACCTCAAGCAAGAAACTTAGTAGATGGAGGGAACTTAATTCAGTGGAAAGCCAAGATCAGTTTCCCAGTGGCAGGATGTACCTTTGCAATTAACGGTTTCAGAACTTTAAAGTTGGGTCGAGCTTCCCAACACACAGCATCAGGAAGCCCTTTCACAACTATTTGCATTTCATGCATGTTCATTAAAAGGCCGGCTCACCAGAATTGTGTCTCCTCCAAATTAAGTTCTCCACCAGCAAGAAACTTTTGCGTTGAGATTTACAACTGCATGTAAGTGAACCAGGTAAGGTAAGATTTCTTCTTGGACCACAGTAAGTAGCCATTGCTTTGTTCTTCTTGGGGACTGCTGGTAAATGTTAGCTATGGACTTTAGCAAGGCCTACCACATGGTAGGTTGCTGCATAAGGTTAAATCTCACGGGATCCAGTGTGAGGTATCTAAATGGATACAAAATTGCCTTCTTGACAGAAGCCAGAGGGTGGTTGTAGAGAGTTGTTTTTTAAACTGGAGGCCTGTGACCAGCGGTGTGTCTCAGGGATCAGTGCTGGGTCCACTGTTGTTTGTCATTTATATTAATGATTTGGATGAGAATATAGGAGGCATGGTTAGTAAGTTTGCAGGTGACACCAAGGTTGGTGGCATAGGGGACAGTGAAGAAAGTTATCTCCAATTGCAACGGGATCTTGATCAATTGGGCCAGTGTGTTGACGAATGGCAGATGGAGTTTAATTTAGATAAAAGCGAGGTGATGCATTTTGATAGATTGAACCAGGGCAGGACTTACTCAGTTAATGGTAGGGCATTGGGGAGAGTTACAGAACAAAGAGATCTAGGGGTACATATTCATAGCTTCTTGAAAGTGGAGTCACAGGTGGACAGAGTGGTGAAGAAGGCATTCAGCATGCTTGGTTTCATCGGTCAGAACATTGAATACAGGAGTTGGAAGGTCTTGTTGAAGTTGTACAAGACATTGGTAAGGCCACACTTGGAATACTGTGTACAGTTCTGGTCACCCTATTATAGAAAGGATATTATTAAACTAGAAAGAGTGCAGAAAAGATTTACTAGGATGCTACCGGGACTTAATGAATTGAGTTATAAGGAGAGGCTGGGTAGACTGAGACTTTTTTCTCTGGAGCATAGGAGGCTGAGGAGTGACCTTATAGAGGTCTATAAAATAATGAGGGGCATAGACAAGGTAAATAGTCAATATCTTTTCCCAAAGGTAGGGAAGTCTAAAACTAGAGGGCATAGGTTTAAGGTGAGAGGGGAGAGATACAAAAGTGCCCAGAGGGGCAATTTTTTCACACAGAGGGTGGTGAGTGTCTGGAACAAGCTGCCAGAGGTAGTAGTAGAGGCGGGTACAATTTTGTCTTTTAAAAAGCATTTAGATAGTTACATGAGTACGATGGGTATGGAGGGATATGGGCCAAATGCGGGCAATTGGGATTAGCTTAGGGGTTTTAAAAAAAAGATGGCATGGACAAGTTGGGCCAAAGGGCCTGTTTCCATGTTGTAAACCTCTATGACTGAGATTGTGTGCTGGTTGTCCAAACTGCACAGAGGCTGGGCAAGAGAGGCAGGGTCAGCAGGTCTGATCAGCAGAGTGTCTAGGAAAGAAGCCAGACTTGTACAGCGTACATTAGGAGGGTAAGCTTGTCACGCATGCCTTGGTCCCATTGTAGGGTGGGCTCTCTGGGCAATGAGCATCAAAGAAAAATGGGCTAAAGATGTGGTTGCTGATCTCAAGAGCTTGGTCCTAAGAGTTTGAATGAGGATACTGTGCGGCAAAGGTACAGTGCCGGTCAGAGAGGGGAGTTGGAATAGGTGGGGTGGAGGCACTAGGATAGTGGATGGTCTCAGGGACTTGGGGTAAATCCCATGTCAATGGCGTTAAAGGTCACCTCTATCTTAAACCTCTTTGCCAGTGGCTCCTTCCAGGGCTCTACTTCCAGGAGAACTGTGCAGCATCTCCTAGTCAGGGACACGCAAGTAACAGCAGCTCTATTCAGGAGACTGCACGACTTCGTCAAATTCTGCTTGGATCCCGAGAGCCAGGCAGCCAGAGCATTGGGTTTTGCAGCAATCTTTGCACATGTGTGGCACTGAGAACTCCCTAGCATCAGCCAGTTACTTTCCTCAACAGAAACGGTTGACCCAGTAGTCGATATATAATCACACCAGACAAATCCTGCACACTTGAGTTTCCAAGGGAACTCTCATGAGATCTTCTTTCTGAAACACTCCCAGGTGCCACAAGGACCTCGGCAAATGCAGGGCTGGTTCCTTGGGGGCGGGGAATATCTCCAGAAGGCCTGGCTGATGACGCAGTTCAACACCTGCAGAATGCCATTGAGGAGAAGTACAATGATGCACATACTTTCACAAGGGCCACCGCTGGGCAGACAATAGGCTGCCTTTGGATGAGATTTAGATGTTTTGACTGCTCAGGTGGAGCGCTCCAAAATTGCCTGCAGAGAATGTCCAGATAATCATTGTCTTGCTGCGCCCTGTACAAACTTGCAAAAAAAAAGCAGGGATGACTTTGCAGAGGGAGACATGGAGGACTGAGATGTCTCCTCCGACAATGAGGACAGGGAAGAGGATGATGCTGACGAGGGTCAGGATGTCTCTGAGGCACATACAGAGGGTATTGCAGAGTATGATGTGGCGGATGGGCCCATGACAATCTCATAGCTAACAGGTTCCTGGAAGAGTAACCTCCTGATAACTTACCCTTTACTATTTTGGTTTTAATCCTCTGCTGGCTGGCAGGCCTTGGCTCCTTATGTGGAACACACATTATAGTTTAGATAACAGCTGAATTAAATTGCACAACTTAAAGTCGGGATGGTTTGATCCCTTTGCATGCGCCGAACTGTGCTGATATACAGGCCCCTTGCATCAAATGCACACACCAGAACCCGTACAGCACTCCATTCTTCTGCGACCTCATTCACCTGAAAGTAGAAATGAAATCTTTCCCAAAGTCTATGGGCAGAATTTTTCCACCCCGCCCGCTCGAGTAATCGTAGCAGGCGGATCACAGACCAAGCAAAGTTCCATTGACCTCGGGCGGGATTTTCTGATCTTGGGGCGAGTGCAGCCGGAAAATCCCACCCCATATATATATATATGGCACATTGAAAGCAACATGATTTTTTATCTTGGCATTCATGTCACCTTCACACTTTCTCCCAGTGGGGTGTAGACCTTACAGAGATCTCTTTCAGGTGGATCCAGCAACATCAGTGCACAGGGATGAACAGCACGAGTGGACCATTTAGCCCTTCAAGATTGCTTCTCCATGCATCTTGATCAGGAATTCTTGTAACTGGTTCCTGACTGCCAATCACCCTCAGTAACCCCATATCCTTTTGACAGCTTTATCATCCTGAAAGCATCTAAGTAGCTTTGGAGTCCACTCGATGACAATGCCTTAACTGCACTCTGAGTGTGGAGGCCCAACTGCTCATCATCTTCCAATTGCAGAGAATCCTTCACAGCTTAGTCCCAGATGGCCTTAGAATTAGTGCAAGACTATGTTCTGCCATTCTGGATACCTCAGCCTAGTCAAGCATCTTTCCTGCAGAGCCCTATAAGAGCACTTAATGCTTCATATAGATAGCCTCTCAGTCCTCAACATATTCCAGCACATAGGCCCGTTCAACTCACTCTCATTTCATGGGATTATACACTAGCTATTGGAATTCCAATGTCTCTTTGTGCAAGGTCTATTCCTACCTTGATAAGGAGAAAAGCAGGGCAAACAGTTCTCCTTGTGAAGTTTCACAAAGGCTGTAGTCAACTGTGCACATATCTCTTTAATTTGTATTTCTCATTTCTATTCCCTTTCTTAAACAGAGAAACAACATTCGGACTGGAGAGTGGCGAATGTTGTTCCTCTGTTTAAGAAAGGGAATAGAAATGACCCTGGTAATTATAGGCCGGTTAGTCTTACTTTGGTGGTTGGTAAGTTGATGGAAAAGGTCCTTAGGGATGGGATTTATGACCATTTAGAAAGATGCGGATTAATCCGGGATAGTCAGCACGGATTTGTGAAGGGCAAGTCGTGCCTCACAAATTTGATAGAATTTTTTGAGGAGGTAACTAATTGTGTTGATGAAGGTAGGGCAGTTGATGTCATATACATGGATTTTAGTAAGGCGTTTGATAAGGTCCCCCATGGTCGGCTTATGATGAAAGTAAGGAGGTGTGGGATAGAGGGAAAGTTGGCCGATTGGATAGGTAACTGGCTATCTGATCGAAGACAGAGGGTGGTGGTGGATGGAAAATTTTCTGACTGGAGGCAGGTTGCTAGCGGAGTGCCACAGGGATCAGTGCTTGGTCTTCTGCTAATTGTGATTTTTATCAATGACTTGGAGGAGGGGGCTGAAGGGTGGATCAGTAAATTTGCTGATGACACCAAGATTGGTGGAGTAGTGGATGAAGTGGAGGGCTGTGTAGACTGCAAAGAGACATAGTTAGGATGCAAAGCTGGGCTGACAAATGTGAGGTGATTCATTTTGGTAGGACAAATTAAAATGTGGTTTACAGAGTCAAAGGTAGGGTTCTGAAGACTGTGGAGGAACAGAGAGATCTTGGGGTCCATATCCACAGATCTCTAAAGGTTGCCACTCAAGTGGATAGAGCTGTGAAGAAGGCCTATAGTGTGTTAGCTTTTATTAACAGGGGGTTGGAGTTTAAGAGCCATGGGGTTATGCTGCAACTGTACAGGACCTTGGTGAGACCACATTTGGAATATTGTGTGCAGTTCTGGTCACCTCACTATAAGAAGGATGTGGAAGCGCTGGAAAGAGTGCAAAGGAGATTTCCAGGATGCTGCCTGGTTTGGAGGGTAGGTCTTATGAAGAAAGGTTGAGGGAGCTAGGGCTATTCTCTCTGGAGCGGAGGAGGTTGAGGGGAGACTTATTAGAGGTTTATAAAATGATGAAGGGGATAGATAGAGTGAACGTTCAAAGACTATTTCCTCGGGTGGATGGATCTATTATAAGGGGGCATAACTATAGGGTTCATGGTGGGAGACATAGGAAGGATGTCCGAGGTAGGTTCTTTACTCAGAGAGTGGCTGGGGTGTGGAATGGACTAATGGACTGCCTGCAGTGATAGTGGAGTCAGACACTTTAGGAACGTTTAAGCAGTTATTGGATAGGCACATGGAGCACACCAGGATGATAGGGAGTGGGAGAGCTTGATCTTGGTTTCAGATAAAGCTCGGCACAACATCGTGGGCCGAAGGGCCTGTTCTGTGCTGTACTGTTCTATGTTCTGTTCTAATTCTACACTCAATCTTTCTTGCATTCAAGACTAACTTGCCAATTGCCCCCTTACTTGCAGCCTTCAACTACATGTTAAGTTCAATGTGACTTATGAACAAGGACAACCAGGAACAACTGGATGTGCACAGCTTGTCATTTTCCTAACATCTAAGACAGCCTAGATTCAGAGATTCACTCTTTTAACCCTCAAGCTACGTTCACAAAATTCTGTGCCACTCACCTAGCCTGTTTAACACCCCTTGAAGACATTTTGCATCCAGCTCACACCTTAGATCATGCCAACAGCAGCAGGAAATGCAATGACTTTGTTGCATACTCTGAGCATCATTCACAGAGCTCACAACCTGGTGAACTACAAGTAACGGATTGCATGACCTGTGCCCAGGCTGCACATTCATGAATGAAGCCCAATGCTTAAGCATCTTCACGTCAGAATATTCAGTGATCACAATGTTGATAGTATGTTTCATTATCGGAAAATAAAGGTTGTTTTAAGGGATTTATACCTGTATTGGTAAACATTAGAAATAAAGTATAGTTTTAAGTGGGTTTAATTTAATGTTGCTGTGCCTGGAAGACTAAAACCTATAGTTAGATTCATGCTGGACAAAGTTGGTTTCAATTCCAACTGTATTTCTATTGTGCTGAGAGAGGATTACAACGTGAAGAGTAAATAGAGGCTGGCAGAAGAAGCTGGATATGGCATTTGGAGAAGGACACCAGGGAGTGAGCATCCTTTACACTTACACTGCCTGATTCCATTCTGAGTGTCACTTTCAAATGAATAGATTGTATCACTTATCCTGGTGGAGTGCAATAGATTGTTTAGCCTTTTCTGGCACTGCTGGCTGGTTGTTTTCTGTGCCTCATGGGTACTAATCTCTGCTGCCATCTCCACCCAGGCTGCTATGGTCACACATAAGGGCCTCTTGCTGCCATCTCTAGGAAACAAGACCTCCTGTCTTTCCTGGATGGCCTGGGAGAGAACCCCCTGAACTGTGGGGCCACATGTTGTTGACTTATCTGTGACATTCTGACAGTTCAGCATTTGGAACTCTGGCTTGCACTGACTAAATGGCTATCTGGGTTCCCATTAAATATGGCATCAGAACTTTCCCATGAAGTAAGGGCAGGGACAGCAAGTTCTGGCCTGCCATCACTACAAGCAAATACAAGCACTACAAAACAATCACAGTCCCAGACCAAGCTAGCAACACGTGCATAGTTGAAGTAAATTGCTGACTATCTGCCCGGTAATAAATTTGTGTGAGTTTTATTTTGTTAAGCAAAATTCTATTTTCTCAACAGGAAGTCATTAACCTCAACCCCCAACATAACTTCTGTATCAGTGATTTTGATATTAATCTAACCTTCCAGCCAATGTCTTATGTTTGAATCACAATGCTTATAATTTAGGCAGACTATTTGTCAACTCCACATCCCTTACAAAATGAAGAATGCCAACAACTGCCCCACCTCCACTCCTGCCTCTGTTATTTGCTACTTAAACCTTCATCCATATATTGGTTACCTCTAAACTCAAACCAGTCCAATACAGAGCTGGTCTCCCATTTTCTGTCCTTCATAAACTTTGTTCAAAGTTCTGTTGCAGGAATCCTGTCCCAAACCTAGTCCTGCCATCTCAGCATCCTTGACCTTGCTGATCCATCTTAGCTCCTAGTTATCCAATGCCTTCAATTTAACTTCATTACCCCTGTAAAGGTAAAGTCACCACAGTCCCAGATGTCCAAAGGCTGCTCTCCCCTTTGAGGGAGAGAGCTGATGGTGATTTAACCTGAGGATCACCACACCTCAGGCGAGGGCAAGGTTGAGAAGGCGGACTTTCATGAATAACCTCAGCTGGTACAGGGAATTGAGCCCCTGGTGTTGGCTTCGTTGTGCACCATGAACCAGCTGGGGAGTTGTTAGTTCAGTTGGCTGGATGGCTGGTTCGTGATGGGGAGATGTTCCAGGAGCTGACCACCTCAATGATCCCTCACCATGCCTAGTCCACTTGGTTTTTGGGGATCCTCCTAGTGCGCTGGTTAGGGAGAGAACTTTCCTCATTATCCTGTTCTCTTCCACTGGAACCTTAACTTGGGCAGGCCTCAGGAAACCCCATGGCTTTGTCTGACACATACTGCCTTAAGGTGTGCTGCCAGCCTGGCTCAGTGATAACACGCTCATCCTTTAGTTGGAAGGCTGTAGATTCATTTCCCACTCCAGAGATTTGAACACAGAATCCAGGTTGATACTCCAGGGTGGTGCTGAGTAAGAATCAGAAGTACCATTTTCTCAAATAAGACCTTAAACCAAGGGCCTTCCTGCCTTCTCAGGTGGACATCGCTCTTGGAGAGAAGGCAAGTTCTTCCCAGTGCTCTGACCACATTTACCCATTAACCAACCAACATCTCTGAAAACAGATTTTATGGTAATTATTTCAATAAAGAATGAGGAGAGACAACGCATTTAAATTATAAAATTTTCAAGGTGATGGATAAAGATTGTGATCGGGGCGTTTTTGTAGGTGTAGGACAGATTACAAAGCAGTCAATAAAGAATATTGGACCCAGGACTTCATAAATGAAGCATTGAGTACAAAAGCCAGGAAGTTATGCTGAACCTATATAAACAACTGGTTTGGCTTCGCTGGAGTGTTGTGTTCAATTTTGGGCACCACACTTTAGGAAGGAAGTGTATTCTTTGGAAAGAGTATAAAAAAGAAGAATGGCTCCAAGGAAGAAGGATTGCAGTTATGTGAATAGATTGTATAAACGGGGATTGTTCTCCTTAGAGCAAAGAAGTCCAAGAGGAAATTTGACTGTGGTGTTCAAAATCATAAAGGGTTTAGATAGAGTAAATAAAGAGAAACTGTTCTCAATGGCTTAATGGTCAAAATCAAGAGGACACATTACCCGTTGGGTTTCGCAGCCTCTCTCACCCCAGCCCACACTCCCTCACCACCTCTTTGGAAATATCAGACAATAGTGTCGGTAAAGCAATAAACCAGTCTACTTATAAGATACTTATAAGGAGATTCTGGTCTGCTAACTTTGAATACAAAGAATACACAAGTACTGAGATACATTTATAAGAGGAGAGGACGGCAGGGCAAGGCTTACAATTGGGGGAGAGGTAATTATGATGCGATTAGGCAAGAATTAGGGGGCATAAGATGGGAACAGAAATTGTCAGGGAAAGGCACTGATGAAAAGTGGAACTTTTTCAAGAAACAAATACTGGGTGTCCTTGATAGGTATGTCCCTGTCAGGCAGGGAGGAAATGGCCGAGTGAGGGAACCGTGGTTCACAAAAGAGGTGGAATGTCTTGTGAAAAGGAAGAGGGAAGCTTATGTAGGGATGAGGAAACAAGGTTCAGATGGCTCGATTGAGGGTTACAAGTTAGCAAGGAATGAGCTGAAAAAGGGGCTGAGGAGAGCTAGGAGGGGACATGAGAAGTCCTTGGCGGGTCGGATCAAGGAAAACCCCAAGGCTTTTTACTCTTATGTGAGGAATAAAAGAATGACCAGGGTGAGGTTAGGGCCGGTCAAGGACAGTGGTGGGAACTTGTGTATGGAATCAGTAGAGATAGGCGAGGTGATGAATGAATACTTTTCTTCAGTGTTCACCAAGGAGAGGGGCCATGTTTTTCAGGAAGAGAAGGTGTCACAGGCTAATAGGCTGGAGGAAATAGATGTTCGGAGGGAGGATGTATTGGCAGTTTTGAATAAACTGAAGGTCGATAAGTCCCCTGGGCCTGATGAAATGTATCCTAGGATTCTTTGGGAGGCGAGGGATGAGATTGCAGAGCCTTTGGCTTTGATCTTTGGGTCCTCGCTGTCCACGGGGATGGTGCCAGAGGACTGGAGAGTGGCAAATGTTGTTCCTCTGTTTAAGAAAGGGAATAGAAATGACCCTGGTAATTATAGACCGGTTAGTCTGACTTCGGTGGTTGGTAAATTGATGGAAAAGGTCCTTAGGGATGGGATTTACGACCATTTAGAAAGATGCGGATTAATCCGGGATAGTCAGCACGGATTTGTGAAGGGCAAATCGTGCCTCACAAATTTGATAGAATTTTTTGAGGAGGTAACTAGGTGTGTTGATGAAGGTAGGGCGGTTGATGTCATATACATGGATTTTAGTAAGGCGTTTGATAAGGTCCCCCATGGTCGGCTTATGATGAAAGTAAGGAGGTGTGGGATAGAGGGAAAGTTGGCCGATTGGATAGGTAACTGGCTATCTGATCGAAGACAGAGGGTGGTGGTGGATGGAAAATTTTCGGACTGGAGGCAGGTTGCTAGCGGAGTGCCGCAGGGATCGGTGCTTGGTCCTCTGCTCTTTGTGATTTTTATTAATGACTTAGAGGAGGGGGCTGAAGGGTGGATCAGTAAATTTGCTGATGACACCAAGATTGGTGGAGTAGTGGATGAGGTGGAGGGCTGTTGTAGGCTGCAAAGAGACATAGATAGGATGCAAAGCTGGGCTGAAAAATGGCAGATGGAGTTTAACCCTGATAAATGTGAGGTGATTCATTTTGGTAGGACTAATTTAAATGTGGATTACAGGGTCAAAGGTAGGGTTCTGAAGACTGTGGAGGAACAGAGAGATCTTGGGGTCCATATCCACAGATCTCTAAAGGTTGCCACTCAAGTGGATAGAGCTGTGAAGAAGGCATATAGTGTGTTAGCTTTTATTAACAGGGGGTTGGAGTTTAAGAGCCGTGGGGTTATGCTGCAACTGTACAGGACCTTGGTGAGACCGCATTTGGAATATTGCGTGCAGTTCTGGTCACCTCACTATAAGAAGGATGTGGAAGCGCTGAAAAGAGTGCAGAGGAGATTTACCAGGATGCTGCCTGGTTTGGAGTGTCGGTCTTATGAGGAAAGGTTGAGGGAGCTGGGGCTGTTCTCTCTGGAGCGGAGGAGATTGAGGGGAGACTTAATAGAGGTTTATAAAATGATGAAGGGGATAGATCGAGTGAACGTTCAAAGACTATTTCCTCGGGTGGATGGAGCTATTACAAGGGGGCATAACTATAGGGTTCATGGTGGGAGATATAGGAAGAATATTAGAGGTTGGTTCTTCACGCAGAGAGTGGTTGGGGTGTGGAATGGACTGCCTGCAGTGATAGTGGAGTCAGACACTTTAGGAACATTTAAGCGGTTATTGGATAGGCACATGGAGCACACCAGGATGGTAGGGAGTGGGATAGCTTGATCTTGGTTTCAGATGAAGGTCGGCACAACATCGTGGGCCGAAGGGCCTGTTCTGTGCTGTAATGTTCTATGTTCTATGAGAGTTTGACTTTTCTCCTTTTCCATCATTTAGCAATGCCTGATGGTATTTGTTGATTGCAGGACCCCACCCAAGCAGACATTATTTACCAGAGACAATTGACAATAAACTGCGTTTCATTCCTTTGGAGCAGAGTTCTATATGGAAGGAATATTCTCGATAACTTGATAACGATAACGATAATTTGGTTTGCCCAATCTATATGAAATCTAAAATGTCCCAGGAATATTGCATCAGCCTTGTCATATACTCCTCTAACTTCATGATTTATACTTTGTCTAACACTGATCACTCATAGAAATCATAGAAATCATAGAAACCCTACAGTGCAGAAGGAGGCCATTCGGCCCATCGAGTCTGCACCGACCACAATCCCACCCAGGCCCTACCCCTACATATTTTACCCGCTAATCCCTCTAACCTACGCATCTCAGGACTCTAAGGGGCAATTTTTAACCTGGCCAATCAACCTAACCCGCACATCTTTGGACTGTGGGAGGAAACCGGAGCACCCGGAGGAAACCCACGCAGACACGAGGAGAACGTGCAAACTCCACACAGACAGTGACCCGAGCCGGGAATCGAACCCAGGACCCTGGAGCTGTGAAGCAGCAGTGCTAACCACTGTGCTACCGTGCCGCCCATGTTGGGAGGCCCACAACATTCTCCCACTCTTTTTGTTTTATTGTTCCAAAGCTCCACCCATGTTAACCTTTTGCTCAACTTTTCTAGGATAATGTTCTCCCTACTTCCTTTATCTCCTCCTTTATTACCAGGGCTATTACATATCTTTCCCATTTTGCCCATCATTTCTAAATATCACTCACCCCAAAATATTTATTTCCCAATCTTTGTCACCCCTCAACCATGGGCTGGATTTTACATTGGGGGACAATGGGGGATGCCCCCACATGTGACATCATTCGCTGAGACCACCTCCGATTGATGACCCTGCCCTACAGCCATCAATTGGCCATTAATTGACTTGTGACAGGCCTCCCACCCCTCAGCAACTCGTTATTCAATTCTCCAGGACACTTGTCCCAACCAGTTGTAAGTAGAGTCTGTCACAACAGAGCAACTCCCTCTTTCTCCTATGAATTGAAACTCCTGCTTCCTTATCTGTTTGTTCCAATGTCTATTTGCACATGGGGTTAGCAATAATCCTTTGAGGTTCTGACTTTTAATTTGTAACCTATTAGCTCAAGTCCCTTCAGCAGAACCTCATTATCACTCGGTATCTATTCCTCTGACTATCTCCTATCACTACCACATTCCTTTTCACTCCATCCTCTTGGAGGACTTCTTGTACCACAGTGCCATGATGAATTTGCCTTTCCTCCCTGCAGTCTTTGTTCTCATTCACACCAGTAGCAACCTGGAAGGAAAAAAATAGTCTGAATCAGTATCCTTATTTCCCTGTTTTACTGTATTTTTCATCTGGGAAATACCTTTTACATTTAAACAATGGCAAAGACTGAGGCCCCTGCTCCACTGTATCCGTGGTCTTCTCACCTTCCTGACAGTCACACCTTCCTTGCCCCTGATCGCTGACCAAACCTAAACCACTTTCTAACCTAAGGGATGGAACAGCCTCCTGGATCATATGTCCAAATGACTCTTTCCATCCTGATGCATTATCCTGTGCCTCAGACTCCAGTCGAACACCTCTGAGCCAAAGTTCTTAAATTTGCAGATAGCTACTGCAGATGAGGTTGTTTCTGATTGCACTGCTCTCCACAAACTCCCACAGATATGGCACACCTCCTGCACTACATCTCGATCTGGCTTTATTTAATACATCTAATTAATTAAAGTTGGATGTAATTAACTCATTTATTTTGAATTAATTAATTTATGTCAAATGAGCTTTTTCTTCCCTTCTGCACCAAATAAACACTCGCACCAAATTCTAATCTTTCCACTCTTTTAATAATGCACTCCATTCACATTGCACTCTTGGCCACACAGGCCTTTTTACTTTTATACACCTTCATCCAAGTTATAACTACTTGGTAAATTTCCAGTCGATATCTTCTATTCAGGTAATCACTTACAGTGGTTAACTCTGAACTGCTTAAGTGTAGGTTTTACAGTTGTAAGTCAATTCTAAATGTTGAGGATCAAGGCAGAATTTTACCTCCTTTGTCTCTGGTGCAATGACAGGACCATTTTCAGGTTGCAAAGCTAACCTCCGATTGCTCTTTACCAGAGTAAACCTCCTCCTGGGGTCCCCACCATCACAGATGCCAGTCTGAAGTCAATTTGATCCATTCGATGTGATATAAAGAACTGGCTGAAGGCACTGTATACTAAAAAGACTATGGGCCCTGACAACATTCTGGCAATCGTACTGAGGAGTTGTGTTCCACAATTAGCCACGCTCCTAGCCAAGCTGTTCCAGTGCAGCTGCAACACTGGCACCTAGCTGACAATGTGAAAAATTGCTCAGGTATGTCCTATCCACAAAGAGCAGGACAAATCTAATCCAGCCAATTACCACCCCATTAGTCTACTCTCAATCATTAACAAAGTGATGAAAGGTGTCATCAACAGTGCGTTCAAGCAGCATTTACAAAGCAATACCCTGCTCACTGATACTCAGTTTGGGTTCCACCAAGGTCACTCAGTCCTGATCTCAATATCCAAACATGGACAAAAGAACTGAATTCCAGAGTTGAACACTACTCTTGACATCAAGGCAGCATGTGACTGAGTATGGCATCAAGGAGCTGGCAAATTTGAAGTCAATATGAATCAAGAGGAAAATTGGCCATTTGTTGGGAAGCCAATAATGTCATAAAACACAATTTGAGAAATATGATTGCAATGTTTGTAGTTGTAGTTGAAATCAATATAACCATTGGTTTATTGCTGTGGTTTTCCATGATCAAAGTAACTTGTATATTTCATATAGATACTTATTTTTTGAGTCTGTAAGTACAGTAGAATTCTTATAATCATTATTACAATATGGCACAATTGATGTATATTATGATAAGCTCTGATGACGGGTTATACAGACCCCAAATGTTAGCTCTGTTCTTTCTCCACAGATGCTAAGATTTTCCAGCATTTTCTGTTTTTGTTTCAGATTCCAGCATTTGCAGAAATTTGCTTTTATGTTTTAATAATCTTGTATTATAAGATTGTGGTGTATATTGTTCTTGAGAATGGTATGTTGAAATAGACATTGAATAAGTGTTATGGAGGGGGAGAGATGTAGGATAAGTTCCTCCTATTTTCACCGGCTGATCTCAGCAAGATGAATTTTTGAAAAGGAGTGTTTGTATCCCTCTAGTCCTGTGACTTTAAAGAAAGGGCATAGAACAAACTTGCTTATAATTTTAATTCAAAAGATTTAAAATCACCCATTCTTCATTTCCTCGACTCAAGAACAGTTTCTTCCCTGCTATCATCAGGCTTTTGAATGGACTTACCTCGCATTAAGTTGATTTTTCTCTACACCCTAGCTATGACTGTAACACTACATTCTGCACTCTCTCCTTTCCTTTTCTATGTACGATATGCCTTGTCTATATAGCGCACAAGAAACAATACTTTTCACTGTGTACTAATACATATGACAATAATAAATCAAATCAAATTATTTACAACAATTACACACCATAACACTCACAAGAAAAGAGGACTTCTAAAGATGTTGCATGTACTTCATTATTGTAAAGAAAAAAACTTTAAAAATATAGCATCTAATCAGTCCTCAATATGATAGTTGAAATGTTGTAGACCTGAATAATTCTATCTTGAAGCACTGATAAAAATGAAAATCACAGATTTCTGATGATGAGTTCACACTGGTTCATGGCAAACAACAGAAAATTTCTGGATTTTTAGTCAAAGTTGATCAAGCTCGTGTGATGAAGAACTATATTCTTGCAGGTAAAATGAATAATCCCCAAATCACTGCCTGAGATGACATTTGACATCGGATCATTCCTTGTGCAGGGCAAGAAATGACCTACCTCTCTTATTTGTATACCAGGCTGTCATGTTGGGGTGCCCTTGTGGATTAATAAGATATTGGCTATCTCCTGCCCATTTCAGCCATGTGATAACAATATCAATATATGCCATTGTCCACACAAATAATTTGATTTCAAAATGCGTTGTCACATAATGGAGAAAGAGAACCATTTACAGGTGCTTATGATAAAAAAATTCCTTCACACCACACTTTATTAGGTTTCAAGCTTTTGGACACCAAATCTGGGGTGGCTTTTATATTTGTGTTTCTATAAATAAGCAGAAAATGGTACCTGTCAATTCTCTAATGATCTTCTTAATGACCTGATTGTCTTCAAGGACATTTACATTTTAATGAGTTTACAGAGGCATGTTAAGACATGAGTTCATCCTTTTCTGTACAGTAACTATAAATTGAGTCCATTTTGTTAAGGTACATTGTCCATTCTATGCTGTTTTCTTTTTAAAAAAAGATTAAAAGGTCCATCATTCTAATATGTTTTACAGGTATAGGATGTGACTGTGAAATAAGTCAGAAATACTATTACTTGCACTGAAAAATCCAGTCCATCTGCGCTGCTAATGAGGGTCTCTCACATCAATTTGACACTCTAATTTATTTTTAATTCCAGCTCAATATTACAATTTTCTAGTCAGGCATAATTCACCTTTCTGGGTATTTTCACGTTAATAAGATCCAAAATAGGTGTCCATAAAATATTTGTTAAGATAATTAATTTTGCATATCAAAAGCGAAGAATATGCTGTGTATAATTCAGTGTGATAAAATGAAAAGTGTTCTTTTCAAATCAATGTTGATTTGATCCCAGTTCATTATTAAAGCTCTCCTTTCTTATGTTCTGTTAACTAAGGCCACTATTTTTATCATGAGCATGAAGTTTAAAGCTTATTTATTAATGTCACAAGAAGGCTTACATTAACACTGCAATGAAGTTACTGTGAACATCCCCTAGTTGCCACACTCCGGCGTCTGTTCGGGTACATTGAGGGAGAATTTAGCATGGCCAAGGCACCTAACCAGCATGTCTTTGAGACTATGGGAGGAAAGCGGAGCACCCGGAGGAAACCCATGCAGACACGGGTAGAACGTGTAGACTCTGCACAGACAGTGACCCAAGCCGGGGATCGAACCCGGGTCCCTGGTGCTGTGAGACAGCAGTGTTAGCCACTGTGCCACCGTGCTGCCCTGAACAAACTCATTAACAGTTCAAGAATAAAGGAAAGAAAGCGGCAAGATATTTCGTACATCAAATCAAATAGCATTTCTCAACTGATGGTTTGGTGTTTGATATGGGTTTCTGTACACATTCGTGTTCAATGAACTTCAGTGAAAGATTTACATACCAGAGGAGAATGTAAAAAACGTAGACTGTTAAGGTCCGAAGGAACCAAATGTTTTTGAAAAGGAAGTCACTTCCGAAGTTTTGCTTGCATTTATGGCTGCTTGAATGCATGGCTTCCAAGCAGGAACCTAATGCCTAATGAGAGGAAGTCATATCTGAAACTTGGTAAAAATCAGTGAAGTTGCCACACACTGAGTTCTCCATCTCAGCAAAGCTCAAAGGAGTAGGAGAAAATTAGGCAGGATTCAGACACTCTGGCCTTGTTACTGACATGGAGACAGAATGGGATTGGAAGGAGGAAGGGCAAATGCAAAGTTGTGCAAAATTGTGAGTTGGTAGGAATGTCCAATTCCAGTATGGATACTCCAAAATCATTTTATTTCTGGCTTTCATGTCTCTGATGTTTGTGAACAGGCAGAACGCACATGACGAAATTTCACTTAATCTATTTAAAGGCCCTGTTCAGAGGTCAAATGGACAGCAAACTTAAAAATTGCAACACGGAAGCATTCGCCATAAGCCACCAATTACTCCAGGACATCTTTCGGTTGATCATCATTGCCGTAAGTCAGCCGACCAAATCGGTCATAGATTGCCAAAGTCTGCTGAGTGTGGAATCGGACAGTAACCTGGACGTATAGGTTCCCTTTGCTGACCATATCAGGGCATCGGATGTGCACAAGACTTTTCTGCTTGAAAAAGAATTGGGAGACTTTAACAATCTGCCCGACTCTTTCCTGCCTGTCAGAAAAGAAATATTTAACAAAATATCAAGAAATATTTAACAAAAGTGGCAAAAAGGCTAATTCTTAAAATTGGAATTCAGATGAATTGTTTTAAGGCCTTTGTGAAACAATTGTCTCCATGATGTTGCTAAAATATTTATTTACTTCCCACATGTTGTACATAATGCAATCAGATTTACAAACAAACACTGGCACACCAGAGGTTTAAAGAAACCTATGCACATTTTTTAATGTCCTAGCGAATGTTTATCCCTCAACTGATAACAAAACTTGTATTTAAATAGCATTTGTGATGGAATAAAATAGTCCAAGGGATTTCACAAGAGCAATTTGCAATGAAAATTTGACATCAAACCAAATACGGAGATATTAAGGCTAACGTTTGGTCAAAGGGGAAAATTAAAAGAACAGAAAGGAAGGTAGGGTATTGGAGAGTTTTTGGGAGGGAATTGGGCCCAGGTAGCTGAAGGCACATCCACCATTGTTGGAGTGGAGAAATCACATTGTTCTGCTTCAAGTGGCACCACACAGACTTCTATCGATAGCTGCATGTCCTGCATGGACTACTTCAATAACATCAATGTTGAACACCATGCTGGTGACAAAGGTAGAGGTGCGGTGCACCATCTACTGCAAGAGAATTGAAATAAATCTGCACAGCTCTATTACAACAAATTTTTCTCCCTACGGTACTGTTTATAGAATCCTGTGAGGCGTAAATTAGCTACTGTTCCCTGCTTTGCAAGAGCAATTACATTTTTAAAATAATCTTGTGGGCCATATAGTGTTTCTGAATGTCTTGAGAATATGAAAAATGCGGTCAAAAGACTAGCTCCTTTTTTTTTTATGTCCTTAATTTGGACATTTGGCATTTAAAGCAAGAGAACAACCGTATTATGTACAAATAATTCATAAGCAATCCTAAATAATAAAATTGGTCCACCAACAAAGCCTTTTGGTTGAATTATTGGAGAGGTGAGGCTCTCTGCTTTCAATACAGAAGGTCTGTGACAGAATTAAAACAACAAGGTGGGTAAGGCAAGGAGAATGTGTGATAAGTTTTCACTTTTAGAACTCCCGGCCACAGATCTGGAAGCCCCTATCAAGATTTATGGAGTGAAAATTGCAAGTGTCAAATGCTCTAAATCCTCAATATGTGCTCCAGCTGCATGGATCGCTGCTCTGGGAAATTTATTTCAAACTGAACATATTTCAAATTGAAATAGCCAAAAGCACCTTAAGAACAAGACCAAGGAAACAGCATAATTGGCAGAGATTTATATAAAACTCTAAAGCTAGTGCAAGTGTAAACCATTAACACCTTACTATGGGAATAGGTGCTCACTAAGATTTATAAATCTTAGTGAAATTTATAAATTTTAAAAAGCATTTTTGTTCAATAATTGCACCCTGTAAACTAGTTACTTATTGCAACCAAGGAAATTCCACCTATTGAATCAATTGATTTTTCATGGCCTGGACAAAATCATTGAATATCTTTCCTTAAATGTTCTTACTAAATCAATTTGTTTTGGATTAGTGACCTTGCTTAATTCCATCGTCAGAAATGTTTTCTAGCAGAATCTGCAGTTTAAAACAAAATGCTTTTGGTCCAGATGGGAAGGTAATTATAGCCTGCAGTGTTACTTATTCCAGTAATAGTGTGGGTCCTTTATAATAAACAGTAAGGGATCTTTCGCAATGAGGTGCACTGATGGGAAAACAGCAGCTTAACAGTTATCGACATTCCACAATCAGTGGATTCTCAATTCCCAGCTCTGAAATTTCCCTTAATAATATCTTTAGATCCATTATTAGCATGAGTATACCTCTGGGCATGGTGGGATGCAGGTGTCTACCAGGGGCTGCTGTGAAATTATGGTAGACTAATAAAAACCTCTAATGCAAACAAGTGTTTGTCATCTTCTTATTTGTATGTTCAGTAACTAATAAACAAACCAGTTTAATTTTAACCTTTCACACTGCATTAATTGTGATTCCTGAGTTTGATAACACATTAACAAGCCTGCATCCTTCCCTGGATCAAAACTTGATTTAAGTTTTGATTTTCTACTCAGGAAAATCCTGGGACTGAATGCTCTACCTGACATGGGCTGTTCCTATTGTAGTTTATTACAGGATTCCACTACAGAATTTAAAGATAAGTAGCAGTTTTAAAGTAAGAGTTTTAACAACACCAGGTTAAAGTCCAACAGGTTTATTTGGTAGCAAATGCCATTAGCTTTCGGAGCGCTGCTCCTTCATCAGATGGAGTGGATATCTGCTCTCAAACAGGGCATAAATAGAGAGCAGATATCCACTCCATCTGACGAAGGAGCAGCGCTCCGAAAGCTAATGGCATTTGCTGCCAAATAAACCTGTTGGACTTTAACCTGGTGTTGTTAAAACTCTTACTGTGTTCACCCCAGTCCAACGCCGGCATCTTCACATCATGCAATTTTAAAGGGCAGAGATCAAAAATGTTAAAATTTATTACAATGAATTTACTTGTAAAACATAACAATAACTTGCATTTATATAGTGCCTTTAATGCAGTTAAACATCCAGGGCACCTCACAGTAGTGTTATCAAACAAAATTTAATACCTCGTCACAAGGTAAATATAATGGCAGATGGCCAGAAGCTTGGTCAATGAGGTGGGTTTTAAAGATTATCTTAAAGGAAGAGAGAGAGGCGATGAAGTTTAGAAAAGGAATTCAAGACCTTGAGGTTTCTGAAGTTAAAGGCACAGCCAACATTGCTCAAGCAATTAAAATCAAGGATGCACAAAGTTGGAAGAACTTCTTCTTGGGCTGGAGGAGATTACAGGTTTGGAACTGATCAGGTCGATCGAAAAATTATAAAAACCAGGCATTGTCAACTCAACAGATAACGTAGGTCAGTGAGAACAGGGGTGATGGTGAGTAGGTTTTGGTGCCAGTTAGGATTTGGGCAGTTGCAGGTCTTCCCGCATGATGTTGGCCTCCCTTCTCCCTCACTGAAGGTAAAATGCCAGCTAGGGCATGTTGAAATCCGTAAGTGGTCATCACTTGGCCATTTCAGGGCCTCAATAGGCCCAAGGGCAGTCAGACGGGTAGATGACAGTCAACCACTCACTGGTTTTTACATGTCCCCAAGTTCTAGCCTGCTGGTGGGGAAGTGTAACAATCCAGCCCTATCTTTCCCTTTAAGATGATCCTTAAAATCTACACCTCACCATTCCTAATACCTCCTTATTTGACTGCATCTTGAATCTCTTTTGTGTCCCTGTGGTGCACCTTAGGACACTTTGGCCAGAATGTTATCGGCACACCCGCCCTTATTCTGGGCGAGGCTTGGAGAACAGCATTTTCTGTTGGGCTCAAGCGGGATCGTATGAACTCGGGCGGACGTGCCGGTAAAATTCCATCATTTGGGGGCGATCCTATCATCTTGCCCTGCCGGGCAATGGGCGGGGCGAGCCGCTAAGATCGTGAGAGAGCCGAGAAATCAGTCTCACCGATCTTACCAGCACCGGATATCCGGCAAGATCAGCCTTGCGCCTGAAAAGGGTGTGAGGCTGATCTCAATATTAAAATACTATTCAAAATAGGATTTAAATATTACAGGTGGGACGCAATTGTCTACTACTAACTACTTATTAACATCCATAAAGGGTAAGGAAGATTATGCATGCAGAAAATGAAATCATCCCTGGATGAAAACTTGTACAAAAATGTCCCATGGTATGTGAGGGTACAGCTACATATCCACAAAATACAACAGGAAAAATCAGTACAAATTGTGCTAAGAGCTGTATCTGGAGATGACAAATCATATATATCAGTAAAACCCCAATGACAATTATGAATTGATTTCATTTATTATTGTCACATGTATTAGTATACAGTGAAAAGTATTGTTTCTTGCGCGCTATACAGACAATGTATACCGCTCTTTGAGAAGGAAAGGACAGAGTGCAGAATGTAGTGTTACAGTCATAGCTAGGGTGTGGAGAAAGATCAACTTGGTGCGAGGTAAGTCCATTCAAATGTCTGATGGCAGCAGGGAAGAAGCTGTTCTTGGGACGTGACCTCAGACTTTTGTATCTTTTTCGTGGCAGAAGAAGGTGGATAAAAGTATATCCGGGTTGCGTGGGTAAGGAGCAGCAATTAAAGTTATTGCCGATTTCAAATGATCGCGAGATATGATTTATGACTCCATTTACTATCTGTTGTTGCTGGTTCTCGATCCTGTGCAGTTCTCCACCATTCATAACAACTTCCACATATGTGTGTCTTTAAAGTAATAAAGGCCTGAATTCTCTGGCCGTTCACACCCTGCTGCTGCTGCCAGCAGTAACAGAGATTTCAGTGCTCAGTCAAATCTCTATTCGTTGCAGCGAGACCAGAGAATCCCAACTGGAGGCGAGGTTGGGCGCCAAGTATCCCAAGGTGCTTTAGAGGAGCATTATGAGACAAAACTTAACACTGAGCCATATAAGGGATATTGGAACAAATAAAGGAGAGGAAATACATGGAGAGACTTAGGGTTTACACTGTTGAAAGGATGACTACCAATGTTTGGGGCAATAGAGATCAGATTGCACATGAGGCCATGTTTTGAGGAGAGCAGAGGTCTCATGGGAATGTAGGGCTGATACAAGTTGCAGAGATAGGAAAGAATGAGGCAATGGAAGGATTTAAAAACAGAGCTGAGAATTTTAAATTTGATGCGTCACTGGACTAGAAGCAAATTTCAGTTAATGGGGTGGTTTTAAAAAGGAAATTGATGCTTCTGGAAGAATCTTCTAATATGGCCAAACAGTTTTCTGTATCTGTAGTGATGTTATGATTTGTGAAAAGGGTAACTTTCAACATATCTTCAACAACAGCTATTGAAGGAATTTCAGGCATTTTAAATGTAAGCAGCTATATTCTGGTACAAGCTTTCTTCCAAGTGAAACATGATGTGCACCTGAAATGTATTTCTCATAGGATACAAGAAGATGTCATTGCTCTGACATTTGCTACATTTTATGTGCCCCTGCCAGGCATGTTTTCAGTGGGACGGCAAATAAAATAGGGCGGGTGCCCACCTCACCACCTTCCCACCCGCCCCTGAGCTCACTCCATAATACAGGGGGCGGGGGGGGGGCGGGGGGGGGGGGGGGGGGGGGTGGTGGTGGTAGGTGCCAAAATCTGCAGCTCACCACCATACTTAAATAAAGAATAAAGGGTCAACTAGGCTTATTACCTGATAATGTACGGCCCATGCCATTAAATGTTTTGCTTCAGCAGTTAGGTGAGACTGGGCAGCCTGATTATTGAAATATATTTTTCAAAGGGTGGGAAGGAAGTGGTGGGGGAGGGAAATGGGGTTATCTTCAGGGTCTGCTTTGCCAATCGAGGGGCAGTTGCCCTAAGATGAAATGTCCCCTTTCTTCCTACCCACTGCAGCGTTAAATTCAACCCCCACTTCCTATCCATCTCCCATTCCGCACCCCAACTCTCTGGCCTGCCAAACGCTCCCTGCCCAAGACTTACCCATCTGTAGGATCCATGAGCCTTTTTCCTCCTCCCCTTGCAGTTCTGGCAGCACTCACTAGCGTATTCTTGGCAACAGCAGGACTGATGGAGCTGCCAGCCCTCAGTGAGGGTTGGAAGTCCCACTTGGCCTTTGTTTAGTCCATATGCAGTGTGTTATGGATGCAGGGATGGTCAGCATGGAGCCAACCTGCTCCACGCTGACTTTGCTTCCAGAATGTTTGGGGGGTTGGGGGGAGGGGTGGGGGAGGTTCGTCCGCCCCACCCACCTCCGGTAATATTCAACCAGTTGACCTGGACTTCACACAGAAGTCAACTTCAGGCCTGTTTTTTGCCTAAAGCTCAAACTCACAGGCAAAATGGGCACAGTGGTGAAGGCAACTCTCGGGAGAAGATTTACAAAAAGACATCATCATCTACACTCCAAGGTTCTATCCAGCTTGGATTAGGATACACTGTTGGGAACCACATGTCAAAACCAGACAGGGATGTGCTTATACAAGATTTCTACCTTGTGGAAAGTGTCTTTCTACCAAGTGAAGGAAGCAAAGAAATGCAGGGAATTATATCCACTGTGGGTGCACCTACATCTTGGGGACTGAAACAGTTCAAGAAGGCAGCTCACCACCATCTTCTGATACACAACTAGGGATGGGCAATAAATGTTGGTCTAGCCAGCAATGCCCACACTCCATAAATAAATAATCTGAAAATATTAGTACTAAAGTACACGGAAAGCGAAATGGAGAGAGAGTTTTGATTGTGACATTATCTCCAGAGAAGAACCAACACACTTGGTGTGTTAGCTTTTATTAGTAGAGGGATTGAGTTTCGGAGCCATGAGGTCATGTTGCAGCTGGACAAAACTCTGGTGCGGCCGCACTTGGAGTATTGCGTACAGTTCTGGTCGCCACATTATCGGAAGGATGTGGAAGCATTGGAAAGGGTGCAAAGGAGATTTACCAGGATGTTGCCTGGTATGGTGGGAAGGTCTTATGAGGAAAGACTGAGGGACTTGAGGCTGTTTTCGTTAGAGAGAAGAAGGTTAAGAGGTGACTTAATAGAGGCATACAAGACGATCAGAGGATTAGATAGGGTGATAGATAGGACAGTGAGAGCCTTTTTCCTCGGATGGTGATGGCTAGCACGAGGGGACATAGCTTTAAATTGAGGGGTGATAGATATAGGACAGATGTCAGAGGTAGGTTCTTTACTCAGAGAGTAGTAAGGGCGTGGTATGCCCTGCCTGCAACAGTAGTGGACTCGCCAACATTAAGGGCATTTAAATGGTCATTGGATAAACATATGGATGATATTGGAATAGTGTAGGTTAGATGGGCTTTAGATTGGTCTCACAGGTCGGCGCAACATCGAGGGCCGAAGGGCCTGTAATGCGCTGTAATGTTCTATGTTCTATAACACAGATTGGATTGTCCAAATAACCTATTTTGGTGCTGAAGTCTATGATATATCAAAGGTAGTCAGTGTATTTCTGACATCAGCAACCTGCACAGATGTATAGGATAAGTGTGGATTTGAATTATCTGCAGTAAATTAATAGACAGAAAATCATGTAAAGCTTACACTCTAATTCCTGAACGGCCTCCTGCTGAAAATAAAAATTACCCCTGTTTCAGGGCTCTATTACCATCTTAATCTTAATCCATTTACTTGCCTATTTTCAGTGATGGTTCATGATTGCCTGGTTTAGACACTAACAACTTGACCATTGTGATAGGTAGTACCGGGCTACAATGATACCAGCAGCAGACTTCATGGCCAAATTCTCCAGTCATTCCCACTGGCAGGATTCTCTGGTCCCATTGGCAGCGCACCACTGCCTGTGGCTTTCCCGCCGGCATGGGGTGGCGTCAATGGGAATTCCCATTGACAGCAGCGGAAACGGGGAATCCCACCACTAGCAAACAACGCGCCACCTCCCGCTGGCAGGAAACACGTGCCTGGAAGGCCGGAGAATTTCGCCCCACATATATGACTTGAAGAATTCAAGTATTTAGGAAGTATGATATTTACAGATGGAAGGTAAAACAAAGAAAGAATAACAAGCATAGTGTTGGGAAAGACTGTATTTAGTAGGAAGAGATGGTTGCTAAGTGGAAAGCTGAGAAAAGAACTCAGGAAGTCACTTGTAAAGACCTTGATTTAGAGCGTTGCTATGTATGGGAGTAAAATTTGGGCCTTATGGAAAGATGAGATCAACTAAATAGCTTTCAAATGTGGGTTTGGAGGCAAATGGAAAGGACTTGTAGGGCAAAAAAAGTAACAAATAATGAAGTACTATGGAAAGTTAATGAACAAAGAAATTGACTGAGAATAATTAGGAACAGGCAAAGTCTGGGCAGGACACATAAGAGGAAACAGACTTGTAAGAGACATTATGGTGGGAAGATTTCAAGAAAAAAGCAGAAGAGGAAAGATAGGAATATCAAAGCTGGATTGCTTGAAAATTGAAATAAGTTATTGGCAAATGGAAAAACTGAAAAGAGGAAAAAACAGGAAAGGGAGAGACATGGAAAGACCACAATGAGCCCTGCCTTTCGACAGAGCACTCATGATGTGGAGATGCCGGCGTTGGACTGGGGTAAACACAGTAAGAAGTCTAACAACACCAGGTTAAAGTCCAACAGGTTTATTTGGTAGCAAACGCCACTAGCTTTCGGAGCACTGCTCCAAGGAACAGCCTGTTCCTAAAGCTAGTGGCGTTTGCTACCAAATAAACCTGTTGGACTTTAACCTGGTGTTGTTAAACTCCTTACTGTGTTTCGACCGAGTAGACGTGATAATGATGATGAAAAGCTCTGAGGCCTAATCCTTGTTGAAATAATTTCACCGGGATTAGGGAGTATTTTATATTATGATCCTCTGGTCATCATAAAAATCAGCTTGGTAGCCTGAATCATTCTTTCCAAGAGCACGTTTTACATTATAGTTTTACAAATTGTAACACATTATTGATTAGTGCTGCAACAGTAGTATTGGGAAGAACCAAGACAATTACAAACTGACTCTAAGAAGTGGTAGTATTAATTCAGAATCAGGATTTGACCTGATGCTAGAAGAACACTCAGTGAGGTTCTCCACCAGGGAGTCTCACTCAACTTTAAATGAGATTCAAATCAGGCCCTGACTCTGGATTACAATATGAAACTCCTTCGCCTCAGCATATTTGCCATCCAGTGACTGTGAATGAATGAACATCTCACCAAAAATGTAAATACAACGCAAGATTAATCATTACAGAGACCAGGCTTGCACACAGTAACTTCTTCTAATATGTAAAATGAGTGTTTGATATGTTTTGTACTTCTAAAGAAACATATCTTAATCACTACAACCGAGAAAGGGTGTGATGTAATAGTCCCATGATTTTCTACTCAGTGTAGAGGATGCATCACTCCAAGGCAAATGTGCGTACTCAACCTTCCAGTGAACACTGTGGGCAGAATTTTCTCTTTTTTTCAGAGCACCAACTCAGGCCAGCAAAGTGGTGTGTAGCCCGTCGGCTGTTCTGCCAGCTATTCCCATCGAATGTTTTGAAAACAAATCCTGGTGGCGACGCTGCACAATATGGGGTGGGCTCAGAATGAATCCATCCTCCTGCAACCTCATCTCCGACAGATCACTACCCAGTACCCAGTATGCAGCACTACAAGGCAGATGTTCATACTCATCCTCCCAGTGAACACTATTGTGTATAGTCTAACCTTCTAATAAAGAACCCACATATTGCTTCACCACAGAGTCATAGAGGTTTACAGCATGGAAACAGGCCCTTTGGCCCAACTTGCCCATGTCGCCCTTTTTCAAAACCCTTGAGCTAGTCCCAATTGACCGCATTTGGCCCATATCCCACTATACCCACCTTACCCATGTAACTCTCTAAATGCTTTTTAAAAGACAAAATTGTACCCACCTCTACCACTACCTCTGGCAGCTTGTTCTAGACATTCACCACCCTCTGCATGGAAAAATTGCCCCTCTCACCTTAAACCTATGCCCTCTAGTTTTAGACTCTCTTACCTTTTGGAAAAGAAATTGACTATCTAGCTGATCTATGCCCCTCATTATTTTATAGACCTCTATAAGATTGCCCCTTAGCCTTCTATGCTCCAGAGCAAAAAGTCCCAGTCTATCCAGCCTCTCCTTATAACTCAAAACCATCAAGTCCTGATAACATCCTAGTAAATCTTTTCTGCATTCTTTCTAGATTAATAATATCCTTTCCATAATAGGGTGACCAGAACTGTACACAGTATTCCAAGTGTGGCCTTACCAATGTCTGGTACATCTTCAACAAGACGTCCCAACTCCTCTATTCAATGTTCTGAACAATGAAACCAAGCATGCTGAATGCCTTCTTCATCATTCTGTCCACCTGTGACTCCACTTTCAAAGAGCTATGAACATGTACCCCTAGATCTTTTTGTTCTGTAACTCGCCCCAACGTCCTACCATTAACAGAGTAAGTCCTGCCCTGGTTTGATCTACCAAAATGCATCACCTCACATTTATCTAAATTAAACTCCATCTGTCATTCATCAGTCCACTGGCCCAATTGATCAAGATCCCATTGCAATCCGAGATAATCCTCTTCACTGTACACCATACCACCAATCTTGGTGTCATCTGCAAACTTACTAACCATGCCTACTAAATTCTCATCCAAATTATTAATATAAATGACAAATAAGAGTGGACCCAGCACCGATCCCTGAGGCACTCCGCTGGTCACAGGCCTCCAGTTTGAAAAACAACCCTCTGCAATCATCCTCTGGCTTTTGTCATCAAGTCAATTTTGTATCCATTTAGATACCTCACCCTGGATCCCGTGAGATTTAACCTTATGCAACAACCTACCATGTGGTACCTTGTCAAAGGCTTTGCTAAAGTCCATGTAGACAACATCAACTGCACTGCCCTCATCTACCTTCTTTGTTACCCCTTCAAAAAACTCAATCAAATTTGTGAGACATGATTTTCCACTCACAAAGCCGTGCTGACTGTCCCTAATCAGTCTTTGCATCTCTAAATGCCTGTAGATCATGTCTCTCAAAATACCTTCCAACAACTTACCCACCACAGATGTGAGGCTCACCGGCCTGTAGTTTCCAGGCTTTTCCCTGCAGCCCTTTTTAAACACCATTTCCCACCCTCTAATCTTCAGGCACCTCACTTGTGACTATCGATGATTCAAATATCTCTGTAAGGGGACCCGCAATTTTCTCCCTTGACTCCCATAACGCCCTGAGATGCACTTCATCAGGTCCCAGGGATTTATCTACCTTGATGTGCTTTAAGATTTCCAGCACCTCCTTCTCTATAATATGTACACTCCTTAAGACATCAGTACTTATTTCCCCAAGTTCCCTAACATTCATGCTTTTCTCAACAGTAAATACCGATGAGAAATATTCATTTAGGATCTCACCCATCTCTTGTGGATCCACACATAGATGAACCTTGTTGATCCTTAAGAGACCCTACTCTTTCCCTAGTTACTCTTTTGGCCTTTATGTATTTGCAGAAGGTCTTTGGATTCTCCTTTGCCTTATCTGCCAAAGCAATCTCGTGTCTCCTTTTTGCCCTCCTGATTTCTCTCTTAACTCTACTCCTACACCCCCTATACTCTTCAAGGGATTCACTTGATCCCAACTACCTATGAATGCCAATCCTTGTTGTATGATTTGTATGCTTTTGTCAAATAGAAGAACATAATAATGTTTAATGCATTGTCTGGTTGAATGTTTTTTTCATCAATCTCAATAAAGGTACCAATAAAATTGCACTGTGCAGTGTAGAAACTCCAGCATGAGTATTTGCACTGGGTGAGCTTTGTTATCAACTGGACCTACATCATAGTTTAAAAGTGTTTGCAAGGAATTATCATTAACTAATAAGATATTAATTTATTAACATAATCTAATAACCAGACTTAACTGTCATATGTGCACAGTTGGATTCTCATGTAAATTTAAATTTTAGGTTTATTTATTAATGCCACAATTAGGCTTACATGAAGCTACCATGAAGTCCCATTGTCACCACACAATCCAACGCCTGTTCGGTTAAACTGAGGGAGAATTTCTTTTTTTAGCATGGCCAATGCACCTAACTAGCACATCTTTCGGACTGTGGGAGGAAACCAGAGCACCCGGGGGAAACCCATGCAGACACAGGGAAAACGTGTAGACTCCGCACAGACAGTGACTCAAGCCGGGAATCGAACCCGGGTCCCTGGTGCTGTGAGGCAACGGTGCTTATCACTGTGCCACCATGTGAATTTCCTTCTTGTGCCTGGTGCACTGACCATGCTTGAGGCTCAAGTGGAAAGGCAAATGTTTTTTGTGTAAAAAGGCAGAGGAAATCCGCTTTAAACCGCATTGAACACTTAAACAGATTCCTTCACTTTCCTCATACTTTGGCTGTGGTTCACCTGCTGAATTGCCACTGACCTTATTTGACTGAGGCGAAAGATCTGAAGTTGGCCCACTACTCTGGCCGGGATCAGCTAGACTCAGTTCAATGAAGTGCCACAGCTGTCAGATTTAGCTGTCTGAGAAGCAAATGAATGTCTCAGATGTTTTTACTGCAGCTTGCTGTCACCTCCTACATTTCACTGGTGTAATGCTAAGCGGAGGATGGTTGGAGCCTGAAATGTGCTACTGCCCAGAGAGACAGTGGTGTCACGCAGCTGGGACTCCTGGGTGGCTTATTGCTCCTCAGCTTCTTAACCAACATCATCTTCTTGCTCGAGTTGTGCTGTCTGCTGCTATGTTGTTACTGCAGGCAGCAAAGTAAAGTAAAAGCTAAGGGTGGATCAGAATTCCTCCACCCCACCCCCTCTCCCAAACCCCCCAGCCATCCCTTGGAATTGAGGAGATTGAGAAGTGGTTGGATGGTTGCAACTTTGTGGTACTTCACAGGGAAGACATGGCGATGGTGCAGATACTCAGTAACATTAAACAAGGGGTTTAATGGTGGGAATGACCCCCGGACAAGCTGCCTGTCATGCACATTACACTCCATGTGTGTGGCCTGATACGATTGAAGTGTAGGAATGAGTCCCAGGTAAGACAGGAGATTTGATTTGATTTGATTTATTATTGTCACATGTATATCGAGAAAAGTATTGTTTCTTGTGCACTATACAAAGCATACCGTTCATAGAGAAAGAAAGGAAAGAGTGAAGAATATAGTGTTACAGTCATAGCTAGGGTGTAGAGAAAGATTAATTTAGTGCGAGGTAGGTCCCCATTCAAAAGTCTGATGACAGCAGGGAAAAAGCTGTTCTTGAGTTGGTTGGTATGTGTCCTCAAACTTTTGTATTGTGGAACATGGACGTCACTGGCTGGGCCAGCATTTATTGCCCATTCCTCGTTGCCCAAGGGCAGTTAAGAGTCAACCACATTGCTGTGGCTCTGGAGTCACATGAGGGCCAGACCAGGTAAGGACGGCGGATTTCCTTCCCTAAAGGACATTAGTGAACCAGATGGGCTTTTCTAACAATCAACAATGGTTTCACGGTCATCAGTAGATTCTTAATTCCAGATCATTTTTATTGAATTCAAACACCACCAGCTGCAGTGACAGGGTTCGAACCCAGTTCCCCAGATCATTAGCCGAGTTTTTGGATCAATAGTCGAGTGATAATACCATAAGACTATCACCTCCCCTACATGAGAGAGTATTAGGACATTAGTGAAGGAAGAGAATTTAGGGTTGTCCATTTGAGTAACTGCCGTGAGCTGGGACGTGTAGCCTTAGAATCACATGCTGTCTTGATCAGAATTCTGGCATTGTTGTTCTTTAAAACTGGCAGTGAGAGAGCTGGCAAGCAGTACCAGTACCACATCCTTCTAGGTGGCACAAGTGATCATTCTGGGTTACTTGATGATACCCACACCTATGGACTTGTCCATCCTGCCTTCAAATTGTCTCAAGTTGTTAAGAACACATTGGAGGGCTTGGAGGTTTGAATGAAGGAAGTTGTTAATTTTTCTTCTCTGGTGTCATGCGTGCTGTCCTCTGGGCACAGTTAATAATCAAGTGATCAGAATTCTGCACAAATGTAATACCAGTATTGCCAATAAATGCTATCAAGTTCTTAGTGAATGAACTGAAAGAATCAAGCACAATTGCACTCTTGCATCTGTGGGGAGAGATTAGAGCCAACGTTCCAAGTCTGGAAACGTTGGCTCTATCCTCTCTCTACAGCTGCTGTTAGACTTGCTGAGATTTTCCAGCATTTTCTGTCTTTGTTTCAGATTCTGCAGTATTTTGCTTTTACATTTTCACTCTTACTGCTTTTTTCCTCATCAACTGTTGAAGAGTGCAAGCTTTAATAGTTTCCTAAAGGCTACACAGAAAATTACTGGTAGTTCAGCTATTTGCACTAGTTATACACCATTTACTGTATAAAGTGGTAGGCAAAGAAGCAAACACAGGAAACCCTGCCATCTTTCTCTAGAGATCTCTGGTGGACGCAATTCGTTTTTTTTTACAAAACTCCAAAAACATTTGTCATTTTGAGGAAATTCTAGTAACACAGTAAATTTGCAAAGAGAGCAGAAACGCTTTGTATCTAAACCTTTGTCCATTTTGTAAACACACACGCACGCACACACACTTGTTGATTTCTGTACAGAGCAAGAGAAAATCTGAGTTAATGGAAATAGATATTCAACTTGCCTTAGTCATTAAAGTGGCTAATCAAACCACCCGAGTTTAACTCTCTCACACTGAAATCAATCAAAACTCAGCCATAATTTAAGTAGCCAAAACCTCAGTCTAGGAGAAGATTAAAATTGTAGTATTATTCAATTGAGTGTTACTGAAAATCATTACAGGAATCTGTTCATTTTGCTGACATCTCATTTGGCATCACAGCGAGGCTTAGGTCTCAATGGATGTGGTTCAGACCACCATTTGTGAATAATCTCATGATTCATTCTTTATTCCATCGAGATCTCTTACAAAGCACTCCATTTTGTCTGCAAACACTTCCATGTGTCCTTGCACTGCTAGTTCAGCCTAGTACAGCACAATACATATCTTGACAATTATGCAAAGAACAGTTAAAAATGTACCCATGGGATACATGCTCATGGGAAATAGAATTACATGGCAGCCTAACAATCAACATACTCCAAAACTAACTCATTGTGTGATGAAAATAAAAGATCTTTCCACATGACAAGTTACCACAAAACATAATTATTATTGAATAACTTAGTGTATGGTCTTCCTGAGAATAAGTAGCATGATCTTATTATCAGCAAACCAACCCCTTGTACCATTTATGTGTGTTCTGGATAGCAAAGAAATACATAAGTTTGAAGGTGAAGATGCTACTTATCAACTGAAAAACTCTCCCAAAGTTTCTGCAACCCTTGATCTTTAACACTATCTTCTTAAAGATATAGAACTCTCTGTAAACCAGTGCAACAACATAACAGCCTGTTATGTAGGAGTTATCTCAGCCGATTGAGTTAAGAAGAACAAAAGAAAACTTTTGAAACTCACCATACATGTGGTGTCAATGTCTGCCAATTTCAATATTATGGAAGACTCTAAGTAGGTGCAGCCTTTACCATCCACCCACTGGGGATTTATAGCCTGACTTCCAGCACACTGATATTCTTGATGTGTTGCACCACTAAGAAGGTTAAATAGTAGCATAATATTCCTACACCCACTAATGGCAAACTCTCTTATCTCCATGAGTGTTTCCAGGATGGGAACACAATCGCATCTACCTCTTGCTGAAAGCTGAGCAAACTTTTCCACTTGGGAAATGAACTTTAAATCTATTTCTGGTAACAAGAGTATGATGTGTTCCTTGCTTTCTGTTTTATTTTGAAATGATCAGTAGCTATTGATTGACAAATGCAGTGTTTGAGAAGATAAGGCCTTTTCAAGTGCTCAGCATTTCCACTCAGATTCGGGTGCATCGCTATTTTTGGAAGGGACAAAAAATATTTGACTGAGCCAAGCCTGATATGTTTTGTTCTATGAATAATGGCCCCAATGACATAATGACCAAAATTTCCATTGAGAATAATGATGAAGTTCTCAGCACCTGAAGTAAATTGGACAGCAACTTCCAGAGTATGCAAATGCACAGGTATTTTTTTATTCATTTGTGGGACATAGGCGTCGCTGGCTGGCCAGCATTTAATATCCATCCCTTGTTGCCCGAGGGCAGTTGAGAGTCAACCACATTGCTAAGGCTCTGGAATCACATGTAGGCCAGACCAGGTAAGGACGGCAGATTTCCTTCCCTAAATGACATTAGTGAACTAGATGGGTTTTTCCGACAATCGGCAATGGATTCATGGTCATCAATAGATTCTTAATTCCATTTTTTTTATTGAATTCAAATTCTACCACCTGCTGTGGTGGGATTCAAACCTGGGTCCCCAGAACACTAGCTCACTTTCTGGATCAATAGGTTAGCAACATTACCACAAGGCCATCGCCGCCCCACAAATAATGGCAGGTAATAGGTAATTGCAGAAACCCAGAGTTTGCGGTCCATTTTATCCTGTTTCTTTGCAAGCTACACAATAACAGCACCTGGCTGTTATAATCAGCACTAAAATCCATGAAGTGGAGTGAGATTGGGATATTTATCCACTCATTATTCCCTAAACATGCCAGAAAATGTGAAGGTGTGTGTAATCAGGTGAAGATGAATTATCAGCAGTGTGTTGAGTCTTAATTACTGTCAGACTTCTGGGGGAGAAATACGTCGGTTTTCCTGCCAGAAACAACACTCTGCCATTCATTTTTGGTTGTTTATGATCCTTGGTACCATAGTTGGTTACCACTATGACTGCTGAGCCATGGATGGTCAGCACTGTGGGTGTTTGTAGATATGTTACTGTTGTCACTGTTGGGGTTAGGGTTGGGCTGTTCTACCTGTTGATATTGTTGTGTGGTACACTCCAGTTGGCTCCGCCTACCTGGGGAAGTATAAAGGTCACTGCACTGCCTGGTGACCCTTTAGTCTGGGATTGTATTGTATATAGTGTGCTCCATTCTTGTTAGTAATAAAAGCCTTTATTTCCCGGGTACAATCTAGCCTCCCGAGTGATTTAATCACGCATCAATTTTATTACTAACAAAATTTTGAAAAAAAAACCATGGAGCAAATGTTGAAACCCGAGCGGCTTACTTTAGATCCACGTGCGGCAGGAGCGTCGAACACATTCGACCATTGGTTAAAAAGTGTTTTCAAGACTACAGCGATGCCTCAACAGCCATTCAAAACGACACCGATAGACTGCGGGTCCTCCACGCGAGGGTAAGCGACACCATATACTCATCAATCCGCGATGCCCAAGACTACATAGGGGCCATCGAACTACTTAAGAAACGGTACAACAAACCGCCAAACGAGATCCATGCTCGACACCTTCTAGCCACTCGACGGCGGCAGCCCGGCGAAACGACAGAACAGTACCTGTGTGAACTTCAGCAGCTAGCCAGAGCCTGCAACTGCAAGCCAGTGTCGGCGGCCCAGTATACGAACGACTTGATCCGAGATGCATTCGTGGCGGGAATCGGCTCGTCGTATATTCGCCTTCGGCTGCTAGAGCAAGGTAATCTAGACCTCGCTAAGACAGTAGAATTGGCTGACGCTATGGAAACGGCCTCCAGAAGTCTAGAAACGTACCCCACCGACCACGTGGGAACATCGTGGCAAGTACAGCCACCGACTCTACTTTATTCAGCGGCTCTGAAAAACTGCGCGATTGTGTTTCCAACCTCGGACCTGACGACGGCGGCAGCTCCAGGAGGCCCGCGGTGTTACTTCTGTGGATTGGCGAAACACCCTCGGCTGCGATGTCCAGCTAGAACGGTATTGTGCTCCGCGTGTGGAAAGAAAGGGCATTAGGCCAAAGTCTGCAGGACCAAACCACTCTCCAAACATAGCAGCACGGCGTGTGTTTCTCCAGAGCCTGTCTCCTTATCTCCAGCGTCTTCGAGGTCTTCCACCACATGCGATTCCAGAGCGCCGCCATTCCTGACGACGGAGACGCAAGACACGTGCAACCTGCAGGGGCCGCCACTTTTAGCGCCACCGACCACGTGCGATCCATGGGCGCAGCCATTTTGGTCGGCACTGACCGCAGACGACCAGCAGGGGTCATCATCATCAACCATCTCAGCTGCCTGCAGTTGCACCGAAGACCCAATGGTGGCATCAATCATCCTGGACCAGGCCAAGCCTCACAGACTCGACAAGTCCATGATGGGCATAGAGGTAAATGGACGCCAAATTCATTGTTTGTTTGACAGCGGGAGCACGGAGAGCTTCATTCACCCTGACACCGTGAAACGGTGCGGTCTCCGAGTACGGACTGTCAGACAGACAATTTTGATGGCGTCGAGGTCCCGGTCTGTTACCGTGCTAGGGAGCTGCGTGGTCAACCTGACGGTGCGGGGCACGGTTTACGAGAACTTCAGGCTCCTCATGTTACCGCACCTTTGCACTCCGATGCTCCTGGGACTAGACTTTATGGTCCACCTGAGGAGTGTAACCCTGCAGTACGATGGGCCACTCCCTCCACTTTCAGTGGGAGCACAGCAGCCTCCAAATTGTCCAGCACGCTCCACGTGTAGCCTCTCGACACTCAGAATCACCCCACCATCTTTATTCGAGAATCTCGTGCCAGGCTGCAAGCCCATCGCAACCAAGAGCAGGCGTTACAGCGCTGAGGATCGGATCTTTATTCGATCTGAAGTTCAGCGGCTCCTCAGGGAAGGGATCATCCAACCTAGCTCTAGTCCATGGAGAGCGCAAGTAGTGGTGGTTAAAACTGGAAACAAACCCCGGATGGTCATAGAATATAGTCAGACCATTAATAGATATACGCAGCTGGATGTGTATCCTCTCCCGCGCATATCTGACATGGTCAACCAGATTGCGCAGTACCGGGTGTTCTCCACCATTGACTTGAAGTCAGCTTACCACCAGCTCCCCATTCGCCCAGAGGACCGAAAATACATGGCCTTTGAGGCGGATGGTCGTCTTTATCACTTTTTAAGGGTCCCCTTTGGCGTCACGAATGGGGTCTCGGTCTTCCAGCGTGCAATGGACCGAATGGTGGACCAGAACGGGCTGCGGGCTACCTTCCCGTACCTGGATAACGTCACTATCTGCGGCCATGACCAGCAGGACCACGATGCCAATCTCCTTAGATTTTTACGCACTGCGTCTCGCCTGAATCTGACCTACAACAGGGAGAAGTGCGTATTTTACAAGTGCCGCCTAGCAATTCTCGGATACGTGGTTGAAAACGGGGTCCTTGGCCCTGATCCAGACCGTATGCGTCCCCTCCTTGAACTTCCCCTGCCCACTAGCATCAAAGCACTGAGAAGATGCTTAGGCTTCTTTTCATACTATGCACAGTGGGTTCCCAATTATGCGGACAAAGCCCGTCCGCTCATCAAGTCTACCTCCTTTTTCCTAGCAACAGAGGCTCGCTTAGCCTTTGAAGGGATAAAAGCCGACATCGCGAAAGCCACGATGCACGCTGTTGATGAGTCCATCCCCTTTCAGGTGGAGAGTGATGCATCTGATTTCGCCCTGGCCGCCACACTTAACCAGGCGGGCAGGCCCGTCGCTTTTTTCTCTCGCACCCTCCAAGGCCCTGAAATTCGGCACTCTGCGGTGGAAAAAGAGGCCAAGGCCATTGTGGAGGCCGTTCGGTATTGGCGCCATTACTTGGCGGGAAAACGATTCACCCTGCTCACGGACCAGCGGTCCGTGGCGTTCATGTTCAACAACACGTTAAGGGGTAAGATCAAAAATGATAAAATCTTGAGGTGGAGAATCGAACTCTCCACCTACAACTATGTTATCATGTACCGTCCAGGGAAGCTCAATGAGCCCTCAGACGCCCTGTCGTGTGGAACATGTGCAAGTGTGCAGGAGAATCGATTACAGGCCCTCCACAATGATCTCTGCCATCCAGGGGTCACTCGGCTCTTCCATTTCGTAAAGGCTCGGAATCTACCCTACTCAGTGGAGGATGTCAGGTCCATAACCCGAAGCTGCCAGGTATGTGCTGAATGCAAACTGCACTTCTACCGACCTGACAGGGCACACCTCATTAAGGCCACTCGCCCTCTTGAAAGACTGAGTGTGGACTTCAAGGGCCCCTCCCTTCGACAGATCGGAAAGTGTACTTCCTCAATGTGATTGACGAGTACTCACGATTCCCTTTTGTCATTCCCTGTTCTGATACGACCGCTGCTACGGTTATCAAAGCTTTACGGGATCTTTTCACCCTGTTCGGTTACCCCAGCTATATCCACAGTGATAGGGGCTCGTCATTCATGAGTGACGACTTGAGGCAATACCTGCTCTCAAAAGGGATTGCCTCAAGTAGAACTACGAGTTACAACCCTAGGGGTAACGGACAGGTTGAACGAGAAAATGCTACAGTCTGGAAGGCTGTCTTACTGGCGTTGAGGTCTAAAGGTCTTCCAGTCTCCCGTTGGCAAGAGGTACTCTCTGATGCGCTCCATTCCATCCGCTCACTCCTGTGTATGGCAACCAACGCTACTCCACATGAGAGGATGTTTTCCTTCCCTAGGAAGTCTTCCTCTGGAACCTCATTACCGTCTTGGTTGACGTACTCAGGACCTGTCATAGAAATCATAGAAACCCTACAGTGCAGAAGGAGGCCATTCGGCCCATCGAGTCTGCACCGACCACAATCCCACCCAGGCCCTACCCCCACATATTTTACCCGCTAATCCCTCTAACCTACACATCCCAGGACTCTAAGGGGCAATTTTTTAACCTGGCCAATCAACCTAACCCGCACATCTTTGGACTGTGGGAGGAAACCGGAGCACCCGGAGGAAACCCACGCAGACACAAGGAGAATGTGCAAACTCCACACAGACAGTGACCCGAGCCGGGAATCGAACCCGGGACCCTGGAGCTGTGAAGCAGCAGTGCTAACCACTGTGCTACCGTGTCCTCCTGCGGCGGCATGTTAGGACCCGCAAGACCGACCCTTTGGTTGAACAGGTCCGTCTCCTCCACGCCAACCCTCAATATGCCTATGTGGCATATCCTGACGGGCGAGAGGACACGGTCTCTATTAGAGATCTGGCGCCTGCAGGGGACTTGGCTACCCCAGTCGCTCCCACACCCCTAGTTAAGGACCCCCCGACCCTTATCTCCCCTCCTGACACGGCGCGGGCAGTATCGGGACCACCACTTAATCCTCTTACTCCCGTGTACAGCTTGCCTGAGTCCAGGAGATTGTCGCCACCTCGAGGCGTCCTCGAGTCCAGCAGATTGTCGCCACCTCATGGTCCACCTGTCCGTGAGGAACTGGAGGAGTCACTGGACACCGCCTTGGAGAGAAGGTCACCACGGTTACCAGAACCGGCGTTACCACCAGTGTTGAGGAGGTTGCAGAGACGGTGCGGTCCTCCAATACGACTGAACTTGTGAATATATGAACAGTTGTTCTGTTTTTTTTTGCCCCGCCAGCTTTTGTTTTAAAGGAGGGGTGAATGTGGTGAACCATAGTTGGTTACCACTATGAGTGCTGAGCCATGGATGGTCAGCACTATGGGTGTTTGTAGATATGTTACTGTTGTCACTGTTGGGGTTAGGGTTGGGCTGTTCTACCTGTTGATATTGTTCTGTGGTACACTCCAGTTGGCTCCGCCTACCTGGGGAAGTATACAGGTCACTGCACTGCCTGGTGACCCTTTAGTCTGGGATTGTATTGTATACAGTGTACTCCATTCTTGTTAGTAATAAAAGCCTTTATTTCCCGGGTACGATCTAGCCTCCCGAGTGATTTAATCGCGCATCAGTACCTACAAATCTGATGCTTTGGAAAAAGATATAAGATAAGATAAGTGAGAAGCAACAAGTGAATGCCCAAGATTTCACCAGAAGAAAACTGTTTGCACATGTGCCAGACCCAGTCAAGGAACTGTCAAGCTAGTGGTAACTCTTCACTGGTTTATGTGTCTGTAAAGATATTGTTGGGTAAATGAGTATTGGTAAATTGAATCATCTTCCTGTGTTTATATTGAGATCTTTCCAAACATTTTATCTGGTTTTAATAAATATTTTATTATTTGTGTCAAAAGTTCAGCAGCAAACTCCTATGAATTTGTTCAGTAGTTTTCCTCTATGGTTTCTAATAAAAGGTTAGGATCAATCAAGCCAGGTTTTACTCCAGGATCTAACTTGTCCAGCAGTAACATCAGCTGGGATCATAACAATAAACATAAATAATTTGGGTATTGGAATACAGAGTAAACTTTAAAAATTACCTAGGATATCAAACATGGAAGTGTGGCAAACAGTGAGGTTGATATCACTTGACGTAGGACATGGCAGAATGGACAGACAATTGGTAGATGAGATTTAATACAGAGAAGTGTGAGGTGATGCATTTTGGCAGGAGGGATAGGAAGGGAAAGTTTCATTTAATGGTTCAGTTCTAAAATGTTTGCAGATACAGAATGGATTCAGGTGCATAGATCATTAATGGCAGGAGTACATACTGCGAGAGTAGTTTGCAAAGCACATGGGAACTTGGGCTTCATAAATAAAGGCATTAAGTACGTAAGCACAGATGTTAACACATATACTCAACATTGTTGCCCCATGATGGGTTTACTCAATTCTGTAAAGCAAAAATCTATAAAAAAGAATTTTAATTCCTTTCTTATGTCTCTGCAATATGGACAAGATATCCGCTGTGGAAAATGAATATAAGTCCACCCAGAACCCATGAAGGTATAAGGCAACATTCATCGAAAAAGGAATTGGTAACACTGTTGGAGCCTCAAACTTTGCTTCCCTACCACCACAGTGTAATATTGCACACAATTGATTGTTTGAGGTTTTCAGCGGTAACAAAACGCTTATTATTCATGACAAAAACCAGATCTAACTGAGAAGCCACGTTCCTGTTCTTCCATTTTAATATGGAGTATAACATCCTTGTGTCTCGCTCTTTTGTTAAGTATGCTTTTTTTGCCTTTTGAACCCTTGTTTAGCTTGAAATTTTATTCTTTGATTTTATTTAGCTCTTCTTTTGTATCAAATTGTTGTTCTGACTGATTTTGTTATGCATTCATTAAATTGATCGTAATAAATCCAGACTGACGGGGTATTGTGCGAAGGAGTGTTGGAAGGAGCATGCTGGAAACTTCTTTGTTGCACTATTCAGCAAGGTTTATAAATGGTTAACCAGTGTAAAACAGGTGTCAGCTTGCTTAAATAGGTACATTTGATTCTTACAAAGTCATCTGACACTGGTAGTGAAATTTAGGTACAAATAGTCCAGAGTAGGAGCCACTCATGCTCCACCGAGTTGTATCAGTTATTGTGTGGCCTATCCAGTGATTAAAATAATGGCCTTAGATATTATTCTTTAGAAATAGGACTGAATTAAATTCAATTGACTAAAATACTAGGTAAGGTATTATTAAGATTGCCGTTCAATTTCTAAAACTACACTAAAGAAACCAAAAGGCCATATTAAGATTAAACACCATTGTACATCATAGGCACATTTAAATAGATTTACGCAACAATTGGTGCATAGTCATTCAACGTACCCCATTATTGAATTCGGAAACCTCACCGGGGAGTGATTATCTTTTTTGCTGTGTTCACTGAAGGACTTTTCATGTCAGTGAGAGAAAAGAGATAGAAGGAGACCCTGAAGGAGTGGTTTTTCTTTCCGAGGAATTTATAGATTGAGAACTTTCTTTTGGACATTGAGAGAACAACAGCCATTTTTACCTCAATAAAGGTTTTGGAAACATAAATCTGTCAAATTCAGAACTGGAATCACCGCACACCCCGTCCCCCCTCCCCCCAACCTACTCCCTCCCCACGAAGGGACAAGCTCCATAAGACACCATGGTATTATCTGTAGCTTCAAAGATGACCAGAAGTCTGAGGCTTGTATTGGTATCCAGACAATAATTGGACTGCCATTTTACAGTCCATCATGCTGAAATACTCTGCAGGGGTTATAGGATAATCGTTGAAGAACAGTTTCCAATTTATACAATTCTCTAAACCTTACTTGCTGTTGGCAGAAAACTAGATTAAAGTGTGTAGTGGATTAAGAAGGACCTTTCCACCTCAAAATTGTCTGAAGTTTCTCAAATGTACTAAATTACAACTAGAGACACTCAAGGACTTCAGACATATCATGGGAGGCCAGATCAGTGTTATTACTTCAAATAGGAAGTACAATGGTGCTCGCTGTCGCAATTACCAGCACAATGAAGAGTCTCTATACAGCCAAATGTCTGCCTAGGTTGATATCCGAAATAGATGCTTCATAATCCTACCAGCACAATCAATTTAATTCAAATTAGATTGTCTATTTGAACACTCATGGTGGGTACACTACTTGCTTATTAATAATCATACAGAAATGAATAATCAACAGTTTAAAATAAAAACTACATGAAGACACAAGCAATGTAAAATCTTGTGTTACCACAATTCAGAGCCATCTTATCTCGAGACGCATTCCTCTTCTAGGTGAGAGGGCTGGAAGAGGGGGTTAGACAGGTGAAAACTTTCCAGAGAACAATCCCAGAGATGTGAGGAGCAATGGACACACACAGAATCATTCAGTCCCTGGTAACATTGCAGCGAAGGCATTACCTACTTGTCTTTCCTCGCCTTCTGTGATCTTCATCTTGTTGAGTGGGCCTGTATTTTCCATCATGGGAGAAGATACAGACGAGCTGTCACTGATTCTGACACAGAATAAATCCAGCACATCACCTTCGGTTCTGGATTTTCCATAATGACTATGGACCTCGCCTGGAGGCTGGCCAATGCTGCCCCATCTGCCTCGGAGTTGGATGCCATTGGTGTTGCATGAGGCCAAGTCCAGGAACTCTGGTGAGTTGGATCACTGAACTATGGAGGAGAGGTTTTGCAAGGCACCCTAGCTCTTCCTGTCCTGGTGGTGTCCCTCAAGGTGATTGCAGGAAGAGAGGATGTTCCGTCAGCGGTCTAGACGGTTCAGTTCCTCATCTGTCTTGGTGGCCTCCAACGTGGCTATATGACTTTGAATGAGCATTGCACCAGTGGAGAGCCAGCATTGTCCCCAATGCCAGCATGCAAAGCAGACTGCAATCTAGACAAATTTAACTTAAAACACACTATGAGCAAATCTGCACTAAGTTGCAGAACATATTGAAATCCTGAAAACCAGGACTCATCACATCATGCATTACATATAATTACATGGAATTTACAAAACTGAAAACAGCCCACTCACAAGGCTTAACAAGTCGACAGCTATTACACAAACCTACTCTCATTACTTCATCTCACCTGTTACCACCAGGGGAGTTCTTTTTCATGGGACACTGGCATCAGTTTTGGGGCAGGGGGGACCTATACCGTTGGGATGGTCTCCACCTGGACCGAGCTGGGATCAGTGTTCTGGCGAAGAGAGTAAATAGGGTGGTCAATAGGGAATTAAAGGTGCTATATTTAAATGCCCGCAGTGTCCGGAACAAGATAGATGAGCTTGTGGCCCAGATTGTGACTGGCAGGTATGATGTGGTAGGCATCACAGAGACGTGGTTGCAGGGGGTTCAGGACTGGCAGTTAAACATCCAGGGATTCACAACCTATCGAAAAGACAGAGGGGTGGGTAGAGGGGGCGGGGTTGCCTTGTTAATTAGAAATGAAATTAAATCAATAGCACTAAACGACATAGGGTCAGACGATGTGGAGTCTGTGTGGGTAGAGTTGAGGAACCACAAAGGCAAAAAAACCATAATGGGAGTTATGTACAGGCCTCCTGACAGTGGTCAGGACCAGGGGCACAAAATGCACCACGAAATAGAAAGGGCATGTCAGAAAGGCAAGGTCACAGTGATCATGGGGGATTTCAATATGCAGGTGGACTGGGTAAATAATGTTGCCAGTGGACCCAAAGAAAGGGAATTCATTGAATGTTTACAGGATGGCTTTTTGGAACAGCTTGTGATGGAGCCCACGAGGGAACAGGCTATTCTGGACTTAGTGTTATGTAATGAGCCAGACGTGATAAAAGATCTTAAAGTAAGGGAACACTTAGGAAGCAGTGATCATAATATGGTAGAATTCAGTCTGCAATTTGAAAGAAGGAAGGCAGAATCAGATGTGAAGGTTCTACAGTTAAATAAAGGTAATTACAGGCGCATGAGGGAGGAACTGACAAAAATCGACTGGAAGCAGAGCCTAATGGGAAAGACAGTAGAACAGCAATGGCAGGAGTTTCTGGGAGTAATTGAGGACACAGTGCAGAGGTTCATCCCAAACAAAAGAAAGGTTATCAGAGGGGGGATTAGGCAGCCATGGCTGACAAAGGAAGTCAGGGAATGCATCAAGGCAAAAGAGAGAGCCTATAATGTGGCAAAGAGTAGTGGGAAGTCAGAAGATTGGGAAGGCTATAAAAACAAACAGAGGATAACAAAGAGAGAAATAAGGAAGGAGAGGATCAAATATGAAGGTAGGCTAGCCAGTAACATTAGGAATGATAGTAAAAGTTTCTTTAAATACATTAAAAACAAACGGGAGGCAAAAGTAGACATTGGGCCGCTCCAAAATGACGCTGGTAATCTAGTGATGGGAGACAAGGAAATAGCTGAGGAACTTAATAAGTACTTTGCGTCAGTCTTCACAGTAGAAGACATGAGTAATATCCCAACAATTCAGGAAAGTCAGGGGGCAGAGTTGAATATGGTTGCCATCACAAAGGAGAAAGTGCTAGAGAAACTAAAAGGTCTGAAAATTGATAAATCTCCGGGCCCAGATGGGCTACATCCTAGAGTTCTAAAGGAGATAGCTGAAGAAATAGTGGAGGCGTTAGTTATGATCTTTCAAAAGTCACTGGAGTCAGGGAAAGTCCCAGAGGATTGGAAAATCGCTGTTGTAACCCCACTGTTCAAGAAGGGAACAAGAAAAAAGATGGAAAATTATAGGCCAATTAGCCTAACCTCAGTTGTTGGCAAAATTCTAGAATCCATCGTTAAGGATGAGATTTCTAAATTCTTGGAAGTGCAGGGTCGGATTAAGACAAGTCAGCATGGATTTAGTAAGGGGAGGTCGTGCCTGACAAACCTGTTAGAGTTCTTTGAAGAGATAACAAATAGGTTAGACCAAGGAGAGCCAATGGATGTTATCTATCTTGACTTCCAAAAGGCCTTTGACAAGGTGCCTCACGGGAGACTGCTGAGTAAAATAAGGGCCCATGGTATTCGAGGCAAGGTACTAACATGGATTGACGATTGGCTGTCAGACAGAAGGCAGAGAGTTGGGATAAAAGGTTCTTTCTCAGAATGGCAACCGGTGACAAGTGGTGTCCCGCAGGGTTCAGTGTTGGGGCCACAGCTGTTCTCTTTATATATTAACGATCTAGATGACGGGACTGGGAGCATTCTGGCCAAGTTTGCCGATGATACAAAGATAGGTGGAGGGGCAGGTAGTATTGAGGAGGTGGGGAGGCTGCAGAAAGATTTAGACAGTTTAGGAGAGTGGTCCAAGAAGTGGCTGATGAAATTCAACGTGGGCAAGTGCGAGGTCGTACACTTTGGAAAAAAGAATAGAGGCATGGACTATTTTCTAAACAGTGACAAAATTCATAATGCTAAAGTGCAAAGGGACTTGGGAGTCCTAGTCCAGGATTCTCTAAAGGTAAACTTGCAGGTTGAGTCCGTAATTAAGAAAGCAAATGTAATGTTGTCATTTATCTCAAGAGGCTTGGAATACAAAAGCAGGGATGTACTTCTGAGGCTTTATAAAGCACTGGTTAGGCCCCATTTGGAGTACTGTGAGCAATTTTGGGCCCCACACCTCAGGAAGGACATACTGGCACTGGAGCGGGTCCAGCGGAGATTCACACGGATGATCCCAGGAATGGTAGGCCTGACATACGATGAACGTCTGAGGATCGTGGGATTATATTCATTGGAGTTTAGGAGGTTGAGGGGAGATCTGATAGAAACTTACAAGATAATGAACGGCTTAGATAGGATGGACGTAGGGAAGTTGTTTCCATTAACAGGGGAGACTAGGACGCGGGGGCACAGCCTTAGAATAAAAGGGAGTCACTTTAGAACAGAGATGAGGAGAAATTTCTTCAGCCAGAGAGTGGTGGGTCTGTGGAATTCATTGCCACAGAGGGCTGTGGAGGCCGAGACGTTGAGCGTCTTCAAGACAGAAATTGATAAATTCTTGATTTCTCGAGGAATTAAGGGCTATGGGGAGAGAGCGGGTAAATGGAGTTGAAATCAACCATGATTGAATGGTGGAGTGGACTCGATGGGCCGAATGGCCTTACTTCCGCTCCTATGTCTTATGGTCTTATGGTCTTATGGACTTTAAACTAGAGACTGGGGGGGAAGGGAAAGTCAGGGAACCAAGAGGTGAAGGAATCAGTGGGAAGCGTAGCTGCTTAGGATTACAAAAAATCACGAAAAGACAGCGCTCAGGAGAGGTTACGATAGTCCCCATCTCACAAAATATGACACAGTGTCTGGAAAGGCTCAGTAGACCAAGGTCCACCACACTACGAAAACAAAAAGGGACGGTCAATAGGGAATTAAAGGTGCTATATTTAAATGCCCGCAGTGTCCGGAACAAGGTAGATGAGCTTGTGGCCCAGATTGTGACTGGCAGGTATGATGTGGTAGGCATCACAGAGATGTGGTTGCAGGGGGTTCAGGACTGGCAGTTAAACATCCAGGGATTCACAACCTATCGAAAAGACAGAGAGGTGGGTAGAGGGGGCGGGGTTGCCTTGTTAATTAGAAATGAAATTAAATCAATAGCACTAAATGACATAGGGTCAGACGATGTGGAGTCTGTGTGGGTAGAGTTGAGGAACCACAAAGGCAAAAAAAACCATAATGGGAGTTATGTACAGGCCTCCTGACAGTGGTCAGGACCAGGGGCACAAAATGCACCACGAAATAGAAAGGGCATGTCAGAAAGGCAAGGTCACAGTGATCATGGGGGATTTCAATATGCAGGTGGACTGGGTAAATAATGTTGCCAGTGGACCCAAAGAAAGGGAATTCATTGAATGTTTACAGGATGGCTTTTTGGAACAGCTTGTGATGGAGTCCACGAGGGAACAGGCTATTCTGGACTTAGTGTTATGTAATGAGCCAGACGTGATAAAAGATCTTAAAGTAAGGGAACACTTAGGAAGCAGTGATCATAATATGGTAGAATTCAGTCTGCAATTTGAAAGAAGGAAGGCAGAATCAGATGTGAAGGTTCTACAGTTAAATAAAGGTAATTACAGGCGCATGAGGGAGGAACTGACAAAAATCGACTGGAAGCAGAGCCTAGTGGGAAAGACAGTAGAACTGCAATGGCAGGAGTTTCTGGGAGTAATTGAGGACACAGTGCAGAGGTTCATCCCAAACAAAAGAAAGGTTATCAGAGGGGGGATTAGGCAGCCATGGCTGACAAAGGAAGTCAGGGAATGCATCAAGGCAAAAGAGAGAGCCTATAATGTGGCAAAGAGTAGTGGGAAGTCAGAAGATTGGGAAGGCTATAAAAACAAACAGAGGATAACAAAGAGAGAAATAAGGAAGGAGAGGATCAAATATGAAGGTAGGCTAGCCAGTAACATTAGGAATGATAGTAAAAGTTTCTTTAAATACATTAAAAACAAACGGGAGGCAAAAGTAGACATTGGGCCGCTCCAAAATGACGCTGGTAATCTAGTGATGGGAGACAAGGAAATAGCTGAGGAACTTAATAAGTACTTTGCGTCAGTCTTCACAGTAGAAGACATGAGTAATATCCCAACAATTCAGGAAAGTCAGGGGGCAGAGTTGAATATGGTTGCCATCACAAAGGAGAAAGTGCTAGAGAAACTAAAAGGTCTGAAAATTGATAAATCTCCAGGCCCAGATGGGCTACATCCTAGAGTTCTAAAGGAGATAGCTGAAGAAATAGTGGAGGCGTTAGTTATGATCTTTCAAAAGTCACTGGAGTCAGGGAAAGTCCCAGAGGATTGGAAAATCGCTGTTGTAACCCCACTGTTCAAGAAGGGAACAAGAAAAAAGATGGAAAATTATAGGCCAATTAGCCTAACCTCAGTTGTTGGCAAAATTCTGGAATCCATCGTTAAGGATGAGATTTCTAACTTCTTGGAAGTGCAGGGTCGGATTAGGACAAGTCAGCATGGATTTAGTAAGGGGAGGTCGTGCCTGACAAACCTGTTAGAGTTCTTTGAAGAGATAACAAATAGGTTAGACCAAGGAGAGCCAATGGATGTTATCTATCTTGACTTCCAAAAGGCCTTTGACAAGGTGCCTCACGGGAGACTGCTGAGTAAAATAAGGGCCCATGGTATTCGAGGCAAGGTACTAACATGGATTGACGATTGGCTGTCAGACAGAAGGCAGAGAGTTGGGATAAAAGGTTCTTTCTCAGAATGGCAACCGGTGACAAGTGGTGTCCCGCAGGGTTCAGTGTTGGGGCCACAGCTGTTCTCTTTATATATTAATGATCTAGATGATGGGACTGGGAGCATTCTGGCCAAGTTTGCCGATGATACAAAGATAGGTGGAGGGGCAGGTAGTATTGAGGAGGTGGGGAGGCTGCAAAAAGATTTAGACAGTTTAGGAGAGTGGTCCAAGAAGTGGCTGATGAAATTCAACGTGGGCAAGTGCGAGGTCGTACACTTTGGAAAAAAGAATAGAGGCATGGACTATTTTCTAAACGGTGACAAAATTCATAATGCTAAAGTGCAAAGGGATTTGGGAGTCCTAGTCCAGGATTCTCTAAAGGTAAACTTGCAGGTTGAGTCCGTAATTAAGAAAGCAAATGTAATGTTGTCATTTATCTCAAGAGGCTTGGAATACAAAAGCAGGGATGTACTTCTGAGGCTTTATAAAGCACTGGTTAGGCCCCATTTGGAGTACTGTGAGCAATTTTGGGCCCCACACCTCAGGAAGGACATACTGGCACTGGAGCGGGTCCAGCGGAGATTCACACGGATGATCCCAGGAATGGTAGGCCTGACATACGATGAACGTCTGAGGATCGTGGGATTATATTCATTGGAGTTTAGGAGGTTGAGGGGAGATCTGATAGAAACTTACAAGATAATGAACGGCTTAGATAGGATGGACGTAGGGAAGTTGTTTCCATTAACAGGGGAGACTAGGACGCAGGGGCACAGCCTTAGAATAAAAGGGAGTCACTTTAGAACAGAGATGAGGAGAAATTTCTTCAGCCAGAGAGTGGTGGGTCTGTGGAATTCATTGCCACAGAGGGCTGTGGAGGCCGAGACGTTGAGCGTCTTCAAGACAGAAATTGATAAATTCTTGATTTCTCGAGGAATTAAGGGCTATGGGGAGAGAGCGGGTAAATGGAGTTGAAATCAACCATGATTGAATGATGGAGTGGACTCGATGGGCCGAATGGCCTTACTTCCGCTCCTATGTCTTATGGTCTTATGGTCTTATGGGTAACAGGGGTAAACTGACAAATTCCTTTGACCCGCTCCTCAGTTGATTATAACATAATTTGAATTGAAAAGGAAGGTGATATTGCCAATTTAATATACACTTAACTATGTGAATCTCAGTGCAAGAAATAAGTTTAAAGTTTATTTATTAGTGTCACAAGTGGACTTACATTAACACTGCAATGAAGTTAATGTGAAAATCTCCCAGTCGCTGCTTTCCGCCGCGTGTTTGGGTACACCGAGGGAGAATTTAGCCTGGCCAATGCACCTAACCAACACTAGCGAAGGGACATATATGATCCAATCTCCAGCTTCTAGTGAATCAAAATGTTGGCTATATTCATGCTGCATAGATGCTATCAGACCTGCAGAGATTTTCCAACATTTTCTGTTTTTGTAACCAGCACATCTTTCGGACTGTGAGAGGAAACCGGAGTGCCTGGAGGAAACCCATGCAGACACGGGGAGAATGTGCAGTCTTCACACAGACAGTGACCCAAGCCGGGAATGGAACCTGGGTCCCTGGCGCTGTGAGGTAGCAGTGCTAACCACTGTGCCACCGTACTGCCCTGTTCCTTAAGTTAACTTAAGTCCCTTAAGACAGCTGGTTCCTTAAGTTAACAAATTTAAAAACTCACTCGGGTGAAGATTTAGAAATTGACAAAAAGTTTAAAATATATCCAACCACCCATAAATGCAAAAGCAAAACACACATAATGCAGCATCCACACCCCCAACCCCAGCAACACAAACATGCAAAAAAGAAATAAAACTCCACTGAGTATCAGATTCTTAAAAACTCGAACAAATGACAAGTAAAGTCAAGGAAATAAAAATACTTGTAGATTGTCAAGAGGCTTGTTTACAGATCTAGCCTCCCTTTCCAAAGTAGCTGCTGCTACTTGGGGTTTCTCTCTGGTGACAGTGGTATTGATTTGGAATTCTCCTTTGAGAACTTTTGGTTTGCAGCGATGAGTGGGTTTACAATTAACAAGCAACTCAGCTTTGATGAGAGAGGTCTCAGAAGAAAGAGAGATGGGTACAGCAGTCCTACAGAGGTTTACAGCATGGAAATAGGCCTTTCGGCCCAACTTGTCCATGCCGCCCCTTTTTTTTTTACCACTAAGCTAGTCCTAGTTGCCTGAATTTGGCCGGTATCCCTCTATATCCATCTTACCCGTGTACCTGTCTCTACTACTATGTCTGGCAACTTGTTCCAGACACTCACCACCCTCTGTGTGAAAAGATTGCCCCTCTGGACCCTTCTGTATTTCTCCTCTCTCACCTTAAACCTATGCCCTCTAGTTTTAGACTCCCCTACCTTTAGGAAAAGATGTTGATTATCTAGCTGATCTGTGCCCCTCATTATTTTGTAGACCTTTACAAAAGTCGCCCCTGTGGCAGTCTCTATCTGACTGTTTATAAATGCAGTATTTGTTTTATATCCAAGAGCTGGATCATATGACCTCACTCTGAGAACTCCATTAACTCTCTCCATGTAAGGACTGTGCGCTTTGCAAATGCAGCAAAATACATTTGTATGTTCAGTTGATGACTTCATAAAGTAATATACATACAGTCAATGAAATTATAAATTAATATTTTATATAACACACCTCCATAACACACACCATCAAAAGATGCTTCTAATCCTTTCTACCTCATTTAATTGTCCATCTTCCCTTTAAATACATCGATCTGTCCCTCTGGTTTCAAGATCCACATTCTTACTATAATTCCTTCTGAATTACTTACTGGACATTCAGGAGTTGCTGGCCCAAATGCATCATTTTTACTCACATTGATCATGTTACACTAGAAGCTGGAGATTGGATCATACATGTCTTTGAAGTTGCTGGATCCCTCATTCCCTAGTTGCAAATCCTGCTATTTCAATATAATTATTTTCCTGAATGCAGAATCATGTCCTCTATAGATGACCATGGTCCTTAATTATTTAAAATTCTAAGATATGTATCTGCATTAATTTCCTGCACTCAGCATGGCATTGTCTCAGATACTGGTAAGTGCCATCACTAAGATCATTTATTCCCACCTACGTAACACCGTCCAACTCTGTCCCTGCTTCAGCTCTTCCGTTGCTGAAACTATTGCGCATTCCTTTATTGCCTTTAGATTTGACTATTCCAATGCACTCCTGGCACATTCTATCATGGTAAACTTGGGCTTGTCCAAAACTCTGCTGTCTACAACTTAACTCACCATTCACTTAGCACATTGTGCGTGCTGACCAACATTGTCTCCCAGTGAAGCATCATCTTGATTTAAAAATGCACACTCCTTTTCAAATCCCTCCATGGCCTCACCCCTACCTCTCTCTGGACTCTCTTCCAGCTCCTTAAGAGATATTGAATTCAGACCTCTTGATCGCCCCTAATTCTAATTGCTCCCACATTGGTGGCTGTGATTGAGTTAATAAGGCCCTAAGTGGTGTCAAGTCATCCTTGACATTCTTTGATTTCTTTTGTGGGTCTCGCAATGGTGGGCAGCATGGTAGCACAGTGGTTAGCACTACTGCTTCACAGCTCCAGGGACCTGGGTTCGATTCCCGGCTCGGGTCACTGTCTGTGTGGAGTTTGCACATTCTCCTCGCGTCTGCGTGGGTTTCCTCCGGGTGCTCCGGTTTCCTCCCACAGTCCAAAGATGAGCGGGTTAGGTCGATTGGCCATGCTAAAATTGCCCCTGAGTGTCCTGAGATTTGTAGGTTAGAGGGATTAGCGGGTAAATATGTAGGGATTTGGGGGTAGGGCCTGGGTGGGATTGTGGTCGGTGCAGACTCAATGGGCCAGATGGCCTCTTTCTGCACTGTAGGGTTTCTATGATCTTCTATGATGATCTAATTTTCTACTTGTCAGCCTGCCTAACGTCACTGAACCATTTATTGTCATGTTACCGGGTTGTTTTCTTCCTGTGCCTCATTTTCACCATAGTCCAGTATGGTTCGTAATGTTTGCAAGAATTTATCATGATTCCACAGATGGGGATATTCCTCTTTATTCATTTGGTAAATGTGATATTTTCTTGCAAATAGCCGGCCGGATGTTGTAGTCAAAATAATGGTGAAGATGATGTTGTTCATCATTATTTACAATTGACATACATTGAATGGCATGAAGTCATTGCATTTGCACAGCAAATACAGAATAAACATGGCACCAAGGTAAGTCCTGACACTTCGGACCCAATTTTACCATTTTGATTCTAAGTGCTGAATCTGGGAGTGTTTCAGATCCGACTTTTAGACCTGTTCTCAGGCGCCCCCATACGCTCTCTGCCTGAAAAAATATCAGTGATTCCGAATCGCAGTGCAGACGCCTGTGGGCGGGGCTTATTGCGCCCTAAACACTGCAGCTCTGATTGGAGCCATCAATTGTGCATGTGCGGTAAAAGAAAATAGAAAAATGCTCACCTGCCACATCGCTCCCAGGCCGGATAAAGCCTCCCCCCGACCCCTAAAGACATTGCCCCATCTCCCACAACATTATTGTCCCCCTTCTTCCCCCACCCCCGCCACCCAGACCAATCATAGGCCCCTCCCGCCTTCCCCCCCACCAATCGCACACAGAGTAGCAGCGGACCCCCCCTTCCCTCCCACCGATTGCAAGCAGAGTGGCAGTGGACCCCCCTGCCTCCCCCTCCCCCCCACGGGAGAGCCATCTGACCCACCTCCCCCTCCACCAGAGAGCCATCTGATCGGCCTCCCTCCGCCCCCCAACTCGCCGGAAGTTCTGAACTTACCTCCTCAGAAGCTGGAGCACCTGAATCGGACCTTTGTGAATCATGTCTGTTTCATGCCGAATCTGGACGGGCGAACACGGTGATAAAGAGGGAAGTGCCAGTAAGTTTGGGCATGCAGCCCATTAATGCAAATGCAAATGCAATTAAATTGACATCCCGCCCGTTTCGGGCGCAATCCAGACGGCGGCCATTTTCAGCAATTGGTAAAAGGGGAATGGGCGCGGAGGCGGGCGTGGATTGCGCTACCCGCCTCACGCCCAACTTTAACAAGTTTTTGTGCCCGAAAATGGTGCAACTTGATGGTAAAATTGGGCCCTTCAAGTCATATAAAATCATTGATGAGTATCATAGAATGGCACAGCAGAGTGAAGGCCATTCAGCCAATTCTGTGTCTGCTCCCAGCAAGATCAACTCACCTAATCCCAATCCCGTATCTTTTCCCTGTAGCCATGTAATTACAAAAAGTAACATTTTAATGGTGTGATAAGTTTTAATTACAGTTAATCAACCACTTTTGCACTCATTCCTTAGGGGGAGGTGATGGCCTAGTGATATTATCGCTAGACCTATTAATCCGGAAACTCAGCTAATATTCTGGGGGCATGGGTTCAAATCCCACCATGGCAAATGGTGGAATTGGAATTCAATTAAAAAATCTGGAATTAAGAATCTACTGATGACCAGGAAGCTATTGTTGATTGTCGGAAAAACCATCTGGTTCACTCATGTCCTTTAGGGGAGGAAATCCTATCTGGTCTGGCCTACGTAGGACTCCAGAACCACAGCAATTGGGTTGACTCTCAACTGCCCACTGAAATGGCCTAGCAAGCCACTCAGTTCAAGAACAACTAGGGATGCACGATAAGTGTTTACCTGCCAGCGACAGCCATGTCCCACGAATGAATTTTTTAAATCCTTCAAATAGTGGAAATATAAAATGTAACTTGTTTAACTTTTCCCTTCTGTCTGCTCTCACTTAATCCAGACTTTCTTTCCCTCTGTTTATTTCCTTTTCTACTTCAGATTTGAAATTGAATTTACCCATTTTACTTTATACTCTGATTTCACTTTGCACTGTCAATTTCACAATCGCTCAATCTGATTGGTGAAGGATTGTTGCCCTGTTCACTTAGGTTCCAGCCGCCTCATTTCCTTGTTGTGAAATAATCAGCTCACACTTGCAGCAATTTAGCACTCATTATTTTTTTAAAACCTCACATGCAAGGACAAGTCTCACAGCAGACGCTGCTAGATGACCTGCTACAGCAAATTATTGCCAATACGTTATTACCACACAGTAACTTATAGGGCTCTAGGGCCTCATTTCCAGCTGCTTGAACTGATTGCTGAAAATGCATTTGATTTAGTGACTTAACTTACCATTAGTGTAAAATTACCATGACAAACTGCAACAAAAAAATCTTGCAGTTCAGCAATAACTATTCATATTTTTCACATAGTTTCTACCTTAAAAGCATTTAAGCCCACACACACACACAGAGTGGTTAATAATTGGGCCAGAATTTAATCTAGCTTGCAAATGAATGGTGCCAACCTTCCCCCATTCATTAGCCATCCCTTTTACCCTCTAAGTTCCATGAGTTTTGCCAAGTTGCTGTTAGAGGAAGTCTTTGGATAACCAAGATAGTGGGTGGCACAGTGGTTAGCACTGCTGCCTCGCAGCACCAGGGACCCTGGTTAAATTCCCAGCTTGTCTGTGTGGAGTTTGCACGTTCTCCCCATGTCTGTGTGGGTTTCCTCAGTGTTCTCTGGTTTCCTCCCACATTCTGAAAGACGTGCTGGTTAGATGCATTGACGTCAACAGGTGCCAGACTGTGACGACTAGGGGAATTTCACAGTAACTTCATTGCAGTGCTAACGTAAGCCTTACTTGTGACTAATAAATAAACTTTACTTTACTTAGTGCCAGAGTGAGGCGACTTTTTACAAGCTTTGCCCAGCACACGTTCGAATTCTAACTTTTACTCTCGTTCTATGCTTCTAAAACTTTATTATGACTGTAACACTACTTTCTGCACTCTCTCCTTTCCATCCCTATGTACTGTATGCCTTGTCTGCAGAGCACGCAGGAAACAGTACTTTTCACTGTATACCAATACATGTGACAATAATAAAACAAATCAAATCAAATCAAATCCTCTCCCCTTGGAATTCAGGACGTTGGTAAACTGGACCAGCTATTATTTTTCTCCTTAAGCAATTATATTGCAGAATTGTTAATGAACAGCGGACAGGCTGGACCAGGAAGAGTAAGTTTGAACATTGAATTTAATGTCAAATCAGGTATAGAAAGCAAAATAAAGAGAGGGGATATGAATTAAGAGAGAAATGTGAATTAATGTGAATTAAGAGATAAAATGTGAATTAACATGAATTAAGAGATAAAAAGAGGCAGAAAAAGAAGTTTAAATAAATCTAATCTATTTCATTTTAAGTCTCCAACAGAAATAAAAACTGAAGGTTTGAAACTCCACATTTCTAATAGTTTGTTTTCAGTGCCAGAGAATTTGTTGGTCAGCCATTAGGAGATATCAAGCTGTTAAAATGGGGACTTAGACTTGAAATGGAAAAACACTAACTTTCTTTGGCAAGTTTAGTTCATATTTACCATTCAAATTCAGGAACTTCACTATGTTTAATATACATGAATGGTGAGGCAGATGAGGAGATGCTGTTTTTAGTGGGTTACAAAGAAGTGGTGCATCTCAGACAGCAACTTCCATATTGTCACATTTAGATGCACATTTGGCCTGAAATTGCTATGTGATTGATGCATAAAAAATGATGAACACCCTCAGCCTCAATACAATTTTAACACTACACTCTGGTTCTATTAAGTGTTTTCTGCATGGTAATGAATTAATGTAAATATGTAAATATAAAAAGCTAGGTTTGAGAGCCTGAAGCAAACTTTAGATCCTTTGTATATGAAACCTTCAATATCAATCACCGATCCACCAGCAATCAGCTTTGATGCAAGATCTTCACCTCTCCCAACATCCAATCCCAGACCTTTGGGTGGAATTTTCCCCCCAAAAATAACAAGTGCCATTTGGGCAAGAAAACCAGTGCAGGCATGAATTGGATCACGATCTTCTGTACTTAGTCATTTTTTGGTAAAGATTGGGGGGGGGGGGGGGGGGGGTGCGGGGGGGGGCCTAAGTACGCCAGTTAAAGGGTGGACCAATTGCAAAGTAAAATTGAAGACCGCCCTTCCTTCCCCCATGGACATCGGGACCCTTCCCCTCACTTAAGTAATGTTTGCTACCCTCCCCGCCCCCCACCCCCCCACCTCGAACATAGATTGTCAGAACGGGGTTTTGATGCTCTACCAATGAGTCCCTCTTCTTCAGACCCTTTCTTGCCCCCCTTCATGCCCCACTTCATGCTGCTTTATGCCCTGCTATTTCATGCCCCGCCCTCTTCATGCCCCATCAACCTCAGGCCCCACCACCTCAGGCTCCACCCCCTTGGAGCTACCCCCTGGCACCCTGGCAGTGCCAGATTGCCAGGGGCAGTGCCAGGATACCGGGGCAGTGCCAACTTGGCAGTGCCAGGTTGCCCAGGGCAGTGCCAGGTTGGCACTGCTCAGCCATGTCCTTGACCACCCAGGGGCTTCAATGGCCTCCGAGCTCCCCTGACATGGCCATCATGACTGGTCTCCACTTATGGCAATCAATAGTGATTCGCACTGGATTCCCACTGTGCCCGAGGGTGGGAGAATCCCGGGAGCAGAGAGAATCTGGCTTGAAATCAACTAAGCATATTTAAATGAATATTTAAATATGCTAATCTGGTTCCCAATCTCACTGGGCAGGAACCAGATTATGCCCAGGTGCAGAGGCGGGAGAATCCAAAAGAGGATTTTTGCCGTCGCTAAACTTGCTAGTCCCCTCTCCTGCAATTGTCCTAGCCAGTGTGGACCCACCATGATTTGAGCCAAGCATAATGCAGCCGGAAAATTGCCCCCCTCAGCTTTTTCTGTTGAGCCCCCCCCTCCCCCCCACAAATTCCTATCCCTACCTTGAAAATCCCCTTTAGGCCACCTCTCCCTACTATCATTTGAGCTTCTCTGGAAACCCCTCAGTGATGCCTGACTGAATCCCTGTACCAGACACAAGCCTAATCCCAGGTCTAACTCACTTACCTGAGTGCTGTTGTGACTCTAGCAGATGCCCAATATTGCTCAACCCTTGGCTGGTGGACACCAAAGCCAACTTCATCACAATGAAGCTCAAGATCCAATATCTGCAGAGCCTCATTCTTCACAATTCAGGACTAGGGAAATAGCTGCATCTCCCCTGAGCACCCAATACATTTTCCTCAATCTCCTTTGCAAACTTAAATTTCAGAGATTTATGTTGTTTGAAGTTACCAATTTAACATGAACAGAGCAGTGTAAAAGTCCTACTGGATAGGATGGTCCTTTTCTCTAATAAGTGAAGGCAACATTAGCTGGTGAGTGATGAAAATCTTTGCAAGAAGCAACACTATTTATATTTTACAGCCATCCACGTCTGACAGGAATGCAATTCTAATGTTCCAGATTCTTTGGTGCTGAATGATGAGAATGTCATTAACTTCTCAATCAGTTGAAGATATTTAGATATATTTAAGGTAAGCTGCAGGAATAATTTAACTGCCGAGCTTTCCCACTTACTATCCCAGACAGCTGGGGGCCTAAAGAGCTTTGCTTCAAGGTGTATTGAATTAGGCTACAAGGAAATCGACACGTAATCCTTCAAATACACCAGTAATGCATGAGTGATATCAGTAATATCTTTCAGATTTGGTGCTCCGATTACCCTTAGGCACTGATCCCAGGAAGTATATTTGGATTTCTTGTACAGCAAAAGAAGCAGCAGATTGACACATAGCTATGGAAAATTCAGAAACACGGATGAGAAACACAAAACTATACAGATCTGTAGATAGAGAGATCACTAGACAGAGCACAGTTGGATATCACATTTAAGGAAGTCAAACTGACCTATATCACACAAATATTGAAGTTGTATTCAGTTAGTTCCAAATGATATTTAGATATCATATCATGCTGAGACCATATGTTATCCATTTGGAAAGAAGGGAGTAGCGGTGAATGGTAGTTTTACAGATTGGAGGGAAGTGAACAGTGGTGCACCCCTCAAAATCCAAGAGTTGGTATTAAAACCACTGCCCTTTTTGATATGTATTAATGATCGGGATTGGGTATACATGGCATAATGTAACATTTTTTAGATGATGCAAACAGACAGGAGGACATTAACAAACTTCACAAAAACATGGATAGACTTGTGAAATGGGCACAGACATGGCAGAGGCAATTTAATGCAGGGTGAAGCAAAGCATTTTGATGGCAGAATGTGGAGAGGCAATAGAAACTAAATGGTACAATTATTCAGGGGATTGGGAAACAGAGAGAGCTGGGTCTGTATGTAGCTAATCTGTGGAGGCTGGGTCATTGAGTGTATTTAAGACAGAGATAGAGGTTCTTGATTGGTAAGGGGATCAAAGGTTACGGGGAAAAGGCGGGAGAATGGGGTTGAGAAACTTATCAGCCATGATTAAATGGCGGAGCAGATTCGATGGGCCAAATGGCTTAATCTTGCTCCTATATCTAATGGTCTGATAATAATATGGTCCTCAAGTTATAGAGCCTTATATGTGAGCTTCATGCAATTGCACTTGGTAGGAGCTCTTTTCAAATTATGTGCATCAAACTGATGGTATGACAGTGTTAAAGAAATCACAGAATCACAGACTACTACAGTGCAGAAGAGGCCCTTTGGCCTATTAAGTCTGCATCGACACATGAAAGGCCCTGACCTGCCCACCTAATCCCAAATGCCAGCATTTGGCCCATAGCCAAGTGCTCACCCAGGTACTTCTTAAAGGATGTGAGGCATCCTGCCTCACCACCCTCCCAGGCAGTGCTTTCCAGACCGCCACCACCCTCTGGGTAAAAATGGTTTTCTTCAAATCGCCCCTAAACCTCCCATCCCTCACTTTTAACGTGTGTCCCCTCGTAACTAACCCTTCAACTAAGGGGAAGAGCTGCTCCCTATCCACACCATCCATGCCCTCATAAGCTTGAACACCTCAATCAGGTCGCCCCTCAGTCTTCGCTGTTCCAGAGAAAACAACCCAAGCCTATCCAATCTCTCTTTATAATTTAAAAGTTCCATCCCCGGCAGCATCCTGGTGAATCTCCTCTGCACCCCTTCCAGTGCGATCACATCCTTCCTATAATGTGGCGACCAGAACTGCACACAGTACTCCAGCTGTGGCCTCACCAAAGTTCTGTGCAACTCCATCATGACCTCTCTGCTTTTGTAATCTATACCCCGATGCAGCGTCACACAGGGGTACTTATACTGCAACCTGGGGGTCAAATAGAGCTTACATATTACCCCACCTTTCATCTCCAGAGAATCGAATGAGCTATTGGGTCTTCATATGTCTTTGAAGACAGTAATAACTTATAGTGAAAGATAAAACAAAGGACAAAAAAAGGTCTTTTGTTCTATCAAAACCACTCCTTCCAGCATCTCATGTGCAAACAATACTGCAATGGGCTCCAGCAAACCTATTACGAACTGCTACGCAGGTACATTACAACACATAAAACTTCTCGGAAGATGAAACTCTGACCAGGATTTTACAGCCCTACCAGGCCACATCTCCCCCCGGCAACCCCCCAGGTGAATGTAACAGTCCATTTAAATTGCTGTTTACTTCAGCGGTACAGTAATATATGTCGTGTGGGATGGGCCATAAAATCCAGGCATCTGATTTTCTTCCCCCTTGTTTTATTGCCAAAGAAGTAAAACTCTTAGATTTTTACACACTTAACTGGACAAGCGATTCCACCCTCGAGTTTTGAAGGACTCCAGTTTGTCATAAACTTTGCAACCCACATCCTATTCTATACAATCTTGTCCTATTGCTCTTGTCCTCAATTACACTAATTTTCTCCCATTCCTCAATTCTTTGAATGCAAAATCCTCCACTCTCTTCATAAATTCCTTCACAGCGTTGTCCCATTTTGCCATCATCCCATAAAATTGGAGGGAAAATTCCCAAAGGGAGAAAATTGCTCAAAATAAGCAATAATTCTGTTCAGAAGATAAAGCACATTCATGAACAATTTTTGTCACACACAAGGGGAATGTATATGGATAATGAATATCAAGAATACATGACAACATAACAATGCATTCAAACGCATCATAAATATGAAGAGAGAAACTTGAGGGCTTTACAAACACCGACCTAAGCAGAATTACAAGATTGAATCACTGCTTTAAATTTAGTACCAGTCATTCAACATTCTTTATGCAATAATATTTACTATTTCACAATAGTATAGCAGATCCAACAAATATGACTTGGGCTAGGTTACACATGAAACAGGGGTAACGACGGTAAGATTTTGAGGCAAGTCACATCATATATTTGAATGCATCGGGAAGCAACCAGGAAACAGACATATATATATATATATATATATTTATACTTTTTTCTCTGTATTACAGCACTGCACTTGCATTGATATATGGAGTAAAAATATTAAATTGTTGTCAAAGCCAATTGTGTTCATTCCCCAGGTTCAAACTGATTGTAACAGAAATCATATAGTGGGTGTCTAACTTATGTGAAGGTTCTGGCCACCCAGTGAAAATAACCTAGGACCATGCAAATAATATGGTAAGATTGATCATTGTAAAATTGCTTTTAAAAAATGTGGCATCAAAAACGTTTTAAAGACATTGTAAACCTGGAAATCTCATTGTGAACATTTTAACATACTTGTCAAAAACTTAGAGTCAGTCATTTTCCAGACCCGCCCCGCTGACCCCGCCCACGGAATTCGTCATCTTTGCTTGCAGCAGCAATGGGGCGTGAACAGCCAGAAAATTCCGGCCTAGCTCTATTCTCGCTCCACAGATGCTGTCAGACCTGCTGGGATTTTCCAGCATTTTCTGCTTCTGTAAAGGAAATATATGTTGTTACCTTTCTTTAGTTTCCGACATGTAAAACAATGAGCATGATTGAAGCTAGGACTTAGGAGCAGGAGTAAGCCATTTGCCCTTCAATATGATCACGAGTGATCTGATTGTGGTCTCAGCTCCACATTCCTGTCTGTCCCCCATAATCCTTTGACTCCCTTGCCTATCAAAAATCTAACTCGGCCTTTGAGAAATTTTAAGCCTTAACCTCCAGTACTCTCTGGGGAAAAGAATTCCACAGATAAACGACCCTCTGAGAGAAAAAAACTCTTCTCATTTCTGTCTTAAAAGGTAGGCCTCTTATTCTTAAACTATGTCCCCAAGTTTTAGTCTCCCCCACAAAAGAAAACATCCCCCGGGTAGCCATACTGTCAAGTCCCCTCAGGATAAGACCACCTCTCATTCCTCTGTGACTGATTGATAGGAGTCTCCATTGGTATTGAAATTTTTGGTGCAATTACCCCAAATCAGCATATGATCATGGAATTCCAAGTGCTTGTTGCGTTTGGCTCAAACTGATTTTTCAGTTCTAAAATCATTGTGCTCGAAGCACACAAAATCGACAAAACCGCCCAGCCCCATCAGAGTAAAATAACCTGTACTGGGAGTTTTCACTCAGTGCAGGCAGAATTTTAAAGGCCCCAAAGTGTGATGGCAGGAAGTGGGGTGGGGGTGGGAGGAGCAGTACAACAGGAGCTGAAATGTTATTGTCCTGCTGACATAAAATGTCAGCAGAATCTTCTGACGGGGTTGCAAATCCCGCCAGAGGCTGGTGAAAAATCAATTTGCATCCCATTAATGGGATGCGATTGGAATCGCATCCCCTCACGCCCTCCTCAGCCTACCGCCATGCACGATTGTCCACACTGCCAGCAGGAAAGTACACCGGTTCAGAACACATCTGGACCAACATGGCATGCACCATATCGGCACTGATAAAGCTTGTGATTGCTTCTGGAATTTTTGATGGAGGCCTCGACTGACCATGTGGCTGCAAGAACAGATCAAAGGCTTGGGATTTTGTAGCAAAAAACTCACTTCTTGACTTTCCAATGCATGTCCACCATTCGCAAGGAAAAAGTCAAGAGCATGATGGGTCAAATATTTGGAACTCCATTCCTCACAACACTGTGAGTGTCTCCGCAAAACAGGGACTGCAGCAGTTCAAGGACACAGCTCACCACCACCTTCTAAAGGCAATTTAGGTATGGGCAACAAATGCAGGCTATCCAGCAGTGCTCACATCGCATGAAAATATGAATAAAGGATCATTTCTTTTCCTTTGGTGAATCACGGGTGAGATAAAACTTGGACTGGTGATGCTATCATTGCTATAGAAAGCAACAACACAAGCAGCCAAATCCCTTAGATCACAACCAATTTTCAGAACATTAAATTACAAACAAACATGAGAGAGAAAAACACCATTACCGAAATCAAGAGGGCATGGAATTAATTAGGAAGAGGAAAGTGATTATCCCATCTCAGGAATTAATTACAAACCACAATTCACTTGATGCAAACAACTGGGTCTGGGTTTTCACTGCCAGCTGTTTTCTCACATTAAACCGCCTGCAAGCAGAATTTTAATAGGCAATGGGATTAGTGCAAGGGGAGTCAGGGCAAAGGCCAAGTGTTGTCCAATGTTGGCAGCCTGAGGCCAGGGAATTTTAACTGTGAAACCTCATCTGCATATCACCAGTCAATGGCCCATGACTCACGCTGCTCATTAGGCAAGAACTGAAGCTCACTTTGCACAAGACCATCACCAAAGGAAGGTTTGCTGGAACCTGGGGCAGGAAAGATTAATCTTTCCCATTTATCCAGACATTACCAGTCAATTTAAAAAACCTATCTCATATGGCCTATTTTATTCCCAATGCTTCTCACAATGTCTTTACCACACAGATTTCCATTTAAATTGCAGATAGGCCTGATATCGTCATCTATCACGAACAGCATACTTAAAGAAGTACCTTATCAACATTGGGCCATGACTTTGCTGTCTGGCAGACTAGGTTAAAATCAGCTTTGGTACAAAGAAGTGTAAAAATCTTCGATTTGGTCGCTAGGATTACTTCAACTTCTCACCCTTCCTGTTTCTGCTCGATGTTAAGATGCACTTTCACATATTTCATTCGTGAACACAAATGGGGTTTATTAACAAGAATTGTACAGCAGCCTCATGTCTGTAGCTGGCTCCCAAAATGTCTCTGCCAAAGAGTGGCTCTCACCATGGGGTGATTCCATTCTCTGAAACCCGATTGGTCACCAAAGTTCACAGGCCAGGTGAACTTTACTCTGCTGTGTTGTCCTTAAAGGGGCCATCACCACAATCCTCCCTTTTAACTCCTTTATACAATCTTCAATAACTAATTCACTCCATCCTAAATACTAACTAAACATTATGTACAGGAGTTGGACAACTATAAGTGGAAACTACCGTGGAATCTCACTACTCGTCATCACCGGGAAGATCATCACCCGAATCGTCACAAGGCGCCTTCTCCCAGTCTCCAAAGAAATCCTTCTCGAAAGCCAGTATGGTTTCCGACCAAACCGTGGAACAATGAACATGATTTTCATTGCTCGACAATTTCAAGAGAAATCCAGGAGCAACATTAACCACTCTACATGACCTTCATCAATTTGCCCAAGGTTTTTGACTCAGTCAATCGGGAAGCGCTGTGGAAGATCCTGGCAAAGGCCGGCTGTCCAGAGAAATTAATCAACATCCTCTGACTCCTCCACGACATGATGTCAGCGACAGTCCTCGCTGACGGAAATATGACCAAAACGTTTGAAGTCAAGACTGGAGTCAAGCAGGGATGTGTCATCGCACCCATCTTTTTCTCCACCTTCATCGTCACTATCCTTTACCTCGTCAAGAACAAGCTTCCCATGGGAATGGACATCGTTTACAGAATGGATGGAAAACTTTTCAAACTCAATCAGTTGAAATCCAGGAAGGAAATGACACTGATATCACTTGTGGAGCTTCAGTATGCGGATAACAATGCCATCTCCGCTCTTATGAGGAGAATCTCCAAGCCATGCTTGACGCCATCACGGAAGCATTCCGAAAAATCGGTATCAGCCTCAACCTCAAGAAGATTCAAGTCCTTTATAAACCTGCACCAGGGCAAGATCTGGTCTTTCAAACAAAGAACAAAGAACAAAGAACAATACAGCACAGGAACAGGCCCTTCGGCCCTCCAAGCCCGCGCCGCTCCCCGGTCCAGGATTGAATCCTGAATCCAGGATCCCCGCCCAATTTTCCAGCCTATCTACATCCTAATATACTATCCACCGAGCTGTCCCTCACAGCTACGATGCTTTGTTCATCACAACCTATTAACTCACCCCCACCCCCCCATTCCAGACCATGTGATCTCCAGGGAGAGGCGAAAACCCAGAGTGAAAACCCCAGGGCCAATATGGGGAAAAAAAATCTGGGAAATTCCTCTCCGACCCCCTGAGGCGATCGAAACGAGTCCAGGAGATCACACTGGCCCTGATCAGAAAATGCTTCCCAACCCTATTCATTTCCACTTCTGCTTTACGAACACCATCTGAATTCCCTGCCCCCGAGACAGGTTCCCAACTATCCGCAGTCTCGCTCTGTACTGGCACCAGCAAGATGATCATAGAATGAAGCCTTGAAACGAGAAACAAAGAATAATTAGCCCGCGCCGCTCCCTGGTCCAAACTAGACCACTCTTTTGTATCCCTCCATTCCCACTCCGTTCATATAGCTGTCTAGATAAGTCTTAAACGTTCCCAGTGTGTCCGCCTCCACCACCTTGCCCGGCAACACATTCCAGGCCCCCACGACCCTCTGTGTAAAATATGTCCTTCTGATATCTGTGTTAAACCTCCCCCCTTCACCTTGAACCTATGACCCCTCGTGAACGTCACCACCGACCCGGGGAAAAGCTTCCCACCGTTCACCCTATCCATGCCTTTCATAATTTTATACACCTCTATTAAGTCTCCCCTCATCCTCCGTCTTTCCAAGGAGAACAACCCCAGTTTCCCCAATCTCTCCTCATAACCAAGCCCCTCCATACCAGGCAACATCCTGGTAAACCTCCTCTGTACTCTCTCCAAAGCCTCCACGTCCTTCTGGTAGTGTGGCGACCAGAACTGGACGCAGTACTCCAAATGTGGCCGAACCAACGTTCTATACATCTGCAACATCAGACCCCAACTTTTATACTCTATGTCCCGTCCTATAAAGGCAAGCATGCCATATGCCTTCTTCACCACCTTCTCCACCTGTGACGTCACCTTCAAAGATCTGTGGACTTGCACACCCAGGTCCCTCTGCGTCTCTACACCCTTTATGGTTCTTCCATTTATCGTGTAGCTCCTCCCTACATTATTCTCACCAAAATGCATCACTTCGCATTTATCAGGATTGAACTCCATCTGCCATTTCCTTGCCCAAATTTCCAGCCTATCTATATCCTTCTGTAGCCTCTGACAATGTTCCTCACTATCCGCAAGTCCTGCCAGTTTTGTGTCGTCCGCAAACTTACTGATCACCCCAGTTACTCCTTCTTCCAGATCATTTATATAAATCACAAACAGCAGAGGTCCCAATACAGAGCCCTGCGGTACACCACTAGTCACAGGCCTCCAGCCGGAAAAAGACCCTTCCACTACCACCTTCTGTCTTCTGTGACCAAGCCAGTTCTCCACCCATCTAGCCACCTCCCCCTTTATACCATGAGATCCGACCTTTTTCACTAGCCTACCATGAGGGACTTTGTCAAACGCTTTACTAAAGTCCATATAGACAACATCCACGGCCCTTCCTTCGTCAACCATTTTGGTCACTTCTTCAAAAAACACCACCAGGTTAGTGAGGCATGACCTCCCTCTCACAAAACCATGCTGACTATCGTTAATGAGTTTATTCCTTTCTAAATGCGCATACATCCTATCTCTAAGAATCTTCTCCAACAACTTCCCCACCACGGACGTCAAGCTCACCGGCCTATAATTACCCAGGTTATCCTTCCTACCCTTCTTAAATAACGGGACCACATTGGCTATCCTCCAATCCTCTGGGATCTCACCTGCGTCCAGTGACGAGACAAAGATTTGCGTCAGAGGCCCAACGATTTCACCTCTCGTCTCCCTGAACAACCTTGGATAGATTCCATCAGGCCCTGGGGATTTGTCAGTCTTTATATTCTCTAACAAACCTAACACTTCCTCCTTTGTAATGGAGATTTTCTCCAACGGTTCAACACTCCCCTCAGAGACACTCCCAGTCAACACATCCCTCTCCTTTGTGAATACCGACGCAAAGTATTCATTTAGGATCTCCCCTACTTCTTTGGGCTCCAAGCATAAGTCCCCACTTTTGTCCCTGAGAGGTCCGATTTTTTCCCTAACAACCCTTTTGTTCCTAACGTATGAATAAAATGCCTTGGGATTCTCCTTAATCCTGTCTGCCAAGAACATTTCGTGACCCCTTTTTGCTCTTCTAATTCCCCGTTTGAGTACTTTCCTACTTTCTTTGTACTCCTCCAGAGCTCCCTCCGTTTTTAGCTGCTTGGACCTAACATACGCCTCTCTTTTCTTTTTGACCAGTCCCTCAATTTCCCTGGTTATCCACGGTTCTCTAATCCTACCCTTCCTATCCTTCTTTTTTACAGGCACATGCTTGTCCTGTAGCCCTAACAACAGTTCCTTAAAAGACTGCCACATACCAGATGTGGATTTACCCTCAAACAGCCTCTCCCAATCAAGAGCTGCCAATTTCTGCCTGATCCCAATAAAGTTAGCCTTCCCCCAATCCAACACCTTACCCTTGGGACACCACTCGTCCTTTTCCATCACTATCCTAAAGCTAACAGAATTGTGGTCACTATTTGCCACATGTTCCCCTACCAAAACTTTGAAGACCTGACCGGGCTCATTCCCCAGTACCAGGTCCAGTATAGCCCCCTCTCTAGTCGGGCTGTCTACATATTGTTCCAACGAACCCTCCTGTACACATTTGACAAATTCCTCCACATCCAGAGTCCCTGCCCTCAGCGATTTCCAGTCTATACCAGGGAAATTGAAGTCTCCCACTACAACAACCTTATTTTTCCTGCACCTATCCAGTATCTCCTGACATATCCATTCTTCCACTTCCCTTGGGCTGTTGGGCTTTCCCTATATCAAGATCAGTGGAGAAGCCCTCCCAAGTGTATCAAACATCATATCCAATCCACGAGCCATATTTTTGGACACCTATCGATGAGTGTCTCCATTTTGTAAATTTTCGAAACTTTTTTTAAAGTTTGCTGTCATAGAGTCGTTGAGTCATAGAGTCATAGAGGTTTACAGCATGGAAACAGGTCCTTCGCCCAACTTGTCCATGCCGCCCCTTTTTTAACCCCTATGCCAGTCCCAATTGCTTACGTTTGGCCCATATCCCTCTATACCTATCTTACCCATGCAACTGTCTAAACGCTTTTTAAAAGACAAAATTGTACCCGCCTCTACTCCTACCTCTGGCAGCTTGTTCCAGACACTCATGACTCTCTGTGTGAATAAAGTGCCCCTCTGGACACTTTTGTATCTCTCCCCTCTCACCTTAAACCTATGCCCTCTAGTTTTAGACTCCCCTATCTTTGGGAAAAGATATTGGCTATCTAGCTGATCTATGCCCCTCATTATTTTATCGACCTCCATAAGATCACCCCTAAGCCTCCTATGCTCCAGAGAAAAAAGTGCCAGTCTATCCAGCCTCTCCTTATAACTCAAACCATCAAGTTCTGGTAGCATCCTAGTAAATCTCTTCTGCACTCTTTCTAGTTTAATAATATCCTTTCTATAATCGGGTGACCAGAATTGTACACAGTATTCCAAGTGTGGCCTTACCAATTTCTTGTACAACTTCAACAAGATGTCCCAACTCCTGTATTCTGACCAATGAAATCAAGCATGCCGAATGCCTTCTTCACCACTCTGTCCACCTGTGACTCCACTTTCAAGGAGCTATGAACCTGTACCCCTAGATCTCTTTGTTCTATAACTCTCCCCAACGCCCTGCCATTAACTGAATATGTCCTGCCCTGGTTTGATCTACCAAAATGCATTACCTCGCATTTATCTAAATTAAACTCCATTTTCCATTCGTCAGCCCACTGACCCAATTGATCAAGATCCCATTGCAATCCGAGATAATCTTCTTCATTGTCCACTATGCCACCAATCTTGGTGTCATCTGCAAACTACTAACCATGCCTACTGAATTCTCATCCAAATCATTAATTTCAATGACAAATAACAGTGGACCCAGCACCGATCCCTGAGGCACACCACTGGTCACAGGCCTCCAGTTTGAAAAACAACCGTCCCCAACCATCTTCTGTCATCACGTCAATTTTGTATCCATTTGGCTACCTCACCCTGGATCCTGTGAGATTGAACCTTATGCAACAACTTACCGTGTGATACCTTGTCAAAGGCCTTGCTAAAGTCCATGTAGACAACATGATTTTCCACTCACAAAGCCATGCTGACTGTCCCTAATCAATCCTTGCGTTTCTAAGTGCCTGTAGATCCTGTCTCTCAAAATCCCTTCCAGCAACTTACAGATGTGAGGCTCACCGGCCTGTAGTACCCAGGATTTTTCCTGCAGCCCTTTCTAAACAAAGGCCCCACATTTGCCACCCTCCAATCTTAGACACCTCACCTGTGACTATCGATGATTCAGATATCTCTGCTAGGGGACTTGCAATTTCCTCCCTAGCCTCCCACAATGTCCTGGGATACACTTCATCAGGTTCCGGAGATTTATGTGCTTTAAGACTTCCAGCACTTCCTTCTCTGTTACAAGTACACTCCTCAAGACATCACTATTTATTTCCCCAAGTTCCCTAACATCCATGCTTTTCTCAACAGTGAATACTGATGAGAAATATTCATTTAGGATCTCATCCATCTCTTGTGGATCTGCATATAGATGGCCTTGTTGATCCTGAAGAGGTCCTACTCTCTCCCAAGTTACTCTTTTGGCCTTTATGTATTTGTAGAAGCTCTTTGGATTAACCTTTGCCTTATCTGCCAAAACATTCTCGTGTCCCCTTTTTGCCTTCCTGAGTTCTCTCTTAACTCTACTCCGACACCCACGGTACTCTTCAAGGGATCCACTTGATCCTAGCTGCCTATGCATAAGGGTGGCATGGTAGCACAGTGGTTAGCACTGCTGCGTCACAACGCCAGGGACCCGGGTTCAATTTCGGCCGCGGGTCATTGTCTGTGTGGAGTCTGCACATTCTCCCTGTGTCTGCGTGGGTTTCCTCCGGGAGCACCGGATTCCTCCCACACTCCAAAGATGTGCAGGCTAATAGATTGGCCATGCTAAATTGCCCCTTAGTGTCAGGGGGATTAGCAGGGTAAATATGTGGGGTTACGGGGATGGGACCTGGGTGGGATTGTTGTCGGCTGCTCAATGGACCAAGTGGCCTCGTTCTGCACTGTAGATTCTATGATTTCTATGATTCTATGTGCCTCCTTCTTCTTCTTGACCAGGGCCTCAATATCCCGAGTCATCCAGGGTTCCCTACTTCTGCAAGCCTTGCCCTTCATTCTAAGAGGAATGTGCTTACCCTGAACCCTGGTTAACACACTTTTGAAAGTGTGCCAACTCATCTTGTTGATTCAATGTTTTCCTGAGAGTTTTAATTCCTTTTTATATTCAATAGTCCCTCGATTATTTTCTTCTTGTGGTTGCTGCTTTAAGTGCATTGCCACTTTCAGAGTATCACCGCTTTAAGACTGTGCAGTAATCTTTTTTTCCACTCAGCTGCCAGTAGCTGCCAGCTTTCTCTCTTGTGTTTTTCCCGGAACCTTTGGATTTTTGTCATGAGCCTGGCTGTTCTTTTATTTTTGAAATTTTAAAACTTCTCCTTTCACTAAAGGAAAGCTCTTTCAGCGATTTCAGGAATTATTTTCTTCTGGGCGTTTGGAGAGTCCATTTTTTATTCTGCTGGTGCTGTTTTTTTTTCTATTTCTCCCACATTTGGGAAACCCGGTACGTCCACGGGACCACCGCTCCCCCTGACACTTGTCAACTTCTGTTTTTTTAATCTTGAGAGCCTCTCTGCCAAATTGAAGATCCAGTAAGTAGTCTCACAACACCAGGTTAAAGTCCAACAGGTTTATTTGGTAGCGCGAGCTTTCGGCGCACTGCTCCTTCATCAGGTGAGTGACCGTTGGACTTTAACCTGGTGTTGTGAGACTATTAACCATGCCCAACCCAGTCCAACGCCGGCAACTTCACATCACAAATTGAAGATCACCAGTGCAGCCATCTCTGCCATGGAATGTTCTTGTAGGCTCTCTGTGACCCTGCACATCGAGAGCCCGTCACTCAGCTTCAGCTGCTTGATCAAAGATGTGCGGGTTAGGTTGATTGGCCAGGTTAAAAATTGTCCCTGAGATGTGTAGTTAGAGGGATTAGCGGGTAAATATGTGGGGGTAGGGCCTGGGTGGGATTGTGGTCGGTGCAGACTCGATGGGCCGAATGGCCTCCTTCTGCACTGTAGGGTTTCTATGATTTCTATGATTTTCTATCTTCCTGCATTTCAGGAGACCTCGATGTCACACACTTCAGCCTTTTATTTTACTTAAAACACTGATTTCTGTGTACTCTTTTAAAAAAACTTTGCAGCCACTCTACTTATTTTACATAAGTTCTTTTTTTAAAACTTAAAGCCACAACCCTTGCTTTGCAACGTCATGTTTTACTGTTTTTATCTTTGTATGTTTCTTTCTAAACTTTTGGCTCTGCCAGCCCATTCAGGTTTGTTCTGCATCAGTCCCTCAGCCTCTCCAATGCACTGAGCCTCCTGGACTGCCTCCCAGTCTACAATGTAAGTGGAGGTACTTTCCTGTATTTTGCTCATCCTTCTTATGGGTTCTGACCCCAGGCTCTTGCTGTGTTCTTTCTCTCTGTTGCTGACCCATCTTGTAACTACCCATCGTTTCTGATTCTACATTACTCAGGGTCTGGCAATATCTCAATGGGCCAATTCGCCCTACTTCTGATGAATATTTTCTTTAATTTTTCTCAGACTTCCATTGAAACAGGATACTCACGAGTGTCAGGCCAGAGGCAGCATCATGATAATCCCATTCTCATCGCCAGATGTAAAAACACACTTTCACAAACTTCATTAATGAACACAAAAGGTATTTATTAATAAGAATTGTACAGCGGCTGCATTGCTGAACTAGCTCCCAAAATGTCTCTATCTAGGAGCCTTTCTCATGATGAGGTGATTCCACATTCTGAGTCCCGATGGCCATCCAGGCCAGGTGATCCTTACTCTGCAGTGTTGCCCTTAAAGGGACAATCACCACACTCGGCAAATAAGGTTATAAATCACCTCCAGTTGGCAGGTGATAAATGAGACCAGGCTGACTCAATGTAGGTGGTGGGGTCAAATATCAGTAGCAGCTTGCAGGGATCTCGAAGAATCCAGAGCAGGGAAAGCCGATAACCATTCCTGACAGTGCCCCAAGGAACAACCTGCTCTCACTGCAGCACAAAATTAAAGAGAGGGAAACATTTATCTTTCTCGGTCTATTCTGGAGCTCCACAAAACCACAGAATACTACAGTGCAGAAGAGGCCCTTCTGGCCCATCGAGTCCGCACCAATGCCTAAAAGGCTCTGACCTGCAACCTAATCCCATTTGCCAGCACTTGGCCCATAGCCTTGAATGTTATGATGTGCCAAGTGCTCATCCAGATACTTTTTAAAGGATGTGAGGCATCCTGCCTTCACCACCCTCCCAGGCAATGCATCCAGACCATCACCACCCTCTGGATAAAAATGTTTTTCCTCAAATCCCCCCCTAAACCGTTACCCCTCACTTTTAACTTGTGGCCCCACGTAACTGACCCTTCAACTAAGGGTGCTTAAGATGCTCCCTACCCACTATCTCCATGCCCCTCATAATTTTGAACACTCAATCAGGTCGCACCTCAGTCTTCTCTGCTCCAGAGAAAACCACCCAAGTCTATCTAACCTCTCCTTATAACTTAAATGTTCCATCCCAGGCAACATCCTGGTGAATATCCTCTGCACCCCTTCCAGTGTGATCACATCCTTCCTATAATGTGGCGACCAGAACTGCACACAGTACTCCAGCTGGGGCCTCACCAAAGTTTTATACAATTCCATTATGACCTCGCTGCTTTTGTAATCTACACCCCGATTGATAAAGGCAATCGTATTAACCTGCCTTTCTGCTGTCAGAGATCTTTGGACAAACATGCCAAGGTCTCTTTGTTCTTCGGAACTTCCCAGTGTCAGACCTTCCATAGCATTCTTCCTCTGGGCAGCACAGTAGCACAGTGGTTAGCACTGCTGCCTCACAGCTCCAAGGACCTGAGTTCGATTCCTGCCTTGGGTCACTGTCTGTGTGGCATTTATACATTCTTCCTGTGCCTGCGTGGGTTTCCTCCGGGTGCTCCGGTTTCCTCCCGCAGTTCAAAGATGTGCAGGTTAGGTTCACTGGCCATGCTAAATTGCCCCTTAGTGTCCCGGGATGTGTAGGTCAGAAGGATTAGCGAAGTAAATGTGTGGGGTTGTGGGGATAGGGCCTGGGGTGGGATTGTGGTCGGTGCAGACTCGATGGGCCGAATGGCCTCCTTCTGCACTGTAGGGATTCTATCTTCTTCTGTCTCAGATTGGGCGCAGTAAGATGTCTCACAACTCTAGGTTAAAGTCCAACAGGTTTATTTGGAATCACGCTTTTGGAGCGTTGCTGCTTCCTCAGGTGAGCGCCCACCCCAATCCAACGCCGGCATCTCCACATCATGTCTCAGATTGCTTTGAGTTAAAATTGCAATCACACCTGAATGACGAGAGTGTGAAGTGGGACCCTATCAGCTTTGTGTGGATGTCACTGCTGCTCATTTAAGCAGATTAAAATCACAGATGGCACATTTGCTGGCAGCTCTCGGGTAGTTAAGAAACTTGAAGCAATTTAATTGCCTGTCCCTCAGTGTTGCCCAAGTGGGTTTGGCTGAAACTCATATTTTTCATCACCCACCTCTCCCCCACCCATAGCAGAATATTCAGTTATCTATGACACTTGTCTACCCAGCATTTGTGTTATTTCTAAACAATGAGATCAATTTTTATTATATATGCTAAAATAATTGTCTTGGTAATATTGAGAAGATATACCAGATAAATGAGTTTATAACATAATAAACTAAATTATTTTCCGTGTGGCCATGCTGCTTCTAGGGTACAGTATATAAGTGTATATGTATATTTCCTGAAGATCATAATCGTCATGGCAGCCACGACTCATGCCCATATACCATCAGTAGTGTTCATGGGTTAATCTCACAACAAAGCATAACCTTAACCACCCACATGGCATTTAACTTCCGAGAGAGCCCTCACCTATATAAACAAAGTACAATAGGGCTCAAAAAATGCCACATCAAAACGAGCAAGAAACATACTATTCTAAGAAATGCAGTATTTTTAAAAATTCATTCGTGGGACATGGCAGGCGAGTATTTATTGTCCATCTCTCGTTGCCTTCGATGAAGTGGTGGTGAGCTGCAATCTAAGATGTTCAGGCACCATGAAGGTTTCTTCCAATTTCATAAAGAAATTCTTTTAATTTTATTTTGCAATCTGGTTTAATGCTATTAGCAAGTTCATGAAGATATAGTTAATAAAACATCTAAACACCGGCTAATGACTGAAGTCTTGTAATGGTATCTACATTTTGAAACTTCACACTGTTACTGAATGCATGCCTCTTAAAATTCTGAGATGGTTGTGTTCAACTATGAGCACACGTCTAGCCAGTATTGTTTGGACTGTTCTACTGATTTGCACACTAATGGTTAATTGAACAGTAAATCTCCTTCAACGAGTGCCATGGTTACACTAGTATTTAACATGCATAGCATTGCTCGCATCAGAGGATCTATTAAGTGTATTATTTCCTAAAGTTGAAAGAGAAAAATCTGCAAACTAAACAATGGTGTAAAATGTCTTATGTATTTTAATAAATTATGCCAAGTAAGGCTTTTAATTAATGTGGCGTGCTGTCATTCTTGCAGCAAGGGGATTTGAAGCATCAAAATAATGAATTTTTAAAAATGATCTTCTGAACAGTTGCCAAATACCATATCAGCATTTCAATTGGGTTACAAATTGCTCTTGTAAATCAAGTACCTTCAATGATCCTGTCAACTGAATATGACTTGGAAAATACCAGTAATCATTGTACAAAAGCTTTATTAACTTTTCACTTAATGTGTTTTGAATTCTGCAACTGGAAGTGTGAATAGAAAGCTGGAGATCTGGCAGCTAAGAAAATCGAAGAACAAAACTGCGGGTGGAATCTTCCACGCCTGCCAGCAATGGGATTCGTGGCAGGTGCAGACACTTAATTTGATGTGAATAAAAGCATTTGATTTCCCGCCGGCAGAAAGTCAATTTGGAATTTTATTCTCCCGTCTTTCAAGGGGTAAAGGGCGAGTTGAGATTCCCGCTGAGCAGTGTCGGAAACCCCATTTACATTCATTAGCATTTCATGAATGCTCATTAAAAGGCCAACTCGCCAGAATCACGCTCCCGCCTCCAAATTAAGTTCCCCACCAGCAGCCAATTAGAGCATTCTGTTTTATGACTGAATATAAGTGGTGGCTGTGAAAGAACAGAGGGAAAGGGTGAGACAGAGGAAGGACAAAAGGGGTTTTGGGGGGATGGGGGGGGAATGGGGAGAGGTGGGGGGGGCGCTGGAAAGGACCACAGGGCAAAATGCTGCAGGCATCTTCTCCTATCTAGGATTTGCCAAGTTCTCCATGAAGAATTGATGCCACAGGACTTGGAGGTCATTCCATACTGGTGACCTCAGTACTGTACCTTTTTGTCAGCGGGTCCTTCCACAGCACCACTGGGGACCTTTGCGGCATTGCACAATCCGAGACACACAAAGACGTAAGGGAAGCAACAGATGCCCTTTTCACGAGAGATTTGTTTGCATTGTCCTCACAGACAGTGTCTCACCAAGACAATGGTTTGCTTAGGTGCCACCAGGTTCAGCAGAGAGACCCATCGGGATGGCCCCAATGCTGGCGATCCATGTCGGGGAGGGGGTGGGGGAACATGCCGCTGATGGGAGAGGAGTCCCAATGTCTGTGGTGAGCTGGAAAGGCTCTCCCGGTGCACTTTTAGATCGGGGCGCCCCTTGCGAAACAGTGCTCGAGTGCTCAGGCATCCCCCACCCTCCAGTGACAGAGCAAAACACCCAAATCTCCAAAACAGTGATTGAGTTTTGGAGGATTGCAGTGTAGAGCGCACCTGAGAGACCGACGTGCGTCACTCCATTATTCTCGCCGTTATGGCATCTGGGAACTTTTCGGGAGAATTTCTCCCGTAATAATCGTCTGTGTTGGGGGTTGGATGAAGTATAAATATTTGCCAGGAGAACCATCAGAACAACTATGCTGCTCTTCTTTCAATAGCGCCATGGGATCATTTACGTCCACCTGAGAGGGAAAATAAGTCCTTGATTTAGTGCTTCATTTGATGAACAGCTCCTCTGACAGTGCTTCATATTCTCATTACTGCACTGCAGTGTCAGTCAGGATTCTGTGCTCAAGTCTCTGGAGTGGGACCTGAATTATATTAGCAAGAATCTCATATATCCAATATATTCTACAACTGCTTGTTTACAACTTGATTTTAATATAAATTATAAATAAATTGTCATAAATTTGAAATAATCCAAAATTGTTGGTAGAATACAATTATTATAATAAATTTATGTTCAAAACCTAGTGGAACTAAGGTACTATTTTCTTTGGAAAGAATACCTTTCATTGAACCTTGATGATGATTGACAGAGAGGTAAAAGGTTCAAATGGTGTCTCAAGAGCTTTCTTTATACTGCAATCTGCAACTTTAACTTGCCTGAGCTTTCTCAGTCGTCCTTAATGATCTAATGTACCTCTCTGAGTAAAACACATTCGCCAGAATTCTATTGCCCCGCCATCACGGAATCAGAGCGGGCGAGGAGCAGACAATGGAAATGTCCGTTGACCTCAGGCGGGAATTTCCAGTCTCGCCCGAGCGAAGCTGTAAAATCCTTCCCATTGTATCATTCATTTTTTTCAGGTGTCCAATAAAATTTATATTAAAAAGACAATAAACTATGCTATAAAGATCGTGTCATTTTCCAGTCTTGATGCGCGTAAGATTGGCCGGAGAGAATGATATCCTTTCTTCGACAGGATGATCGGTTCTCCTTAAAATACCATCTAAATTTATCTGAGTCTATTCTGAAGGTCATATTTACATCTATCACTGACATGCTTCCATTGGATGAGATGATGGACACGCAGCAAATCAAATCTGTTGGGTATGGGGTAGCTTCATATGGTGTACTTTTTGCTGATGGCAAATGCTTAAGAATCAGCTTCTGCCACAAGTGTGGGAAGTGGTTAAAAGGTGTCAGTTCCCATTGCCACTGGAGCATAGAAGGATGAGGGGTGACTTTATAGAGGTTTATAAAATGAGGGACATGGATAAGATGAATAGCCAAGATCTTTTCCCCAGGGCAGGGAAGTCTAAAACTAGAGGGCATAGGTTTGAGGTGAGAGGGGAAAGATTTAAAAGGGACCTGAGGGGCAACTTTTTCACACAGGGTGATGCGTACATGGAATGAGCTGCCAGAGGATGTGGTAGAGGCGGGCACAATTGCAACATTCAAAAGACATTTGGACAGGTACATGGATAGGAAAGGTTTAGAGGGATATGGGACAAACACAGGCAAATGGGACTTATTCAGTTTAGGAAACCTGGTCGGCATGGATGAGTTGGGCTGAAGGGCCTGTTTCCATGCTGTATATCTCTATGACTCGATAATCATAATGACAGGGCATGTTGGCCTACAGGTAATATCGCCATTTCCCTCTGTCATCAGCTAATGCCTCCCAGGTGTGAGAATCGACGTTTAGGGCCTTCATGTCACACTTGTAAGATTCCTTGAAGCAGAGCTTTGGAAATCCTACTGTTTGTCTGTCTCTGGCTACCAGGACATATAGAAAACCCTTCATAGGAAGGAGAACGGTCACATACCTATATGAATATAGGCATTGCTGATGGTAAAGTCCTCAGACTGTAACTTAACAGATTTTCTGTGAAGAAACAGTGAAAGGGAAAGAAGAAAAGTCAAAGTGAGAAACTCCAGGAACAAGAAAACCAAAGAATTATTCAGGGAAGACATCTCACATTATCTGAGGAAGATGCATATTGTTTTTATTAGAAGGTCTGTGCATCCATAAACACTTCTAAAGCATATAAATTTCAAAAAGCACATCAGAAGCCATTTGTTTTGAAGTTATTTGTGCAGTGGTGTTATAAATAGAGTTTATAATATGTGTATGCCCAAATCTTTATAATGATTTTTGATGACATTGTAAAATATTATAGAATAAAATAACTAAATCCTCTCTGAAAACTATCAAAGTGACCATGTCTGTCCCAATTTTACGGCTGCCCATACTCACTCAAATCTACTTTCCTCTGAACTCTCAGCACTCCATTCTCACAAACCCAACTCTATCATTGTCATTAAATCCGCTGAAGTCTCATGGCAGCAGGTCAAACATGAGTAAGGAAACCTCCTGTCGATCACCACGTGCTGTTCCCCCTCAGCTGATCAATCAGTATTCCATGTTGAACACCACTTGGAGGAAGCACTGAGGTTGGCAAGGCCACAGAATGTACTCCGGGTGGGGGACTTCAACGTCCATCACCAAGACTGGCTTGGTAGTGTCACTACGAATCAAATTGGCTGAGTCCTAAAGCACACAACGGCGAGACTGAGTCTGTGACAGGTGGTGAAGGTAATGATCTACTCATCCTCACCAATCTACCTGTCACTGATACAACTGTCCATGGCAGTGTTGGTAGGAATGACCAGCGCACAGCCATTGTGGAGATCAAGTCCTTTCCTCACATATAGGATACACTCAATCATATTGTGTGGGACTAACACTGTGCTAAATTGGAGAGATGTCAACAGATCTCTGAACTCAAAACTGGGCTCAATGAGGCATACTGGGCCATCAGCAGCAGCAGAATTGTACTCAACCACAGTCTGGAACCACATGGCCTGGCATATCCCCCACTCTGCCATTACCACCAAGACAGTGGATCAACTCTGGTTCAATGAAGAGCTCAGGAAGGCATGCCAGGAGTAGCACCAGGCATACCTAGCAATGTGCCTGGTGAAGCAACAAAACAGGACTACTTGCTTCCCAAATAGCGGAGGAAGCATGCATGAGACAGAGCTAAGCAATCATACAACCAAAGGATCAGACCTAGGCTCTGCAGTCCTACCACATTGAGTTGTGAATGGTAGTGGACAATTAAAAAATTAACTGGAGGATGTGGCTCCACAAATATGCCCATCTTCAATGATGGGGTCTCCCAGCATCTCATTGCAAAAGATCAGGCTGAAGCAGTTGCAGCTATCTTCAGCCAGAAGTGCCGAGTGGATGATCCATCTTGGCCTCTTCCTGAAGATCCCAGTATCAGTGATGCAAATCTTAAGGCAATTCAATTCACTTAACATGATATCAAGAAACGGCTGAAGGCACTGGCCACTGCAAAGGGTACGGGCAATAGTTCTGAAGACTTGTACTCCTGAACTAGCTGCACCTCTAGCCAAGCTGTTGCAATAAACCTACAAGACTGGCATCTATCCAGCACTGTCCTGTTCATAAAAAGCAGGATAAATCCAACCTGGCCAATTACCGTCTCATCAGTCTACTCTCAAACATCAGGAACAGGATGTAAAGTGTCGTCGATAGGTCTATCAAATGGCACATAAATCTCTAGCTTCAGATACTCTTCATCCCAGAGTACTTAAGAAAGTGGACCTGGAAATAGTAGATCCATTGGTGGTTATTTTCCAAAATTCTTTGGACTCAGGACTGGTTCCTACAGATTGGAGAGTAGCTAATGTAAGCCCACTATTCAAAAATGGAGGTAGAGAGAAAACAGGGAACTATAGACCAGTGAGCCTAATATCAGTACTGGGGAAGTTGTTAGAGTCCATTATCAAGGATTTCACAACTCAGCATTTGGAAGGCAGTGATATAATCAGACAAAGTCAGCATGGATTTACAAAGGGCAAATCACGCTTGACAAATCTGTTGGAATTCTTTGAGGATGTAACTAGTACAGTTGATTGAGGAGAACCAGTGGATGTGGTTTATTTAGACTTTCAGAAGGCTTTTGACAAGGTACCACATAACAATGATTTGGTCAAGGGAACTAAATGTATTATCTCCAAATTTGCAGATGATACAAAGATGGATGGGTGGGTGAGCTGTGAGGAGGATGTAGAGATGCTGCAGCATGATTTGGGCAGGCTGAGTGTGTGGGCATATGTATGGCAGATGAAGTACAATGTGCATAAATGTGAGGTTATCCACTTTGGTGGCAATAATAGAAAGACAGATTATTACTTAAATGGGTGTAAATTGAGAGAGGTGGATACTCAGAGAGACCTTGGTGTCCTCCTGCATCAGTCACTGAAAGTAAGCACTCAGGTACACCAGCAGTAAAAGAAGGCAATTGGTATGTAAGCCTTCATAGCAAGAGGATTTGAGTATAGGTACAGGGATGTTTTGCAGCAATTATATAGTGTGTTGGTGAGGCCACATCTGGAATATTATGTGCAGTTTTGGTGTCCTTATCTGATGAACGATGTCCTTGCTATTGAGGGAGAAAAGCGAAGGTTTACAAGTTGACTCCTGGGATAGCAGGTCTGTCGTATGAGGAGGGGCTAAGTCAGTTAGAATTATATTCACTAGAATTTAGAAGAGTGAGAGGGGATCTTATAGAAACTTATAAAATTCTAACAGGGTTAGACAGGGTAGATTCAAAAAGAATGTTCCCGATGGTGGGGGAGTCCAGAACTAGGGGTCATAGTTCGAGGATAAGAGGTGAACCTTTTAAAGAACAAAAGAACAAAGAACAATACAGCACAGGAACAGGCCCTTCGGCCCTCCAAGCCCACGCCGCTCCCTGGTCCAAACTAGACCATTCTTTTGTATCCCTCCATTCCCACTCCATTCATGTGGCTATCTAGATAAGTCTTAAACGTTCCCAGTGTGCCCACCTCCACCACCTTGCCCGGCAGCGCATTCCAGGCCCAACCACCCTCTGTGTAAAATATCTGATATCCGTGTTAAACCTCCCCCACCTCACCTTGAACCTATGACCCCTCGTGAACGTCACCACCGACCTGGGAAAAATCTTCCCACTGTTCAGCCTATCTATGCCTTTCATAATTTTATACACCTCTATTAGGTCTCTCCTCATCCTCTGTCTTTCCAGTGAGAACAACGCCAGTTTACCCAATCTCTCCTCATAACTAAGCCCCTCCATACCAGGCAACATCCTGGTAAACCTCCTCTGCACTCTCTCTAAAGCCTCCATGTCCTTCTGGTAGTGTGGCGATCAGAACTGGACGCAGTATTCCAAATGCGGCCGAACCAACGTTCTATACAACTGCAACATCAGACCCCAACTTTGATCCTCTATGCCCCGTCCTATAAAAGCAAGCATGCCATATGCCTTCTTCACCACCTTCTCCACCTGTGACATCACCTTCAAGGATCTGTGGACTTGCACACCCAGGTCCCTCTGCGTATCTACACTCTTTATGGTTCTGCCATTTATCGTATAGCTCCCCCCTACGTTAGCTCTACCAAAATGCATCACTTCATTTTCGAACTGAGGTGAGGAGAAATTTCTTCACCCAGAGGGTGGTGAATGTGTGGAATTCACTACCACAGAATGTAGTTGAGGCCAAAATGTTGTCTGATTTCAAGAAGAAATTAGATATAGCTCTTGGGGCTAAAAGGATCAAGGGATATGGGGAGAAGGGGGATCACGATATTGAATTCAATGATCAGCCATGATCAAAATGAATGGCGGAGCAGCCTTGAAGGGCTGAATGGCCTACTCCTGCTTCTAGTTTCTATGTTTCTATGTTACTCAGAAATAACCTGCTCATGGGTGCTCAGTTTCGCTTCCGCCAGGTATACTCAGCTCCTGACTTTATTATAGCTCTTGTCCAAAGATGTACAAAAGAGCTAAACTCTGGAAGTGAGGTGAGAATGACTGCACTTAATATGAAAGCAGCATTTGTCTGAGTGTATCCTCAAGTAGGCATAGCAAAACTGGAGTCAAAGGGAATTAGAGGGTTCCATTGGTTAGACTCCACTGGTTTGATTCTTACCTGGCACAAAGGAAGATGGCTGTGCCTGTTGGAGGTCAGCTATGTCAGCTCCAGGACATCACCTCAGGAGTTCCTCAGGGTAGTGTCCTAGGCCCAACCATATTCAGCTGCTATATCAATGACCTTCCTTCCATCATAATTTCAACACCATTTGTGACTCCTCAAATATTGAAGCAGCCCATGTCCAAATGCAGCAAGACTTGGATATTATCCAGGCTTGGGCTGACAAGTGGCAAGTAACATTCACACTACACAAGTGCCAGCTAATGGCCACCTTCAACAAGAGAGAACCTAACCATTACCCGTTGACATTCAATGACATTAGCATCGCTGAATCCCCCACTATCAACATCCTGAGTGTTATCATTAACCAGAAACTGAACTGGAATAGCCATATAATTACTATGGCTACAAGAGCCTGTCAGAGGCTAGGAATCCTGCAGTGAGTAACTCGCCTCCTGACTCCTTAAATCCTATCCAACATCCAAAAGGCACAAGTCAGAAGCTTGATGGAATAGTCTCCAATAGCCTGGATAAGTGCAGCTGCAACAACACTCAAGAAGCTTAACCACTAACCAGGATGAAATAGTTCAATTGATGGGCACCCCATTCACAAACAATCACACCCTCCATCACCGATGCACATTGGCAGCAGTGTATACCATCCACAAGATACACTGCAGGGACTCATTCAGGCTCCTTAGACAGCACCTTCCAAACCCATGACTGCTACAATCTCAAAGGATAAGGGCAGGAGATTCATGGGAATACCAGGAGCTGAAAGTTCCCCTTCAAGTCAAACACCATCCCGACTTGGAACTATATTCCTGGTCTTTCATTGTTGCTCAGTCAAAATCCTGGAGCTCCCTTCCTAATAGCACTGTGGATTTACCTACACCATATAGATTGCCGTGCTCCAAGAAAGCAGTTCACGCCACCTTCTCCAGGACAATTAGGGATGCGCAATAAAAGCTGGGCCTGGCCAGACGCCCACATCCCATGAATGAAAATTGAAATTTGAGTTTCTGCATTCAATCTTGTTCAGTAAAAGATATTGATCAAGGCTTGGCAGTGAATTTTTGTGTGATTATTCAATCCATTTTTAAGGAAACCCATCCAGAAAATTATGGGATTTTGTTTTTTTGTCATTCCAATTACCACTTCAACTGTTTTTAAGAAATATTTCCTTCGTGGTGGTGTTCAAAATTGTTCAGTATTTTCAAATGAGCAACAGCATCTATTTGTTCCACTCCATTTGCTCAATGCGAAACAATCAATTTTATGTAACCTATCTTTCAGCTCTCAGCACTCAGCACAGATTTATTAAATTGTGTTATTCATTGTTCCTACAAATCTGCCTCCTTCAAACATGTCCTTGGGTTTGTCTGGTCGTGAGCAATTTTGACCAAAGGGAAAGTGAAAGAGAGATTACTAGCTATGTCTCCCTCACTGTTTTCACAGCAATTTATCATTTCTGCTCGGGGACTTAGAGACGAGTTGTAAACTACCCATTTCTGCAAAGGAGCTCCCAAGACACTCACACTCCAATCTTACTGGCAACTGTCTGGAACATTTTTTTAACCTCAGTTATTAGTGAGATGGGGGGAAGGATGATATTAATTTTGTACATCGCACGCTCCAATTAATTTGTGATTGTGATGCATTGGATTTTGAATATTATTTTTGCATTTTGTAGATTGTTGATTTACAGTTTGACAATAGGCCCACAAGCACATTGTTTGCAAGTATGGATATTTGATTTTTATCATTTCATTCATTCCATTTGAAATCACCATTCGTGACTGCTAATATTTTCAGCAATTTACAAATAGTTCAGACAGCTTCTCACTTTAATAAATTGCTTGGGATGAGAATTTATAGCAAAGCTATTCCCAGACATCAGCACTGAGTGTTACGAGCTAAAAACAGAAGGCTGGAATTCTCCGATCTGGGGGTCGGAGCGTGGAGTGTTTGCCACTATGGAGGCCAATGGGAAAACACTCCAAATCTTCCAGCCCCACCTGATTAATTATCATAGAAATTATGCAATGGGGTGTGTTATTCTGTGGCAGGACTGGCCCAGATTACATACTCTGCTGTCCTATCCAGGTACTATATTGAAAAGGCTCCCAACATCTCTAACCCTCTATTAAAGAAAGTGGATCCCCTGAAAATGAAGATCGATTTCTGGAAGCACTCTGGAAGCACCGGAAAATGTTCCTCATGAGAAAGAAAAGTTTATTTCTTAGTCACAAGTAGGCTTACATTCACACTGCAATGAAGTTACTGTGAAGATGCGTCTCCAGGAACATTCTGAAGCTGGATGATCGACACCTTTCAAGACACCGAATCTGGAAGGTCCACCTGTCAATGCTGCCCTCACCCACTGCTGTGGTGGTCTGACGTCCAGGGCTGTCATCAGCCTCCATCCTGATTGCCAGAGACAGCCCCAGGCATTGTTCAGGCGAGTCACACGCCATCCTGATTTAGAACTATATCACCAAGTCTTGCTTGATAAACTTGCTTGAGTTCCTTGAGGATGTAACCAGCAAGGTGGTTAGTGGGGAGCCTATGGATGTGGTATATCTAGACTTCCAGAAGGTGTTTGATAAGGTGCTACACAAAAGACTAATCTAGAAGGTGAGATCGTAGGGGATTGGGGTAGAGTACTAGATTGGATTGAGGATTGACTGACTAACAGAAATCAGAGGGACGGGATAAATGGGCCCTTCTCTGGTTGGTGAAATGTAACTAGCGGAGTGCCACAGGGGTCAGTCCATGGACCTCAACTGTTTACAATCTATATAAATGACCTGCAAGCAGAGACAGACTGTAACATTTCAAAATTTGCGGATGATACTAAAAAGGTGGGAAAGCAGGCAGTGACGAGGATATAAGAGATTTTACAGACAGATATAGATAGGCTCGGAGGAAGGGCCAAAATTTGGCAGATGGAGTTTAATGTGGATGAGTGTGAGGTTATCCATTTTGGCAGAAAAAATAGAAAGGCAAATTATTACCTAAATGGAAAGCAGATTCAAAATGCATCCGGGCAGAGAGATTTGGGCATCCATGTTCATGAATCACAGAAATTCAATGTACAGGTGCAGCACGTAATAAAAAAGGCAAGTGGGATGTTGGCATTTATTGCAAAAGGACTGGAGTATAAAAGTAGAGAAATGTTGTTTGAATTGTATAGGGTGTTGGTGAGACCACATCTGGAGTATTGTATCCAGTTTTGGTCCTTATTTAAGGAAGGATGTGTTTACATCGGAGGCAGTTCAGAGAAGGTTCACCAGATTGATTCCGGTGATGAAGGGGTTGACGTATGAGGAGAGATTAAACAGTTTGGGTTTGTGCTTGCTGGAGTTTAAAAGGCTGAGAGGGGTTCTGATCGAAAGGGAATGATAAAGTAAATGGAGACCAAATGTTTCCTCTTATGAGGCAATCTAGAACAGGAGGTCACAGATATAGGTTGCGAGGTGATAGATTTAAAAACTGAGATGAGAGGCACTACTTCTCGCAGAGGATGGTGAATTTGTGGAACTTGCTGCCCCATAGCACAGTGGAGTCTGAATCATTGAATGGTTTCAAGAAGGAGATAGATATATTTTGAATAACAAAAGGGAAAGAGGTCTATGGGGAACAGGTGAGGAGGTGGATTTTAGACCAGGGAGAGATCAGCCATGATCTGATTGAATAGCGGAGCAGGCTCAAAGGGCTGAACTTGCCTTCTTCTGCTCCTAATTCCTATGTTCCTATTCCTACATTGTTGCTGGGTCAAAATCCTGGAACTCCCTTCCTAACAGCACTGTGGGTTTACCACACCACATAGACTGCACCACTTCACTAACACCTATTCCAGGACAAGTAGGGATGGACAATAAATGCTGGGCCTTGCAAGTAACACCTACATCCCATGAACTAACATTAAAAAAAGTCCACATTGTTCCATGTATATTTTGAGCTGGCATGTTTTCCCGCTGGCACCATGAACAATCAGGCATGGGTGGTCAGGCCTTCATCTGCATCCAATTATCGGGATGCAAATGAGGTTCATGCCAGCCTTCAGTGGGTTTTCATGATCTGCCATAGTGGGCACCAGCGTAAGATCCCGTTGTAAGTTCACACCGGTGTAAAACTGATTTCTGGGCTTCCTGACAAGTTCTTGAAATCTCTTCCCCCCGACATTGGCCTCCATTGAACCCGCCGGCGAGAACTTGAGTGCATTCTGCCCAGAATGATAGAAGCAGAAATGAAATTATTACTCACCATGCTGAACACTTGGTGTAACCATTCCTGGCACTAAGGCATAGGCTGAATGATGACAGCATTATACACACATTTAAAATGTTACGTTACATAAAGAGAGACGATTACAACCAAAATGTTTTACATATCAAAAGCTGATGATTACAGGTAAGTTAACATATTTACTAACTTCAGCTGATGTTTTCAGTAATTCTCAATTGAGCAATCTAAAACTGAAATCTAAAGCTTTATTAAACTATAAACAGTATTCAGGTTGGACAATCAGCTATCACTGCAAGAACATAGAACATAGAACATAGAACAGTACAGCACAGAACAGGCCCTTCGGCCCACGATGTTGTGCCGACCTTCATCTGAAACCAAGATCAAGCTATCCCACTCCCTACCATCCTGGTGTGCTCCATGTGCCTATCCAATAACCGCTTAAATGTTCCTAAAGTGTCTGACTCCACTATCACTGCAGGCAGTCCATTCCAAGGTATGGGAAATAACTCTCACTGAAACAGATATTAATTTTCCAGTAATAAATAATATTGTTGTAATTCAGTGGAAGCTCAACAGAAACCTGCAAAAGCTAAATGATCATTTAAGTAATTCCTTCATTTTTTCCCCTTGATCTCCTACCAAAGTCATAGCAGAGGTTGGGGAGCACCTATGGATATTCCACAGATAATAAGCAAGTCCATCCAGCTTTCCTTGGTAGTTTATGATGATCAGCTGAATCCCCTTCAACATTGCGATCTTCATAAGTATTGAAAGACTTCAACTTGGCCAAGAATTTCTTCAGAGCTGATCCCACTCCACTGTCATAACTTTGCCAGGAATGCACCAGAAAACCATTTGCAGGCATATATGGAACTTCTACCACATCTCTGGTGAAGATTCAGTTACAGAGTAGGAGCAAATCCAAGGAAATTCCTAGCCAAGTGTGCAAAGATAAATTATATAACTGACAAAATTTTGCTTAGGTCACATTGGCAGAGAATCTAACAAAAGGCATTGATAATCTGCAGCAACCTAAAATCATAACAGGGTAGCATGTTAGACTTTACAGTATTGTGATATTATTGGGGTAATACAAGTGTTACGGGTAAGAAATTCTATTTTTCTAAATTGCAGACAAATAAAATGTCATTATCACTGGAGTTCTGGTCACATGTTCTGCCTTCAATTGCATATGGCTGCTACATTAATGAATAAATTTTGCCTGAACTAATTCAGCCATTTGTTTACCTTGGTCACTCAGTTCCACTGCTCCAATGTCCTCATTGGATAATTAATCTTAACATATATTCAAAAGAATCATGTGGAAGTATGTCATTAATTCATCTAATGACTCGTACTGATAAACAGCTCAAGTTTAAATTTATATCTGTCTCATCTATCACTGGTAAATAAAAACAGAAATGATGGAAACACTCAGCAGATCTGATATAGCACACAGACTTGGGCGTGGTGGGGACATTAAAACTAGAAAAATTGACAGCACTTTGGAAAGTAAGTTCGAACTCACTGGGAGAAATTTTCCCACCCTTAGCGGGCGGGACAGGACCATGCAAAGGTCCATCGACCTCAGGCGGGATTTCCCGGTCTTGGGGCGAGTGCGGCTGCAAAATCTCGCCCACTGACTTCCATATTTAGACCTCAGTGCATCAGGCTGGCTGTGAGCAATCATACCAGGGAAGGCAGGTTGTCATTCCCCTTGTGCTAATCACTCAAGTTAAACAATATCTTGTTTTTTGTCTAACTTCATGCCCAAGGGTTTCCTGCACTTCCTGAAACAACGAGTGAAATGTTCACAGCGGCGATGAGGCAGCTGAAGCAATCAGACAAAGGTGCCAATAATTACTCAGTATTCATATTCGCTTTCCTTCCTGCTGGTGGGAAAGGGGTTCTTCCAAGACTCTGACGCTGCTGAACAACATTTTGATGCAGGTTGGTGTGGCCAAGGTTAATATATCTGTCAACCCAATTACGTAGACGCATTGGTGTCAAGAACCTGCATGGTGATGTTGAAGGCATGGAGAGACTCATTTGATTGAAGCGAATGATGCTCCATAGTACTGGCTACTCTCCCAATGGGAGACATCACCTCAGTGAGCTGTGACACCACACCCACCCCAACCCTCACCCCCATGCTTGAGGTCGATTCCACCAGTTTCTGCAATCATGGTAAATTGACTTGAAAGGCTTTTCAGTGTATCACACATTTCAGTCACTGTTGCAATCAGATTAATGTGACTGAATGTCATATGATGTGAATGACATAACTTTCATTCCATTGTGACGTCAGGGAGCTCCCCACCTCCCTCTCGCCAATGACCAGGAATGCAAAAACTCTGCTGATTTCCAGTATCTCCCTCTCTGTACTTGCCAGTTGCAAGATGTTTAGAGGGTTCCCTTCAATTCGCTCCCTCTAATGTTCTCTGCTCTGTTCTCCTGTAAGGAGAGCAGGAAGAGATGTAGATGAGTGAATGTAATGATATGTGTTAATCCAATGGAAGGAGTATTATTTGGTGAGGGTGCCGATGAGGAAGATGAGTAAGAGTGAGTGAGAGTGGTGGATGGACAGGGAGTGGTGTGAGGAAATGAATAGAAAAAGAGAAATGGATGAGCTTGCAAGCTAAGTGAGTGTGAGGAATAATATGCTGGAGTAAGCTTAATAAGGTGGAGCAATGGGGTGGGATCGCATATACAGCAGGATGTAGGGAGATATACCAGGATACACACCTTCCCTGGCCTTAAATCACTTTCTGCACTGAATCCAAGTGTGTGGTACCAGCAATGCCTTCTTTGTGTCAGCTGTAGACTTCTGGTTTTCCACAATCAAGGGCACTTAGTCCCAGTTCGGGAGAATCGCGGCCTATATCTTTAATTTTCTCCAACAGATTATTCCGGGAACACTTCCAAATGCAGAAGCACTGCCATACAGCCTAAATCTCATTATCCAATACTTTTTAACCATAGAGGCATAAGGGGCATTTTAAATCTCTCAGACTAAGGGGAAAAGAGATTGAGAGCAGTTAACATTTCTTGCATAGTTCTTGACTATTTCCCATTTTGTCACCTCTGGTGTTGGTGGCAGATTTGGTTCCCATATAAATAGAGATTGGGATCTATGATGTATGTGGTACTCTGTTGACCTTTTAAAGCACCTAGCTGATAGTAGGTAGGAGAGATGTTGCAGTTGCCCAGCCGGTAAATCTATCAGGAAGCTAGGAAGCCTATCTAAAGAAAGTTAAATTCATTTAACTGGAGTCAAGAAGAAGTGAGAAAGGCTTGTCTGGGCTCCATAATATGCCTGGATCTTTTCCTTCTTCCTTCCTCCACCCCCAGCCTGAGACCCTAACAAAATCCCCCATCCAGATTTACACTAGATTTAGCCACAAGTCCAAATTCTGTTCCCATGTAGAATCAAGCTTTATAATTGACAATGTGTTGATACATTACAATGCAGACAGAGAAACCAACTTTGTGTCTACAGATGGTAAGAATACGTAATAATGAAATTCAGTAACCCACAAAAGACGTTTGACAGCTATGATTCTGAGAAAACAGATTTTCTGCCTTGCCTGTTCTTTCTGGTTGCACTTAACTAATGTCATCAGAACAATGAACTTTAAATCAACACATTTTTGATCACTTAGAGACAGCCATATTATTCAACTGTTATTCACTCTCCATAAATGGACATCAGAAGATTTTCTAGTTGTTAATAAATGAATTATTTAAGCTACATTATTTAATTATTTAAGCTACATTATTTAAGCTACAACTTAAGCTAAGTTGAGGAGCAGATAGGGAAACAGATCCTGGAAAGGTGTAATAATAACAGAGTTCTTGTGATGGGAGATTTTAATTTCCCAAATATTGATTGGAATCTCCCTAGAGTAAGGGGTGTAGATGGGGAGGAGTTTGTTAGGTGTGTTCAGGAGGGTTTCTTGACACAGTATGTAGATAAGCCTACAAGAGGAGAGGCTGTACTTGATTTGGTATTGGGAAATGAACCTGGGCAGGTGTCAGATCTCTCAGTGGGAGAGCATTTTGGAGATAGTGATCATAATTATATCTCCTTTACAATAGCATTGGAGAGAGATAGGATCAGACAAGTTAGAAAAGTGTTTAATTGGAGTAAGGGGAATTATGAGGCTATCAGGCAGGAAATTGGAGGCTTAAATTGGAAAGAGGTTTTCTCAGGGAAATGTACGGAAGAAAGGTGGCAAATTTTCAGGGAATATTTGTCTGGAGTTCTGCATAACAACGTTCCAATGAGACAGGGAAGTTATGGTAGGTTACAGGAACCGTGGTGTACAAAGGTTGTAATGAATCTAGTCAAGAAGAAAAGAAAAGCTTACAAAAGGTTCAGGGACCTAGGTAATGTTAGAGATCGAGAAGAGTATACGGCTAATAGGAAGGATCTTAAGAAGGAAATTAGGAGAGCCAGAAGGGGTCATGAGAAGGCCTTGGCAAGCAGGATTAAGGAAAACCCCAAGGCATTCTACAAGTATGTGAAGAGCAAGAGGATAAGACGTGAAAGAATAGGACCTATCAAGTGTGACGGTGGGAAAGTTTGTATGGAACCGGAAGAAATAGCAGAGGTACTTAATGAATACTTTACTTCAGTATTCGCTATGGAAAAGGATCTTAGTGGTTGTAGTGCAGACTTGCAGCGGACTGAAAAGCTTGAGTATGTAGATATTAAGAAAGAGGATGTGTTGGAGCTTTTGAAAAGCATCAAGTTAGATAAGTCGCCGGGACCGGATGAGATGTACCCCAGGCTACTGTGGGAAGTGAGGGAGGAGATTGCTGAACCTCTGGCGATGATCTTTACATCATCAATGGAGACGGGAGAGGTTCCGGAGGATTGGAGGATTGCGGATGTTGTTCCTTTATTCAAGAAAGGTAGGAGAGGTAGCCCTGGAAATTATAGACCAGTGAGTCTAACCTCAGTGGTTGGTAAGTTGATGGAGAAGATTCTGAGAGGCAGGATTTATGAACATTTGGAGAGGTATAATATGATTAAGAATAGTCAGCATGGCTTTGCCAAAGGCAGATCATGCCTTACGAGCCTGATTGAATTTTTTGAAGATGTGACTAAACACATTGATGAAGGAGGAGCAATTGATGTAGTATATAGGGACTTCAGCAAGGCATTTGATAAGGTGCCCCATGGAAGGCTTATTGAGAAAGTGAGGGGGCATGGGATCCAAGGGGACATTGCTTTGTGGATCCAGAACTGGCTTGCCCACAGAAGGCAAAGAGTGGTTATAGATGGGTCATATTCTGCATGGAGGTTGGTCACCAGTGGAGTGCCCAGGGATCTGTGATTTTTATAAATGACCTGGATGAGGAAGTGGAGGGATGGGTTGGTAAGTTTGCTGATGACACAAAGGTTGGAGGTGTTGTGGATAGTGTGGAGGGATATCAGAAGTTGCAGCGAGACATCGATAGGATGCAAGACTGGGCGGGGAAGTGGCAGATGGAGTTCAATCCAGATAAGTGTGAGGTCATTCATTTTGGCAGGTCAAATAGGATGGCGGAATATAATATTAATGGTAGGATTCTTGGCAGAGAGGAAGATCAGAAGGATCTTGGGGTCCGTGTTCATAGGACGCTCAAAGCAGCTGTGCAGGTTGAGGCTGTGGTTAAGAAGGCGTATGATGTACTGGCCTTCATCAATCGAGGAATTGAGTTTAGGAGTCGTGAGATAATGTTGCAGCTATATAAGACCCTGGTCAGACCACACTTGGAGTACTGTGCTCAGTTCTGGTCGCCTCATTACAGGAAGGATGTGGAGCCATAGAAAGGGTGCAGAGGAGATTTACAAGGATGGTGCCTGGGTTGGGGAGCATGCCTTATGAGGATAGGTTGAGTGAGCTCGGCCTTATCTCCTTGGAGAGACAAAGGATGAGGGGTGACCTGATAGAGGTGTATAAGATGTTGAGAGGTATTGATCGAGTGGATAGTCAGAGGCTTTTTCCCAGGGCTGAAATGGTTGCCACAAGAGGACACAGGTTTAAGGTGCTGGGGAGTAGGTACAGAGGAGATGTCAGGGATAAGTTTTTCACTCAGAGGGTCGTGGGTGCGTGGAATGGGCTGCCAGCAACGGTGGTGGAGGTGGATTTGATAGGGTCTTCTAAGAGACTTTTAGATAAGTACATGGAACTTAGTAAGATAGAGGGTTATAGGTAAGCCTAGTAATCGCTAAGGTAGGGACATGTTCGGCACAACTTTGTGGGCTGAAGGGCCTGTATTGTGCTGTAGTTTTTCTATGTTTCTATGTTTCTTACAACAATGACAATAGTTAATTAGTTTTGTACATAGTTCTTGTTAACACTGAAGTTAGTTTCTCCATGTTAATACGTGTGAATGCTATTAACACTTTCATTATTATTACTTTTTAAAATCTCTGCATAACTGAGAAAGGAAAATACCTTTATCGGGTGAAATGGGTATGTTCCCAACCAACTTATTTCTTGACATAGTTCTTTGTCAATGAATGGGTTCCTTCGGATGCTCCGATTTCCTCCCAAAGATGTGTGGGTTTGGTTGATAGGCCATGCTAAATTGACCCTAGTGTCAGGGGGATTGGCAGGGTAAATGCGTGGAGTGGGTCCTGGGTGGGATTGTGGTCGGTACAGACTCGATGGGCCGAATGGCCTCCTTCTGAAGTATAGGGATTCTATTCTATTCTATTCTATTTGTACTTTAAAACCAGCAGCGGCAAAGTTCTGAGGTGCTTTGCAATCTTTATAATGGTGATGAAAATGCTCTCAATTTAGATACTGAGCTAAGAATCATTGATCACAATTTCAGGTATTTAAAACAATAAACCCTGAGTTTTTTATATTCAGGTTTAAATGAAAAATTGAATCAAGCTCCATGATCACTGCCTCCTCTCTACATGGTGACTGACTAATAATTTCTGTAGTCTATTAAGCACAGTATAAAATAGTGTCATTAACATATGGGTGTTTTGTAACTGATATCTATCATAGCACATTGTGACAGGAGGTTGAAAATGCCTCAATATCATTTTTCAAATCTACATATCCAAATCATTCTCGTTGTATTTCAGTGTTCAATTAGTTGTCCAAACTTCATAAAAGTGGCAATTATGTTAACTTATCTAAATTCATGTTACAATGCAGCTGCTATTTTTTTAAGGCAATATCCTGCAAAAGCAGCTAGTTTCTGGTATTTGTTCTCCACCTTTAAATGTGTCATATTGAATTTTCTTAATGTTGTAATCTTATAAAGATTAAAATTACCGAGGGTGCTGCTGTTTTGAGTTACAAATTGTAAATGAAATGGAAATGCAAATTTAGATATAGCTCTCAGCTTCCAAAAGCACAGCTCCGAGGCAAAGCCCACCACTACAAAAAAAAAGCCACAGTGTTAAAAGTAAATATATTTGAGCAACTGACAGCTACAAGAATTTTACAAAGCAATTTCTTCCATGAGAAACTGAATCATTTACTAAACCATACTGACTATTACATTTAGGAAGAATAACAATTTAGAAACAATGGGGACACAGGAGTAAATGTAATGCAGGCAATATCATTAAAGAATTCAAACAATCTGAAGCTGTCTGGTGAATGCTGCAATTTGTAACTACATCTCCAATTTATAATTGTATATGTAGTAAAGTTCACAGATTGTGGAAAGGTTTGTGGGACTTCTGTGCTATTTCTCACAGAAGTTAGATATTACATTGCTTTGAAACAAGGTGATATTATACTTTGCAATGACGAATTCCTTTTTCTGAAGCTCTGTTTGAGCTGGCCTATCTCTTTAAGACCACAAAGCCTGATAACTGCAAATAAGCAGAAGCCTGAGGGTCACTGCACTTTAATTGCTGCTGATGAGTGAAGTAGCAGCTTGCCTGGTTCTCATAAATAACTGGCTCCAGGTCAATCTGAAAATTCCCACAATACCAACTAACCTGTAATTGATGTCAGCGTGAAAATGCCTGCCTTTCTTTTAACACATTTCACACTTTGAAATGTGATGTTTGAAGTGTAATTGTGACTCTTTTTCGGATGGAGCTAGTTTGTGTTACAAAGCCAGCAGCTACTTTATATCATGCATGGAATGAATACAAGGAATAAAGGAGCACACTTGCTTCTTTCAGACTTCTATTTAAAATGTGCTTCGTTGAATCAAAAAGGGTTACAGCACTGAAGGAGGCCATTTGGCCTGTCGTGCCAATGCTGGCCCTCTGCAAGAGCAATTCACCTAATGCCATCCGCCCCTTTCCCCCATAATCCTGCACATTTTTACTTTTCAAATAATGATCCAATTCCTATGTATAAAGGCAAAATACTGTAGATGCTGGAATCTGAAACAGAAACAGAAAATACTGGAATATCACAGCAATGTTTGAAACATTTGCTCTATTCCCTCGCCACTGATGTGGTCAGACCAGCCGAGATTTTTCAACATTTTCAATGATCCAATTTCTATTGACATTCTTAATTGAATCTGCCTCTGCCACACTCTCAGGCAGAGCATTCCACATTCTAATCATTCACTGCATTAAAATGTTTTTCTTCATGTCTCCATTGCTTCTTTTGCTAATGACCTTAAATGTGTGCCTTCTGATTCTCAATCCTTCCACCAATGAGCACAGTTTCTCTCTATCTACTTTACACAGACCCCTCATGAGTTTGAATACCTCTATCAAATCTCCTCTCCACCCTTTCTTCAATGAGAATAGTGCCAACTTCTCCAGTCTGTCCGTGTAACTTTATGTCAAGCTTGTAATATTGTATGCAGCAAAAGAGAATGATTTTTAAAAAAACATGTTACTGTCAGTAGGGGAAAAGAGGAAATTTTAACCTGGTATCTTTTCAGGTGTGTAAAACTCTAATTACCTTCATCTAGCTCATCCAATCTCCTTCAGAATGAGTCATTTTCTGGTAGGGAAGGGAACATGCGTCTTTGTGCATCTAATTCTATGTTGTACCTATATGATTCATGGTCATTCACTGAAGCTCTCGGTGTTCTATCCCTCAACTAATTTTGCATCCAAGTGCTGAAACATTTTAAACTATTCCTTCACCTAAGTGGAAACATTCGATCATAAATGAAAGTTTCAAATTCAAAGAATTAGAAGTCAAAGCTTGAGTTAAAAGTAAGAATTTGTTAAGGTATTCAATCCATCCTGTTGCCACACAATTCAATTCTATGTTAATGAAATTCATTGATCGACAGTAGAGAGTGACAGTTGGTGTCTCAGTGTGGGAGTGCTGCTCGGGCTGCAGTAGAGAGTGACAGTTGGTGTCTCAGTGAGGGAGTGCTGCTCGGGCTGCAGTGGAGAGTGACAGTTGGTGTCTCAGTGAGGGAGTGCTGCTCGGGCTGCAGTGGAGAGTGACAGTTGGTGTCTCAGTGAGGGAGTGCTGCTCGGGCTGCAGTAGAGAGTGACAGTTGGTGTCTCAGTGAGGGAGTGCTGCTCGGGCTGCAGTAGAGTGTGACAGTTGGTGTCTCAGTGAGGGAGTGTTGCTCGGGCTGCAGTGGAGAGTGACAGTTGGGGAAGTGTGGGGAAGTTTTTTTTTTTTTTTTTTTCTTTTTTTCTTGCTGGTAATGGCTTCAGGGATGGCAGTTCAGGCAGTATGCTGCATCTCCTGTGGGATGTATGTGGTGAGGAAATCCAGTAGTGTTTCAGGAGATTTTAGTTGTAAGAAGTGCATTAGATTGCAGCTTCTGGAGGAGCGTGTAAAGGAGCTGGAAGGGGAGGTAGAGGAACTCCGCATAATTCGGGAGGCGGAGGTGGAAGTTGATAGGAGTTATAGAGAAATAGTAACTCCTAGAAATGAGGCTTGGGTCAATGCCAGGAGGAGGGGTAAGAAGCAATCGGGAAGACAATCCCCTGGGGCGGTTCCCCTCCATAATAGGTTTTCGGTGCTGGAGGCTACAGTTGAGGAGGAATCAACTGAGCATAGAGAGCAGATCTCTGGGGGTGAGCCGAGTGAGAAAGCTCAGGTGGTTAGGGGCTGTAAAAGACTGGGCCTTGTGATTGGGGACTCCACAATTAAGGGGACAGATAGGAGGGTCGGAACTAAAGGTAGGGACTCAGGGTTGGTGTGTTGCCTACCAGGGGCTGGGGTCCGGGATGTGTCTGACAGGGTATTCAGGACTCTTAGGGGGGAGGGAGATAAACCACAAGTTATTGTACATGTGGGGACACACGACATAGGGAGGATAGGGGAAGGGGATATTAGGCAGGGATTTATGGAGTTGGGGTGGAAACTAAAGGCCAAGACTGACAGAGTGGTTATCTCTGGACTCTTGCCTGTACCACGGGATAGTTTAGAGAGGAATAGGGAGAGGGAAGGTTTGAATTCATGGCTGAGGGGATGGTGCAGGAGGGAGGGGTTCAGGTACTTAAGCAATTGGGGCTCGTACTGGGGAAGGTGTGACCTCTATGAGAAGGATGGTCTACACCTTAATCAGAAGGGGACCAATATCCTGGGGGGTAAATTTGCTAAGGCCATGCAAGGAGGTTTAAACTGATTCGGGGGGGGGGAGGGATCCTGAGTAGTGGGGCTGAAAGTGAGGGATGCATGGATGGGGACTGCAATGCACGGCATTGCAGAGGTGGGGTGGAGCAGGGTTTGAAATGTGTATACTTCAATGCCAGGAGTATTCGCAATAAAGTGGGTGAACTTGCAGCGTGGATCAGTACCTGGGACTTCGATGTTGTGGCTATTTCAGAGACATGGATAGAGCAGGGGCAGGAATGGATGCTGCAGGTCCCGGGGTTCAAATGTTTTAGTCGAAGTAGGGAAGGAGGTAGAAGAGGGGGAGGGGTAGCATTATTGGTCAGAGATTGTATCACAGTGTCAGAGAGGAGGTTTGATGAGGACTTATCTGTTGAGGTAGTATGGGCGGAGATTAGAAATAGGAGAGGAGAGGTCACCCTGTTGGGAGTCTTTTATAGACCTCCTAAAAGTTCTAGAGAGGTTGAGGAAAGGATTGCGGAGTCAATCCTGCTTAGGAGTGAAAGTAATAGGGCAATTGTTATGGGGGATTTTAACTTGACTAATATTGACTGGAATTGTTATAGCTCTAGCTCGTTAGAGGGGTCAGTTTTTGTTCAAAGCGTGCAGGAAGGTTTTTTGACTCAGTATGTAGACAGGCCAACTAGAGGTGAGGCTATATTGGATCTGGTGCTGGGAAATGAGCCAGACCAGGTGCTAGACTTGGAAGTTGGTGTGCATTTTGGTGATAGTGACCACAATTCGGTTACGTTCACCTTAGTGATGGAAAGGGATAGGCATGAACCTCGGGCCAGTGGTTTTAGCTGGGGGAAGGGTAATTATGAGGCTATTAGGAGAGAATTAGGAAACATAGGTTGGACTAGGAGATTACAGGGACTGGGAACGTCCGACATGTGGAGTTTTTTCAAGGAGCAGCTACTGCGAGTCTGTGATAGGTATGTCCCTGTCAGGCAAGGAGGAATTGGTAGGGCTAGGGAACCGTGGTGCACCAAAAAAGTTTCTTTGTTGGTTAAAAAGAAAAAGGAGGCTTATGTTCGGATGAGACGTGAGCACTCGGGTAGTGCACTAGAAAGCTTTAGATTGGCTAAGAGGGAGTTGAAGAGCGAGCTTAGAAGGGCTAAAAGGGGACATGAGAAGACTTTGGCGGATAGGGTTAAAGAGAATCCTAAGGCGTTCTATAGGTATGTCAAGAACAGAAGGTTGGTTAGGGCAAGTTTAGGGCCAGTTATAGATGGCAGAGGGAAGTTATGTGTGGAACCGGAGGAGATTGGTGAAGCATTGAACCAATATTTCTCTTCGGTGTTCACGCAAGGGGACATGAATATAGCTGAGGAGGACACTGGGTTGCAAGGGAGTAGAATAGACAGTATTACAGTTGATAAGGAGGATGTGCAGGATATTCTGGAGGGTCTGAAAATAGATAAATCCCCTGGTCCGGATGGGATTTATCCAAGGATTCTCTGGGAGGCAAGAGAAGTGATTGCAGAGCCTCTGGCTCTGATCTTCAGGTCATCGTTGGCCTCTGGTATAGTACCAGAAGATTGGAGGTTAGCGAATGTTGTCCCATTGTTTAAGAAGGGGAACAGAGACTTCCCCGGGAATTATAGACCGGTGAGTCTCACTTCTGTTGTCGGCAAGATGTTGGAAAAAATTATAAGGGATAGGATTTATAGTTATTTGGAGAGTAATGAATTGATAGGTGATAGTCAGCATGGTTTTGTGGCAGGTAGGTCGTGCCTTACTAACCTTATTGAGTTTTTTGAGAAAGTGACCAAGGAGGTGGATGGGGGCAAGGCAGTGGACGTGGTATATATGGATTTTAGTAAGGCGTTTGATAAGGTTCACCATAGAACATAGAACATAGAAACCCTACAGTGCAGAAGGAGGCCATTCGGCCCATCGAGTCTGCACCGACCACAATCCCACCCAGGCCCTACCCCCACACATTTACCCGCTAATCCCTCTAACCTACGCATCCCAGGACTCTAAGGGACAATTTTTAACCTGGCCAATTAACCTAACCCGCACATCTTTGGCATGTGGGAGGAAACCGGAGCACCCGGAGGAAACCCACGCAGACACGAGGAGAATGTGCAAACTCCACACAGACAGTGACCCGAGCCGGGAATCGAACCCGGGACCCTGGAGCTGTGAAGCAGCAGTGCTAACCACTGTGCTACCGTGCCGCCCCACGGTAGGCTTCTGCAGAAAATGCAGATGTATGGGATTGGGGGTGATCTAGGAAATTGGATCAGGAATTGGCTAGCGGATAGGAAACAGAGGGTGGTGGTTGATAGTAAATATTCATCATGGAGTGCGGTTACAAGTGGTGTACCTCAGGGATCTGTTTTGGGGCCACTGCTGTTTGTAATATTTATTAATGATCTGGATGAGGGTATAGTTGGGTGGATTAGCAAATTTGCTGATGACACCAAAGTCGGTGGTGTGGTAGACAGTGAGGAAGGGTGTCGTAGTTTGCAGGAAGACTTAGACAGGTTGCAAAGTTGGGCCGAGAGGTGGCGGATGGAGTTTAATGCGGAGAAGTGTGAGGTAATTCACTTTGGTAGGAATAACAGATGTGTTGAGTATAGGGCTAACGGGAGGACTTTGAATAGTGTGGAGGAGCAGAGGGATCTAGGTGTATGTGTGCATAGATCCCTGAAAGTTGGGAATCAAGTAGATAAGGTTGTTAAGAAGGCATATGGTGTCTTGGCGTTTATTGGTAGGGGGATTGAATTTAGGAGTCGTAGCGTTATGTTGCAACTGTACACAACTCTGGTGCGGCCGCACTTGGAGTACTGTGTGCAGTTCTGGTCCCCACATTACAGGAAGGATGTGGAGGCTTTGGAGAGGGTGCAGAGGAGGTTTACCAGGATGTTGCCTGGTATGGAGGGGAGATCCTATGAGGAGAGGCTGAGGGATTTGGGATTGTTTTCGCTGGAAAGGCGGCGGCTAAGAGGGGATCTTATTGAAACATATAAGATGATTAGAGGTTTAGATAGGGTGGATAGTGATAGCCCTTTTCCTCTGATGGAGAAATCCAGCACGAGGGGGCATGGCTTTAAATTGAGGGGGGGTAGTTATAGAACCGATGTCAGGGGTAGGTTCTTTACCCAGAGGGTGGTGAGGGATTGGAATGCCCTGCCAGCATCAGTAGTAAATGCGCCTAGTTTGGGGGCGTTTAAGAGATCCGTAGATAGGTTCATGGACGAAAAGAAATTGGTTTAGGTTGGAGGGTCACAGTTTTTTTTTTTTTTGTTTTTTTTTAACTGGTCGGTGCAACATCGTGGGCCGAAGGGCCTGTTCTGCGCTGTAATGTTCTATGTTCTATGTTTTCTATGACAGATACAAAAATGGTTGAGCATATGTTGGCTGAAAAGAGATACATGATCCCAAAGATTTTCATCATGCACTCATCCCACACATGCCAAATTTCAAACAATCCTATCAGTTTATACTATGGAAGAAAAGGGTGCCAATTGGTTGCCATGGGGAGGGCAATGGGGAACAATAGGCTCCTGAAGGTCCCAGGTAATTTAAGAAAGTCTTAAGGCTTGAGTATATTCCACTTGTTTGCAGAGAATAGCCATATCTGAGGCATGGGAAATGATCTTGTAGCCCAATTTTCAGAGTCTTCATTAAGTTCCATAGCAAATCCTCAGAATAATGTTCACATACTCCTGACTATTCTTTGCAAGCTAATTATTTGGTCTCTTAACAATAAAAAATGATGTGACCAAAAGTGATGTAACAGTTTTAAGAACACCAGGTTAAAGTCCAACAGGTTTATTTGGTAGCAAATACCATTAGCTTTTGGAGCGCTGCTCCTTCGTCAGATGGAGTGGAAACCTGCTCTCAAACAGGGCACAGAGACACAAAATCAAGTTACAAAATACTGATTAGAATGCAAATCTCTACAGCCAACCAGTTCTTAAAGATACAGACAATGTGAGTGGAGGAGGGAGCATTAAGCACAGGTTAAAGAGATGTGTATTGTCTCCAGACAGGAAAGGAGGCAAGCTGTGGGGGTTACTGATAGTGTGACATAAAGCCAACATCTCAGTTTAGGCCGTCCTCATGTGTGCGGAACTTGGCTATCAGTTTCTGCTCAGCGACTTTGCGCTGTCGTGTGTCGTGAAGGCCGCCTTGGAGAACGCTTACCCTGTCAGGGAGCACTTCAGCGGTCATGGGCATTCGGCTTCTGATCTTCGGGTAAGCGTTCTCCAAGGCGGCCTTCACGACACACGACAGCGCAGAGTCGCTGAGTAGAAACTGATAGCCAAGTTCCGCACACATGAGGACGGCCTAAACCGGGATGTTGGCTTTATGTCACACTATCAGTAACCCCCACAGCTTGCCTCCTGTCCTGTCTGGAGACAATACACATCTCTTTAACCTGTGCTTAATGCTCCCTCCTCCACTCACATTGTCTGTATCTTTAAGAACTGGTTGGCTGTAGAGATTTGCATTCTAATCAGTATTCTGTAACTTGATTTTGTGTCTCTGTGCCCTGTTTGAGAGCAGGTTTCCACTCCATCTGACGAAGGAGCAGTGCTCCGAAAACTAATGGTATTTGCTACCAAATAAACCTGTTGGACTTTAACCTGGTGTTTTTAAAACTGTTACTGTGTTTACCCCACTCCAACGCCGGCATCTCCACATCATGACCAAAAGTGATGCCAGCATTGAACTCAGGCAGCATCTTACATTCCAGATTTTATTACTTGAATTTAAATTCCCCCAGCTTCAATGGTGGGATCTGAGTCCACGTTCACAGAGCATCAATGGATTACTGGATTACTAATCCAGTTCTGCCCACAAATGTATAATGATCTCTTTGGCATGATTTTCCCCTTTCTGGATGGTAGTTTCAATCTGGTGCAAAGTCAGGGGGATCTCTTGATGTACAACTGAAGTGGTGTCAGCAAGCAAATAAGCAGCCAATCATACTGAAGTATTTACACATAGCAAATCAGGAAATTAAAAGCACTTTTAAGTTAAATTTTCAAATAGTGAAATAAATGGTTATGACTAAATTAAGATAAGAATTAAAATAAAAATAAGCAAACCATTGAAACAGTGAGAATTTTATATATCTATTGAATTTTTAAAATAATGGTCGCCGCACTACCAGAAGGACATGGAGGCGTTACAGAGAGTGCAGAGAAGGTTTACCAGGATGTTGCCTGGTATGGAGGGTCTTAGCTATGAGGAGAGATTGGGTAAACTGGGGTTGTTCTCCCTGGAAAGACGGAGAATGAGGGGAGATCTAATAGAGGTGTACAAGATTATGAAGGGGATAGATAGGGTGAACGGTGGGAAGCTTTTTCCCAGATCAGAAGTGACGTTCACGAGGGGTCACGGGCTCAAGGTGAGAGGGGTGAAGTATAACTCAGATATTAGAGGGATGTTTTTTACACAGAGGGTGGTGGGGGCCTGGAATGCGCTGCCAAGTAGGGTGGTGGAGGCAGGCACGCTGACATCGTTTAAGACTTACCTGGATAGTCACATGAGCAGCCTGGGAATGGAGGGATACAAACGATTGGTCTAGTTGGACCAAGGAGCGGCACAGGCTTGGAGGGCCGAAGGGCCTGTTTCCTGTGCTGTACTGTTCTTTGTTCTTTGTTCTTTGTAATGTTCATGGGATATGGGTGTCGCTGGATGGCCAGCATTTATTGCCCATTTCTGAGGGCATTTGTCAGCCAATCACATTGCTGTGGCTCTGGAGTTACACGTAGGCCAAACCAAGTAAGAATGACAGATTTCTTGCCCTAAAGGATGCTAGTGAACCAGATGGGTTTTTACAACAATCGATAATGGTTTTTAATTCCAGGTTTTCATTGAATACAAATTTGACCATCTGCCATGGTGGGATTTGAATCCAGGTCCAAGAGCATTATCCTGGATTATTAGACCAGCAACAATACCACCACGCCACTGCCTCCCAATAAGTGGATTATTTTAATGGTGAAATTTTCCATTCCACAAATATAATTTCCCCCATTGTTCAGCCTGGAGAGATTGCACTTGTTTAGTTCCATTCTTATCTATCCAATTGTAGCCGGACAACAGCCAAAAATGTCTTCTCTCCCCATTCCCTCACAGCCCCTGAAAAAAATCTGTCCTGTTTCTCATCATCTACCTGCTGCCCCTTGGCACATCTTCTGAAAACAAAGAAGTTTCTGACAACACAAGTTTCTTCCACACCACCACATATCCCTTTCCCTCCAGTCCCCTCCAATATCTCTAAAGAGTCAGATTGCTTGTATGACATCCAGTGCTGGATGAGCAGAAATTTCCTCCAATTAAATATTGGGAAGACTGAAGCCATCAACTTTGGTCCTCACCACAAACTGCATTCCCTCATTATTGAAACTATCCCTCTCCCTGAAAACTCTCCAAGGTTGAACCAGACTGTTTGCAGCATTGGTGTTAGATTTGACCCTGAAATAAACATCCAAACATGTTAAAACATTTCCTGTATCCATTGCCTATACTGCCTCCTGGCCTTGATTTTAAAATTCTCATCTTTATTTTCAAATTCTTCCTTGGCTTGGTTTGTTCTTGTTGTTTCAGAGCCAGTGAGGGTGTTTAGCTGCAATTTTGAAGTTTGTGACCGGTTAAAATCTAGTTTATTTTTCAGGGTTCTGATTGTTTCACTTGAGTTCCATTGATTGCAGTCTGGGATGTTTCAAAATGTGCTTCTCCACCCTTTGCAAAAACATAGAGGGCCCGATTTTAAACGGGCGCAAAAACTTGGTAAAGTTGGACGTGAGGGGTGATTAGCATGATCCACGCCAGTGACCACGCAGGTACCTATTTTACCAAGGCCCGAAAATGGCCCCGATCTGAACTGCGCCCGAAATGGGGCAGGGAGGCGGGCCAGATCATTCTCTGGTGAGGGTGGGGGGGGAGGAGGGTGGCCCGATCGTTCTCTGGTGTGGGGGAGGGAGGAGGGAGGCGGGTCAGATGTATCTCTGGTGGTGGGGAGGGGGTGAGGAGGGGGGCCCGATCGTTCCTGGTGGGGCAGGAAGAAGGAGGGAGGTGGGTCAGATGCATCTCTGGTGGTGGGGAGGGGGAGTGAGGCCCAATCATTCTCTGGAGGGGGTGGGGAAGGGAGGAGGGAGGCCAATCATTCCCTGGTGGTGGGGCGGAGGGGGAGGAGGGAGGCCAGATGGTTTTCTGGCCGGGGGGAGAGAGGAGAGAGGCCAGATTGCTCTCTGGTGGGGGTGGTGAGGGAAGAGGAGGGCCAGATGGATCTCTGGTGGGGGTGGAGGGAGGCAAGATGAATCTCTGGTGGGGGGTGGGGGGGGGGGGGGTGGGGAGGGGGGGGCAGAGGGGACCGCTGCCACTCTGCGGGCAATCGGTGGGGGAGAAGGGGAGCAGAGGGTGACGATCGGTCTGGGTAGCTGGGGGGGAGTGGATGGATAAGGGAGACAGTTACGTTGTGGGGGGTGGGGTGATGTCTGAGGGGGCCATCGCTCCCACTTTTCGCTCCCGGGCCGCTTTATCTGCTTTTTGCGGCCCGGGAGCGATGTGACAAGAGCACGTTTTTCAAATTTCTTTTCACTGCGCATGCGTAGTTCAAAGCTCCGATCGGAGCTGCAACGTTTCGGGCGCGATAAGCCCCGCCCACAGCGCGATTCAGACTCGTGATTTTTTTTTCAGGCTAAGTGCGTAAGGGGGCGCCTGAAAACAGGTTTCCAAGTCGGATCTGAATTATGCCCAGATTCAGCACTTAGAATCAAAATGGTAGAATTGGGCCCAGAATCACACGTGATCCATGATAATTGTGCATGTGTGGGCTCCAGAATCTGCAGTCTGTTTCAGTGATGTAATGACAGCAAATACTGACAATTTTGCCATCGTTATCATTGCATATTCTGGGTTTTTATATCTTCAACAATCATTTTAACAGAGTTTAATCCTGACTGGAAGATTTTGTTTAATCCAGCTCTGAGCTTGTGACAATAATAAATCAAATCAAATCAAAACAAATCAATTCAATTCTTCATTAATCAATATTATTTTCCCCTTTTAAGTTGATAAATGCATCCTCTAAACACAGAAGTCTATAGATACAAGTTTGATGTATGACTTACTTATTTAAACAAATGCGTTAGTTATATTCAGCTAATGCTATGATATTGTATAGAGTCATAGAGTCATAGAGGTTTACAGCATGGAAACAGGCCATTCGGCCCAACTTGTCCATGCCGCCCTTTTTTTTTAAAACCCCTAAACTAATCCCAATTGCCCGCATTTGGCCCATATCCCTCTATACCTATCATACCCATGTAACTATCTAAATGCTTTTTAAAAGATAAAATTGTACCCGCCTCTACTACTACCTCTGGCAGCTTGTTCCAGACACTCACCACCCTCTGTGTAAAAAAATTGCCCCTCTGGACACTTTTGTATCTCTCCCCTCTCACCTTAAACCTATGCCCTCTAGCTTTAGACTCCCCTACCTTTGGGAAAAGATATTGACTATCTACCTTGTCTATGCCCCTCATTATTTTATAGACCTCTATAAGTTCACCCCTCAGCCTCCTACGCTCCAAAGAAAAAAGTCCCAGTCTATTCAGCCTCTCCTTATAACTCAATCCATCAAGTCCTGGTAGCATCCTAGTAAATCTTTTCTGCACTTTTTCCAGTTTAATAATATCCTTTCTATAATAGGGTGACCAGAATTGCACACAGTATTCCAAGTGTGGCCTTACCAATGTCTTGTACAACTTCAACAAGACGTCCCAACTCCTGTATTCAATGTTCTCACCGATGAAACCAAGCATGCCGAATGCCTTCTTCACCGTTCTGTCCACCTGTGACTCCACTTTCAAGGAGCTATGAACATGTACCCCTCGGTCTCTTTGTTCTGTAGCTGTCCCCAACGCCCTACCATGAACTGAGTAAGTCCTTCCCTGGTTCAATCTACCAAAATCCATTACCTCGCATTTATCTAAATTAAACTCCATCTGCCATTCGTCAGCCCACTGGCCAAATTGATCAAGATCCCACTGCAATTGGAGATAATCTGCCTCACTGTCCACCATGCCACCAATCTTGGTGTCATCTGCAAACTTACTAACCATGCCCCCTATATTCTCATCCAAATCATTAATATAAATGACAAATAACAGTGGGCCCAGCACTGATCCCTGAGGCACACCGCTGGTCACAGGCATCTAGTTTAAAAAACAACTCTCTACAACCACCCTCTGGCTTCTGTCAAGAAGCCATTTTGTATCCATTTCGATCCCTCACCATGGATCCCGTGAGATTTAACTTTATGCAACAACCTACCATGCGGTACCTTGTCAAAGGCCTTGCTAAAGTCCATGTAGACAACATCAACTGCACTGCCCTCATCTACCTTCTTGGTTACCCCTTCGAAAAACTCAATCAAATTTGTGAGACATGATTTTCCACTCTCAAAGCCATGCTGACTGTTCCTAATCAGTCCTTGCATCTCTAAATGCCTGTAGATCCTGTCTCTCAAAATACCTTCCAACAATTTACCCACCACAGATGTGAGGCTCATTGGTCTGTAGTTCTCAGGCTTTTCCCTGCAGCCCTTTTTAAACAAAGGCACAACATTTGCCACTCTCCAATCTTCAGGCACCTCACCCGTGACTATCGATGATTCAAATATCTCGGCTAGGGGACCCGCAATTTCCTCCCTAGCCTCCCACAACGTCCTGGGATATACCTCATCAGGTCCCGCAGATTTATCTACCTTGATGCGCTTTAAGACTTCCAGCACCTCATTCTCTGTAATATGTACACTCCTCAAGACATCAATATTTAATTCCCCAAGTTCCCTAACATCCATGCTTTTCTCAACAGTAAATACTGATGAGAAATATTCATTTAGGATCTCACCCATCTCTTGTGGATCTGCACATAGATTACCTTGTTGATCCTTAAGAGGCCCTACTCTCTCCCTTGTTACACTTTTGCCCTTTATGTATTTGTAGAAGCTCTTTGGATTCTCCTTGACCTTATCTGCCAAAACAATTTTGTGTGCCCTTTTTGCCCTCCTGATTTCTCTCTTAACTCTACTCCTACACCCCCTATACTCTTCAAGAGATTCACTTGATCCCAGTTGCCTATGCACATCATGTGCCTCTTTCTTCTTCTTGACCAGGGCCTCAATATCCCGAGTCATCCAGGGTTCCCGACTTCTGCCAGCCTTGCCCTTCACTCTAAGAGGAATGTGTTTACCCTGAACACACACTTTTGAAAACATGCCACTTACTAGACGTCCTTTTTCCTTCTCACAGACTCCCCCAATTAACTTTTGAAAGTTCCTGCCTGATACCATCAAAATTGGCCTTGCCCCAATTTAGAATATTAACTTTTAGGACAGACCTGTCATTCTCCATAGCTATCTTAAAACTAGTATGATTTAGATTTTGCTGAATTGGTACCAAGTTCCAGTTTTGTTCACTGTAGCCACTGGTAGGTAGTCTTATAACAGTGCTTAAGTGTCATTTTGCAGATTTAGTTAGTGTTACATTGATTGTTTCTGCATGTTCTTGTATGCCCCTTAATGATTTTTAGACTGAATCTTCCTCCCTTACATCATATCTGTTTAATTTCTTTTTAAGATCAGCTGACACATTCATCCAAAAATGTTAGCAGTCGGAAGATTTATTATTAGATGCATACATACAGCTTAGTTAATTGGAAGATGGACTCGTTCTGGGGTACTTGCTTCTGTTAACTAATTGGGAATCTCGCTGCAGAAGTTATACAGTAGAAAGCAGAGTGAACGCTGCTTAATTTTAAAATGTGGATGTTTTAAATGAAGGCATCATCACCAGGACCTATATCAAAGACCTTGTCTCTCCATCAGCTTTAAAAAAAATAATTTAAAATTTGTTTTCCATTACTATGACTAACTACTTTTTTAAATGTTGGCATTAATTCCCAATTTTGTCCATTCATTAGGTCAGGATGAAAAGAATACCGGAATGCAGGTGTGTGACCATGTTCTGAAACATGAGGGTTTTGGACAGAGTAGGTAGGGAGAAACAATTTCTATGGTTGGAAAGATTGAGAACCAGAGGCTACCATTATAAGGTGATTGGCAAAAGAGGCAAAGACGACATGAGGATTTTTAAAGATATATATATATATATACAGAGTTTTTAGGAATGAACAGCCTGCGGGTCTGATGGCAGAAAATTCAATGAAGGCCTTCAAAAGAGAACTAGATAATTATCTGAAGAGAAGACGTTTGCAGGGCGACTGGGAAACGGTGGGGGGACAGGGCTAGGTGAATTGCTCTTGCTGAGAGCCAACATGGACACAACTGACTGAATGGCCTCCTTCCGTTCTGTAACCATTCTATGATGCCATGAGAGCCAACATGGACACAACTGACTGAATGGCCTCCTTCCGTTCTGTAACCATTCTATGATGCCATGAGAGCCAACATGGACAAAACAGACTGAATGGCCTCCTTCTGTTCTGTAACCATTCTATAATTCCATGACATCCTGAGGGTTCCCTGCTCTTCTATTCCTTACAGTATGAACTCAACAGAAAAGCTAGCATTTCTTTCAGCCAATCTCCTCCCAGCTAACCAACCCTGAAGCAGTCCAAAACTGGATAAGTAAATCAACAACATATTTTTATCTGTCTTTGCTTACTGCAGTATTGCCTGTTGTTTGTCAGAACTGTCCATTTGTCACTGTAATATTCTATGTAAAATCCAAAACAAATCTGATTATTTAGATATATTGCTTTTTTTCCCAAACTACTTATGACCTGGCCAGTCTCAATAATGTTAAGCTAAACTCTCTCAAGCACGAAACAGTCACAAGATTCAAGCTCTACATATTCATCTCTGTAGCTATTTTACTGATGTGGCCTTATTCCTCACACATGAAATGCACTGTATAAATTCGGCATGTCCCTGCTTTACTTTCCTTCACAAATATTTGTCCTTTGCCAATGTAAAAGTTTCATTTGGAGCCAACGGCAGCATTTAATGCTTCAGAGACAATGGGAAAGTGAGAAGAAAGAGCTGTATTGTTCACTGTGGGACCTTTAAGAGGTGGAATCATGCACCACTGGAAATCTGATAAATTATTTCCCATTTTGCCTTTTCATACCTCATTTCCTTCCTTTCGCAACTGAGCAAATCTAAAACCAAGCCCCAGTTATTGAGCGTTCAATCACTCGCGTCCAACAGAATCCACACAACTTTATTGCAAACATTGATTATACTGTCACTAGGGTGATCCTTCCCGAATAACAAATTGTCCCAATCTCTTGATTCATTATTTTACAAATGTTTCATATTTGTAATTATTTGTGAGCTATCCATTGGATTCCAGTACCCATCACCTGCTTAAGGTTCATTTAAAATCGTACGTATTTTCTATTTTCCTGTGTAGCTATTTTTATTAAGCCCTAATGTGTGGCATAAAATTCTTCCACCAGCAACAATGTGCATTTATTTACAGAATTACAATGAGAATTTATTGATACAGTAAGTTTCAATCCATTGCCATAAATTGAATAAAAACACATTAATATCACTGCTGGAAACAGATGTACTGGGATCTAGGGTGTCGCAGAGTGGCTGCAGGCCATTCTGGGGAGGGAAGATTAACAACCAGTGGTTGTGGTACTCTTTGATACCAATGACATAGGTAAACTAAGACCTGTAAGCTGAGTACAGGAAGTTAGGATATAAATTGCAATGCAGTGCCTCAAATGTAGTAATCTCAGGATTACTCCCAGTTCCACATGCTATTGAGAGCAGGAATAAGAGGATAAGCTAAATGAACTTGTTGCTGGAGGGATGGTGTAGCCGGGTGGGGGAGAGGGGGGAGGGAATTCAGATTCTTGACACACTGGGACCAGTTCTGGGTAAGGTGGAACGTGTACAAACTGCTGGCTGTACCCAGGCAGAGCTGGGACCAATGTCCTTGCAGGGTCTTTTGATAGTTCTGTTGGGCAGTATTTAAACTAGTGTGGCAGGGGGATGGGATCTCAGGAATAGGATCATCTACGTCAGATTCAGATCAGGAAAATGAAAGTAGAACATTAGCTAATGATGCAGAAGATGTAGTGATGTAGAGATTGAAACAATATATGGAGCACTGACGGAGTGTGTCCAGGAATTTTTTTTCAACCTATTAGTGACAAACCCAATGTGAGTGGATGCAATTCTAGACCTAATCTTGGGGAACAAAGAAAGGCAAGTGGGTGAAGTGACAGTTGGTGACCTTATAGGGTTAGTGATCACAATTCAGTTAGATTTAGCATTATCACAGAAAAGGACAGAGATAAAGCAGGAGTAAAAGTTTTGAACTGGGGAAAGGTGAATTTTGCAGGAATGAGAAGGGACTTGGTTGAGGTGGACTGGACAGCACTGCTAGAGGATAAATCAGTGGAAAACCAGTGGAAAGCACTTAAAGCGAGATCCTAAATGTACAAAGTAGACATATCCCCTCCAGAAGTAAATATGATGATGTGAAATCTAGACCCCCCTGGTTGTCTAGAGGAACACAGAAGAAGATCAAACAGAAAATGAAAGCATACGATAGGCACAGAGCACTAAGAACTACAGATAGCCTCGACGAATGTAGGATGTGCAGGGACAAATTAAAGAGGAAATAAGGAAATCAGAGACGGCATGAAAAAGGATTAGCAAGTAAAGTTAAAGAAAACTCAAAGATATTTTATCGATATATTAATGGTAAAAGGATAATTAAGGAAAAAGTGGGGCGTATCAGTGATGAAGAATGGAACTTGTGTGTAGGCGCAGAGGCTGTAGGAAGAGTTTTAATATAATATTTTGTCTCCAGTTTACAAAGGAAATGGAAAATGCAGATTTCGGAATTCAGGAGGATGGGATATTGGATGGGATAATCATTAAGAGAGAGGAAATACTCGAAGGGATGGAATCCTTGAAAATTGATAAGTCGCCAGGGCCAGATGGACTCTTTCCAAGTCTTCTGAAGGAAGTCAGGGTGGTCATAGCAGATACTCTGAAGATGATTATCCAATCCTAATTAGATATAGGGGAGGTGCCAGAAATGCAAACGTAGTTCCATTGTTTAAAAAGGGATCGAGGTAAATGCCAAATAATTATAGGCCAGTTAGTCTTAGATCAGTGCTGGGAAAATTATTAGAATCAATCCTGAGAGATAGGATTAACTGTCATGTAGAAAGGCATGGATGAGTCAGGGATAGTCAGCATGGATTTGGTAAAGGAAGGCCTTGCCTCGCAAGCTTGATTAAATTCTTTGCGAAAGTAACAAGAAGGTTTGATGATCTGCAATATGTCTCTGGAAGAACCCTGGAAGGGTAAGGAGATTAAAAGGGTTCAGCATCATTGCCCCCTTCACAGACAGTGGTAATGTGTGGTCACCGTCCTGCAGGAAGCTGGTGGCCCCTGCTGTACAAAATTACTCCACTGACTCTGGGCAGTTTCCTGCTCCCCCGGTGGCAGGAATCATGGTGGGGTGGGGGGTGGAGGGGTGGAGGGTGGGGGAGGGGGGGGGTAGATACTAAATTTGGTGAGATGGAAAAAGTTAGCTTCCTGCCAAAAGGAAATTAGTTTGGAATTTTGTTCTTTCAACCTTGATGTCAGGTTAAAGGCAGGTCGAATTTCAGGAACCACATTTTCATTTATTTGCATCTCATGGATGCTCATTAAAAGGCAAAATCATCGGAATTACATTCCCTCTCTGCATTAGGTGCCCTGCCAGTGGTAAATTAGAATGGTCTGTTTGACAACCATAAAATAAGTGATGTGCACGTGACAAGCTTCACTTCATCCATAACTTGGGAGGTCAGTAGATGCTGCTTTTACCTTCCTTTAAGAGAGTCACTGTGAAATATTTGGTCTCGAGTCCCATGCCCAGCCTCAGTGCAAGCTGCACCAAGGCTGGGCATGGGACTCAAGACCAAATGGGAGGGGGGGAGACAGAGGCTCACTTGGGTGGGGGGAACATGAGAGGGGAGGAGGCAGACGGAGACAGGACTAGAGTGGGGGAACACGAGAGGGGAGGAGGCAGACGGAGACAGGACTAGAGTGGGGGAACACGAGAGGGGAGGAGGCAGACGGAGACAGGACTAGAGTGGGGGAACATGAGAGGGGGGGAGGCAGACGGAGACAGGACTAGAGTGGGGGAACACGAGAGGGGAGGGATGATGTCAGGTCAAGATCAGTGGGTGGACATGGTCCTAGGGCAAGAGTGATAAAACTGTCCAAGGAAGAGTCAGAGATCATCCTGGGGATGAGGCCATGCTGTCAGGAGTATATTGAAGGGAATGTCCTGGGCCTGTACTGACAATGTTAGAAGGCTCTGCATGGCACACATGTCTTGGTCCCAGTCTTGGGCGGAGAAAGCCTCTGCAGGCAGTGAGGGTTGTGCACAGTGTGGTGTGCAGGACGTGCTCTGCCACGTAAAGTATTTGGTCCTGGGGATTTGAGTCAGGACACACAAGGCACACAGTAATGTTCAGGAAAGGCATCTGTATGCTGTATGTCAGTTGCTGAAAAGTCCTGGTCTCATGAGGGGCAGGATCCTGAAAAGTAAGAGTGCATGTGGCCTCAAGAAAGGGTTGGGTTAGAGTCATAGAGGTTTACAGCATGGAAACAGGCCCTTCAGCCCAACTTGTCCATGCTGCCCTTTTTTTAAAAACTCCTAAGCTGGTCCCAATTGCCCGCATTTGGCCCATGTCCCTCTATACCCATCGTACCCATGTAACTGTCTAAACACCTTTTAAAAGACAGAATTGTCACCCCTACCACTACCTCTGGCAGCTTGTTCTCGACACTCACCACCCTCTGTGTGAAAAAATTGCCCCTCTGGACACTTTTGAATCTCTCCCCTCTCACCTTAAACCTATGCTCTCTAGTTTTAGACTCCCCTACATTTGGGAAAAGATATTGACTACCTAGCTGATCTATGCCCCTCATTATTTTATGCACCTCAATAAGATTGCCTCTCAGTCTCCTACGCTCCAGAGAAAAAAGTTCCAGTCTGTCAAGTCTTTCCTTATAACTCAAACCATCAAGTTCCGGTAGCATCCTAGTAAATCTCTTCTGCACTCTTTGTAGTTTAATAATATCCTCTCAATAATAGGGTGACCAGAACTGTACATAGTATTCCAAGTGTGGCCTTACCAATGTCTTTTACAACTTCAACAAGACATTCCAACTCCTGTATTCAATGTTCTGACCGATGAAACCAAGCATGCCGAATGCCTTCTTCACCAGTCTGTCCACCTGTGACTACACTTTCAAGGAGCTATGAAACTATACACCTAGATCTCTTTGTTCTGTAACTCTCGCCAATGCCCGACCATTAACTGAGTAAGTCCTGCCCTGGTTCAATCTACCAAAATGCATCACCTCGCATTTATCTAAATTAAACTCCATCTGCCATTCATCAGCCCACTGACCCAATTGATCAAGATCTCATTGCAATTGGAGATAACTTTCTTCACAGTCCTTGGTGTCATCTGCAAACTTACTAACCATGCCTCCTATACTCTCATCCAAATAATTAATATAAATGACAAATAAGAGTGGACCCAGCACTGATCCCTGAGGCACATCGCTGGTCACAGGCCTCCAGTTTGAAAAACAATCCTCTATAACCATCCTTTGGCTTCTGTCATCAAGCCAATTTTGTATCCATTTAGCTACCTCACCCTGGATCCCGTGAGATTTAACCTTATCCAACAACTTACCATGCGGTACCTTGTCAAAGGCCTTGCTAAAGTCCATGTAGGCAACATCAACTGCACTGCCCTCATCTACCTTCTTGGTTAACCCCTCAAAAAACTCAATCAAATTTGTGAGACATGATTTTCCACTCACAAAGCCATGCTGACTGTCCCTAATCAGTCCTTGTATCTCTAAATGCCTGTAAATCCTGTCTCTCAAAATACCTTCCAACAACTTACCCACCACAGATGTGAGGCTCACCGGCCTGTAGTTCCCAGGCTTTTCCCTGCAGCCCTTTTTAATCAAAGGCACAACATTAGCCACCCTCCAATCTTCAGGCACCTCACCTGTGACTATCGATGATTCAAATTGACAAACAGCATGGGGACATCAACATTAAGGGGTTCAGGGGAGAGAACTGGAATATCCACATGAAAAATGATAGGGTCAAAGGTAATGGCGAGGGTGGATACTGTCAGGAGGAATGGAAATTAGGTGGCGCTACTTATGGAGGAGGATGGGAGCAACTTATTTGGTGATAGGACAAGTTTGGGAGCTGGTCTTTACAGATGAAAGTCTACAGCACCATTTTTGATTTCGCCGGCAAGTGACGCAGTTTGAAAAACAAGCTAGAAAAAAATTGATCAGGGAGGGTCTCTGGACAAGTGGGAGCAGTTCAGCACAACAAGTTTTGGCTGATTGAGGGGGCAGCCTATCAACTCAACTTAAAACATGGAGGGTCAGCTAACTGTGGACTCAAGAGTCGAACATATAATGAACAAGCTTGACTTCTTTACTAATGTTGCACATTCAGGCAAGAATCCATTATGTTTAGGTGCTGCAGTGCATATGGTCTTATTTGGCACCTGGCCCTTGCAGAGGTATGTGAGAAATAAGATCAAACAATAGAGGACCACAGTTGTTGCACAGAGACAAGATCATACAAGCCTCCATGTTCCCAGTGGTCATGGTATTAAAAACACCATTCTTGCAGTCACATAATAAATGCAAAGATTGGGTAATGATTGTTATTGTCAAGGCCACTGGAGGACAATCACCAGAAGCCTGACTCTGGGTCGGAGGACATGAGTCTCCTGACCCTAATTAAGACCCTCATTGTGAATGCGCAGTCGTGTCTGAGAGGAAAGTTCAGCCATCTGTCATCCTTCAGAATGGTCTCATCCTGCAAGGGGTGGCCTTGGTAAAACATGTACACATTGAGTGCAGATCAAGTGTGACAGACTGGCTTCCTGCCTTTGTATATGTAGGGAGACCAATCAAGGGAACTACCATTTATTTATTTTCAATTGTATTTGTTCACAGATACAGGCATGAGTGGAGAATGCAGATGACAGGCAACACTGCCTTGTTGATAGCTTGGATTAGAATGAGGAGAAAAAGGACCCATTGCTGATTGGCACAGGTCTGGGAAGAGCATCACCCTGAGGTCAAGAGGTCCAAAATGCTGATGAGGAGGGAATAAATACACAAAGAGGTTTGGCACAACCAATGGTCTATAGAAGTCAGAGTATGTACATGGAGACGAGTAAACGACAGTGCTACAGACACCTTCACTTGTCCAGGGATGTGGTAGATTATATTTTCCACATTCCTTGTGAGAAATCCATGCTGCATGGACTTGGAGGACATCCAAAGCTGTTGCCCTGAAGGTTAACATGGCACTGAACACTTTGCCAGTGGGTCTTTCCATAGCTGCACTGACAATCTTTACGGAATCACGCAATTGCATAAAGATGCATTTTGCAAGTTTGGGCCAGTCAAGCTGGGCTCTCCAATACTCACTACAGAGATTGTCCCACATCATGGCTGTTTGCTGCACTGTGCACAACCCAGTACTGCAAAGTGGAAAGGGTTTACCACAGGCGACATGGGCGAGCTAGCTATCTCCTCAGATGAGGAGGACTTGGAAGAGGATGAATCGGAAGATGGCAAGGATTCAGACGAGCTACATAAGGATGTCATTGCATGGGCATTACGCAGCAGACATGCTGGTGACAACCTCATAGCTATAAAATTTCAAGAGGAATAAGGTGAGGACAAGTTTTAATGATTGAATTTCTCTTCAGACTTCAATGCAGGGGAGACAATAACACTGTTTTATATATATCAATATGTCATAAATCTCACAATGATCATAGAAGCAGCATAAGTTAGCTTCTTCCCTAACATTAGCGTACTCCTTGGAAGGCATTAGAAGCCTAGGGAACATATGGCCACTGTGGAATGTGATTGGCACTCCACTGGGTGGCACAGTGGCACAGTGGTTAGCATTGAAACCTCACGGCGCCAGGGACCTGGTTAGATTCCCAGCTTGGGTCACTGACTGTGTGCAGTTTGCACGTTCTCCCTGTGTCTGTGTGGATTTCCTCCGGGTGCTCCGGTTTCCTCCCACAGTCCAATGTTATGCAGGTTAGGTGCATTGGCCATGCTAAATTCTCCCTCAGTGTACTCAAACAGGCGCTGGAGCGTGGTGACTGGGGGATTTTCACGGGAAGTTCATTACAGTGTTAATGTAAGCCTACTTGTGACACTAATAAATAAACTTTAACTTTAACTTTTAACTTTACGAGCTCACCTATTTAAGTAACATAGCGCAGTTCTTGCAACCATGGCATCAACAAGTCAGTGAGCATCGCAGCCTTCAAGAGGCTGAAAATCTATTCCACACATGGTTGCACCTATGCCAGTATCACAGCAACAAGGTAACCTTAACAGGAAAAATATTAGTCAATTCTTCACACTTGACCATCTCAAGACGGAGCAACATCTGGACAGCACCATCTGTCCAAATGCCAGTTCTCATGGATGAATAATACAATGGCCCCATCTTGCCACTGAGCCTCAATATGGCTTTGGATATCAGAATGCAGTGACTATTACTTGATAGCATGCACACAAAGCTGTGAGTTATGTTCACAATGTTCACAAAGTGAATAGCTCAGCCAGACCATCATTTGATTACTGGCAAACACTCCTGGCCTTGTATTTGATTTGATTTGATTTGATTTATTATTTTACTGGGATACAGGAAATGTATTGTTTCTTGTGCATTATACAGACAAAAATATACTGTTCATAGAGTACCAAAGGGGAAATGGAAAAGGATAGGGTGCAGAATATAGTGTTGCAGTTACATGTAGGGTGAAGAGAAAGATCACTTTAATATATGATAGGATCATTCAAAAGTCTGCTGAAAGCAGGGAAGAAGCTGTTCTTGAATTGGTTGGAAACCTGCCAGATCTATGTTCTGCATTGTCTTGGCATTTGGGAGAGACGTCAGTATTGACACAGCAGTGAATGACAACTTCTTACCTTCAAAATCACGCTGAGCACTCAGGAGGTGTGCCAAAGCATCACTTTCAAAGCATTACAATCCTCGACATTGTCCATCTCACAAAGGTCAATTCTTTCTATCTATTCTGAGTCAATGAGTGTACAGTCATGAAATTAATTCCACATCAATTTACATACTGCGTCTTTATAGAAGGACTCCATAAAGCACCGCTAGGCAGCCATTCAGGAGCTAGTAAGTCCCTCCCAGGTGAGTAGATAGCTTCATCAGGATGATCACATATCTCTGACATCTGTTATGATCCCAGCTGATGCTATTACTCGACAAGTCAGATCTCAGAGTGAAGCCTGGCTTGATAGATCCTAACTTTGTTTTATTCTTAGAAACTGTTGTGGAAAGTTACTGAAGAAATTCACAGGAGTCTGCTGCTGAACTTCTAATCCAAAATAAAATGTTTATGAAAATATTTTAAAACAAACTATATTAAACCAGACAGAAAGGTTGGAAAAAATCTCAAGACAAACTTTATTGGAGCTGCCTGAGTGGGAGTGACATTTGAAGAGAATTCCAAGGCAAGATCTTCAACTGTGGAGATTGGAAACCTTTGTGAGAAAGACAAGGTTTATATGAGGCTTACAATGTGACAAACCTCTGGGTAGGTTGTTGAAAAATCCATGGAATGTGCTTTGGTCACAGCTGTCATTGACTTTGGAGTGTGGTGTGTCTGACCATAGTTTGCTTGTTTATTCACACATACCTCAGACTTACCCTGAATATTAGAGTATAAGATAGTATAAGATAGGGCGGCACGGTAGCACAGTGGTTAGCACTGCTGCTTGACAGCTCCAGGGACCTGGGTTCGATTCCCGGCTTGGGTCACTGTCTGTGTGGAGTTTGCACATTCTCCTCGTGTCTGTGTGGGTTTCCTCCGGGTGCTCTGGTTTCCTCCCACAGTCCAAAGATGTGCGGGTTAAGTTGATTGGCCATGCTAAAAATTGCCCCTTAGAGTCCTGAGATGCGTAGGTTCGAGGGATTAGCGGGTACATATGTAGGGATATGGGGGTAGGGCCTGGGTGGGATTGTGGTCGGTGCAGACTCGATGGGCCGAATGGCCTCCTTCTGCACTGTAGGGTTTCTATGGTTTCTATGATTAAGACGATTCAAATATTCACTCTTCCCTTACCCCAACTATGGGCAGGATTTTATGGCCTCACTTGTCCTGAAACCATAAAATCCCACCCGAGGCCAACAGACCATTCTATTATCCACCCCTTGCCCACTCTGATTCCTGTGGCAGGTGGGGCGGTAGAATTCCAGCCAATATCTTTACAGACACATACACAATATCGCTGCCGAGGGTGTTTCGCCAATCCACAGAAGTAACACCGCGGGCCTCCTGGAGCTGCCGCCGTCGTCAGGTCCGAGGTTGGAAACACATTCGCGCAGTTTTTCGGAGCCGCTGAGTAAAGTTGAGTTGGTGGCTGTACTTGCCACGATGTTCCCACGTGGTCGGTGGGGTACGTTTCTAGACTTCTGGAGGCCATTTCCACACTGTCAGCCAACCCTACTGTCTTAGCGAGGTCTAGATTACCTTGCTCTAGCAGCCGAAGGCGAATATACGACGAGCCGATTCCCGCCACGAACGCATCTCAGATCAAGTCGTTCGTATACTGGGCCGCCGACACTGGCTTGCAGTTGCAGGCTCTGGCTAGCTGCTGAAGTTCACACAGGTACTGTCCTGTCGTTTCGCCGGGCTGCCGCCGTCGAGTGGCTAGAAGGTGTCGAGCATGGATCTCGTTTGGCGGTTTGTTGTACCGTTTCTTAAGTAGTTCGATGGCCCCTTTGTAGTCTTGGGCATCGCGGATTGATGAGTATACGGTGTCGCTTACCCTTGCGTGGAGGACCCGCAGTCTATCGGCGTCGTTTTGAATGGCTGTTGAGGCATCGATGTAGTCTTGAAAACACTTTAACCAATGGTCGAAAGTGTTCGACACTCCTGCCGCACGTGGATCTAAAGTAAGCCGATCGGGTTTCAACATTTGCTCCATTGTTTTTTTTTACCAAAATTTTGTTAGTAATAAAATTGATGCGCGATTAAATCACTCGGGAGGCTAGATTGTACCCGGGAAATAAAGGCTTTTATTACTAACAAGAATGGAGCACACTATATACAATACAATCCCAGACTAAAGGGTTACCAGGCAGTGCAGTGACCTTTATACTTCCCCAGGTAGGCGGAGCCAACTGGAGTGTACCACAGAACAATATCAACAGGTAGAACAGCCCAACCCTAACCCCAACAGTGACAACAGTAACATATCTACAAATACCCATAGTGCTGACCATCCATGGCTCAGCACTCATAGTGGTAACCAACTACGGTTCACCACAGACACCAGCTGGCCCAAGGTGTTTGGAGATAATGTTGAGAAGATGTTGTATCCATAAGCCTATCAAATCCATGTTGGTTTTATGAATGGTAACATTTCTAACCACTTCCAATTTATAAAAGGAATCGTTACAGTTCATTTGTCCAGTAAATTTCACATGGCATTTGTTGACCCTCAATAATTTTATCTTTGAACAGATTCAGCAGCCACATTTACTTCTGTGGATTAGTTGCGGAAAAACACTTTGATTTGATTTTTTATTTGATTTGATTTGATTTATTATTGTCACATGTATTAACATACAGTGAAAAGTATTGTTTCTTGCACACCACACAGACAAAACATACCTTACATAGGGAAGGAAAAGAGAGAGTGCAGAATGTAGTGTTACAGTCAGAGCTAGGATGTAGAGAAAGATCAACTTAATGCAAGGTAGGTTCATTCAAGAGTCTGATGGCAGCAGGGAAGAAGCTGTTTTTGAGTCGGTTGTTAGTGATCTCAGACTTTTGTATTTTTTTCCCGATGGAAGAAAGTGGAAGAGACCATTTATTATTGAATATTGTGAGGTTCCAAAAACTTTTTAAATGAGGTCTAATGTTGTTGGGCATTTTGAAACTTTCAGATAGACAGAAGATATGGATAAGAAACTGTTGGCTACAGTAGTTACAGGATTTAAAGATGGGGGAGGGGGTGAACAATAGCTCAGCTAGCAAGTCATTAATGAGACCCAGAGGCCTCCTTCATGTTGGTGGCATTCAACAATTCCCCATGCAATATTGATTTAAAACAATACATGTTCTAGTTTCATGTTACTGCAATTCTATACTTCACTTTAAAACATTTACATCTATTATATTCTGATTGTTTATCTCTCTCTCTCTTTCTCTTTTAGGTGCAGGCTAATTTATTTTGTTCTCTCAGTATTTTTAACTTTAATTCAAATCACTAGTATTTATTCTTTCATTTTTAATTGTTTAAGTTTCAAAGTGGCATTTTAGTCTAGTGTGACCATTTTTGTCTCTTGCAGTTTGGACTCCTACTAATTAGACAGGAATTGTTGCAGCTAAAGCGAACATGTGTAGTGATGAGTATGAATACCTACACTTAGTTTTTTTCTTTAATTTCTGTTACGGATTAGGAAGTTGTTACCTTACACACAATATTGAGGGAGGTGCGAGTGATGAGGCAGTGACTGACATTCCATCTATTCATTTCATGGTGTTTTGGCCATGCACCCGACTAAAACAGAGGCTAGGAAGGGGGCAGCCTCCATGGGCAAGAGAGACCTCTTTGTGGCCGAGTAAAATCATGAAGTTTCTAACTATTGTAACCATGGCCCATTTTGCAAAGTCAGAGATACAAACCTTATAAAAGGATGGGTTGCTTAGGGCTTGCTGCTAACAAGAGCGAGTCCACCATTGCAAATCCGGAAAATCAGGCAGCGCTGTAGTAGGACTACCACAACAGGCTGTGAGGCCTACAATGTAGATAAATGTCTGGGAAACTATTTGAATAAAATGGAGGCCTATATTAAGTCCTCTCCCTCCGTTTACCAATACTGGGACCACGACTACCACAACCCTGATCCGACTGCCACCTTTCACCAGACAGTCTCAAGGCTAAGGAGGAAAGGCTAACAGAGCTGGATCTCATTCATCCACGATTCTCCCCTCAACTTATTGCCAATTACATTCAGTGGGATGAGAAGGGTAGCCAACAATAATACCGGTAAGGTTTGGGTGGAGGGAAATGCCCCTCCTGCCTCATTTTGCTCCAATTTCTATTGCTAACTGAATTTGTGCAGGAATATGTAGGAACAACCAATGCTTCACGTTACTCGCAGTAGCAGCAACATGATTGTTACATGAAATAATTTACTGGCCATTAATATAGAATACAAAAGAGTGATGAAGCACATGCCATTGTGAATCCTCAGCCAGTAGATTGTCTATGGCCTGTCTTTCCAGACCGAAGAGGAAAGAGTCGAATTGGACTCCTCCGGAAGGCTGCTGCCCTCGACTCGACATGTATGCCCAAGCCATCAGGAGGTGCGTCAATGCCAGATTCATCAGCCACACTCACAAGACAGCCCCGAACATCACCCAAGCACAACGCAATGCCATCCGAGCTCTCAACACCAACCACAACGTTGTCATCAAACCAGCAGACAAAGGAGGGGCCACCATCATACTGAACAGAACGGATTACTGCAAAGAAGTATACTGACAACTGAACAACCAGGAACACTACAGACAGTTACCCGCAGAGCTGACCAAAGAACACACCCGTCAACTCAACAGACTGATCAAGACCTTTGATCCGGACCTTCACAGCACCCTCCTTGCTCTTATCCCACATACTCCCCACGTTGGAGATCTCTACTGCCTCCCGAAGTTACACAAGGCCAATACACCTGGCTGTCCCATCGTATCAGGCAATGGGACCCTGTGTGAGAACCTCTCCAGCTACGTCGAGGGCATCCTGAAACCCATTGTACAAGGAACCCCCAGCTTCTGTCGTGACACTACGGACTTCCTACAGAAACTCAGCACACACGGAGCAGTTGAACCAGGAGCACTACCCGTCACAATGGATGTCTTGGCACTCTACACCAGCATCCCCCACGACGACGGCATTGCTGCAACAGCCTCAGTACTCAACGCCGACAACTGCCAATCTCCAGATGCAATTCTACAACTCATCTGCTTCATCCTGGACCACAACGTCTTTACCTTCAACAACCAGTTCTTCATCCAGACACATGGAACAGCCATGGGGACCAAATTCTCACCTCAATATGCCAACATCTTTATGCACAGGTTCAAACAAGACCTCTTCACCGCACAGGACCTTCAACCGATGCTATACACTAGATACATCGATGACATTTTCTTCCTTTGGACTCATGGCGAACAATCATTGAAACAACTATATGATGACATCAACAAGTTCCATCCCACCATCAGACTCACCATGGACTACTCTCCGGAATCGGTTGCATTCTTGGACACATGCATCTCCATCAAGGGGGTCACCTCAGCACTTCACTTTACCGCAAGCCCACGGATAACCTCACGATGCTCCACTTCTCCAGCTTCCACCATAAACACATTAAAGAAGCCATCCCCTACGGACAAGCCCTCCGTATACACAGGATCTGCTCAGATGAGGAGGATCGCAACAGACACCTACAGACACTGAAAGATGCCCTCATAAGAACAGGATATGGCATTCGACTCATTGATCGACAGTTCCGACGTGCCACAGCAAAAAACCACACCGACCTCCTCAGAAGACAAACACAGGACACGGCGGACAGAGTACCCTTCGTCGTCCAGTACTTCCCTGGAGCGGAGAAACTATGACATCTTCTCTGGAGCCTTCAACATGTCATCAATGAAGACGAACAGTTTGCCAAGGCCATCCCCATACCCCCACTTCTTGCCTTCAAACAATCGCACAATCTCAAACAGACCATTGTCCGCAGAAAACTACCCAGCCTTCAGGAGAACAGTGACCACGACACCACACAACCCTGCCACAGCAAGCTCTGCAAGACGTGCCGGATCATCGACACGGATGCCATCATCTCACGTGAGAACATCATCCACCAGGTACATGGTACATACCCTTGCAACTCGGCCAACATTGTCTACCTGAGACGTTGCAGGAAAGGATGTCCCGAGGCATGGTACATTGGGGAGACCATGCAGACGCTACGACAATGAATGAATGAATACCGTTCAACAATCACCAGGCAGGAGTATTCCCTTCCAATCAGGGAACACTTCAGCAGTCACGGGCATTCAGTCTCTGATCTTCGGGTAAGCGTTCTCCAAGGCGGCCTTCACGACACACGACAGCGCAGAATCGCTGAGCAGAGACTGATAGCCAAGTTTCACACACATGAGGACGGCCTCAACCGGGATCTTTGGTTCATGTCACACTATCTGTAACCCCCACGACTTGCCTGGGCTTGCAAAATCTCACTAACTGTCCTGGCTGGAGACAATACACATCTCTTTAACTTGTGCTTAACCCCCTCTCCACTCACATTGTCTGTACCTTTAAGACTTGATTAGCTGTAAAGACTCGCATTCCACCCATTATCTTGTAAATTGAATTTGTGTCTTTATATGCCCTGTTTGTGAACACGAGTCTTCACTCACCTGAAAAAGAGGCTTAGGGCTCCGAAAGCTAGTGCTGCCAAATAAACCTGTTGGACTTTAACCTGGTGTTGTGAGACTTCTTACTGTGCTTACCCAAGTCCAACGCCGGCATCTCCACATCCTGTCTTTCCAGGATCAGCAAAAGTTCCTCTTCATAAGCAAGAATCTGAGGTTTAAGAGGCTACAACTTGATACCAATGTCTATACTGCTTTCTTGAAAATATTGCAATTGCCTTTTACACTTACTTGATCTGAAAACATGTAAAGACTCAGAGATACCATCCAACTCATGCTATAAAGACCACATAAACCATTGACTACTCACCAAGCATGCACAGCTAAAAATTGGGTAAGGCCCATTAGTAAACTTTATGCTGCCTGCTCATCTCCATGACTATGGCACACACTGCTGATTGGTTGCAGGCTCAGCAAGGGGTCCAGGTTCTAGTGAGGCGAGCACCATTTAAACCTGGGGTGCAATGGAGCTGCAGGCCAGAGAGAGAGTTTCCACATTCTCCTCTGTAGTGCTGGAAGCCTTAGTGCAGAGCATCAAAGTGATGCTCTTCACATTTCATGGTATTTCTCTTCATTTCCAATGGGACTATTGTGCTCTTCAGAAAGTCCGCTGGCTATTCTCGCTTTGTGTCCAGCTCTTTACACAAGTTAATCAATTCTCTCGTTGCCTTCCCTCCATTTTATCATTTCTGCAGGGATCCTCCCACATAATGAAATACTTTTTTTTAAGGTTAATTTCTTTAACCGCTTTCCCATTAAGGCTTCACTTTATCAAAAACATTTTTTATCATCTTGAGGATAGACAGAACATCGGCATTAAATTCAAGTTAACTCCAGGTCAAGCTGATTAGAATAAGTAACATAAGCTTGAAAGATCTTTCCAATTGGGAGCTCAGCTGTTCTGGGAGGTAAATAACTAACTCCTGAAGGATTTAAAGGTTATAGGGGAAGAAGACCACATCCCTTTTACTCTGGGAAACCAATTTATTGTTGTCTAAATGCTGGCAAGGTCTGTTGCAGATGTTGAAATGCTGTTGCAAGTGCTTACGCTGTGGACGGTGATTTGATTTAGAACCAATCGATAGTAGATTTGTTGGAAAGATGTTAAGGGGCTGGTAGAGAAATGGCCAGGTCAGTGGGTACCAATACAATCATTTCTCAGCTTGCCATTCCATGACAGAAAAGATTTAATAACCTCACCTATCAGATAAAGTATGTGGAGCCAGTTACACATCACAAAGATCATTAAATCTTAGGCCAGGAATTTGCATGGCAGTGGTGCCTCCACCCACCGGCCAGAAAGTTGGAAGCAACCCCATCTCCACCAACTCTGGAATCCATTTCTCAATTTTACATCGTTCAAGCAATTAATTGCCTGCAGCTGTGATTTCAATCTCTATTAGGCAGGATGTCTGGCCTCCAAGAGTTGTCGACCAATTAGAAGGCCAACAACTCTTCAGTACCAGCAATGCTACCAGGAGTTATGGACACTGCTGGACCTGTGGAATGCCCTGGACCAGTGATGATAAAACAGGTCCAGGCTGTATACAGTGTGATTGGAGCTTGCTGGTGCCAATCAGACAGGCCCCGATGTCGGGGTTGGGGATCGATTATGAGGTATTCCAGCCCTTGCTGCTGTGGGGAGCCCACCATGGGCCACAGGATGTTCAATGGGGTAGGGGACAAGCACCCTCAGCCTGCAGTGAGACCACCAGGTGATGTGCCCGTCCACTGCAGGCAACGTACCAGCACAGTGGCAAGAGGCCTTTGAATGGCCATTAATAGGCTTCAAAGGGCCTTAATTGGCCTCAGGGTGGAAAGGCACTGACCCTGCTGCTGGTAAAATACCAGTTGATGTGGGAAGGTGACTGGCACAGCAACTCCAGCCATCTCGTTTGCACCCTGGGGTTGGGAGAGGTGAGGGGTGGGGCGCGGGGGGACGGGGCGGGACGGGGCGGGGGGTGATGGTAGTGGGGGGGTTGTAAAATTCTGGCCATAGATTAGTATGGGAGAGAAGCTGGCAATTCAGCAAATCAAATCTGTGTCAGCTCTTTTATGGAGTAATCCAGCTAGTTGAACTCCTTGATTTTTTCCCCATATTCCTGAAACATTTTTCTTCTTCAAGTAATAATCCGATTTCCTTTGGAATCTTTTAACAATGACTTCAAATCAGTGCCCCTTTGTTATTGACCCTTCAACCACTGGAAACTGTTGATCTTTGTTTATTCCATCCAAACCTTAATTATTTTATCCCTGCCAAGAAAAACAACTTCAGTATCTCCAGTCTATCCAAGTAATTCTAATCCCTTATCTCCGGAATCATTCCATTAAATCTCCTCCATGCCCTCTGCAAAACCTTCAATTCCTTCCTAAAATGTGGTACCAAGAATTGGACATATACTCTCCCCGAAGCTGAACATTCTTCATCATCATCCAACAAATTATCTAACCAATGTCACTGTGACAGTATCTTAACCAAAGGACTATTGAGGTCCGAGAGGGTAGATCAGCACCACCTACTTAAGGGGAATTCAGGATGGGCAATAAATACTGGTCTTGCCGGTGATAATCACATCCCATCAGTGAATGAAAAATGGAGGTTCACAGAGATTCAATATCGCTTCTTGGCTTTCATGCCTTCTATTTATAAAGCTGAGGATGTTTTATCAACTGCATTGTTGACCTGTGCTACAAACTTCAAAGACTTGTACATAAATAACCCCAAACCCTGCTATTTTTGTATCCTCTTTAAAATTGTACTATTCAGCAGATATTGCTGCTCCCCAATCTTCCAATCAATTGTATAACCTCACATTTTCTTGCGTTGAATTTGATCTGCCATGTATCGGTCCATTCCACCAGCCTGCCTGTATCATTGAAGTTTATTACCAATGTCCTCAATATTTACCACACTTTCAAATTTAATGTCATCTGCAATTTTGAAATTATTCCCTGTACCTCCAAGGTCCAAACCATTAATATATTTCAAAAGCAATAGCGGTCCTAATATGAAGCCTTGGGGTACATGTGTTTAAAGCTCACTCCACTGATTGTCCACGACTCTGTTTTCTATCAAAGAACAAAGAACAAAGAAAATTACAGCACAGCAAAAGCAAAATACTGCAGAAGCTGGAAATCTGAAATAAAAGCAGAAAATGCCGGATAAACTCAGCACGTCAGGCAGCATCTGTGGACAGGCTTGAATCCATAGTCGGGATTTTAGACCTTGCTCGGGCAAGGCTCGCAAAATCCCGCCTGAGGCCAATTCTGTTCTGCGAAATTCCAGTTCATATGACTCTTCTACAGTTCTGCTGAGTTTATCTAGTATTTTCTGTTTTTATTTCATACCTCCTTCCTTGTTGCTCAAGAAAATTCTCCTGAGCGCACTACAGAAATTCTTCCCTTCTCTGCACATTGCGCAAACATTTCTCCATTCAATATTAGGGTGGTTATATTTCCCATTATCACCATTTTATAGTCCTTGCACTATTTAGTAATTTATTTTCAAATCTGTTCCCCTATCTCCTTCCAGTATTGAATACAAGTAGTAATATCTCCTAAAGGGTGATTTAGTGGTTTGGATCAAGAATTGGCTGTAAGAAAACAAAGGGTGGTGGTTGATGGGAAATATTCATCCTGGAGTTCAGTTACTAGTGGTGTGCCGCAGGGATCTGTTTTGGGGCCACTACTGTTTGTCATTTTTATTAATGACCTGGATGAGGGCGTGGAAGGATGGATTAGTAAATTTGCGGATGACACTAAAGTCGGTGGAGTTGTAGACAGTGCAGAGGGAAGTGGCAGGTTACAGAGGGACATAGATAAGCTGCAGAGCTGGGCTGAGAGGTGGCAAATGGAGTTTAATGCGGAAAAGTGTGAGGTGATTCACTTTGGAAGTAGTAACAGGAATACAGAGTACTGGGCTAATGGTAAGATACTTGGTAGTGTGGATGAACAGAGGGATCTGGGTGTCCATGTGCATAGATCCCTGAAAGTTGGCACCCAGGTTGATAGGGTTGTTTAGAAGGCGTACAGTGTGTCAGCTTTTATTGGTAGAGGGATTGAGTTTCGGAGCCAGGAGGTCATGCTGCAACTGTACAAAACTCTGGTGCGGCCACATTTGGAGTATTGTGTACAGTTCTGGTCGCTGTATTATAGGAAAGATGTGGAAGTGTTGGAAAGGGTGCAGAGGAGATTTACCAGGATGTTGCCTGATATGGTGGGAAAATCGTATGAGGAAAGATGAGGGGATTGAGGTTGTTTTCATTAGAGAGAAGAAGGTTAAGAGGTGACTTAATAGAGGCATACAAGATGATCAGAGGATTAGATAGGGTGGATAGTGAGAGCTTTTTTCCTCAGATGGTGTTGGCTAGCACGAGGGGACATAGCTTTAAATTGAGGGGTGATAGATATAGGACAAATGTTAGAGGTAGGTTCTTTACTCAGAGAGTAGTAAGGGTGTGGAATGCCCTGCCTGCAGCAGTAGTGGACTCGTCAACATTAAGAGCATTCAAATGGTTATTGGATAAACATATGGATGATATTGGAATAGTGTAGATTAGAGGGGCTTTAGATTGGTTCCACTGGTCGGCGCAACATCGAGGGCCGAAGGGCCTGTGCTGCGCTGTAATGTTCTATGTTCTATGTTTATTGTTCCCTTGCTCCAACCAAACAGGTTCTCAAGGACATTCTCTCTTTTGAAGTATTGTAATATTTTCCTTAAGCAAATCTGCTAACTCTCCATTTTTTGATCTGTCTTTCCTAATGCCTTATACCAAAGAATATGAAGCTTCCAATCCTCCCTTTTTTTGATCCATGTCTCAGTTATTGCTGCCTCATCATATTCCCCTGTGGCTATTTGTAGCTACAGCTCAGCAAATTTATAATTTTGTGCATTTACACACATGGGTTGTGCTGTGAGAAATTTACCACCGGAGTCAGACTTGGAGGTTTCAACAATACAGTTTTATTTCGGACACGAAGCTTCAGGAGAAAGCATTGGTACTCCGCAGTACTTGGCAGCTACCTTCTCAATCATACAATAGCAGTTGATCATTTTTATACCTTTTCGACAATAGATAGTACGGATATTAGCCGTTTAACACATCGTTATAGGTTGAGTAGACAGATCATGGTGATCGATAGTTAACACATCGTTACAAGCAGACAGGTACAGACATGGGCAGTTAACATATCATTGTTCATAGGATGGATACATTTCCTCTATCAATGACTGGTTTCGATCTATACATTCAGTGACTGATGTTGTTGCATTTATGTATTTATGTTCCCATCTACGGCTGATCTTATTATCAGACTTATTGTTCTGGGTCTGCCCTTATCTTAAAGTGCCTCAAGCTCTGACTAGCTTCCTGCAGCATTTCGGTTCTTCCATGTTTTAACTTTAAGTAACTTGTCTGTGCTAAAAGCCAGTGCCTGTTTAATGTCCCTTCCCAGGTAACAATTTTGTGTGCCAGGCAACCATTTTGTGTGCCAGGTAACCATTTCTTTAATTCCCCCACAACAGTTGGAATTCTACAAAGATTTGGCAGAGTGTGAAGTTCAATGCTGCAAATAAACTCCCCTCCAACCTGCACCCCCCCCCACCACAACATGGAGACCCCCCCACCTCCCATGAGCATTGGGGTGACCACCGCCCCCCCTGCCCTCCCCCCCACCCCCCTCCACCCCCGCCCACAGGCATCAACTCTTCCCCAACAGACATAAGGGACACTCCCTCCACCTTGGGTTACCCAGAGGGCCAACCCCTGGCACTGGCAACCTGTGCCAGAGGGCAGTACCAACCTGTGCCATGGGGCCATGCCAGGGCACTGCATGGGCAGGTCCCTCCCCCTGAGGGCTATATGTACCTTGGTGCTCCCCACAAGTTCCTCTCGACTGATTCCCGTTTTCATAAAGCCCACTATAAACCTCGTCGATGTGACATCATGTCAGCGATGTATGAATATTCAGTGAGGGAGGATTATGTCTCTGGGAAGCCCTTTAATGATATTGAAATTTACTAAAAAGTATTGAAAAGAGATTCCCGCCCTTTTTGGGTGAGAACCTTGTTATGTCACTGGTGAATGGTGAAGAAAATTGGAAAACAAGAACATGCCGGTGAGATCCTCATTTTCTGACTCATGCGGAACTTTGAGCCCGCATGACCATTTATGCTGACAGCTAACGCGTGCTCAACATCTCCCCCCAGCACTCCAATCCTAACAAAATATACCTCCTTGCATTTTTTGTTGGACTTGATTCTGTATTATTTCTAACTCCACCTCTTCCAGTCCCCTTTGCACCTTGTTTCTACTTTTAATTAGCACATCTTGGTGTCCAACCCCCATAGTTTACCTGCCTGCAAGTAAGTGTGCCCTAGTTCTATTAAAGCCTGTCCATCTTAAACAGGATCCTCCAGTCATAGAATTAGTGTCAATATCCAAGGAATCTGAAGCCCTGTTTCCTGCATCATGTCTTCAGCCACACTGCCCTAGCCTTCTTTTTGTACTCTCACTAGAACATGGCACTGGGAGTAATCCAGAGATTATGACCTGTGAGGTTCTGATTTTTAACTTAATCTTGAGCTTCTTGCTGAACCTGAACCCTCATCCTCACTATGTCTTTGCTTACCACATGGAGCAGGACTTCTCGCTGTTCCCCTTACCCTGCTTTCCATAATGTTCCTTTCCATGGCACAAGTGAGGCTACATGCAATATGGGTTTCAAGTCAATAACGATAACACTGCCGGTCTGGCAAACTATTGAGCTGTTGTATTTCTACACATTACCCCTGTGCAGTCCTTTGCTTCAGAGTCCCAGGCTTGGGACTGCACTCCTTCAAGTTGTCCATCCTCACCAATATTCAATGTTAAATATCATTCTGATCGTGCCATGCTCCCAGAGGATTCTTAAACTGCATGGCTCCTTCTACTTCTTCGGGTGGTCACCCGCTTGCAGTTCTGAACTCCATCTGGCTGTGTGATGACAATCTTCTGGAACAGGTATTACAGGAAATGTTCAGTCACAGAATCACAGAATGACAGAATCCTACAGTGCAGAAGACGCCCTTCGGCCCATCGAGTCTGCACCGATGCATGAAAAGCCCCTGACTTACCACCTAATCCCACTTGCCAGCACATGGCCCATAGCCTTGAATGTTATGGCATGCCAAGTACTCATCCAGATACTCCTTAAAGGATGTGAGGCATCTTGCCTTCACCACCCTCCCAGGCAGCGCATTCCAGACCATCACCACCCTCTGAGTAAAAAGGTTTTTCCTCAATCCCCCCTAAACCTCCCACCCCTCAGTTTTAACCTGTGTCCCCTGATAATTGACCCTTCAATGAGGGGAAACAGCTGCTACCTATCTTTCCATGCCCCAATATGCCCTGCAGTGAATTCAGCTGGAGGCACTTTGAGCAAACATGAACCTACTGATAACATCAAGCTTCCTGAAGTTTCCACATGGAATTGCAGTTGCCCCTCCATTCTAGTTAGGAACTTGAGACACTCTCTTTAGATATATTAAATAATATCATTTGGATAAGTCATTAACTCTGTCTAAATCGCATGACTTTCGTTTTGCTCCTCAAAATGAGCAAAGACTAATTTATCTACTTACCTTGAGAAGAACTACCAAGATACTAAACCCAATGAAGCTAACCATTAGGATATCTAGATAATTAACCTAGATACTTAGCTTAGAATTCTTGGGTTGTTGGTCTCTGGTCCTATTGAGCTGAGTGTAAAATTATACCTTCCTCCTCTTCACCAAATTCTCACTATCACTAAATTCTCAACTTCCACTTTGATTCAATCCAATTGTAACTTACTTAACTCTGTGCCAAGCTGAATGTTCTGTTAAGCTTGTCTGCCACATACAATGACTGCCCACATAGCCCACTTCTTTTGATTCTTTTGAGTTTCCAAACCCACAATCTCTACACCTAAAGGGCAAGGACAGCAGATGCATGGGAATGCCACCACATGCAAGTTCCCTTCCAAGTCACTCAACATCCTGACTTGGAAATATATCTCCACTCATTCAGCGGGTCAAAATTCTGAAATTCTGTAAAGATGCTCATTCACCGGTTTAGAGAAAACACAACTCCTTTATTTACAGGTTAAACTATACAGAGGCTTGCAGCCTCATGGCAGCAATCAGCTCCCAAGATGACTCTGAGTACAGAAGCCCGCGCTTACCAGGGTGATCTCCCACCCTGCTCCCTGATTGGTTCCCACATCATGTGACCCTTACTCTGCAGATTGATCCTGAGAGGGACAAACATCCACCCTAACATCACTGTGGGTGTACCTACACCACATGGACTGCAGAGGTTCAAGAAGGCAGCTCACCATCACCTTCTTGAGGGCAATTAGGGGGTAATAAAAATGCTGGCCTAGTCTGTGACACTCACATCCCATGGAAGAACTTTTTAAAAGAGTGTCAGTAGAATCATAGAATCCTTACAGTACAGATGGAGGCCATTCAGCCCATTGACCTGCACCGACAACAATCCCACCCTATCCCCGTAACCCCACATATTTACCCTGCTAATCCCCCCCGAAGCTAGGGTCAATTTATCATGGCCAATCAACCTAACCTACACATCTTTGGACTGTGGGAGGAAACTGGAGCACCCGGAGGAAACCCACGCAGACACAGGGAGAATGTGCAAACTCCACACACACACAGTGACCCAAGCCGGGAATCGAACCCGGGTCCCTGGCGCTGTGAGGCAGCAGTGCTAACCACTGTGCCACCGTGCCACCCAAGTAGATTAACGTGTAATACTATCTGTTATTTTAAACTGTTGCGGACATTTAAAACCTGCAGAAATGTATTAGTTTACTCTTCCAACGGGCAAGTGCTCAATGGGAACGATCTTTCAAGGTCACTTCATTGATCCAAGCAAGGCTAATCCTGGAAATGGCCATAAGGTCAGTGCTATAGGTGTGACTAGTTGTTGTTTTCATGGATAACTAGCAATGGTTTTGGCATTCCAGAATAATCGCTGAATTCTTACAAACACAAAACTTTTAATAAGATAGATGTATTGATAAACAGGGAATGCTGGGAAAAAACTCAGCAGGTCTGAGAGCATCTGTGAAGAGAAACAGAGTTAATGTATTGAACCTGTATGACTCTTCTTCAGAGCAGATTTCAGCATTTGCTGTGTATTGCTTTGATAATTGATTTGATAATTGATATCCCTGTTTTCAGAGTTCTCCCCTGGTCTGCATCAGTGGGCATGGTATTATTCACCCTGATTGAGGATTCTTCCTAAAGGGAAGTTTGACTTTCTGCAAGTTCGAAGGATGTACTCCTATCTTCCCATTCAATGAGATATCCCTACAGGACCTGTTTCAAATTAAGTTAAACCAAATTCCCAAGGAAGGCACAGCTAAGGTTCAGACAGGCAATATTGTATGGTATCAGCTTTAGGCATGTCTTTGAGTATGACTAACTCCCAGCTTGACTCAACAATGCTCGCTGCATGTGGAACTATTTCTTCACTTTCCCAATCACTCTTCCCAAAACACAACGCATACGAAACACTTTGACATGAAACCAATTAGCTCATCTTGATGGTAATCACTTTGTCCTTGCTTATCTCCCTCAGGCTTGCATTTACTGGGTTAGATCCAGACATCTGCTGATGTTACTATAATCTACTTTATGCGATCTGGTACAGTGGACTATTAAAGCTAGAAAACAGCTGGCAATGTCAAAATATGAGGTTAGTCTTAATAAGCAAAAAAAAACTTTAACTGTCTTTTCACTGAAACATAATAATTCTGAGTAGGAATGGTCAGATCAGCACTAAATATGTTACAGCTTCTTCGCAAATTTCACCAGCTTTGCTGACATCTACTTTTCCTGTGGAAATTATAGGAAAAAAACAAATTAAAGATAGAAATTTTGACTGCCTATTGATTGAATTAAAAGTTAATTGTACATTTTTCCAACAGCAGCTAAGTAATCCACAAGGTTCAGTGGCACAGTGGTCAGCACTGCTGCCTCACAGTGCCAGGGACCCAGGTTCGATTCCCGGCTTGGGTCACCGCCTGTATGGAATTTGCACATTCTCCCCGTGCCTGCATGGGTTTTCTCTGGGTGCTCCGCTTTCCTCCCACAGTCCAAAGATGTGCAGATTACGTGAATTGGCCATGCTAAATTGTCACTTGATGTCAGGGGAACTAGCTAAGGTAAATGCACGGGATTATGGGAATAGGGCCTGGGTGGGATTGTGGTTGGTGCAGACTCGATGGGCCGAATGGCCTCCTTCTGTACTGTAGGGATTCTATGATTCTATGAAAAGGTTGAATGTTTGGGGCAGAATGTTTCATATGGTGGGCAATGGTGAAGTTAATAAAACCAAAAAAATGCTGGAAATATGGTAAGTCCCCATGTGAAGTTGTTCGACTTTAAATCATTTCATTGTAAAGCTGTGCAGTTTTTAGGGCTGGTATTCCCGATTTGCATCGTCAATTTTAACTTGATGCTATTTTACATTGTTGCGCATCATTTCACATCGTGGCCCATCGCTTTGTGTTGCTTCTCGTCAGTATGATGATTGGTTCCGTGACCTGATTAGTGACATTCGTAACCAAGTGTAACTGGATGTGTTTATTCACACATGAACAAATTATGATCTGTTTTCAGGATAGCAGGGCTTTCCTTCCTGCCATCCAAAGGGTTGCCGGGGACCTGGCCTGCAGCAAGTTCACACTCCAAGTAGCATTAAATATTTCAAGGTGGTACTTCCTCCCCTGACTCTGGAGGTGGTGACGTTTGGTGGTGACGTTCACGAGGGGTCATAGGTTCAAGGTGAGGGGGGGGGAGGTTTAACACAGATATCAGACGGACATATTTTACACAGAGGGTGGTGGGGGCCTGGAATGCGCTGCCAGACAAGGTGGTGGAGGCGGACACACTGGGAACGTTTAAGACTTATCTAAACAGCCATATGAACGGAGTGGGAATGGAGGGATACAAAAGAATGGTCTAGTTTGGACCAGGGAGCGGCGCGGGCTTGGAGGGCCGAAGGGCCTGTTCCTGTGCCGTATTGTTCTTTGTTCTTTGTTCTTTGTAAGACCTGCCTCAGAGAGCTGCATACTAATCAGAATGGCTGCCATGGACAACTGATCGAGATACTTCATACAGATTTCCCTCCGAACCCTGGCATGACCTGGGTTTCCTATTGTTTGCACCAGACGATCCCGCCAGCCGGAACGGCCAGAAAATCCCAACCTATGTAGCTTCCATCTCACATCCCACTTACTCCTCACCTCACATATTTCAGATAGTGTAAACATGCACCACCTATTTCCCCCCCGCCAACCCCCCCCCCCCACCCCCCCCCCCCCCCCCCCACCCCCCCGCCACCCCATCCCCTCAACATAATCGTACACTTGAGCCTTTCTCCTTTCAGATAGCTAAAAGGTGTCATCTGGCCAGGTAGTGGAGGAAGACCAAATAGATAGTGATGATGAAGATACATTGGCATTTGACATCACACTCACAGATAATAACACTGCATGTAATGTAGAAGAGTTCATGGAGCAGGTTTCACAGATGAGATACCTGCAGCCACTGCAGGAACAAGAATAGCACGTATGTCAGCTTTCTGCTAAGCTCCCACACATGCTCTGCTACCGAGGATTTAGATACACTTTGGTGGGACAGTGTGCAGAAGAATGCTGATAGGATACACACAATGAAATGCTTGGTACATTAGGAAGCCAGTCAATGTCAGGGAACATTGGGGAGTCCATTGCTAAAGTGGCACAGGACTTTGGACAGACATTGGAGTCAATCCTTTCCAGAATGGGAGTGGTGTCTAGCTCCATTATTACACTTGTAGACTTCACCATGATGCAGCATCTGATGGCTGATATCTCGACTTCAATTGGAGCATTATAATTAGCCATGTAATGTCTGAGTGCTGCACTGGAAGCTCAAACAGCTGACATCTTCACTGTGAATTACAGTATTCAAAGGGGCTTGGGCAGCACGGTCGCACAGTGGTTAGCACTGCAGCCTCACATGCCAGGAACCCAGGTTCGACTCCCGGCTTGGGTCATTGTCTGTGTGGAGTCTGCACATTCTCCCCGTTTCTGCGTGGGTTTCCTCCAGGTGCTCCAGTTTCCTTCCACAGTCCGAAAGATGTGCTGGTTAGGTGCATTGGCCATGCTAAATTCTCTCTCAATGTACCTGAACAGAAGCCATGGTGACTTGGGGATTTTCACAGTAACTGAATTGCAGCGTTAATGTAAGCCTATTTGTGACAGCAATAAATAAACTTTAAACTCAGAGTCTCCTCATAGACTAACAATCTATCTTTCGATAGATTACCTGGATTACTGAGGCACTGCCCAGGGAGAGTAGCAGTGGTTTTGTGGAGCACAAGCCTGTTGTCTTTTCTCAGGAAGACAAAATTCACCTTCTCCTCATTCCTTTAGTGCTCTTGTTGGTGCCTATCAGCCTGCAACTGATGCAGTTACTGCTCATGCTCAGATGGTGCAGCCTGTAGTCAGGCTTTCCTGGTCCAGAGCTGCATGAGGTCATCTTCCAAAGCCATCAACAACAAAGCTATCAGATCAGCCATGATCTTATTGAATGGTGGAGTAGACTCGAGGGGCCGATTGGTCCACTCCTGCTCATAGTTTGTTTGTATGTTCGTATGTCTCTTCCACTGAAAGTCAGCAGCCTTCCACAAGACGTGCTATAGCAACTGGGATAACACTATGTAGGAGCAATAGGACAGGTAAAGGCACCCGCAAGACTTGCACAAAGGGAATGCACATGGCTGATTCATTGACTTTTCTATGCAATATGGGATTACTTCATTGGTAGCTTTGGATTGAAATGTTTATTCTATAGCTTTATTTTTGCATTATGCTCAAGCAGACACATTGCTGGTCAGTAACAGAAGGAAGGTAAGGTGTGGGCCTGTTTGTGAATGAGAAATTGGGGTTGTATTTCTAGGTATCGCAGTTGGATGAGTTCTCTATGGACAGCCCAGGCAGAAAGGGGCTGCCTATGTTGCCTCCTCCATTCCAATTCCTCACTTTCTTTGATCTGCTTCTCCCTCTCCTCAGGCTCCTACTCATCGTACAGCTAATGACCAGGACTGTCACCTCATGTTGGCAAGGTTATGCAGCATGCAAGAGAACACCATGAATCTTGATACCCACTCTGCCAAGTATTGCAGGGCTGTTGTAGGATGGTCCAGGCAGTGGAAGCATTGTTTCAACATGCCAGTCATCTGCCCACCACATTTTGTTTTTTTTAAGTTCATTCATGGGACATGGGCATCACTGACTAGACCAGCATTTATTGCCCATCCTTAGTTGCCCTTGAGAAGATGGTGGTGAGCTGCCTTCTTGAATCTCTGCAGTCCATTTGGTGTAGGTACACCCACAGTGCTGTTAGGGAGGGAGTTCCAGGATTTTGACCCAGCAACAGTGAAGGAATGGTGGCGATATATTTCCAAGACAGCTTTCTGCAGTCTCTCTCCATTTAAATAATAAACCACCTTCTCAGTCTTTCTTTCAAAATCTCACATTTTCCCACATTGAATTCAATTTGCCAATTTTCTGCAATCTCACTTAACCTATCAATATTTCTCGTAAATGCTTTACATTTTCCTTACAACCCGCCATCCCACCTCCCCACCTCCCCCCCCACCCCCCCCCCCCCAACCTTGTTTCTTCCACAAATTTGGCTACAGTGCACTCTGCTCCTTCCTCCAAATCATTAATATATATTGTGAAGAGTTGTGGTCCCAGCACTGATCCCTGTGGCACTACACTGGTTACTGCCCTCCAACCTGGGAAAGGACTCCCTTATCGCTACTCGTTGCTTCCTGTTAGTTAGCTAATCCTCTATCCATACCAGAATATTACTTCCAATACCATGAGCTCCCATCTTGTGTAGTAGCCTTTTGTGTAGAAATTTATCAAATGTCTTCTGAATATCCAAAGATGCAACATCGACTGGTTCTCCTCTATCTACTCTGGCTGATACATCCTCAAAAGGCTCCACAAATTTGTCAGACATGATTTCCCCTCCATGAAATCATGTTGACTCTGTTTCATCAGATTATGACTTTCCAAATGCACTGCTATTCTCTCCTTAATAATCAATTCTAATATTTTTCCAATAACTGAAGTTAGGCTAAAGGCCCTGTAGTTTCTTACATTTTTCCTCCTTCCCTCTTTGAACAAGGGTACCACATTGTGAGTTTTCCAATACTTTTGCGCAGTTATAAATTCAAGGATTTTGGAAAATGACTACCAATGCATCCATGATTTCTGTAAGTACCTCCTTTAATATCTTCAGGTACAAACCATCAGGCCCTGGGCACTTGTCAGCCTTTAACCCCATTAGTTTACCTAAAATTAATTCTTTGGTGATAGAGACTGTATTCAATTCCTCTCCTATATTTTATTATTTCTGGGATGCTTGTCATATCCTCTACAGTAAAGACTGATGCAAAATATCTATTTAACTCCTCTGTAATTTCCTTTTTTCCCATAATTATTTCCCCAGTTTCATTCTCTAAGGGGCCTATGCTTTCTTTTACGTCTCTCTTCATTTTAATGTACTTAAAAAACCTCTTACTGTCTGGTTTTATATTTTTTGCTTGTTTGCCCTCAGTTAATTTTCTCCTTCCTGATTATTTTTTAGTCCATCTTTGCTAAATTCTGAATTTATCCCACTCTCCTGGCCTACCACTGATCTTTGCCAGCTTATATGTTTCCACTTTCAACTTAATACACTTCTTAACTTCTTTGGTTACCCATGGTAGGTTCTTCCTCTCTTTGGAGTCTTTCTTCCTCATTGGTATGCATTTTTGATAGGAGTCATGAATTATCCCCTAAATGTCTGCTACTGCTCATCTATTGTCTTACCTATGAATCTATATGACCAGTCCACTTCCACTTTGGCCATTTCCATCCTCATACCTTTGCAATTCCCCTTCTTTAAGTTCAACACTGATAATTCAGTCCCAATTTTCTCATGTTCAAGCTGAATGCTAAATTCTATCATACCCGTGATCATTACTTCCTAGGGAATCCTTAACCTTGAGGTCATTTATTAAACCTACCTCATTACACATTGCCAGATCGAAAAAAGCTGGATCCCTAGTTGGCTCCATAACATATTGCTCCAAAATACCATTCCAAACGGACTCTATAAATTTATTTTCTTGGCTTCCATTTCCAACTTAATTAGCCCAATCTATATGAAAATTAAAGTCGTCCATAATAAATGCTGTGCTCTTTTTTACATGCATTTGTTATTTCTTGATTTAAACTGTCTCCGACAGTGTGGCTAATTTTCAGGGGTCTATCCCATACTCCTACCACTCATATCCTTCCTTTGGTATTTGTCACCTCCACCCAAATCAATTCCACATCCTCTGAGCCCACATAGTCCCTCAAAACTGTAAGTATTTTCTCTCTTATTAGCAAAGCTACCCCGCCACCTTTTCCTTCTGCTTGTTCTTCCTAAAAGTCAAATAACCCTGAATATTGATTTCCCAATGTGGTGAACCATAGATGGTTACCACTATGGGTACTGAACCATAGATGGTTATCACTATGGATACTTGTACATATGTTACTCTTGTTACTGTTGGGGTTAGGGTTGGGTGTTCCACCTGTTCTGTGGTACACTCCGGTTGGCTCCGCCTTCCTATAGGAGTATAAAGGTTACTGCACTTCCTAGTGACCCTTTAGTCTGGGATTGTATTGTTAAGCAGTATGCTCTATTCTTGTTGCGAATCAAAGCCTTTATTCCCGGGTACGATCTAGCCTCCCGAGTGGATTAATCGCGCATCACCCAACTTTGATCTTCTTGCAACCATGCCTCAGTAATGGCCATCGGATAATACCTATTGAACTCTATTTGTGCTGTCAGTTCATTTATCTTGTTTTTTATGCTATGTGCATTAAGATTCAGAACTCTGAATTGTGTTTCTCTACGACTGTAGCAGACTAGTTATCGTTTGATGCAAAATAGCCAAGCAAAGAGAGGACACTACTATGACCTGGTGGAAAATATGGCTAACTTCAGTACTAAGAGGTTTCAACTCCAGGCTGTGAATATGTGATCTGCAAGAAGAAGTATCAATGCTTATTTGTAACAGTTATCTTTGATTTTACGATGGGCATAGAAATCATCAGAATACTGGACAGGATGGAAACAACACATATCCCTGATAATAAACACACCCTAATTGATCAAATTTTTATATTTTATTTATTAGTCCCAAGTAGGATTACATTAACATTGCAATGAAGTTACTGTGAAAATCCCCTAGTCGCCACACTCTGGCGTTTGTTCAGGTACACTGAGGGAGAATTTAGCATGGCCAACGCACCTAATCAGCGTGTCTTTTGGACTGTGGGAGGAAACCAGAGCACCCGGAGGAAACACACGCAGACACAGAGAGAATGTGCAGACTCCGCACGGTGACCCTAGCCGGGAATTGAACCAGGGTGCCTGGTGTGTGAGGCAGCAGTGCTAACCGCTGTGCCACCATGCGGCCCCACAGGAGAGCACCAGATACAAAACAGAGTCAGAAAGACTGAGTGACAACTGGCCCTAAGGTCAGGCAGCCTGAAATAAGTTAATTTGAACAATATACTACCGGTTCAGTGCCTACATGTGGAAATGTATGCTTTTTAGCTAGGCTCAGAGGATAAATATTGAAGTTTTGAAAGCCAAATTGGAGGAAGAACCACAGAAGCAAGAAGAAGGAAGCCTCAAGCTTTAAGCTTGATGAAGTCTGCTCCCACTCTATGCCTGGTGAGCTGAGTGGTTAGACACCCCTACAAGTCCATTAGATAAGTATTAGTCATTACAAATCTATGCTTATGAACCTATTATAGTAGATCTATAGAGGAATAGAAGCATTTACTTGTGATAGAGTGTAAGAGAATCAGTCTTACAGCAGTTACAGTATTTAGGGTTTTTTTACATTTTCCCAATAAAGATGTGATTTGATTTAAAGATAAAGTTATTAGGTGGAATTTTCCCATCCCACATGCCACGGGAATCCTAGCAGATGGGGACGGACCTTGGGTGGAATTTTCTGGCCTTGGAGCAAGTGCAGCCAAAAAATCCCATCCATTGTGTCTATCAATTAACTGGAGAAAGCGTCTTGGTTAACACCACGTTTCCCGAATACTAAGCCCATGTCTCGGGACAATAGAACAACTGTTTGCTTTTTTTGCCTTTTATTGCCATGTCTTCCTCTTTTGCTTTCACTTTTTCTGCCTTTTATTTCTAACCCAGTTTCTACCTCCTCTAACTCCCTGCTGAGATACCCATCCCTCTGCCATACTAGTTTAAAGCCACCCCAACAGCACGAGCAAACACCCCTGTAAGGATATTGGTCCTGGTCCCGTTGGGGTGTGTTTATAGTATGTACAAAACGTTCTCAGCTGCAGCAGGCACATTAGAACTTTCAAATCTTCCATTTTACAATGAGAAGACTGACAATCAGCTTTCATTCTTTTCCTTTCTTTCATAACAATAAGGTACATTTTTTTCAGTGATTAAACAGAGGTTTATTGAAACACTGTCAATTGACATCAGAGTGTTATGTCGGTTTTACGTCATAAAGCAGTTTATTATTAAATAAATCACCATTCACAAGTCATTAATCCAGTTTGTGCCACACTTTAGGAGCAGTCTTCAATAGACATTTCCAGGAGTGGCTCACGGGAGAAATATACCATTGGTAATAAAGCTGACGCCTGGAATTGTCCCATGTGTTTAATAAAACATCAATTCTTGACATTGTTTTATCTTCTTTCCCAAAGTCATATTTTTAGTTTAAAAGTGCGAAACCAAAGTAATAGCAGAATTCCTAGGTATGCCAAGGTGCATAAGTCAGTTCATTGCGGCTAAAGGTTTATAACATACATCACTCTTTACATTGAAAACTTTTCAACAAAATGTTTTAGGCCATAAATTTCCTCATTCAAAACTATTAAATCACCAGCGGACGCAGGTAAGTAGAGAGTTGAAGACTGCTTCCCTGAGAATCATTTTGCAAACAAGCTACAAACCTATATTTCATCACTGAACGAGGAAAAGAAACATAATGCGAATATGATTAAATGCATTCCTGTGCTTCCAAACTACACTGGCTCAGAACGTGTAAAGGGAGATCTTAACTGAAGAAACAAGGAATAAATATGTAAAGGAACAATGAGAAAAAACATGAGAAATACATTAGATAGTCACCAAATTAATGTGATAGATCTTGTCAACTGATTAGAAGAAGAGAATGTAATTTAGTTACAGAAGGGATACACTGTGAATCTAAAACAAGCAAAAAGCTGAAAAATAGACAACAAAACCAAATTTAACTGCATACGTCCTGCTGCAGTATTTGGAACAATGTGCACCATTCTATATCTTTAGGAATTTTAATTTAATCATAATGACTGTGGTGAGTATTAATTTCACCAGATTGTGGTGAACTATGAAGGAACTTTTAAAGATGAATAGGATTCTCATCACTGAAACATTGGGCAGGATTTTCCCACGGACCTCAGGACCTTGACGTCAGGACCAAATGTGGGTCTCGAGCCCACACTTGCCGGGAGCGATGCCAGGGAGCTATTTGCCTGGAGGTGGCCTCCCAGTTGGCCGTCCCTGTGCTGACTGCTCTGTTAAGGATGGCAGATGATCCTCCAATGCTGCTGGCTCTATTAGAAGGCTGACAGCTTTAGTGCTCGACAGTCCCACCAAGAGAGGTGGAGGTGCTGCTGAGCCATAACTGAGACTTCAAGTGCACCTCGAAATGGAGATACCATTGGAGGCACAAATTTAATCTATAAATTCAGAGGGGCGAAACAGGCAGACCGCCCACTACTTCCCCCAACCTAGAGGAGGAACCCACACAACAACAGCATTTGAGCCCTTGCTACCAGTCTCATTGCAGGATGGAAGTTCCAGCTCCAATGGCCTCCCCAGCCTGCTGCAAAGAGACTTCCTCCATGGAACCAGTGACCTCCACACGTGGCAACAGATTACTTCACCGCCAACAAACTCAAAGAATTGCCCCTAATTTAGGCCTCAATTATTGACTGCTCACTCTGTTCAATGAGAAACCAATTCACATCCCAGCCCATTTCTAAGAAGCTTTCAAAGTAGCAGGAATGCGTTGGAGAACTAATCCAATGCAGCTCCACACTATTTTCCCAGGCTCCTACCCTCCAAGCATACCATCCCAGGACCAGAACAATTCAGCCCATAGTATTAAGCTCATTATTGTCATTACATGATTAGATAGACCAAATTTGATCTCATTATCAATCTATTAATGAGTTTGTACATATCCTTAATTCTCATGTTATATAAGTGATAAATACTATATCCTTCCTATATGATGTACCTAAAAATAATTTAATGCTTTATTTAGCTGATGAAATTATTTTCATGTGATGACTCATTACCAAAGAAGCTGTAACGATTATTAATATACTTTAATTGAAATTCTTCAGATAAACTGACAAAATCACTCACAGCTGTTTCAGAGATGTGAAACTTTGGGATGCTAAGTTCTTATCATGCCTCACAAATATGATCTCATCAAGTAATAACTGGCCAAACAACACAAACTGACATTGCTGTCTTTTTCACCCTTCGAATTAATCCATGACTTATTTCAAACAAGCCAGAAATCCAGCTGTGTAGTGAGAAAATCAGAATGCACAGCCAATGGGTGCTTGTACCATGTGTGGAACCTGCTTTTGCCTGGCTAAAGGCATGGAGAGTTCACACATAGTTGAGGCAAAACCAGTGCCTTATGCAGGTTATCGTAACTTCCTTGCTTGTGCATTCTACACCCTTTTTGATAAAGTCAAGGATCCCATTTGTTTTTTTAGCTGCTCTTGCAACCTGTCATGCCACCTTCAATGATTTGTGCACAGATCCCCCAGGATTCCTCTTCCTCTGCTCCTGAGCACCCTTTAGAATTGTATTTATTTTAGCCTCTCCCTTTCTTTCCATTAAAATGAATCAGTTCACACTTCCATCTGCCACGTGTCTATCCATTCCACTAACTTGTCCATGTCCTTTTGAAGTTCTACAGTATCCTCCTCACAGTTTACAATACTTCCCAGTTTCATGTCATCCACAAATTTGAAACCGTGCCCCACAGACCTAAGTCAAGGTCATTAATATATATCTATATATCAAGAAGAGCAGGTTTCCTAACACTAACCTTTGAGGAACCCCACTATAAAACCTCTTCCAGTCTGTGCGCCGCTACTTTTATATTTTGTCTTGCAGCCAATTTCACATCCATCCTTATCCCTTTTGTACACCGAGACATAACTTTGCTCACAAATATTTTGTGCAGTGCTTTATCGATTGTTTTTTGGAAGTCCACATCAGCCACCTTACCCTCTCTGTTACCTCGCCACAAAACTCCAGCACGTTAGTTAAACACAATAATAAAAAACAGAAAATGCTGGAGAAACTCAGCAGGTTTGACAACATCTATGGAGAGAGAATAGAGCCAACATATCAGCTCCGATGAAGGGTTATCCAGTCTCGAAACATTGGCTCTATTCTCTCTCCACAGACCTGTTGAGTTTTTCCAGCATTTTCTGTTTTTATTTCAGATTCCAGCATCCGCAGTATTTTGCCTTTATCTTAGTTAAACACAATTTGTCCTCAATCACACCTCAGTACCCAAGTACATTTTCGTTTCTCCATGCCTTTCTCTGTTCCTTGGTTCAAATGTATGAAAAACTGAGCAAGTTGCAGTTGCTTCCACTTACATGCTGTTGTTCTGCTACCCACTGTGCAAACAAAAATTGAGTCTGACACTACACTTCATAGTGGATGATTGGAAAATAGTGAAAAAAGGAATAGGCTGGGTATAAATGAGGTGAGCTCCAAACTAAGGCTTTTCTCTGGTGACAAACCTATGAAGGTCTTGACTGACTGGATAATATTAAAGATCAGTTCATCAAATTACTTTTTAAAGCAAAAACTTGGTATTTTGATCATACAATCAGAATACACATATATATTCATAGCTTTATGATGAGTTTAATACTTTACATTCACAGCTTTAAAGAGCTTGAAAATTAAACATCTCTATTTTGGTGATTTGCAGCTGCAGAGTTATAACACTCGATTATATTCTGGAATTAATTATTGATTTGCTGTGCAATGTTTTTTATTTCCCAGGAACTCAATGACATATTTATCGGCAAATAGCAAAGATGTTTTCAGAGATTATTTCTAATGTTTAAATCATGAGTAAAATTAGATGGCCTGGGACCAAGACTGCTTTCATCCAAAGCATTTTATAATCATTTTTGTTTACTTAATGTACAGATGCACAGAGAAAAAATGCTACTCAACATGGATGTAGTAGTGAACAGGCCTCAGATTAAAGGGTAGACTTTAGGACAGTTATAATAGCTGGTGACAAATACATAACCCTTGCAATGTGAAAAGACTATGATGACTAATATAATTAAATTAAAATGCTATTTTAAAAATAAAAGGACTTTTGTAACCAAACAGAATTGCTAACAGGTTTCGAACTTCAAGGTGACAATCATATAAATGAATAGAATAATTTACCGTGTTTCATATTCAGCCAAATAAATTAGAATTTGTCAGATTCAGGAATAGGTCGAATGGAAAATTCTGCACATTGATGGCAAATCTGAAGATGGAACTTATGTGATATTTGGACGAGAAAATGGGAAGAGTCAAGAAATTATAAGTCATATCCAGTGCTGTCAGCATGGTATCAGCTCAGGTTTGAGATTGGGATCAGCACAGGTTTGTGACGTCGGGATCCAAGATATGCTACTGGTTGTGCATTGTTTTCTGCACAGAAATAATTTTATTCTGTGCAAGTGTGTGCAAAATAGGAGGTCTTGTGGCACAGTGGATGGTGTCCCTGCCTCAGAGCCAGAAGCTCTGGGGAAAGTGCCACTCGAGGACTTAATAGCCAGAACTCAGCCGAACAGGTTGGGTATCAGTCTTTCCAATGTGCACGAGTAGCAGATGATAAAAGCAGGAAAAACCATGCGATGGAAGGAAACTGGAGCCTCCACCATTGCTATCGTAGGGTCTGTTCCTGTACTGTATAGTGCTATGCTCTTTGTTTTTCACACAGAGAGTGGTGGGTGCCTGGAACGCACTACCAGTGGAGGTGGTGGAAGCAGACATGTTAGCAACGTTCAAGGTCTTGATAGGCACATGAATGGGAGGTGAACAGAGGGATAGAAATCATGTATTGGCACAGGCTTGGTGGGCCGAATGGCCTGTTCCTATGCTGTATTGTTCTTTGATCTTTATCGAGAACTCTAGGCAAAAGCATGCATGTAAAAGTGTACGTTGCCACAGCAACTCAGACTTCTGGGTGGGGGTGCGGTTTGCTCAGGGCTCAATCCTCATGCCCGCCGTGGTGGAGATGGGATCTGCCTCCTTGCCCTAACTGTGCTGGAAATCACAGCCCCAACCTGCCTTCAGGCAAAGAGCTGAAGAAGATAAGCAAAATGGTCCACTCATTGTGTGCTTGAAATTTATTCTTATGTCTCTGGCATTGGGAGCACTATTTCTTCCCTGAAATTTAAGATATTGGGTGCGATTCTCGCAAAAAACTTCTAAAGTGTCGAATTGCGTAAAAACTGGAGTAAGTCCCATTGGTTTTTTCAGTAGGATTTTCGTAATGAATCTCCTACACACTGTGCACTGCAGAGTGCACTAGCGGGAATTTCATTTAAAATAAGGGGATGGGACCTATCCCGCTGGAGAGACCAGCAGCACAGCGCTGAGCGGTCTGCTGCGCATGCGCCGATCTGTTAGCACCGAGATCAGCCAATGCACAGTAGCCCCGCACTGCCGGCCTCCCGATCACTGGCCAGCCCCGCGACCCTGCAATGCTCGCACACAGACCGCCCCCCCTCCCCCTCCACAAACTGATCTCTGGTCCCCCAGACATGTCCGGTCCAACCTCGATACCACCCCTCCCACCCCCGGAAGTCCGGATCTCCCCCCCCTCTCCCACCGCAATCCCGACTTCCCTCCCCTCTCCACTCAGTCCCGATCTTCCCCGCCTCCCCCCCACCATCAGCCCCGACCCCCCCACTGGAATCCAGATCTCCCCCAAGGCAGGCCAACCCCCCTCACCCCATGCCAGCCCCAATCACTGGCCTCCCACCCTCTGTCACCGCTGAGTGCAGAGTGGCAGCGGGACCGCCCACCCCCACTGATCTCCCCCCAGAGGCCCCGCCCCTATTAGGCCTTGCCCCTATTAGGCCCCACCTCATTGGTACTGTCCGATGCCCGGTGGGCAGTGCCAAGGTGCCCCTGGGCATTGCCACTTTGCCCCTTGGACAGTGCTGGGGGCCAGGCTGGCACTGCCAAGCCGCTGTTGATTAGACAGGAAAGCAGGAATCAGAATCTCAGTGAGATCACAGAGTTAAATAGCCACTGACAGACACAATGTACCGCCAGGTTTCCCACACACTCCACACCCTGCTCCACTCCCAGAAAGTCATGGAATTACAATCAGGCCGACGATTCTGTAATTCTCATGGTAAAAGAAAGAAGAGCTAAACGTATTCCAATGTTCATTTTCTCTGACTCATAATTGACTGGTCCCTAAATCCAGCTTATACAAATTGAGGAAGTTCAATGGAAAAATCTTTTTTCCAACTTTAAAGAATAAACATCAGGCAATTCTCGGAAGGCCTTCTATTTATTACTGTTGTACCAATATTTTCCAGAGAAATTAACTGTATTCCAATATCTCATACATATGAGAACAGCAAAAATGGAGAATTGGGACTGAATATGTTTTAAGAATACTCAGTTTTCATTTATTGTGCATATTTACCCTACTTTTAAAAAATATCTGGTTACGAGAAATCCATATGCGCTATTAAATAATTTACAACATTAAATTTCCTACAGGGCTTTATCCAATTTCAACTGCTAAATATTTATGTTTTAAACAGAAATATTCATAGAAACTAGAAGCAGGAGGCCGTTCAGCCCTTCCAGCCTGCTCCACCACTCATTATGATCATGGCCGATCATCCAATTCAATACCCTGATCCTGCCTTCCCCCCATATCACTTGATCCCTTTAGCCCAAGTGCAATATGTAATTCCTCCTTGAAATCACACAATGTTTTGGCCTCAACTACTTCCTGTGGCAATGAATTCCACAGATTCATCACTCTCTGGGTGAAGAAATTTCTCCTCATCTCATCTCTAAGCCTTACCCCTTACCCTCAAACTATGACCCCTAATTCTGGATTCCCCCACCATCGGGAACATTCTTTCTGAATCTACCCCATCTAATCCTGTTAGAATTTTATAAGTTTCTATGAGATCCCCTCTCACTCTTCTAAACTCCACTGATTATAATCCTAACTGATTTAGTCTCTCCTCATATGACTGTCCTGCCATCCTGGGAATCAGCCTGGTCAACATTCGCTGCACTCCCTCTATATCAAGAACATCCTTCCTCAGTTAAGGACATCAAAACCGCACACAATACTCCAGTGTTGCCTCACCAACGGCCTATACAATTGCAGCAAAACACCCCTGGTCCTATACTCAGATCCTCTCACTATAAAGGCCAGCATACCATGTGCCTTCTTTACTGCCTACTGTACCTGCGCACTTACTTTCAGCGACTGATGCTTGAGGACACCAAGGTCTCACTGAGTACCTACCTCTCTCAATTTACACCCATTCAAATAATAATCTTTCTATTTTTGATACCAAAGTGGATAACCTCACATTATACTGCATCTGCCATGCAGATACCCACTCACTCAGCCTGTCCTAATCACATTGAAGCATCTCTGCATCCTCCTCACAGCTCACCCTTCCACCCAACTTTGTATCATCTGCAAATTTGGAGATAATACATTTAGTTCCCTCTTCCAAATCAATAATATATAATGTGAACAGTTAGGGTCCTAACATAGATCCCTGTGGTATCCCACTAGTGACCGACTGCCAGTCAGAAAAAGACCCATTTGTGTCAACTCTTTGCTTCCTATCTGCTAACCAGCTTTCTATCGATCTCAAGACATTACCTGCAATCCCATATGCTTTAACTTTACATAGTAGTCTGTTATGTGAGACCTTGTCGAAAGCCTTCTGAAAATCTGAATAAGGCATATTCACTGGTTCTCATCGGTCAACTCTACGAGTTACATCATTAAAGAATTCCAATAGATTTGTCAAGCATGATTTTCTCTTTGTAAATCCATGCTGACTTTGTCTGATTATACCATTGCTTTCCAAATGCTGAGTTATAACATTCTTGATAATGGACTTTAGCAACTTCCCCAGCACCAACATTAGGCTCACTGGCCTATATCTTATTTTTTGTTGTTTTTGTTCTCATCCACTTGCTTGATACAGCAGATTATAACTAATTAATAATTAAAATCTGGAACGTAAATTTAGATAGCCTACATATAGTATCGTCACAATGGGGTTTCACTGAGCTACCAAGGGTGAAATGGCTTGGAATTTGCAGTCAGCAGCTAAGGAAAGGGAATTGCCATTCACCTTACTGACAGCTGTCCTCGAAGCTTTTCGGGGGTTTAACAGAGAAACTTTCTCTATCCTGCGTCCGATATGTTGCCCTGTATAGGGACCTGAGGCTTGTATGAACAGGGCAAGCAACAATTATCTTCAACCAATCAAATTGGAAAGTTCTTATGGAGCCACACAGAGTTCAAACCAGGAAGTATAAAGCAGGAAGAATAAATTAGATTTAAATAATTCACAGACGGGAATTAGGATTGGGAAAGAGGGATCGAATTTAGAGAGACAGAAAAGAAACAAACAGAAAGTATTCATAGAATGAAAGGAACATAGAGCACAGAGGGAGGCCATTCTGCCTGTGGTAGCCCTTTGAAACAACAGTCATGGTTATTGTCACAACCTGTTAAGTTCGCCAGCCACAAGTACCTGCTTGGAATAAGCTTTCTATATCTTTTCCGATAGAGCATTCCAGCTCCCAATGACTCTTTGAGGAAACTATAATTCTCCTCATCCCTCTTGGCCTTTTGCCATTGATTTCAAATCTATGACTTCAAGACATTGACCCACTTTGATTTATCGATCTACTCTGGCAAAATTTTTCATCACTTTTAAACACCTCTTAGCCGTAGGAACATTGGAACACAGGATGAAAGCAAAATACTGCGGTTGCTGGAATCTGAAACAAAAACAGAAAATGCTGGAAAAGCTCAGCAGGTCTGACAGCGTCTGTGGAGAGAGAATAAAGCCAACATTTTGAGTCAGGATGAGCCTTTTTCAGAGCTGAGTGAAGCTTATCTGTGCTGCTTCTAACACAAGGAGACAAAAACTGTACATAGTAGTCCAGATGTGGGGGCGGAGAGAACCTCTTGCCCTGTCAGATGGACCACGAGAGTCTCGATGCCCTTCAGAATGGGGCTTCATCCAAAACGGGATTCCTGCTAAGCAGGAGGCAATCTGGATTCACTCTCCCTACTGGCCCCGATCAGGCTCTGACCCTCACCAGGTAGGAACCCGAAAATTATGCAAACCTGATCAATGTAATACGAGCTTCACATTCCTTTCACCAGATTCCTGCCAGAACTCGGCTCCCCAGTGGGCAACGCACCAGGCAAGCTTTGGTGCTGGTATTGATCAGTGTGGACCTGTTGTGTTGGACCCCGAGGGGATGAAGAAGGTAGGTCTGGTGGCCATTTGTTCCTTTGCTGCGGCCATGCTGCAGAGGGAGTGTCCCCTAAGGGTCCTGGGGATTGAGTGGGCTTGGCCTGGGGGAAAAGGCTTGATCTCAGCACTGTCTTCTGGGCTGGACTTCACTGTCCCTTCTAGCTCTGACAGATCTGAAGATCACCCTTGACATGATAATTTCAGGCAGCTCTCTGCTCAACAGCTTCATTCCTGCCTGTCATCTGTGAAACATTGGTCTGGTCACTTTAATCTCTATGCCCCCTGATCACCTAGCAGGCTTTTAAATCACAGCAGCACTCCATTCTATATCAGAGATTTCCCTCTCTCCCTCTCTCTCTCTCTCAAAAGGTTCAGGTGTGAGCAGACCTTTTGAAGTCCTCTGGCAGAGAGGAGATGTCACTTTCACTGTTGTTGGAGGGGGTGGGGGGGGAATCCCTTTACCACAGCTGTTCACTCAGTCCCATTGAATTCAGACAGCTGTTATTTGAAATCTCTGAGCCTTCCTAGAAATCTGAGTCTTTGAAATACCTTCCAACCCTTTAAAAACCTTTGTTTCCATTCAATTTCAATCCAGTCCTTTGAACTCTCTCTTTTATTGACAGCTTAATAGTTTCCTCCTCAGCCTTCAATCAGCTGCATCTATTTACCTTTCCCTTCATGCTTGAATGCATCTCAAGTACTTCTATTGTTCCTACCCACAATGTTTACATGAAAGAGGAAGTGAAAAACGCTTTGACAAAAGGGTCGTCCGGACTCGAAACGTCAGCTCTTTTCACTCCTTTCAGATGCTGCCAGACCTGCTGAGGTTTTCCAGCATTTTCTCTTTTGGTTCGTGAAAAGCACTTAACTGGTTTGAAGTTGCCTGCAGCTGCAAGCAACTTAAATAGAGCTAAGTGCTTTTCAAAATCCACAAAAGACTTAATAGACTAAATGCATTTACTCAATGTTTAATTATCTTGAACTGTGTAAATTGAGTATTGACATTTGTATAAATGGACTTGGGGGGAGGGATGTGGCAATTGTCCCTTTAAGGATCCAGCTGCAGAGTAGAAGTCACATGCCCGGAGAACCAGTCGGGGTGCAGGGTGGGGGAATCACCCTGGTGAGCTGGGGTTTCTGTCCAGAATCTTTTCAGGAGCTGGCTGTAGCCATGAGGCTGCAAGCTTCCGTATAGTTGTATATAAACGTGTTGTTGTTTTTCCCATAACTGGAACAAGAATTATTATATCTCACAATAATTGTTAACATAAAATCCAAGTGAATGATTATGAGATTTGCACATTGTTAACATTGTTGCTTTTAGAATTCCCTTTCTTCTTCAATGCCAATAACTCATGCCCCAAAATAAAATATGGGGGGATGATTCTTCCAGCCGATTGTGCTGCTAAATCAGTGCAGCGGGCCAGGAGACTCAAGTGGAGGCCGTGTAGTGAGCTTCCCGCTGGGCACCACTGCCGTCTCCGGCCATCAGATTTCCAGTGCTGTCAGTTCCGCACCAGAAATCAGCACCGAGCTGTATAAATTTGCATAGCATAGCATAGCATTAGTGGGCCTGGGACTGAAATCTCCAGGCCACTAGCCTCTCCCCGACCCTGCCAGGAGTGTTCCACTCCAGCAGGGTTTACAACAGCTTCCCACATGCGTGGAATTGGCAGCCTGGCCCTGCTGGAATGAAGGGGGGTCATGGAGGTCGGGGGTAAGGGGGGGGGGGTGCCCCTGGGCTTTGCCAGCTTGGCAGTGTCAGCCTGGGCCACTGGCACTGCCCAAGGGGAAAAGTGGCAATGTCCAGGGGGTACCTTGGCACTATCTGCTGGGCATCGGGAAGAACCAAGGAGGTGTGGCTAGTGGAGGCGGGGCGTATAGGACGGGGCCTCTGGGGGGGAGATCGCTGGGGGTCGGTGGGGGGCTGGGGGAGTGTCCCAATGCCACTCTGCATTCAGCGGTGACAGAAGGAGGGAGACCGGCGATCGAGGCTGGCCATCAGGGTTGGGTGGGTCTGCCTGCCGGGGGGGTTAGAGGCTGCATGCTGGGAGGGTTGGGGCTGCCTGTGGGGGAAGGGATTGGGAGAGCAGGACTGTTGGGGGCGGGGGAGAGATTGAAGCAAGCCGGGAAGGGTTGGAGCTTGCCTGACACGTCTGGAGGACCAGCAATCGGGGTGGGAGGTCACATGGCCAGCAATGAGGGATTGCAGTGCTGGCCAGCAATCGGGAGGCAAGCAATGTGGGGCTACTGCTCATGCGCCAATCTCGGTGTTGACAGATCAGTGCATGTGCAGTGGCCTGCTCAGTGCTATGCTGCCGGCCTCACCAGCAGATATAAGCCCCGCTCCCACATTTTTAACGAGATTCACGCTGGGGCATTTTGTGATGCACCGAGTGTGGGAGATTCATTTTGAAAGTCCCAGCAGGATTTACTCCAGTTTTTACGCGAATTCGACACTTTTTTGGGAAAATCCCACCCATGTATCCTTACAGCCTAAACTCCCCCATGTAGTAAGAGCTCATTAACTTTTGCAGGTTCTTTGTGACAAACTTATAATGCTGGTCCCTGAATACATAAACTTTACCAGAGGAAGCAAAATGATCAGAAATGCACATGTGTCTACACACATAAACCGCAAAAAGACCAGAACTCCATCACCCCCACCTCTCCCCATCCCTACTGCACAAATCAGTTTTAAAAGTTCGATTCTCTCCTGTCATATTAAATTCCACAGCCAACTTCCTACGTTGTATTCAATTGTCTGTTGAAGAATTGTTTCAAAACATGAAGCCAAGATCAAATTCACCCACGGCAGGCAAAGAAAATAATTGTATCTTGTTACTTCCAGCTGCCCAAATTGGCCAATGATGTCAGATCATTTGCAGCCAGGGTTATATCAATCACCAACACAGTTGACATCCCTGGTGTAGGTTTAACTAACAACCCAAAGATTGTGAGAAATAGTAACTGTTAGCAGATCATGGTCAGATGTTTCTTGTATATTGCACATTTCTTCCGACACATCCCTTCTATTTCATGCAGACATGAGTGAGAACCCACCAAGCAAACTATACAATTGAGAAAACTAAAATTATTTGATCAAATGTAAGAAGATTCATTAAAAACGCAGCTTAGCAGGCCACATGACACAACAGTTGAGATCATTAATTTCTGAGTCCAATAATAAATATTAGTCAGTACGGAAGTGGTGTGGAAATTCAATTGGGAAACTTAAAGGGCGGCACAGTGGTTAGAACTGCTGTCTCACAGCGCCAGAGACCCAAGTTCAATTCCAGTCTTGGGTGTGGAGTTTGCACATTCTCCCCTTGTCTGCATGGGTTTCCTCCGGGTGCTCCGATTTCCTCACACACCCCAAAACGTGCAGGTTAGGTGGATTGGCCATACACAATTGCCCCTTAATGTCAGGGGCATTAGCAGGGTAAGAATGTGGGATTACGGGGGTAAGGTGTGGGTGGGATTGTTGTCAGGGCAGGCTTGATGGACTGAATGGCTTCCTTCTGCACTGTAGAGATACTATGATTCCATTAAAGAAAAATAATGTTGAGAAAAGAACATCTGATTTTGTTTATACTTATCACATTGGTCTCTATTTGCCTCTTCCCCTGCAGTGTTTCAACAATTCTTTACAAATGTTACTCTGATTGTGTCTTCTATGAATACCCATTGTAATATCCAAGGTCGTTTAGAAATGCATAGCATAAGAAGTGTGATGTAACAGAATCTTAATTAGTCAACATTGTATTCCTAATAAAGGCTTTCAAAATGGCCAAGAGCTATCTTTAACTTGTTAGTTAAGAATTAGCCCAACTAACCTCTGAAAAAAGGCTTTTACTCCTGCAGCAACCTAAAGCTAAAAATATCAGCGAAAGAAGTGCTGACAATGCTGTTAAATACATGAAACTCAGCTTCTACAATTCACAATAAGGCAATTAATGATTGGTGCTCCAAACATCTGGATGTTAGATCCTGTGGGAAACAGACTGAGGCAAAGGAAGCCATCTTATGGGCTGTGCTGGTAGATTTTCACTGATGCTCTCCAGCCCTTTTCAAGACATAAATAGAAAGACAACATTTAGCATCTGTTCATTGTCTCTCCTCTCTAATTTTTCTTTTGGATCTTGAAGTCCTCTCCAGCTGTACATGCTGTGAAGAACATATGCTTCCACTAAACGAAAAATGGTCATGTGATTCTGATTAAAGGTCACACTGTCTGGGCTCAAGAAGCTGCTGAACACGAAACACAGAAAGAACTACTTTAATCCTCAGAGCTGTACATGGGCTTTAGTTTTTGTCTGATTTTAGTCATTTTATATTGATTCATTTCCTGCTGTGTTGCATTTTAAAATGAATGAACAGCAAAGAAAGTCAAAGATACCTCTCACACATTTGTTACCCCGGAGCTGTTATCATAGGGTAAGTTAGACAATTCACAACTCAAAAAGTAAGCAGTATTAGCAGTATTTTTTACATTAAAAGATTCACTCAAAATTACATTTTCTTGAGTAGTTCAGATAGAAAAATGTAAGGTAACAGCCAAATGTTTTATTCATTCAATTTATGCAAATTTTTTCATTGCTCTGATAATTATTTCACATATGGCCAACGCAGACATGATGGGCCAAAAGGCCTCTTTCTTTGCTGTTTGACTCTATGACTATATCTGAGTATTAATTCTTCAAAATAACAATTTGAGATTACACCACCCTTAATATTTCATAGTGTCTCAAAACACTTGACAAAGAGAGTTGTCGGACTCAAAGCTGAAGTTGGAAGTTATCCAAAGGTATGATCAATGAGGCAAGTACAGGTGGAGAAAGATCCAGCAGTGTGAGTGCCTTTGGGAAGGAAATCTACAACGTAGGAGCATGATTGGTGAAGATTCTGGCATCAATGATGGAGCAAAGAACGGAGAGTGTACAGTAGACTCCAATTCAGAAAGTTGGAGCAGGAGCAATTCATCCATACAAAATATACAAGGATAGACCGCTGATAGGAGAGTGAAAGAGATACCATTATAAGAATAGATGAAAATAAGCAGGTAAATCTCATTCTGTAGCAGAACCATCTGCGGGTGGCACAGAGCCTCACAATGTCAGGGACCTGGGTTCAATTCCGGCCTTGGGTTACTGTCTGTGTGGAGTTTGCACGTTCTCCACGTGTCAGCGTGGGTTTCCTCCGGATGCTCCAGTTTCCTCCCACAGTCCAAAGTTGTGCGGGTTAGATTGATTGGCCATGCTAAATTGCCCTTTAGTGTCAGGGAGATTGGCAGGGTAAATACATGGAGTTACAGGGATAGGGCCTGGATGGGACTGTTGTTGTTGCAGGCTCGACAGGCCAAATGGCCTCCTCCTGCACTGTCGGGATTCTATGATTCTCTGACAAGATTAATATCAATGTGACACCAAGATTAGGGGAGTAAAGGAGGCAAAACAACAGATGATAGACTTGCAATGGTGGACAGTAGAGGAAAGTAAGCATGACTTGTAAACCTTTCAAAGAGGAGCTGAAGAGTATTCTGTTTAGAAGTGAGATTCTGGAACAATGTCAGAATTGGAGAAAGGACAGCAAAATGTGAAGGCAAATGAAGAAGTTCTGTAAAGTAGGGAAGACACTTCTACACAACTGGAGCGGATGGCTTCCAAGATCTGTGCAAAGCCCGATGCAAGTCAGTAACAAACTCAGCCGATGCACTTTGACATTGACTGCAGGCTTTCCTGCAAACCAGCCAATACACCAAATATTTTATTGTGCATACTCATCAGTCTTCTGTAAGTTGCCACACCTGTGATCATCACAGAACTCATGTGCCACCCAGCCCTCTGACAAAAGTGCTCAGTTACTCACCACATGCAGTATGGTGGCTGTGTATGTGAAAGCACATGATGGTATATTTTCATTATCACTCTCTCCTCTCTTCCAGCTCCTTCTCTTCCATTGCTACCGAGCCATTTGGTTATCTAACAGGGAAATGGCACAGGGCTACAGTTTTGGTAAGTGAAATGTAGGATTTGCATTCTTGCACCATCTGCAACTTGTAAAGGTTCTGAGATGAGGGAGAAGTGAAACAGACAAAGGAGGATTAAGTATACTGCTATTAGGGCCTGGGACCACAACCCCAAATTACATCAGTGAGCCAGACTAGACCCCAACAATTTTTCTATTTTGGCATAAATGTGAGGATAGGATGCTTCACTCCAGGAGTAATTCCACTGACAAACTAGTAAAAACAGACTTTATTTAATGAAACAGTTTAAGTATAACTCTCACAAAATGAAGTAGCTTAACTCTTAACAGTTGAATTATAGTTAAAAATAAAAGGAAAGAACTTGAATTTCTAACTTATCACTGTTTCAGTTCCAAATAAGCAACATTCTCTTACAGACTTAAAAATCACTTTAAATACAGTTAGCAGCCATAAATATAATTGCTATAATGAATGTAAACAGCCTTGAAGCTTTCAGAGAGATTTTGTGGAAAGAGTAGCTTGCAGATCTCTGTCTTTAAACAAACCCCAGCCAAAACTCTACTACATAAATAGCTCCTCCCATTAGATGCACTGGCCAGAATTTTACTTCCTCACCAGTCCCAGAATCGGGGGGGGGGGGGGGGGGGGAGGCTGGCAGAATAATATTCTCCATTGGCCTTGGGCAGGGTTTTATGAGCCTCACCTGAGCAAGATCCCAAAATCCTGCCCATTATCACCCTAAACCCACCTTAAATTTCTTTAATTAAAAACCCCTGGGGACCTTTGCCTTTTGTAAACAAAGGTCCAATAGGCCTTTCCTAAGTACACACTACGGCCATGGTTCTCCCATCCTGCTGTGCTAATATTTGTAGCGCAGTGGGCCAGGAAAATCGCGCATCAGCCGATTTGTGGGGTTCCCACGAGCATTCGCGCCGCGCTTGCGTCTCCCAGGGCTGGATTTCCAGCGGCGTCTGCGCCGTGCCGGAAATCAGCTGGGAGGTGGGGTCAGCATTTAAATAGTATTTAGCATGCCGTTTAAATGCTATTAGCGGACTCAGAACTGAATTCTCCAGGCCTACTAGCATCTCCCACCCCACCAGGAGTGTTTCATTTCCACTGGGTTTATAGAAGCCCCCCACTGACGGAGAGCTAACGGCCTGACCCCGCTGGAATGAAGGAGGCAATAAGGGTGCCTCGGGGGGTTGGACTGTGGGAGGGTGGTGCCCACTGGGCATTGGCACCCTGGCAGTGCCAGCCTATGCCCCCCAGCACTGCCCAAGGGGGCAAAGTACTCATGCCCAGGGGGCACCTTGGCACAGCGCATCGGGCACGGGGCAGTGCAAAAGGGTGGGGCATATGGGGGATGGGGTCTTGGGGGTGATCAGTGGGGGTGGGGGCCCTGCTGCCACATTGGGATTGATGGGGGCAGGAGGGAGGCCAGCGATCGGGACGGGCTGGGGGGACTGCCGGGAGGCCTGCCTCTAGGGGTTCTGCACTGCAGGGGAGTGAGGGGATTGGCACTGCGGGGTTAGGGGTGCTGTAGATTGGGGCGGTCCGGGATGGGGGGGGTCAAGGCTGGCCCGGGAATGGTTGGGGGGCACGATCAGGCCATGGAGTGTTGGGGGGGGATTAGCGGATATGGCAGGTGTTAATGGGCTGCAGGAGAGTGTACACTATGCGGGGCAATGATACAAGTGACATTAGCTCTCCCTCTAATATTGAGTCGCTGGTTCTAATTGCTTGTAGATGGAAAAGGTGTCCTTAGAATGGCAGGTCGTTTTACCCCAGAGGCATTATGGAATATTCCAAACAATTCTAAAAAAAAAGCAGGACATTAAATAAATAGCGAGAAGTTGCAGGAGAATTCAGTTGAAGTTCGTGTTAATTAGCTGTTTTTAACAGTTCTGCTTTTGCTACATTCAGTAAATGGCCTAAGGGTTTAAACATTTTAACCAGGGGCGAAAGGATTGTAATAACAGATACCTTGACTTGTCATAATTTGAATTTTCTTCATTAGATTCATATAAATATGACTCTACTGGCTTTTTGACTTGGTATAAATTTGCATTTCATCACCTGAAATTGTACAAAATGAAATTTATTTGCCTCATCTTTTTAATTGTACCTGATCACTGCATCTGCTATTTCACATTTTATTTTGTAGAATTGAACCACTGACTTGACAGATCTGTGCATACCGAACAAAGGTGTGATGCAAAATAATTCAAACGGCTTGAACTGCATCTAGTGGCACCATTGTTGATGCGGGTTTGAAATATTCAAGTAGTTGGCGGTGGTGAAATAAATTCTTTTTATGTTGGTCCTAATAATATGAACGTTGATTTAAATTCCACTTTTAAAAAAAATAATCAATTTAAACTCTGGGGTGAAACTGAAATTGAAACTGAATCTGAAAGCTTCAGTGTTGGCAAATGCAGTGGTTACTTTACACATGGCGCTACCATGAGATGAATGTTTGATCAATTGCTTATTGGTGGCATTGTTTGTCAGAATATCAGGGCTAATTCACCCGATAATGTCTTGGGATTTTCTACATTCACCTGAAACACCGGATGAATTTTTAGTCTATCTAAAGGACAGCAGTTCCCTTAGCACCTAACTGGAGTGTCAGCCTAGCTCTGTTCAATTGCTGCAATAAGGCTTGAACACTCATCTTCTGGCTCAGAGATGAGTTTCATACAACCAACAAAGCCAAGCAAAGCTGACACTCAAATGAGAGTTATTAACACTACGCATCTTGAGGTGAGTGTTTAAAATTTCGAGAGTGGGCAGGTCAAGTGGATAAGTCATGCTAAATTGCCCTTTAGTGTCCAAACATGTGTAGGTTAGGTGGATTAGCCATGGTAAATGTGCGGGGTTACAGGGATTGGACGGGGGTTGGGCCTGAGTAAGATGCTCTTTCAGAGAATCGGTGCAGACCCAATGGGCCAAATAGCCTCCTCCTGCACTGTAGGAATTATATTGTTCTCTGGTTCTATCGTTTACTGGGGTAGTCATTTCGTACATCAGTATGGTATTCAGTTGTCTTTATGTACATTGAAATAGTATTCAGTGGTCTTTAAAAGTTAAAGTTTATTTATTTGTCAAAAGTAAGGCTTACATTAACACTGTCATGAAGTTACTGTGAAATTCCCCTAGTCGCCACACTCCGGCGCCTGTTCTGGTCAGTGCACCTAACCAGCACATCTTTCAGACTGTGGGGGTTCCGGACTGGCCAGTGATCGAGCTGGCGAGCAAACAGAAGGGCCACTGCACATTTGCAGACAGATACCCGCTGGTTTCAACCTCCCAGGCAGGAATAGGCCCCGCCCCCTGAAATCTAATGATATTCACGCTGGTGGCCTCTGCACAGAGTGTGGGAGATACAGGTGTAAACTCCCACTGAAAAAAAAGCATGAATTGCTCCAGTTTTCCCACAAATTCAACGCCAGAATTTTTTGGGGGAGAATGTGGGCCTACATAGCTAAAATGAGTAATTATCCTGCTTTCCCAGCATCTGAGCTGCATTCCTACCAAACATACCGACTGCTTGTAGAAAAACTGAAGGTTAAAAAATTCCGTTTAAGCATAAACAATTATATTTCTATAGCAATAGGGGAGGCAATGGCTTAGTGATATTATCGCTGGTGTATGAATCCAGAAACTCAGCTAATATTCTGGGGGACCCAGGTTTGAATCCTGCCATGGCAGATGGTGGAATTTGAATTCGACAAAGAAAAATCTGGAATTAAGAATCCACTGATGTAAGTTTTTCGGGCAACTCAGGCCTTTTTATGAGCTGGGAAAAGGACTTGAACCCTAAAGAACTGTGAAAGTGGCCACATTTGGCTGCAGGACTTGACCAAAAAATTCCCAGGGAGCTCAGCCAGCCTGTGTGTGTGTGTGTGTGTGTGTGTGTGAAGGGGCCCAGTCCTAAAATTGCAAGCAGCCAGAAACCAGACAGACTGCTGATTAGGTTATCAGCAGCACAAAAGGGAACTGACGACATCACCAGACTAGGCCGGCAGCAAGACAATGCACCTGGTCTGGACTCAATACAGGTGATAATGGCCTTGTCCCAGAGCAAGGAGAAGCCCATTTCCATAATGGGAAAACAATTAAACGATCTCCGATGGAACTATAAAGGACAGCAAGATACCTATTACCTGGGATGGGATCATCTGGTCTCTATGGACTGTAAGATCGCAGCTACAGATAACACAAGCAAACCTTTGTCTGTGGAACTGCCGGTTGGAAGGGGGCGGAGTTGGCAGGAAAAAAATTCAAGTTTTACAATATAAAAGGATGGTCAGGCCGGCCATCCCTCTCTCTCTCTCCTCTCTCTTCTCCTGCCTGCCTCTCGTTCGTCTCCAGCACACAGCCCGAAGTCCACTGAGCAATTTAAACTAGGATTCGCGAAGTTCCCGAGATCATCATAGTGGATGAGGCTTTGGGGAAAAGGGGGGTGCTTTTGCATGCACCTTTCATAGTTTAAGACGTGGTAAACTTGTGTAAAGTAAGCATTCTCCTTGTGCCCGTTTTAGTATTCCTTCCATAGCTATAGTCTTATAGAGCATAAGGCATGGTGTGTTGTTTTCCTGGTGTTTGGTGATCTTGACCTTGATGTTTTAATAAATATATGTATATCTTTGACTTCCATTGGAGTCCGTTTTGATCTTTTCAATTTCTCACTAACGATCTCTGACCAAGTCACAATATTAAATATCCCTTACCATAATTCCGGAGTCTAGAACTGAGGGTACTCTGGGCACTTCGAAACCGCCCACTCAGGAAAGGCTGCCAGGTAAAGGTGGGCAGAGGCTTTCCTTTCCTCTCTCTCGGGGGCGCTACTCTAGCGGAGTAGGCACAAGGTGGCTGTGAGTCCACCGGTAAGAGGGAGAGGATCACCCGGGCAGTGGTGGGGTTTGGACAATCAGTGTGCCAAGCCCAAAGTGAGCCCATTGGGTGGAGTTAAAAAGGGGACCCCGCTACACTGATGACCATGAAACCATTGTTGATTGTCGTAAAAACCCATCTGGTTCACTAATGTCCTTTAGGGAAGGAAATCTGCCGTCCTTACCTGGTCTGGCCTTCATGTGACTCCACAGCCACAACGATGTAGTTGACTCTCAACTGCCCTCCAAAGGCAACTAGGGATGGGCAATAAATGCCGGCCATCCAGTGATGCCCATGTCCCACGAATGGATTAAAAAAACACTATCGTCACACTATCTGCCTTGAGATTTTCAGTCCTGCCACCAATCACGGACTCAGTCATGGCCACACCAGAGATGGCAATCATCATCTCTTCCATGAGGATCAGAATATGTAGCAGTGCCTATTCCCACCAGTTTGATCCTGCTGCACCTGTCTGTGTGCCACCTTGCCCTGCAGGTGAGGGAATTATGTCAGTGAGTAAGGCATAATGTGGCTCTCATAGTTGAATAACTGCTAGTCTGTCCAACCTGTGAGATGTGACTCAGAGACTTGGAGCAGCATGTGAGGGTGAGGTAAAGCTGGGAATGTTAGTAATGAGTTGTAATTGGTAGTGATTGTTGGTAGTGTGAAAATCTTAAGAAGAAACAGCTGTCAGTGTTGGTAAAACATAGATTCATAAGAACATAAGAAATAGGAGCAGGAGTAGGCCATCTAGCCCCTCGAGCCTGCCCCGCCATTCAATAAGATCATGGCTGATCTGAAGTGGATCAGTTCCACTTACCCGCCTGATCCCTATAACCCCTAATTCCCTTCCCGATCAGGAATCCATCTATCCATGATTTAAACATATTCAACGAGGTAGCCTCCACCACTTCAGTGGGCAGAGAATTCCAGAGATTCACCACCCTCTGAGAGAAGAAGTTCCTCCTCAACTCTGTCCTAAACTGACCCCCCTTCATTTTGAGGCTGTGCCCTCTAGTTCTAGTTTCCTTTCTAAGTGGAAAGAATCTCTCCATCTCTACCCTATCCAGCCCCTTCATTATCTTATAGGTCCCTATAAGATCCCCCCTCAGCCTTCTAAATTCCAACGAATACAAACCCAATCTGCTCAGTCTCTCCTCATAGTCAACACCCCTCATCTCTGGTATCAACCTGGTGAACCTTCTCTGCACTCCCTCCAAGGCCAATATATCCTTCCGCAAATAAGGGGACCAATACTGCACACAGTATTCCAGCTGCGGCCTCACCAATGCCCTGTATAGATGCAGCAAGACATCTCTGCTTTTATATTCTATCCCCCTTGCGATATAGGCCAACATCCCATTTGCCGTCTTGATCACCTGTTGCACCTGCAGACTGGGTTTTTGCGTCTCATGCACAAGGACCCCCAGGTCCCTCTGCACAGCAGCATGTTGTAATTTCTTTCCATTTAGATAATAATCCAATTTGCTATTATTCCTTCATTCCTTCATTCAATTCCTTCATTCCCTTTCCAGACCCCCTGTGCTGATGGTATATATAGTTTTATTATCCATTCATGGGATGTGGGCAACATTGGCTGGGCCATCATTTATTGCCCATCCCTAATTGACCCTGATCAAGGCCACTTAAGAGTCAACCGCATTCTTTTGGATCTGGAGTCACATGTAGTCCAGACCAGGTAAAGATGGCAGATTTCCTTCCCTCAAGCACATGAGTAAATCAGATGGACTTTTTGACAATGGTCATTATTAGACTTTAATTCCAGATTTTTATTGAATTCAAATTTCGCCAACTGCCACTGTGAGATTCAAACCCAGGTTCCTAAAGCCTTATCCTAGGTTTCTGGATAATTAGTTTAGTGGCAATACCACTACAACACTGCCTCTCCCTTTGCGGTAACCTTAAGTGAACCAAATGCACAATGCAATTTTCAAGATACCACATCTCTCTCCGTTTCATTAAATGAGAACCATTGCCTGTTTCAATAGTTTGTTTCCAAAAGTGTAGGAATAATCTTCAATGAGTTAAGCCCAAGTAGTTCACAAACATATTGAGCTCATCTCTGTTGAATGGGTGTCCATTGTCAATTCTCACCGTTTCAAGGGCTCCAAGCAAAGCACAAATCTGGTCACGCTTTGGAATGACTGTGATAGTTGATGTCGACATAACTATTCCTATGACTGAAATCTGCTGGAGCTGTCAGCGACAACAAGCAGGTGTTCACCCATGGGCAAATCTACAAATTCATCACTGACTTCAATCCATGACCCTGAAGATGGTTCAGAGAGGGTCACGAAGATTTGACATTGTGGTTGTTTGACATAGCAAACACTGAATTGATCTTGTGTTCTACCATCCGGTCAATTCTTGGGAATTGTATCTTTTCCCTAAGGAGTTGTTTGGTTTTGACAATTTCCTGGTGACCTTCATATACAATATCAATAACACATGCTCCCAATGATTGCTGAATAACAATAGAGCTGTTGCATAACACAAGATCAGGTAAGGTTGCAAAGGTGAACACATTTTGAACATCATGAAGTCCTTATAGTGTTTAACTGATTTTGAAACAGGCAATGGTTTTTGGAAACAAACTATTGAAACAGGCAATGGTTCACATCTTTCCAGTTTCCTGATTCCATAGCCATCACATATAGCTGCAATGCCTCATCTAGTTTTATTGTAGCTTTAATGTCAGCTGGTCTTCATGATTTTGGCATTGTTTTTATGCTTATGCAGTTTAGATGTTGTTCAGCAACATTTTCCTCACGTCTAGTAGGATTGACTGTCGGCAATGGATATTGTGAAAAAAATGCCTGGCTGATACTCACATGGAACTTGTGCTCTTGTTGTTAAAGTATTCAACACTCTACTCAAGTGGGTGGTTTGCTAAATTAATTGTTGAACAGCTTCCTAATAATCCACGAATGATCAGTGCTTCAAACTTGCTTCCGTAGAAGTAGAGATGAAAGTGTAAGATGCCTGATGTGTTTGAGAATGCTATGCCGGAATTCTTCCGCTCCGCCTGCCATGGAATCGGAGCAAGCAAGGGGCGGACTATGGAAATGTCCATTGACCTCGGGTGGGATTTTCCGGTCTCGGGTCAAGTGAGGCCAAAACATCCTGCCCCTACATTCTTTTTGTTAACAATGTTACTCTTCAGGCATTGGTTATCTGCTTGTGACTGTAACGATTGATGGGCTACCTGTCTTATCGTTCTGCATGAGAACTGCACCTAAGCCAACCAGGCTAGCATCCATGACTATAGCTCTGATGAAGGGTCACCCTGACTTGAAACATTGGCTCTATTCTCTCTCAGTAAGAAGTCTCACAACACCAGGTTAAAGTCCAACAGGTTTATTTGGTAGCAAACACCATAAACTTTCAGAGCGCTGCTCCTTCGTCAGATGGAGTGGAAATGTGCTCACAAACAGTGCACAGAGACACAAAATCAAGTTACAGAATACTGATTAGAATGCGAATCCCTACAGCCAGCCAGGTCTTAAAGATACAGACAATGTGGGTGGAGGGAGCATTAAGCACAGGTTAAAGAGATGTGTATTGTCTCTAGACAGGACAGCCTGCAAGTCCAGGAGGCAAGCTGTGGGGGTTACTGATAATGTGACATAAATCCAACATCCTGGTTTAGGCCGTCCTCATGTGTGCGGAACTTGGCTATCAGTTTCTGCTCAGCGACTCTGCGCTGTCGTGTGTCGTGAAGGCCGCCTATTTCTATTCTCTCTCCACAGATGCTGTCAGATCTGCTGAGATTTTCCAGCAATTTCTGTTTCTGTCTAGCATCCATGACTAGCTAGGTGGTTTTCTAAGTGTCAAAATAAGCATTTTTGCAAATTGATGACAATTATTTTTTGATCAAGTGTGTTTGTCTGATTTCGTCCACTCTCACTTGGTCATTGTAGAGTAAAGGGTTAATGGCTTTGACAGTATTTAAAATTATACTATGAAACCTTTGTATGTAAATGTATTTTAATCCTGTTTCTCTGAAGGTTTTTCAAGCAGGTCCAAGCATTTTATTGGCACCATTTTATCTGTAACCAGTGTCCGCTAATTGTTACTGAAGCTATATAATGGACATTATGTTAATTTTTAATCTGTGATTTTATGATCCTTTGGGGATTGCTGAGTGGAGCTTGATTTGGGATGATTGACAGGTCAGGTGATGCCTGGGGCAGCTTTTCTCACAGAAAAGTGCAAGGTTTTAGTTTCATTTTTCTCAGATGCTGTTTAGACTGCAGACAGAGAGCAGTGTCTCCTGTTTTCCCCTCCCTCTGGAGTTGCCAATTCTGCTATCTGTGAGTTGCTGTTCGAAGCTGGTGGAGGCAGGCAGTGTCTCTTTCTCTCTCTCTCTCTCCAGAGGTGTGCTGAAAGTTCCAGTTCTGGGAAGCCTCAGAGTTTTAATCTAACATTCAAAGACCCAATTCACAGCAGGTGTTAAGAAGCTGCAAAATCCAGTATCACGTGAGCATACTTGCTTTTTGTGCCAAGTCTCAATGGGGGTGTATGTTTGTGGGATGTTGTTTGATTTGAAACATCAAAGATCACTAGCTATTAAGGTTTATACTGTATCATAAAAGAACAAAGAACAATACAGCACAGGAACAGGCCCTTCGGCCCTCCAAGCCCGCGCCGCTCCCCGGTCCAGGATTGAATCCTGAAACCAGGATCCCCGCCCAATTTTCCAGCCTATCTACATACCAATATGCTATCCACCAAGCTGTCCCTCACAGCTACGATGCTTTGTTCATTACAACCTATTAACTCACCCCCACCACCCCATTCCAGACCATGTGATCTCCAGGGAGAGGCAAAAACCCAGAGTGAAAAACCCCAGGGCCAATATGGGGAAAAAAAATCTGGGAAATTCCTCTCCGACCCCCTGAGGCGATCGAAACGAGTCCAGGAGACCACAATGGCCCCGATCGGAAAATGCTTCCCAACCCTAGTCATTTCCACTTCCACGAACACCATATGAATTCCCTGCCCCCGAGACAGGTTCCCAACTATCCGCAGTCTCGCTCTGTACTGGCACCAGCAAGATGATCATAGAATGAAGCCTTGAAACGAGAAACAAGGAACAATTAGCCCGCGCCGCTCCCTGGTCCAAACTAGACCACTCTTTTGTATCCCTCCATTCCCACTCCGTTCATATAGCTGTCTAGATAAGTCTTAAACGTTCCCAGTGTGTCCGCCTCCACCACCTTGCCCGGCAACACATTCCAGGCCCCCACGACCCTCTGTGTGAAATATGTCCTTCTGATATCTGTGTTAAACCTCCCCCCCTTCACCTTGAACCTATGACCCCTCGTGAACGTCACCACCGACCCGGGGAAAAGCTTCCCACCGTTCACCCTATCTATGCCTTTCATAATTTTATACACCTCTATTAAGTCTCCCCTCATCCTCCGTCTTTCCAAGGAGAACAACCCCAGTTTCCCCAATCTCTCCTCATAACCAAGCCCCTCCATACCAGGCAACATCCTGGTAAACCTCCTCTGTACTCTCTCCAAAGCCTCCACGTCCTTCTGGTAGTGTGGCGACCAGAACTGGACGCAGTATTCCAAATGCGGCCGAACCAACGTTCTATACATCTGCAACATCAGACCCCAACTCTTATACTCTATGCCCCGTCCTATAAAGGCAAGCATGCCATATGCCTTCTTCACCACCTTCTCCACCTGTGACGTCACCTTCAAAGATCTGTGGACTTGCACACCCAGGTCCCTCTGCGTCTCTACACCCTTTATGGTTCTTCCATTTATCGTGTAGCTCCTCCCTACATTATTCCCACCAAAATGCATCACTTCGCATTTATCAGGATTGAACTCCATCTGCCATTTCCTTGCCCAAATTTCCAGCCTATCTATATCCTTCTGTAGCCTCTGACAATGTTCCTCACTATCTGCAAGTCCTGCCAGTTTTGTGTCGCCCGCAAACTTACTGATCACCCCAGTTACTCCTTCTTCCAGATCATTTATATAAATCACAAACAGCAGAGGTTCCAATACAGAGCCCTGCGGTACACCACTAGTCACAGGCCTCCAGCCGGAAAAAGACCCTTCCACTACCACCCTCTGTCTTCTATGACCAAGCCAGTTCTCCACCCATCTAGCCACCTCCCCCTTTATCCCATGAGATCCAACCTTTTTCACCAGCCTACCATGAGGGACTTTGTCAAACGCTTTACTAAAGTCCATATAGACTACATCCACGGCCCTTCCTTCGTCAACCATTTTGGTCACTTCTTCAAAAAACACCACCAGGTTAGTGAGGCATGACCTCCCTCTCACAAAACCATGCTGACTATCGTTAATGAGTTTATTCCTTTCTAAATGCGCATACATCCTATCTCTAAGAATCTTCTCCAACAACTTCCCCACCACGGACGTCAAGCTCACCGGCCTATAATTACCCAGGTTATCCTTCCTACCCTTCTTAAATAACGGGACCACATTGGCTATCCTCCAATCCTCTGGGACCTCACCTGTGTCCAGTGACGAGACAAAGATTTGCGTCAGAGGCCCAACGATTTCACCTCTTGTCTCCCTGAGCAGCCTTGGATAGATTCCATCAGGCCCTGGGGATTTGTCAGTCTTTATATTCTCATGTTTGCTTCTTGTAATTGGTAAAAGTTATGCTGAATCTTTTTATTATATTTTAACTGTGTTCTTAAATAAACTTTGTTTGATAAAAGCTACCTAAAGTAAAGTTTATTTATTAGTCACAAGTAGGCTTACATTCACACAGCAATGAAGTTTCTGTGAAAATCCCTTCGTCGCGCACACTCCCGCACCTGATCGGAAACACTGAAGGGAAATTCAGCATGGCCAATGCAGCTAACCTGCACATCTTTGGACTGTGGGAGGAAACCGGAGCACCCAGAGGAAGAGTGGGTCACTTGAATCATACCTGGAATGAAACACATTGGGCGAGATTTTACAGGCTCGCTTGAGTGAGATTGGGAATTCCCGCCTGAGGTCAATGGACATTTCCATTGTCCGCCCCTCGCCCGCTCTGATTCCGTTGTGTGTGGGGTATTGGAATTCCAGAGCTTATGCTCGCCTGTGCCAAATTCAATGTAAAAACTTAGGGTCCAGGTTACCTTCATAAAATGCCTTGGAGTTTCTGGCCTGGGTCTTAACAACATCAAGAGTTAAATGCCCAAAAGGTTCCAAGGGAACAAGACAGACTTGTGCCTACAGAAACATGGGATTACCATGAAGTCTTGTAAATGATTCATAATAAGCAGCTTTTTTTTAACAAAAACTACATCCTGACTATCTCCAGTCGCTCAAGATGAGGCTACATTTTCTGAGATGTAGGCATGCCTCAAGTTGATTTTCAGTGTGACCCTTGATGAAAATGTTATCACCTATTGTCAGTTAACCTTGAAGTCCTTTAAGTGTAAGCTGAATGATGCACTGAAATACCTCAGCTGCTGAATTGGCACCAAAGTTGCGTCAAAAAAGTCCTACATGAGTAGAAAATAATGAAAGGTACCTTGATTCTTGTGTAAGTTCAATTTGATGCATTGAGGTCAAGTTTAGTGAAATGTTTAGCAATATTCACTTTGTCTATGATGTCATCGATTGTTGGTATCAATGTCTTTTTTGTAGTCTGGCTTGGTTTGGTGACTGCATATCAACACCAGATCTTAACATGGTTTTTATTTTTAGGTTTCTTGATTACTTGTATGGGAGAAACTCAAGTGGTAGGAACATCCTCAAATTTGTCAATAATATTATCAAGAAAGCACCAAAGTTCTTTTTCAGTCTGCGTTTCGACATGAGACACTATCCACCTACATTGAAGAATCATAGAAACCCTACAGTGCAGAAAGAGGCCATTTGGCCCATCAAGTCTGCACCGACCACAATCCCACCCAGGCCCTACCCCCATATCCCTACATATTTACCCACTAATCCCTCTAACCTACGCATCTCAGGACATTAAGGGACATTTTTTTTAGCATGGCCAATCAACCTAACCCGCACATCTTTGGACTGTGGGAGGAAACCGGAGCACCCGGAGGAAACCCACGCAGACATGAGGAGAATGTGCAAACTCCACACAGACAGTGATCCAAGCCGGGAATTGAACCCAGGTCCCTGGAGCTGTGAAGCAGCAGTGCTAACCACTGTGCTACTGTGCCTCCCTACATGTCGACCAGACCAAGTAAGGACAGCAAATTTCCTTCTCTAAAGGACATTAGTGAACCAGATGGGTTTTTCCTGACAATCGACAACGATTTCATCGTCATTATTAGATTCTTAATTCCAGATATTTTTTATTGAATTCAAATTTCACCAGCTGCTGTGGCAGGATTCGAACTCTCACCCCCAGAACATTAGCTGAGTTTCTGGATTAATAGTCAAGCGATAATACCACTGGGCCATCGCCTCCCCCCTAACAACAACAATGGGGCTCGTCCGGGATTTGAACCCGCGACCTCCTGCAGCCTTGTGAATCACAAGGCTGATGTGCAACTCGGGCAAATTAGGGTTTGCATGCAGCTTGCATGTAACACCTTTCAACTGATACAAGTGAAACTGTCAGCATACAATTTGAGAATGTTGTTGGGATATGTAGAAATCCCGTATGTAACTGCAAACATGCACAGATCTGTTGTTTGATTTGATTTCATTTCATTTATTATTGTCACATATATTGGGATACCGTGAGAAGTATTGTTTCTTGCCCGCTATACAGACAAAACATACTGTTCATAGAGAAGAAGAGAGTGCAGAATGTAGTCTTATAGTCATAGCTAGGGCGTGGAGAAAGATCAACTTAATATTAGGCTGTGTGGAGATTGATGAGTCACATTCTCCAGATATGACTTAGAGTACAGCATTCATTCTAGTCTCTTTAAACGAGACTGATGTTTCAAAAGTCTCGAGAATATTCAGTGGCTTGTCAGTGTTGTGAGGAAAATGTTTTGTATTTCCTGACTTGCAGAGAATGGAACAAAACATTGGGCCCGATTTTACCAAAATTTCGCGCCCTGGTAAAGTTGGGCGTCGGGCCTAAAACGCGGTCCAGACCCGACCCAAGGCCAATCGCGCCTTTACCAACGGCCGATCCGGGCGCCAATCCGGCGCACGCCCAGATCGGCCTAATGAAGCCCGCGCCCAACTTCACCGAAGTTTCCCACTTTACCATCCTCCGCCCCAATCTGCGCCCGTGCAATTACCAACCTGCCAAATAAAAGTTGGGAGCAGGCGCTTCCACAGCGAAGGTGTGAGAGGAGGTAGGCGCGTTGCGATCGGAGGCCCCGTGGTACTTACATGCGTTGGAAGTCGCGGCCATTCCGCTGTCCCAGGTGGGTGGCGTCTCAGGGGCTGTGTGAGGGGCGGGGGGGGGGCGGGGAGAGGGGGCTGCTGCTCTGCACAACACTGAGCCCTGTAGGAGCTGAGTCCTAGCACCACAGCTGACTGCAGGCTGTAGGCTGAAGATGCGCACAGACTGCACATAGCACTGCAGCAGCCTGCCAAAGCATCCAGGGACTGTGGCTGTGTGCAGCCTGGGGCTGGGGGGATTGGGGGTAATAGGGGGGCTGTGGCTGTTAATGTGCTAGGGGCAAGCAGCATTGCATGACTCCAATATCTGCTGCTCCCTGCCCCCCCCCCAATCCACCTCCCCTGCCCCCCCCCCCCCCCTCCCCTTACCCCCACCCCCCTCTCAGAATGGCGAGATGGCATTTGGAATGCAACCAATCGATGTGGCTGTACTATTGGTTGCTGCTGGAGCCAAGGAGGAGGAACTAGAGGAAGAACTGCAGGCCCAGGGGGCCCGGGACGTACCACCTACAGGGCTGGAGGGAGACGACCATCAGAGGCAGGAGGTGGCTGACATTCTCCCAGGGCGGGGGCTTCGCAGAAGGAGGGAGCAGAGACCCCGGCACTTCCGTGCACGAGTCTCCTTCGAGGAGATGTCGGACACCATATGCCGCCGACGTCTCAGACTCTGAAAGGAGACCGTGCGACACCTATGTGACCTGCTGCAGGACCTGGCACCGAGGGGGGGGGGGGGGGGGGGGGGGGGCGGGGACACCCACTCTCAGTGGCTGTCGGATTGACGGCAGCCCTGAACCTTTACGCCACCGGCTCTTTCCAGAGCCTGAGCGGAGATGTCTGTGGCAACTCCCAGTCTGCAGTCCACACGTGTGTCAAGCAGGTCACCGAGGCCCTGTATGCCCGAGCTGGGCAGTTTATCAAATTCGACTTGGACCATGCCCATCAGGAAGCCCGGGCTGTGGGGTTCGTGGCAATTGCGGGGATGCCAAATGTGCAGGGGCTGGTCAACTGCACCCATGTCGCCCTCAGGGCCCCCCTACAGGATCCACGACGATTCGTTAATAGGAAGGGGTTCCACTCTCTGAATGTGCAAATCGTCTGTGACCACAACATGAGCATCATGCACGTCTGCGCCAGACATCCAGGTAGTGTGCATGATAGCTAAATTGTAAGGATCTCCGACATCCCTCAGGTATTTGAGGAGGAGCTCAGGCTGCGGGGGTGGCTACTGGGTGATAAGGGTTACGCGCTCCGCACATGGCTGATGATGCCTGTGCGGAGGCCTGTGACGGAGGCGGAGACCCGCTACAATGAGGCCCATGTAGCCACCCGCGCGACAGTGGAGAGGTGCATTGGGCTCCTAAAGATGCGGTTCCGGTGCCTGGACCGATCCGGAGGGGCCCTCCAGTACAGCCCCCTGGTCACCTCGCGCATAGTGGTGCCGTGCTGTGCCCTGCACAATCTGGCTCAGCAGCAAGGTGACCTCCTGGAGGAGGAAGAGGAGGCGGAGGAAGAGGAGGCGGAGGAAGAGGAGGCGGAGGAAGAGGAGGCTGAGGGCGCCATGGAACACCTGCCAGGCAGTGCAGGGCTGGCAGCGCAGAGGAGGCGTGCAAGGGCGGCGAGACAGGCTCTGATCACCATGCGGTTCAGTGGTTAGGGTCTGGTGATAGTGGATTCCATTCCCCCCCACCCCCAACACCGGAATGTGCCTTCCAGTTATCCCGCGCATTGTCACACCGGAGTGGTAGGCCTGGGTACTCCGCGCTCACGATATATCTGCCAGGCAGGAGGGTGATGACGACACGCTACGCACTATTCGGATGATGCCCTGGTGCAAACCAGTCTGACTCCTGCCTGAGATCCACATGCACGGTGGCACCTGGGCCTAGTGGGTAAAGTATCCGAAACCCCCATACAGGGCCCGGGGCGGGTGGGTTGGGGGACGGGAGGTCATCGCCCGTGGGGTACGAGAGACCAATGGCTACCTTTGCCTCCTTTGCTCAGTGACACCACATTGCGGGCCCATCCCAACTGATATTACCATGAGGCACCCATCGAGACAACCTATTCGCAGGTGGTTGCGGAGGGAATACATTTAATTCCAGTAAAGGTAAGCTGGTGAAACACGGAAACCTGTGAAAAGAGAACACTGCGGCTTCCAGTCCTTTCCAACGAGTGCAGCCCTTCCCCCGTGCCATCCCAGTGCAACTCCGACCTCCGAACCTTACGCTGCCTCGCACTGCGCCTCAGTGACTCCCCAGAATGTATGGTGGAGGGGGAGGGGGGCAGCTGCCGACCATGCCCCGTGGCCTGTGGTGAGCGTGGCGGCCGTCCTCTAGAGGCCATGGACCCTGAGGGCCCTGACCAGCTTCCAGGTGTCTGGGGTGTTACCGTGGAACCCTCTTCATCCCACTGCCCCTGAGTGTCGGGAAGGGGGGAGTCGGAGGGTGTTGCCGTAGCCACGGTCTCCTGGCTGGAATGCCCCGGCATAGGCTCGCGCCCTTCCTCCTCCCTGGGTACCCCTTTTGTCCCCTGGGTCACTCCATGGGACACCGATGCCTCTGCAGTGAGCTCCAGACGGAGCGACGGAGCAGGTGAGTGACATGTCAGCCCCTGGGGGGAGCGGGGGGGGATGGAGCAAGCAGTCTTCGGCCGATCCCTCCTCCCCACTGGAGGAGGGATTCCCCCCCCCTCCCCCCCCACCCAGGGCCTGACACGTCACCCACCCGCTCCTTCTCCCCCCCACCCACCCCCGGGGCACAGAGGTCACATCATCCCCATCAGGCACCCCCCCACCACCCCGACCAGGGAAAGTCTAAGGCAGCACAGACAGCACGGGGGATGAAAGGAATCCCCTTTGGAGGATAATGTCCAAGGGCATTATCCTCCAAAGGGGATTCCTTTCATCCCCACTGCTATCCGCGCTGCCTTTGACTTTCGCGCCCGTGCGCGCTGTGCTGTCGGCTCCAACAGATGCAAATGCACTAGACCCCGCCCACTAGACCCGCGCCGAAAAAAGGCGTATGGGGGCGCTGGAGCGCGGCTGCTGGGCGCGGGTCTGATTTACAGCCGCACCCGGCACTTAGTCCCGATTTGGTAAAATTGGCCCCATTGTCTCCCATGACAGTAACTGATGCTCCTGTATCTAAATTGTCCACCGGGAGCAAAGTAGGGAGGGAACGATTCGTGTCAGTCATGGCTGAGGGTAAGAGTGATTTTTTTTTTACCTTACTTTTTAGCTGAGTTTTTTTTTCAGTTAAACAGGAAACAGGAAGTAGGCCGCGGGGAGGCCTGGGAAGGTTTTTTTTTGCCCAATAAATTTGAACGGGGAGGTAACCCGAGACTCTACATGGGTAGAGTCCCTCACCCTCCCCCCTCCTCTAACATAAATAAAAGACTCGGAGTGAAAGCAGGTAAGCTTTTTTTTTCTCTTTCGTTTCTCAGTAAGGGAAGTAGCAGGGATGTCAGTGCAGGCAGTGCAATGTTCCTCCTGTGGGATGTTTGAGGTGAGGGACACCAGTGTCCCGGCTGAGTACACCTGTAGGAAGTGCACCCAATTCCAGCTCCTTGAAGACCGTGTTAGGGATCTGGAGCTGGAACTGGATGAACTCAGGATCATTCGGGAGGCAGAGGCAGCTATAGATAGAAGCTACAGGCTATAGGACTAGACGGGATTGAGGTTAATGAGGAGGAGGTGTTAGCAATTCTGGAAAGTGTGAAAATAGATAAGTCCCCTGGACCGGATGGTATTTATCCCAGGATTGTCTGGGAGGCTAGGGAGGAGATTGCAGAGCCTTTGGCTTTGATCTTTATGTCGTCATTGTCTACAGGAATAGTGCCAGAAGACTGGAGGATAGCAAATGTTGTCCCCTTGTTCAAGAAGGGAAGTAGAGACAACCCTGGTAATTATAGACCAGTGAGCCTTACTTCTGTTGTGGGCAAAGTTTTGGAAAGGATTATGAGAGATAGGATTTATAAGCATCGAGAAATGAATAATTTGATTAGGGATAGTCAACACGGTTTTGTGAAGGGTAGGTCGTGCCTCACAAACCTTATTGAGTTCTTTGAGAAGGTGACCAAAGAGGTGGATGAGGGTAAAGCGGTTGATGTGGTGTATATGGATTTCAGTAAAGCTTTTGATAAGGTTCCCCACGGTAAGCTATTGCAGAAGATACGGAGGCATGGGAGTGAGGGTGATTTAGTAGTTTGGATCAGGAATTGGCTAGCTGTAAGAAGACAGAGAGTGGTGGTTGATGGGAAATGTTCATCCTGGAGTTCAGTTACTAGTGGTGTACCGCAAGGATCTGTTTTGGGGCCACTGCTGTTTGTCATTTTTATAAATGACCTGGATGAGGGCGTAGAAGGATGGGTTAGTAAATTTGCGGATGACACTAAAGTCGGTGGAGTTGTGGGCAGTGCAGAAGGTTGTTGCAGGTTACAGAGGGACATAGATAAGCTGCAGTGCTGGGCTGAGAACTGGCAAATGGAGTTCAATGTGGAAAAGTATGAGGTGATTCACTTTGGAAGGAGTAACAGGATTACAGAATACTGGGCTAATGGTAAGATACTTGGTAGTGTGGATGAACAGAGAGATCTCGGTGTCCATGTGCAAAGATCCCTGAAAGTTGGCACCCAGGTTGATAGGTTTGTTGAGAAGGCGTACAGAGTGTTAGCTTTTATTGGTAGAGGGATTGAGTTTCGGAACCAGGGATGTCATGTTGCAGCTGTACAAAACTCTGATGTGGCCGCACTTGGAGTATTGCATACAGGTCTGGTCACCGCATTATAGGAAGGATGTGGATGCATTGGAAAGGGTGCAGAGGAGATTTACTAGGATGTTGCCTGGTATGGTGGAAAGGTCTCATGACGAAAGGCTGAGGGACTTGAGGTTGTTTTCGTTAGAGAGAAGAAGGTTAAGAGGTGACTTAACAGAGGCATACAAGATGATCAGAGGATTAGATAGGGTGGATAGTGAGAGCCTTTTTCCTCGGATAGTGATAGCTAGCACGAGGGGACATGGTTTTAAATTGAGGGGTGATAGATATAGGACAGATGTCAGAGGTAGGTTCTTCACTCAGAGAGTGGTAAGGGCGTGGAATGCCCTGCCTGCAGCAGTAGTGGACTCGACAACATTAAGGGCATTTAAATGGTCATTGGATAAACATATGGATGATCTTGGAATAGTGTAGGTTAGATGGGCTTTAGATTGGCTCCACTGGTCGGCGCAACATCGAGGGCCGAAGGGCCTGTACTGCGCTGTAATGTTCTATGTTCTATAAGAGTATTTAAGTCCGAGTAATCAATGGTTGCTGCCATATATGGCTGGTTATTGTGTTTGAAAGAAAACACAAAAGTATATTCAGAATGATCTTCCTCGAAATTAGCTGCATTCTCTCACCCTTTTGCTGTGGTTTGCTAACATGGCACCTTTCTGTTGGTATTGGTTTTTGACATTGCATTTGCTGATGAGTGACAAACACAACTGATTGCGGTTTCCATCTGCTTTACACTGCATGCCAGTAGCAGGATACCCTGTCCAGTGTAGGTGCGTATTGCCACAGTGAAAACAAGCCACAACACTGTGAGACTGCTCCTGTTGCTTTGCTAGTGGGTTCCTGGCACTTAAGCGATGAATAATGTCCACAGGAGTTGAACTTGGAGTGTGCTAGTTACTGTTGGCAGCCTCAACTTCAGTAGTTCTGGATTCTGAGATTGCACCTCTGACAACTTTCTATCTTTCACAAGTGCTTTTTGGCATAGTTGATTAGAGAGACAACATTCAATTAATTGTGTTTTGATTTCCTGTTTGACATGTCTAAAATCACCTCCATTATATGCAGCATTGGTTAATTGTCTAGTTTGCTTCTTGCTTGGTGTATTGGAAGACAATTATTTCATATCATGTATTTTTTCTCTTCAAGAAACTATTTCTTGAAATAGTTTGTTAGAGCATTTTTTGCTGAGTTGTGGTCATTTCCAACTTGTGCAGACTTACGTGTCTCAAAAGCATCTTCCAATTCTTCACCTTCATAGTGGAGAAGGAAGATCTTTTTTCTTTTGTCATCTGTAATTGCAAAATCTGCCATCATACCTTTGAAACGTCACAGCCACTCTTACCAATGTGGGAGTACAGATAACAGCTCTGAATGCACATCAAAATCTGGTAGATTGGACATCAGCAATGCTATCTATATATGTAGTGCAGTGATAGCATGTGTTCAAGGATCTGGGATCATGTTTCTTTCAACATAAATCCTCTCTGAAATATTACATTTTTTTTCCTTGTTTGGTTTTTTTGGCACTGTGTGTGTGTGCGTGTGCGTGCGTGCGTGTGTGCGTGCGTGCGTGTGTGTGTGAATGTGTATGTGTGCATGTGTGTGTGTAAGCTTCCCTATTGTTAATTGCAAGTCGGAATGCCTCTTGAGTGTTTCTAACACAGCCTCAATGTTTTCTTCAATTTAACAAACAGCAGAAACAGTAAGCTTCAGCAAGATTCTGTAAGAAGCAGAATTACTGCTCATACTGTTAAAACATGGATTGCTTTATTCTCCATCAAGACTCTGTCTGCTTACATATGTGTATTAAAGTCTTAAGTAGACAAAATGCACAATGCAAATTTCAATACACTACAGATAGGTGAGTGATGAGCATGTGATGCATTAAGCAGTTGGTGAGGTTAGTGGAACAGTTTGTGAGAGATGGAATTTGCAGATACATTTACAGTCTTGACTACTTGTATAAGGTCATTGAATGTCTTGAGACCATGCACCCAGGGCCTCAGAGCTAGAGTCCTGGCATTAAATGTCTCAGCTAGCTGATCGCAATGCCTTCTGAGAATTTCTTTGGAGGGCTCCTGGCCCCCTGCTGATAGATTACACATTTCCTCACCGACACCACCTCTACCAAGGCTTCCAGTGCAGTGTCAAAAAATGTTGGAGCCCATGCTTCCATATTTCATGTTTTCATTGCTCACAACCTCTTCTGCGACCATTTCCAACATCTGTTCAGCTAGAATGCACTTTGTCACCATTATGTACCAGTTGGCTTTCGCGTAAGCTAGCTTTAAGTGGTACAAGCATCTTATGATTTTGCATGTTCTATTGAGCATGTAGCCACTGAATAGTATACTTAACATTGCAATCATTTCAATGAGCAAGCAGCACAGTGTTTGCTGCCTGCATTTCAAGCAACATGCATGGGTTAATCACACATCACAATTCCCTCACCTGATTTGGGGTCCTGTTGAATTTTGCGACCATGATATGATGTTCTATAATTTGGCATGTTCTTTTTTTGTATTTGCGCTTAGTTAATGTCACTATGATAAAAGTAAAGCTGTCCCCTTAAGCCAAATATGAAAAATTCCTAGGCAGTAGTTTTTATATATGTCTTCAGATAAATAGAATAAATGAGGATTAGATTGGTTTCATATACTTTCTAGCTGAAAAGAAACTTCCTTTTTCAGTCTTGATTGATCCAGTGTTTCAATAAGAGTCATCTGACTTCTGTTAGCTTACACTGCCAAATCAGAATTAATTAGATAAAACTTTTTATGGATGGGTCATTATTTCAATGAAATTTGCAGGTTTGCATACAGTAGGGAAGTAGTCAGTTTGAGGTCAATCCAATGAAGAGGAAAATAGTCACTATCTCAAAATTAATACATGAAAATTATTTTGACATAAAAATACCATTATAGCTGCTCATCTTTAGTTCAGTGGTCAGTACCTTTATTTCACTGTCTTAAATTGGTAGTTAACATTGGATTTTCCTCCACTTTCTCAGAGTAGATGGACACAATTATTCTGGCATAGTTAGTTGAACATTAATTTCTTATGTTCTACACCTCAAAGCACTGAGATTCTTGCACCTTGAGCTGATTTATTTAGCATACCATACATGCAATAATAATAGAATATACATGTAAAAGATCAGACTTACAACCATATCCTAATCATGGTTTGGGTGGGGATTCAGCCAAATTGTTTAGAGTTTAATATCTTCAGCTATTTACAATTCCAAATTTTCATTACAACTGTCATTTTATAGATCTTTTTCTCATCCCCTCTACATAGCAATCTAAATGTCTCTGTGTTTCATGATTATATACAATTAAAGTATGACTCAATTTCAGGATAATTTAACTGAAGAACACTCCATCAAAAAGTTTAGTTAATAAATAAATCTTCCTGCTTCTTAGGTCCTTGTTTCTACTGGGCTAATGAAGTCAATAAAGTACTCTTCCTTATCTTATCAATAGTTTTGCTCTTTTTACATGTAGTTGCGATTCTACCCAGTGAAACGTTTAGTTATAAGTCTGTCTTTATTTTTGTGTCATTCAAAGCCAATTGTGCCCAGATGTTTTCCTTTGCAGCATGAACTGTTTTCTCACACTTTGTGGTCAAATGATTAATGATCGCTGAAGCCTAAGAAATAAAAATTGATGAAATTTCACCAGTTCAGTAATCACTACTTCAAAACTGACTTACAACCAGCTCTAAAGGCAAAGGTTAAAGGTTACTAAAATAACAATATAAAGATAAATCAATGGTAATATAATATTAGTAGACATGAGGATAGTCTGAGTAACCCTTTCTTCATTGTGTTTTCCATTTTGATGAAGCTGGTACATTTTAGTATGACAAATACAATAATGGAACCGTAACAAGGCACAAGTGATTATTTTCACTTTTCATGAAGGACAGAGGCCGGAATTTTACTATCCCGCCTGTCAAAGGAATTGGAGCGGGCGAGGGGCGGACAATAGAAAGGTCTGTTGACTTCGGGCAGGATTTTACGGCTTCGGAACGAGCAAGGCCATAAAATGGTGCCCATCGCCTCATCTAATTTTCTGTATAATAGTCCCTGTTTAGGAGTTGAAATTCTAAATTGTTACCAAAAATATGGCAATATGCCCTATACACTTGGTTACTAAGTTGAACCACCTGGATCAGATGGGATTACTTTGTGGAAGGCTTTCAGCCAATAATGTCTGACACTTACTGGAAACCATCCATGACTTCAGGGTACACATTGACATAGGACTTTACCTAAGGCTGAGAAAGCCTTTTATTCAGTGAAAGGTGAACAACTTTGTACAGCCTTAATGACAATAGGCTTGAATAAAACTTGCAATGTTGCGGAACATTTTGTTTTCTCCTCAACCAAATGCTCTTCTTTCTCAAATTGAAAAGCTACTCAGCGTTTCAAGTTTACGACCTGCGACAAAGAAGGAACAATGAGTCAGGATGGTGTTTGATTGTCTTATGAAGAAAGATTGAGCAGGTTGGGCCAATACTCATTGGAATCAAGAAGAATGAGAGATAACTTTGACAGAGGGTTTCACAGGGTATATGCTGAAATGATGAACTGTCCCTTTCATTCCCTCTCATGGGAGAATCTAGGACTAGAACGACAGTTTAAAGATAAAAGGTCTCCCATTTAAGACTGGGATAAGGAGCAATTTCTTCTCTCAAAGGGTTGTTAATTTTAGGGATTCACTTCCACAGAGAGAAATGGAGGCTGGGTCATTAAATATGCAGAGTTAGTCAGATTTTTGGTTGATAAGAGAGTCAAGGGCTATAGGGACAGGCAAGAAAGTGCTGTTAAGACCGCAGTTAGATCAACCATGATATTACTGAATGGTGGAGCAGGCTCAAAGAGCCAAATGGCCTACTCCTGCTCATATTTCTTATGATCTTATGAAGCTTGGAGTTGACTCTGTCCCCTAAAACAGCCAACTATTCGGCCACAATCAACAATATATCATTTTAAAATCAACATCCTAACCAGAATGTTGACAACATTGCAAGAAATCAGGTCACTGTAGGTCAACACTCATCCCCATCCCTGTCCTGACCCCACAACCCTCCATTCCTCACTCTTCATCATTGTGCTGCTACCACCTCTGGCCACAGTTGGCTGCTGATCAAATTGTCACTTTCCCAAACAAAGAACAAAGAACAGTACAGCACAGGAAACAGGCCCTTCGGCCCTCCAAGCCTGTGCCGCTCCTTGGTCCAACTAGACCAATCGTTTGTATCCCTCCATTCCCAGGCTGCTCATGTGACTATCCAGGTAAGTCTTAAACGATGTCAGCGTGCCTGCCTCCACCACCCTACTTGGCAGCGCATTCCAGGCCCCCACCACCCTCTGTGTAAAAAAACGTCCCTCTGATGTCTGAGTTATACTTCGCCCCTCTCACCATGAGCCCGTGACCCCTCGTGATCGTCACCTCCGACCTGGGAAAAAGCTTCCCACTGTTCACCCTATCTATACCCTTCATAATCTTGTATACCTCTATTAGATCTCCCCTCATTCTCCGTCTTTCCAAGGAGAACAACCCCAGTCTACCCAATCTCTCCTCATAGCTAAGACCCTCCATACCAGGCAACATCCTGGTAAACCTTCTCTGCACTCTCTCCAATGCCTCCACGTCCTTCTGGTAGTGTGGCGACCAGAACTGGACGCAGTATTCCAAATGTGGCCTAACCAGCGTTCTATACAGCTGCATCATCAGACTCCAGCTTTTATACTCTATACCCCGTCCTATAAAGGCAAGCATACCATATGCCTTCTTCACCACCTTCTCCACCTGTGTTGCCACCTTCAAGGATTTGTGGACTTGCACACCGAGGTCCCTCTGTGTTTCTATACTCCTGATGACTCTGCCATTTATTGTATAACTCCTCCCTACATTATTTCTTCCAAAATGCATCACTTCGCATTTATCCGGATTAAACTCCATCTGCCACCTCTCCGCCCAATTTTCCAGCCTATCTATATCCTGCTGTATTGCCCGACAATGCTCTTCGCTATCCGCAAGTCCAGCCATCTTCGTGTCATCCGCAAACTTGCTGATAACACCAGTAACACCTTCTTCCAAATCATTTATATATATCACAAATAGCAGAGGTCCCAGTACAGAGCCCTGCGGAACACCACTGGTCACAGACCTCCAGCCGGAAAAAGACCCTTCGACCACTACCCTCTGTCTCCTATGGCCAAGCCAGTTCTCCACCCATAAAACCATTTATGTCACTTCCTAAGTCAAGTGCTTTGTTCCCAACTTGATTTTTCTTTCCCAGTTTCCCTGTTCCTGGTTTCCCTGTTTCCCTGTCACCTTTAAACACTTACGCAAGAGACATTGCTCGTGTCACAGTGACTCCAATCTTCCATTCAGCTTCACCAGCAAACAGTTTGCGCATTCAATGGGAACGAAGTCAGAGGCTAAATCTCAGCTGCATTTCAGACCTCACCATCTTGGCACAATTTAACCGTGCATCTGCCATACACCAAAAAAAATGGTTACATATCAATTTAAAGGCCCCTGCATGCCTTCATCCATATCATCCCCTCTGGAGACTTTGACACGGTCAAACATTTCCCTCTACCAGTTCCCCTTCATAGTCCAGTGAGGGGACTGCCCTCACCTGCTTGTGCTTCCACCTATCCAGGCAGAGTCAGAGGGTGGGATTTTATGGCCTCGCTCATTACAAAACAGTAAAACCCCGCCCGAGGTCAGCTGACTTTCCCATGCTCTGCCCCTCGTCCACTCCAACTCCTGTGGTCGGAGTATCTCCCGGGGAGGAAATCTATGAGTGGAGCCAGAGGAAATGGGTGAGGTATTAAATGAGTACTTTGCGTCAGTATTCACCAAAGAGAAGGACTTGATGGATGATGAGTCTGGGGAAGGGTGTGTAGATAGTTTGGGTCATGTTGAGATCAAAAAGGAGGAGGTATTGGGAATCTTGAGAAATATTAAAGTAGACAAGTCCCCAGGACCTGATGGGATATAGCGCAGAATACAGAGAGAGGCAAGGCAGGAAATTGCTGGGGCCTTGAGAGAAATCTTTATATCCTCACTGGCTACAGGGAAGGTCTTCATGATGTGGAGATGCCGACGTTGTAGACGCCGTTGTAGATGCGTTGTAGATGCAGACCTCTGTAGCAAGCTTTCTTTGAGATCAGTGCACACAGCATGGGAGTTGAATAGTGAGAACTAAGCCCCGCATCCCCTCAATATCGGGCTTTAATTCCATCGAACCCGCAAGCTCTGGAGATTGGCAGGAAGTTGGTCTATTCATGATCGAGCAGAACTCCCACCCACCTGACGAAGGGACAGCCTGTTCCGAAAGCTCGTGGCTTTTGCTACCAAATAAACCTGTTGGACTTTAACCTGGTGTTGTTAGACTTCTTACAGGAAAGGTCCCAGAGAATTGGAGAATAGCCAATGTTGTTCCTTTGTTTAAAAAAGGGTAGCAAGGATAATCTAGGTTATTACAGGCTGGTGAGCCTTACGTCAGTGGTAGGGGAATTATTGGAGAGGATTCTTTGAGACAGGATTTACTCCCACTTGGAAATAAGTGGACGTATTAGCGAGAGGCAACATGGTTTTGTGAAGGGGAGGTCGTGTCTCACTAACTTGATCGAGTTTTTTGAGGCAGTGATGAAGATGGTTGATGAGGGTAGGGCAGTGGATGTTGTCTACATGGACTTCAGTGAGGCCTTTGACACGTTCCCTCACGGCAGACTGGTGCAGAAGGTGAAGTCGCACAGGATCAGAGGTGAGCTGGCAAGGTGGATACAGAACTAGCTCGGTCATAGAAGACAGAGGGTAACAGTGGATGGGTGCGCTTCTGAATGGAAGGCTGTGACTAGTGGCGTTCCTCAGAGATCAGTGCTGGGACCTTTGCTGTTTGTAATACATATAAATGATTTGGGGGAAAATGTAACTGGATTGATTAGTAAGTTTGCGGATGACACAAAGGTTGGTGGAATTGTGGATAGCAATGAGGACCGTCAGAGGACACAGCAGGATATAGATTGATTGGTGACTTGGGCGGAGAGATGGCAAATGGAATTTAATCCGGACAAATGTGATGTAATGCATTTTGGAAGGTCTAATACAGATAGGAAATATACAATAAATGGCAGAACCCTTAAGAGTATTGATAGGCAGAGGGACCTGGGTGTACAGATCAACACTAGTGGAGAAGGTAGTCAAGAAGGCATACGGCATGCTTGCCTTCATCGGCCAGGGCATTGAGTTTAAAAATTGGCAAGTCATGTTGCAGCTTTATAGAACCTTAGTTAGGCCCGTACTTGGAATATCGTGTTCAATTCAGAAGGATATGGAGGCTTTGGAGAGGGTACAGAAAAGATTTACTAGGATGTTGCCTGGTATGGAGGACATTAGCTATGAGGAGAGGTTGGAGAAACTTGGTTTGTTCTCACTGGAATGACAGAGGTTGAGGGACGACCTGATAGAAGTCTACAAGATTATGAGGGGCATGGACAGAGTGGATAGCCAGAAGCTTTTTCCCAGGGTGGAAGAGTCAATTACCAGGGGGCATAGGTTTAAAGGAGACGTACGAGGCAAGGTTTTTACACAGAGAGTGGTGGGTGCCTGGAACTCACTGCTGGAGGAGGTAGTGGAAGCAGATACGATAGTGACTTTTAAGGGGATCTTGACAAATACATGAACAGGAAGGGGATAAAGGGATATGGTTCCTGGAAGGGTAGGGGGTTTAGTTCAGTCGGCAGCATGGCTTGGTGGGCCGAAGGGCCTGTTCCTGTGCTATAATTTTCTTTGCTCTTTGTACAATGGCTTCTCTTCCTACATTCAGACGCTTATTCCTGGAGTTCCTCAAGAATGTATCCTTGCCGCATCCCCCACTCCTAATTGTCATCCACATAACATCCCTTTATTACATAATGCAAAGACATGCCATCAGCTTCTACATATACAGCTCTACCTAACCACAATCTCTTTTGACATCTGCATTGTATCTGTGCTGTCACACTGTGTATCAGGCTTCCAGTCCTGAATGAAATTTAATTAAAAATTGTAAGGAAAATGTCATTGTCTTTAGCTAACATCACAAACTCTATTCTCATTGCCATTAATTGCATTTCCCTCCTTGGCCTTCTTAGATAAATTGAACCTTGACTTCCGTTTTGATCCTGAGCCGAGTTTCTAACCTCATATACCCCATTTTTGCAATCACCTACTTCAGCTGTATAACGCCTTCCACCTCTATCCCTGCCTTAATCTGTTACTGAATGCCCCTTCCATGTTTTCATTTACCTCCGGAATTGACTAATCAATGCTCGTCTCCCATCTTCTCTCAGTCTGATCTCAGCCTCACCCGCGCCAAGTTCACTTGTTGGTGAGCATTGTCACCTAGTCTCTGACAACTCTCATTAAAAACACAGTCACCTCTCCCTGTCTCTGTAACTCCCTTCAGACTTAGAAACCTCCGAAAACTCACCCACCAGCTAGAAAGTCAAGGTAACCCTAGACCTGTGAGCCATGGAAGCCATGAGTGGGTTATTGGATTTTACTTTGAGCAGGTAGTTAATTGTGAACCTGTGATTCCACCCCTCTGAGAAAGGATGACCCACCCTGGAGAACCGCTATCAATCTGAGGGCAGGCAGCACTTCAGTCCCAGCAGCTGTACCAGAAGCGGGGGCCAGTAGTAGGTGTGCAGCAGGGCCCACAGCAGCCATGATGGAGAAGGCCCAGAATGAGGGTTAGTGTGTTTTGGGTTCTCTGGTACCAATCAGGCCTCAGCATTGTGGGGGGTGGGTCAATCACAAGGGAAGGAGAACTTTCTTCCGGGATACTTAATTTCCCGCTGCAGGGGCCCGCCATGGGCCACAGGGAGCCCAAACAGAGAGGCCCTGCACTCCCCAACCCAGAGGGAAAACAGCAGGTTTTAATGGGCAGTTTCCCCATGTAATGAGGTCTCTGGTAAAGTATCAGTGGCCATTAAATGGCCACTTAAGGGCTTCAATTAGCCTATGGGCAAGTAAACTGCTCATCACTTACCCTGGTATGATATCAGCAGGTGGGGGGGGCGGCGGGGGGGGGGGGGGGGGGGGGGAGGTGGCAGGCACAACAACCTGCCGTCCTACCTTATTTTACACAACCCCTGCCTGCCAGCCCATTCAGCCATTCAGCGATGGTGGGGATTTAAAAATCCCAGCCTCTGTCCCTCCAAGTCTGGTGCATTTTGAATTTCCTGCTCCCTTTGGCCCATCGTTTACTGCTGTTTCTTCAACCATTTGGGATTTATGTTCCAGACTTAAATCTCTCACCTTAGCTTCCTCCTTCAAATTCATCCATTTTATGAAGATCTTAGTCATCGACTCCGAATACCTCCTTGATTGGTTGGGCTTCAATTTCTGTCTAATTATGCATTTATGAATGCCATGAACAAATGTATGTGTTTTCTTCCTGCCCAAGATCAACCTGTTTTGTATGTTTGGTATGTGTATTTACTTACCCTCAGAATGATTGTCCAAAGTGAAATAATTCCAGCAGCAAGCACTTTTCCCAGGAGTTTAAAATACATTGGTCTTAATCTTTCTCCCATCGGACGCGTACACTCGGTGAATGGAAGAAGGCATCAAATGTGCTCCCGGCCACAATCAACCTGAAAGCACAATTTCCAACTGGCCGGCCAATTAAAGGCCAGTCAGTGTGAAACGCACTCTGAAAGACTGAGCACTGCCAGGGAGGACGGGAAGATGACGAGCACCAAGAACAGGGAGAGTACGGGCTGCCGTTTCTAATGTGCTCCCTGAGGGGGCAGCCCCTGTGGAGCAGTGTCAGGGAGCTGCTGACCTGTGAGAAATACATATTGATGTTAAAATCTATGCTGCGTGTGTCCAGGCAGAACAATTATACACAGACCTCGGTCCCCAGACACATTTGTTAATTTTATTTGAGCCCTGACAGTTTATCCCAACGTGAATCCAGGTTGCTGCGAAAAGGTAAAGGCCGCCTGGACAATTGGCCCATCTGCCATTGTAAAAGTAGACAGGTCACTTGCATTCAATTAATCTCTTAATGAGCTAAATTGTCTGCCTGATTGTCAGTGGATACACTTCTAACTCTCGTGCAGGCCTGCTGCCCGAAATATTGCGCGAGTGCACAAAGACATTGGGATATGTGCCCAACCCCTTCTCGCATGGTTTCATGTGCATCCGAGTCAGACACGCACCCACTCAAGCAACATAAAATTCTGGCCATGATGTCTCATTCATTGGAATCACACACACCGTCACTCACAGATAGAATAGAAGACTTCATAGACCTCACCAAGGCCTTTAACCTTGTCAGCCTTGATGGACTCTTTAAACTAATTGGGAGAATAGGCTGCCTGCCTGGAGTCCTGGGTTTCATTTTTTTCTTTCCACAAGATCATGCACATTTTCATCAGTTATACTGGAGCATCACTGGAGAATTTCAAGATCAGCAGCAGGTCTCTGTCCTGGCACCAACTCTCTTTGGTATATTTTTCTCCATGGTGCTATTGTACACTTTAGGTGACTCAAATGAGGGTGTCTATCTGCATGCCAAAGCTGATGGTGCACTCTTCAATTATGCAAGACTGTGCACCAAGACCAAAGTGTGCAATGTCCTAGTCCATGAGTTGCTGTTTGCTGATGATGCCACCCTGGCAGCCCATACTGAAATGTGCTTGCAGCAGCTTGTAGATCACTTCCCCCAGGCCTGCAAGGTGTTCGGACTGACAATCAGTGTCAGGAAGACCAAAGTCATGGGTCAGGTCGTAGAGACTCCACCTCCACCAAAATCAACAACTTCACTCTGGAGTTCATCAGCAGCTTCACATACTTGGATCAGCAATTGACAGCAGCCTGTCCCTTGATGTCATAAAATAACACTAGAATTGCCAGTGCTGCAGAATGTCAAGAGGTTGAGTGTGGACCAACAGCAAACTAATTGAAAATACAAATTTCCATGTGTACCAGGTCTGTGTTCCCAGGATCCTCCTTTACATTAGCGAGGGGCAGACAATTTATGAAAGCCAAGAAAAGCAGCTGGACAGCTTTCACTTCTGTTGCTCAGATGGATATTGGGTATCTTCTGGTAAGGCAGAGTGTGGAATGTGGAAGTACACCAGCGTGCAGGGACCCCTAGTATGTGTTGCCCTCTTGAGTCAACAGCGACTCCATTGGCTGGTGCAGTCCATCGTCTCCCAAGACAGACACAAGCCATCATAATGCAAGTTGCTGTTGATTATTCTCTGTTCTGCATTCAGAATTGAACTATTGTCTAGTTGATTTCTGATCCAACGTGAGGATCAAATTATTCCTCAGAAATTACAAATGTCAAATAAAAGGCAGCATAAGGGAGAATTCCTCTAAAGTTTTAACGAACCTCCTGCCGTAACTTCATATCATCTTTAAAAAAGCAGTAATGCCATGTCAAGCTTCAGTTTGTTGAAGTCACAGATGTTCCAGATATCCTGGGAGCAAACAATTATGTACATGTGTGTCCAGGACCACCTGCACACAATAAGACTTTAAAGACTAGGAAGTGAATCCATTCCATGAGTTTGCAGATGGTCTGGATGCAAGTAAGCAATTACTGTATGAATGTAGCTGCCAAGTTCCCTGGTCTTCCCATGACTCATATCTTCCAGCTGGCCCTGCTTTGCTCTGATGATTTACAACACATTGGGTTGCAGAGAGGATGCTTGTCATAGAATCACAGAATCATAGAAACCCTACAGTGCAAAAGGAGGCCACTTGGCCCATCGAGTCCGCACCGACAACATTCCCACCTAGGCCTTATCCCCGTAACCCCACATAATTACCCCGCTAATCCCTCTAACCTACATATCTTGGGACAGAAAGGGGCAATTTAGCATGACCAATGCACCAAACCCGTACATCTTTGGACTAGGAGGAAACCGGAGCACCTGGAGGAAACCCATGCAGACACGGGGGGAATGTGCAAACACCACACAGACAGTGACCCAAGCTGGGAATCTAACCCGGGTCCCTGGAGCTGTGAAGCAGCCGTGCTAACAACTGTGCCACCGTGCCGCCCTATTGTGGCACCATGCCATCCCGAGTAAGCCACTTATTGATGGGTTGTAAATTTGGGCTGGACACATTCTCAATAACAGCTAACATGTCGACTTGATGTTGCCAGCTAATGGCCAGCAATCACACACATTCAACCAAAAATATGATAGAACTTGAGATTAGTTTTCAATTTACACCCACCATTGGTATGCATTGGGCAGGGCACCTGCATTTCCCACTTGATGATGTGGAAAAGAAGCACAAACCATTTTCTATATGATCAATCTGCTCTCAAGACCATTGTGTTGGTTTTGGCTGTCAGACATTTGGGGAATTCAGATGGGACTAACACCATTTACAAGCAGACAGCACAGTGAACTTTGTTCAGTTAACCAGATGTATCATGTTATAAAAGCAAATTACTGCGGATGCTGGAATCTGAAAACAAAAGAGAAAATGCTGGAAAATCTCAGCAGGTCATAGAGGTTTACAGCATGGAAACAGGCCCTTCGGCCCAACATGTCCATGCCGCCCTTTTTTTTTAAACCTCTAAGCTAATCCCAATTGCTCGCATTTGGCCCATATCCCTCTATACCCATCTTACCCATGTAACTGTCTAAATGCTTTTTAAAAGACAAAATTGTACCCGCCTCTACTACTACCTCCGGCAGCTCATTCCAGACACTCACCACCCTCTGTGTGAAGAAATTGCCCCTCTGGACACTTTTGTATCTCTCCCCTCTCACCTTAAACCTATGCCCTCTAGTTTTAGACTCCCCTACATTTGGGAAAAGATATTGACTATTTAGTTGAGCTGTGCCCTTCATTATTTTATAGACCTCTATAAGATCACCCCTCAGCCTCCTACGCTTCAGAGAAAAAAGTCCCAGTCTATCCAGCCTCTCCTTATAACTCAATCCATCAAGTCCCGGTAGCATCCCAGTAAATCAATTTTGCACTCTTTCTAGTTTGATAATATCCTTTCTATAATAGGGTGACCAGAACTGCATACAGTATTCCAAGTGTGGCCTTACCAATGTCTTGTACAACTTCAACGAGATGTCCCAACTCCTGTAATTAATGTTTTGACCAATGAAACCAAGCATGCCGAATGCCTTCTTCACCAGTCTGTCCACCTGTGACTCCACTTTCAAGGAGCTATGAACATGTACCCCTAGATGTTTTGTAACTCTCCCCAACGCCCTACCATTAACTGCGTAAGTTCTGCCCTGGTTTAATCTACCAAAATGCATCACCTCGCATTTGTCTAAATTAAACTCCATCTGCCATTCATCAGCCCACTGGCCCAATTGAGCAAGATCCCGTTGCGATTGGAGATAACTTTCTTCACTGTCCACTATGCCACCAATCTTGGTGTCATCTGCAAACTTACTAACCATGTCTCCTATATTCTCATCCAAATTATTAATATAAATGACAAATAACAGTGGACCCAGCACTGATCCCTGAGGCACACCGCTGGTCACAGACTTTCAGTTTGGAAAACAACCCTCCTCAACCATTGTCTGGCTTCTGTCAAGCAGCCAATTTTGTATCGATTTAAATACCTCACCCTGGATCCCGTGAGATTTAACCTTATTCAACAACCTACCATGTGGTACCTTGTCAAAGGCCTTGCTAAAGTCCATGTAGACAACATCAACTGCACTGCCATCATCTACCTCCTTGGTTACCCCTTCAAAAAACTCAATCAAATTTGTGAGACTTGATTTTCCACTCACAAAGCCATGCTGATGTCCCTAATCAGTCCTTGCATCTCTAAATGCCTGTAGATCCTGTCTCTCAAAATACCTTCCAGCAACTTACCCACCACAGATGTGAGGCTCACTGGCCTGTAGTTCCCAGGCTTTTCCCTGCAACCCTTTTTAAACAAAGGCACAACATTTGCCATTCTCCAATCTTCAGGCACTTCACCCGTGACTATCGATGATTCAAATATCTCAGCTCGGGGACCCGCAATTTCCTCCCTAGCCTCCCACAATGTGCTGGGATACACTTCATGAGGTCCCAGGGATTTATCTACCTTGATGCACTTGAAGACTTCCAGCACCTCCTTCTTTGTAATATGTACACTCCTCAAGACATCACTATTTATTTCCCCAAGTTCCCTAACATCCATGCTTTTCTCAATAGTAAATACTGATGAGAAATATTCATTTAGGATCTCAACCATCTCTTGTAGATCCGCACATAGATGACCTTGTTGATCCTTAAGAGGCCCTACTCTCTCCCTTGTTACTCTTTTGCCCTTTATGTATTTATAGAAGCTCTTTGGATTCTCCTTTGCCTTATCTGCCAAAACAATCTCGTGTCCCCTTTTTGCCCTTTTCTCTCTTAACTCTACTCCTACACCCCCTATACTCTTCAAGGGATTCATTTGATCCCAGCTGCCTATGCATGTCATGTACCTCTTTCTTCTTCTTGACGAGGGCCTCAATATCCCGAGTCATCCAGGGTTCCCTACTTCTGCCAGCCTTGCTCTTCACTCTAAGAGGAATGTATTTACCCTGAACCCTGGTTAACACACTTTTGAAAGCCTGCCATTTACCAGACATCCCTTTGCCTTCCCACAGACTCCCCTAATTAACTTTTGAAAGTTCCTGCCTGATACCATCAAAATTGGCCTTGCTCCAATTTAGAATTATAACTTTTGGGCCAGACCTATCATTCTCCATTGCTATCTTAAAACTAATAGAATTCTGGTTTGGCAGCATCTGTAAGGAGAGAAAAGAGCTGACGTTTCGAGTCCAGATGACCCTTTGTCGAAGCTCTGTACCGGTAAAGGAGTTGTGTGAGGGGACCCGGGTAGGCCTGGAACAAGGAATGTTCCACATACCCCATAAAAAGACAAGCGTAGCTCGGACCCATGCGGGTACCCATTGCTACTGCTTTGATTTGGAGAAAGTGGGATGACTTAAAGGAGAAGTTGTTGAGAGATAGAACGAATTCAGCCAGGAGAGTGGTGGTGGATGGGAATACTTCAGACCTCTTTTCAAGAAAGAAGGGAAGAGCTCTCAGACCGTCCTGGTGTGGGATGGAGGTGTGGAAAGATTGCACATCCATGGTGAATTGGAGGCGGTTAGGGCCTGCAAACTGGGGGATGTATCGTGTTCTCACCCTATAAATCTGTGTGGTGTAAGGCCTCCTATATCCTCTCCTCTTTTACCTTCTTCTGTGGGTCTCTCGCTTGTTGCTCTTTCTCCTCCTATCCTTCGTCCTCCAGCTATAGTAGCTGACCAACCAGCACAGCCGTGCTTCTCAAGGCAATTTGTGGAAATGCCCCCAGGCAGAAATTCTCCCCCAGCTCCAGAATCCAAAACGTGAACCCTCACCTGTGAAATGTGCCACACGGTGCCACATGTTTCTTCTCTTGTTCACAAACTTTTTGAAATAGCACTTTACTGAGTCAAGGCAGTTTCAACCACCCAGGAATTTATTTTACATAAATTATATAATGCCCCATTTACAGTTTTCACTGTGTATTATCAGACCTCCTATAGTTCTCTCTTGTTGAAAATAATAAAGACACATCTTGGCTAATATGAGCTAACTTTCTCTCTCTGAAGCTAAGCTGGTTTAGATTTTCAATGCACAAATGACTTCTTGCTAGTTCTGCACTTACACAGATTACCCTCTGAGAGGTGGAAGCTAACCTATCTCAAAGATGATGGGATCAGGACTTGGCTCTTGAACTGATGATTAATCAAACTTACGACCAGGGGGTAAACATTTAGGTCTGGATTTTCACCCTCAAGGAGGGTAGCGTGAGTTGGAAAAGTTCTCGGCACAGTCCACCACCTCAGGAGAAAGCACCCACAAGTACAGGAGTTTCATTCTGGGGGAGGGGTGGTGTGGGGCCAGCCAACCTGGGAAAATTGTTCGGGCGCAGACACAGGGGCTGCTAGGCTGAAGCAATCCGCCTCAGAGCTGTGGGACTTTTCCACAGTTGAAATAACATCAGAAAGGCCCTCCAGCCCTAACTCCTCATACTCACTCAGCCTCTACACACTCCTATGCCAATCATGCCAACTCATGTAGCCTCCCCGCCCCCCCACCCCCGCCAACCAACATTGGTCCATGATACTCTGCCAAGGTATACCTCCGAACAGCTCTTATGGACTTTCATGCCTCCTATGCCATGAGGTGACACTTCCTTGCCCATTGACACATTATACATTGGATAGAACAAATGAACCCTATAATGACAATGGGCTATGTAAAAAAAAGCTTTAAAAACCGTTATTCTTTCATAACTTTCTACTATGTTAAAAAAAAACCTCTTTCTTACTGTGGGGCACTCAAAGGGTCAATCATCCAGACCTTTTAAAGTTTCCAATGCTGAAACAGCAAAGATTTGAAACTTCTTATTCTTGTGCTATAATATTGTGAAATTAACAGCAGAGATCAGAGAGCCAGAGCCACCAATCAAGCAATGTTTTTTCTGGACTCAGGTGTTTCAACAGACAAATGGATTTCTGGGCTGTCAGCTGAACCTCATTATGTATTTTTGCCTTTAACAGGGGTTTTCACAGGACCACATCACTCCTACACTCTGTTCTTGTGCAGAGTTATCTGAGTGTTGGGGCACAGCCCTCCATGAGAGAGACATCAGCTATCATATGCCAAAATGGCCGGGACTATATGTCTGGATAAAATTATCACTTGTAGCTTTAAGAGGACATAACAGATGCGTAATATATCATTGACAATAATCCCCTTAGACTTTTGACTCTTTGCATTCCAGGTACAGATTGGTTCTATTCAGTGATACCCTGATGATCCCTGTAGAATTCCATGAATGGGATTCTCCCAAACAAATTCGAAGTGACGAATTTACATAAAAACGGGAGTAAATCCCGCTGGTTTTTTCAGGAGTTTCAAAATGAGTCTCCCTCATTGTGCACTGCAGAGTGCCCTAGCGTGAATCACGCTGAAAATTAGTGGGGGGGACCTATTCCCGCTGGAGAGGCGAGAAGCATAGTGCCGAGCAGTAGCCATGCACTGCTGGCCTCCAGATCGCTGGCCAGCTCAGCAAACCCCTCATTACTGGCTGTACGACGCTGACCCCTTGAATGTGTCTGGGCCAGCCCCCCCCCCCCCCCCCCCCCCCACCGTCAGTCCCGATCTCCCGATTCCCCCCTCCAACCCCCACCAGCAGCCATAATCCCCCCCAGTCCAGACCCTCCCCCGCCCCGCAGCTCTGGCCACTCCCCGGCAGGCCCACCCGACGCCGATGCTCAGCCCCAATTGCTGGCCTCCTGCTCTCTGTCATTGATCCCTCTGCAGAGTGGCAGCGGGACTCCCCACCCCCACCAATCGACCCCAGAGACCCCGCTCCATTAAGCCCCATCCCAATTAGGCCCTGCCTCCTTGACACTGCCCAATACCCGGTGGGCAGTGCCAGGATGCCCCCTGGGCATTGCCACTTTGCCCCTTGGGCAGTGCCAGGGGGCCCAAGCTGTCAATGCCCAAGAAGCACCTCCCTTACTCCTAATCCTATGACCGGCCTCAATGGCCCCCCCTTCACTCCAGCAGGGTTGGGCCGCCAGCTTCCTGCAAGTGGGGAGCTATTGTAAACCGCTGGAGTGAACCATCCCTGGTGGTGGAGGTGGGGGAGGGAGGGTGGGGAGAGAGACTCTTGCAGGCCTGGAGACTTCAGTCTCCAAGCTGGACATCAAAATCAATGGCACAAAAACTCAATTGCACATTTTTCTGAATTCTAAATTTAACTGACTCCTTTAAAGATCCATAAACACCCAATGGGATATGCTTGTATTTGTCGCAGGGATATAATGTAGAATGGGTAACATTTTCCCACAGGTTTCAGTGCTTTGACATTGGGATCAAATGGGAGTCCCAAGAATACATTTGTCTGCAGCAAGTCCAGAGTCACAGTCTTCCAGGGGGCAGCCTCCTCCTTGGACAGACAGGCAGCATCCCGATTCTGCTAGCTCTGCTCGAGACCCAGCAGTACTGGAGTCTTGGTTGCCCCACCTTGAGAGATGGACACTGCTGAGCATTTCAGGAACCTTGAAGTGCCCTCATTGGCCTGCACATTAATCATTAATTAATTGGCATCTGGACCAGAAGGTGAATTGGGTTAGAGGATAAACCTTTCAATTTGACCAGTCTTGGTCATGATTGTGGTCTTTCATGAATGCAACATCCCCCCCCCCCTCAACTTTGTATCATGGAGATTTTGGCTCCAATGGTTCCCTGATTTGCCTCAGGGAGACTGTCTCCATTAAGCCCATTATATTCACAAGTGGCGGGGGCCACTCTACCACCGGAAATGGCAGCAAAACCATATATTTGACCCTAATTGGGCCACAACAATGTTAAACCTCCATGGTGTGTGCAACTAATCCAATTTCCATGCCAGCCCTAGGACAGCTCCCCAATGGTGAGATAAAATCAGGCCAACCATCCTTGAAGCAGAACAGAGGCAGTCACAGGGGTAACGAAGTGCCATGGATACCTAGTAGAAAGGCTCACCTCTGTTCTTTGGGATTTTTGTCCCTCTAGCCATTACATCCAATCATCCACATGGTAACCACCTCTACGGCCATCGTCACAGCTCAATGCCAGCTCATTCCCTCCACCCATTCCCAATAGCTCCTTATAGTCTTCGTGTCAACACATGGTCCCTCAATGTCCTTTTACTAAGTATACACTATGTACAGAACCAATGAGCCCTATAATGACAATTGCAAGTGTGAAAAAAGCTGGTGTTACTACAACCCTATAGAACTGCCAATCAAATCGACCATTCAGATACCAATAACAGAAGTTGCAAGTGCTTCACCTCTTAAGTATTGAGACATTGACAACAGAGATCACAGAAAGAACAACTTATAATCACCACATAAGGATGTCAGTCAAACAAAATGAACTGTTCTGTCCAGGTGTGTCCACTCATATAATCATTTGATGAATCTGAGCCCCCAACCAAGCCTCATGAATTGACATTGAATTGGCATTGGGGCTATAAGGGGGCTATTGGGGGCGGGATTGGAGGCATGAGTTGGCATTTAGTTGACCTGGTGTATTTAGTGAAAGTATGAAGGCTATGAGTAAGATCTTTTGAACATGTTTTGGGAATTTGATTAATTTGAATGTCCTACATTTCAACCGTGACTACACTTCAAAAAAATCCTTATTATTTGCAAATTCCTTATTAGCAATGTTCCACCAATATCCATCCCAAACCACAGGAATTAAGGCATCTTGGCATTCTTAATCTTCATGCTGCTGTTTCGACAGACACACAGAAGATTTGACAGTCAGTCAGCTCAACTCGGCCTCTTCCTTGGTATGTCCAGCATTGTAAAAAGCTCTATATAAATGCTCTATATAAATTTTTGTTACTTGGAATACTTCACTTCTGATTCTTAAGCACTTGGTTTTGAATTTTTAATTGAAGGGCTGACTTAAACTCAGGAGAGTTTGTAACACTTAAATAATCATTTAGAATTTGGTTGCATGTCCAAAGTACATTTTGCTTTAAGCCATGAACTCCAGTCCCTTGGTATCGTAGCTTTAAATTCTCATTACAAGAGACCTTGCTGTTTCCAGCTTTTATTTGTACACCAGCTACTTAATAAAAATGTGTGCAATCGCAGTGCAAAAACTGGTCCTAATTGCTGAAATATAATTGCCATATGATTTAAATGGTTTTGTGATGTGAATCCTGTGGATTTGCAGATTTAAGAAAAAGATTTACTGACTGCCACACTATCTGACATAACATAAACTACCTTGGTACAGCATCGAAAGACATTGCTTGTGTTAACAATATGAAACTAATGTAATAACATTTTCAGAAACAGACTTTGCAGGTGCATTGTATCAAACCGCAGAGGACTTGTATCACACTTTTCGGAAATTTACATTGGAACTGAAACCTCTTTCTGTCTCCCTTCCTCTCTGCCAAAACAAAATACAAAAATTTTTTTAAAAATCATTCAATGAAAGCAGTTGGAAATATCCAACTAGTTAATCAACAGCTCAACCATCCAAAAAGGGAAATAACATGCCTCACTGTTACTTGCAACAATAAATGATACAGTGCCAATTTCCACAAGGATGTTCATAACAACCAAGATTATACAGAAAATGGTTGGTGCAGCAGCCAGAATATAAGACATCACTACACTGGGTTCTGACATTGAAAAACAACCAAATGATGCAGAGAAGAAATGTATTGCTCCAAAAGGGTATGTGATCTTTCGCTGCTATGGGATAGCTTAATTTCATTGACTGCCTTTATAATCTAAATGTACAAGCGCAATTATCTTTAACAAATTTTATTGCATTCAAAGTATTTTTTCAGAAAAAATCTTTAGTTAAAGGTAAGTCACCTGCTGCTATTAGTCAAAGTCAGAGAGTCATAGAGGTCAACAGCATGGAAACAGGCCCTTCATCCCAATTTATCCATGTCGCCCAGTTTTTAACATTAAGCTAATCCCAATTGCCCACATTTGGCCCATATCCCTCTATACCCATCTTACCCATGTAAAAGACAAAATTGTACCTGCCTCTACTACTGCCTCTGGCAGCTTGTTCCAGACACTCACCACCCTCTGACTGAAAAAATTGCCTCTCTGGACCCCTCTCACTTTGAACCTATGCCCTCTAGTTTTGGACTCCCCTACCTTTGGAAAAAGTGTGGGAGAGGGAGGATCCAAATGTTGGCCTTGGAGGGAGATTGCTATTTGAGTCCAATCCCCAACTCGTGGGTAGATCTCATCCCCAACCACTGGGTGGATGTATGGGGAAATTTGGACAAGCCCTAATCTTCTCTCAGAAACTGTCCACACCTTCCTGTAGCTACTGGGTATCCCAAGGCCTGGGAATCCTGGCCATCCATTGAAGGATAAATCAGAGGCTGGCTGCCTCCTTAAAATGTTTAAATTGCCAATCCACCTCCTCGGTGCCGGTTGCTCCCCACCCCTTAGCCAGCCTCCATTAAATAGAGATGATGGGTTTGGGCTGGATAAGTGATTTTTGAAATTTGAACATGTCACCCAACTCCCACTCCATCTATTCTGGGAGTTAACATTCAGACCTAAGTGACAGAGCTCCACTTGATCATGTTTCTACTGTCCACCTTGCCTCAGATTTCACATCTGAATCAGAAACTTGTCAGGTCCCCGCCAGCACTTGAGCGCAAAAATTAATGCTGCCACTCCAGTGCAAGGACTGAGGGTTTGCTGCGCTGTCAGAGGTGCTATCTCTGTGATTTGATAGTACGCTGCCTGTCCTCTCAGGTGAACATAAAGCTCCCATGGCATGTTTTGAAGAACAGCAGGGGTTGTCATCCTTATGTCCTGGCCAATATTTATCTCTCCATCGACATCACAAATGTAAATGATCTGGTCATGACTTTATTGCTTTTTGTTGAGTTTAAATTGACTGCTCTGTTTCTATATAACAACAGCATGGGGCAGCACAGTGGCACAGAGGTTAGCACTGCTGCCTCACAGCAGCAGGGACCTGGGTTCATTTCCGGCCTCGGGTGACTGCGTGGAGTTTGCACGTTCTCCGGTGTTTGCGTGGGTTTCCTCCGGGTACTCCGGTTTCCTCCCACGCTCCAAAGATGTGCGAAGTTGGTTGATTGGCCATGATAAATTACCTCTTAGTGTCAGGGAGATTTGCAGGGTAAATACGTGAGGTTAAGGGGATTCGGCCTGGGTTGGATTGTTGTCAGTGCAGGCTCAATGGGCCAAATGGCCTCCTTCTGCACTGTACGGATTCTATGAGCAATGTTCAAAAGTACCTCATTGGCTGTAGATCTGCTTTGACATGTACTGTGGTCATGAAAGTTGCTATATAAATGCAAGTCTCTCTTTCTTCTCAGGTAATGCCAACACAACACATATTCCACCAGAAAGTCATGGGATGGTGATCAAGTACAGAAAACCTATTTGATAGTTTGACTCCTCCATAGTTCAAGAACATTAAGGGAAAATACATTGCCTCACTGGGACTAAAAGCTCAATTGATTTTTTGTTAGGTTCAGCGATTTGCCTGGCATTACCTTCACCCAATGGACTGTTGATGTATTCTATTGCAATTAAAAAGCCAATCAGTTGCTTGTGTATGTGTTTTCTTTGGAGCGTTATTCCAATAAACAAGCTACTTAAATATTTAGAAATAATACAGCCCTTGTCATTTATTCATAATAATTCTCTTCTATTATGAAAATCCCTACTCCCCACATTAATTTTGTCCCTTCTTTTAAGAGATTCCCCTTTCCTTCGCACCCCACCCCTCCCCAGCTTTCTGTAGGTGAGACGGCGGAAAGATGACTTGTTTTCAAGCCTTAATTTCAGAGCACAGCACCATAAGATAAATTTAAGTTCTCCATTTGGTTTCCTGCTGTTATATCCATTCCCCCTGTGAAGATACAATTTAATACCCTCCGTGCTTCCACCTCATTGTAAGACACAAAACATAAACTAAATTTGTGAGATCCTACATTTCCACAAAACATTTTACATTTTAGTTTTCAATTGTTCTTGGTTTTATCAAATAATAATCAAAATATTTAATTATTTGAAATTGACCCATTTTACTTTATATTTTCATAGAATCCTACAGTGCAGAAGGAGGCCATTTGGCCTATCGACAACAATCCCACACAGGCCCTATCCCCAGAACCCCATGTATTAACCCTAGCTAGTCCCCCTGACACTAAGAGGCAGTTTAGCATTGCCAATCCACCTAACCCGCACATCTTTGGTCCATGGGAGGAGACCAGAGCACCCGGAGGAAACCCACGCAGACATAGGGAGAGCATGCAGATTCCACACAGATAGTGACCAAGCCGGGAATTGAACTTAAGTCCCTGGTGTTGTGAGGCAGCAGTGCGAACCACTGTGCCACCTTGCTGCCCCATTTTCTTAGATAAGAATGATTGAAATAATACGGAAATCCTGTAGTCAGTTTATTTTACCAGCTGCCAGTTTAGCACTTGGCAAGTGACACATTTTCTTGTAAAGATTGAATTTCGTTGGAAGCTGTGGATCTATTAATAAGAAAACATAAGAACTCGGAGCAGGAGTAGGCCATTTGGCCCCTCGAGCCTGCTCCGCCATTCAATAAGATCATGGCTGATCTTTTTGTGGACTCAGCTCCAATTACCCACCCGCTCACCATAATCCTTAATTATTTTACTGATCAAAAATCTATCTGTCTTTACCTTAAAACCATTCAATGAGGTAGCCTCAACTGCTTCACTGGGCAGGGAATTCCACAGATTCACAACCCTTTGGGTGAAGAAGTTTCTCCTCAACTCAGTCCTAAATCTGCTCCCCCTTATTTTGAGGCTATGACCCCTAGTTCTAGTTTTACCCGCCAGTGGAAACAACCTCCTTGCTTCAATCTTATCTATTCCCTTCATAATCTTATATGTTTCTATAAGGTTCTACTCTCTCCCTGGACTCGGAGTAATTAATAAGCAACATTTTACTTCCAAACTGAGGTCCAATTTTATTGCATTGATACGTTCTAATGAACACATTATAATAATTACATATTACATGAATTTTATACTACTGAATTGAATTGGCACAATTAAGCAATAACATTGTGCAGCTGTGCCCTTATTAAAATCTATTAAAATCAGACCCTGCAGCTAACTTCATGTGAACCATTTTCTATCACAAAATAAATTTTCTCAGTTCTCAGCTAGGCTTCGACATAAAATGTGACATGACAGTAAAGAATTCTTGGTGTGGGGGCAATGGGAAGCATTACTTGTTCATCTTGATCGATGCCTCCTGTCTCTAGAACTATCACTCGAAACTATTCATTGAAGCCAGGAAGATTGAGAGAATAGCCTTCAAGATAAATGATAGGATGGATCCAAACAACTGCACTTCATAGAATATACAGTGCAGAAGGAGGCCATCTGACCCATCGAGTTTGCACCGACAACAACTCCACCCAGATCCCATCCCTGTAACCCCACATATTTACCCCCCTAATCCCCGTGACACTAAGGGGCAATTTATCATGGCAAATCAACCTAACCTACACATCTTTGGACTGTGGGAGGAAACCAGAGCACCCGGAGGAAACCCACGCAGACGTGGGGAGAATGTGCAAACTCCACGCAGTCTTGTATATAATTCTAGAATGCGGCTAAAAATTTTAAATGGCAGAATATTAAGAACTTCAAAAAAACACACAGGGCGAGATTTTCTGGCCGCGCTCGCCCCATGACTGGAAAATCCCACCCGAGGTCAAGGGACTTTTCATGGTCTGCTCCCCACCCCCTCCAGGCATGACGGGGAAATTGCACCCACAAAATATTGTGGAAACCAATGTTTGAAAAATAAACAAAAAGCAAGCACAGAACCACACAGCAAGATGTAGCAAAGAGTTTTGCACATATTGTTGGCTACAAATCTGATAAGGTAACAAGAAAGATTTCTATAAAAGCAAAATACTGTGGATGCTGGAAATCTGAAATAAAAACAGAAAATGCTGGTAAAACTCAGCAGGTCCAACAGCATCTGTGGAGAGGGAAACAGAGTTAATGTTTCGAGTCTGGATGACTCTTCTTCAGGAAGATTTTTATTTTGCTACCACCCCATTGTGTCCAAAATCATAGAATCCTACAGTGCAGAAGAAGGCCATTTTGGCTTATTGAGGCTGTGCTGACTCTCTGATGGAACATCTTACCCAGGTCATATTCCTGTAACCCCATGTATTTAGCTCGCTAATCCCCTTAACCTACACATCTTGGGACACTAAAAGGGACAATTTAGCATCGCCAATCCACCTAACCTACACATCTTTGGACGATGGGAGGAAACTGGAGCACTAAGAGGGAACCCACACAGACACGAGGAGAATGTGCAAACTACACACAGACAATCACCCAACGCTGGAATCAAACCCGCGTCCCTGGTGCTGTGAGGTAGCAGTGCTAGCAATGCTAACCACTGTGCCATCGTGCCACCTCATGTGGTGGATAATCATGCCAAGTCACCGTGGGCTGCCATCCATCCTGATTTTCAAAAGGACCTGCAACCCAGCAACCTCGCAGAAAGAAACTGCAGATCCTACATAAAGATGTGTGCAAATAATGGTGAATACTCACTTAAAAGCTGGATTTCAGTTTAGTCAGCCACCAGGTTCCTGCCCTTTCCCAATAACCATGGATGACCAAAGATGGAAGGAACTATTTTTGGCAATGATTAAAGCAATTCTTGGAGAATTGATGTCAAGGAAAGCTGAATGGATCTTCTCAGGACATTTTTATGGCAGTCACTTGGGGGGTTTTTTGCACCTTAAAATCTTCAGAATATTTGCACAGAATGTCCAAGGACGGCACAATCTTTCTGTTGGAAATCTATGCCAAAATTTCCTGGAAAAGGAATTTCAATCTGTGAGCTCAGAGAGCATAATGGCAAGTCTGGGACCTAAGAGGTGACACAGCTAATATTAGGTCCCATCCGTAACAGTGAATGAATTGCACAGATCAATAATGACATGAAAATCCTTTAACTGTGCCTAACCTGATCATTAGTAAGGCCACACTTGGAATACTGTGCACAGTTCTGGTCACCTATTATAGAAAGGATATTGTTAAACTAAAAAGAGTGCAGAAGAGATTTACTAGGATGCTACCAGGACTTCATGGTTTGAGTTATAAGGAGAGGCTGGATAGACTGGGACTTTTTTCTCTGGAGCATAGGAGGCTGAGGGGTGATCTTATAGAGGTCTATAAAATAATGAGGAGCATAGATCAGCTAGATAGTCAATATCTGTTCCCAAAGGTAGGGGAGTCTAAAACTAGAGGGCATAGGTTTAAGGTGAGAGGGGAGAGATACAAAAGGATCCAGAGGGGCAATTTTTTCACACAGAGGGTGGTGAGTGTCTGGAACAAGCCGCCAGAGATAGTAGTAGAGGCGGATACAATTTTGTCTTTTAAAAAGCGTTTAGACAGTTACATGGGTAAGATGGCTATAGAGGGATATGGGCCAAATGTGAGCAATTGGGACTAGTTTAGGGGTTTAAAAAAGAAAAGGGCGGCATGGACAAGTTGGGCCGTAGGGCCTGTTTCCATGCTGTAAACCTCTATGACTCTATGACTTGCGGAAAATTATTTGGAGTTATGGCTACATTCAGCTCCATCAGTGTTCAGGAACAATCTCTGTTAGAGATTTATGGTAAGAGTTTTAACAACACCAGGTTAAAGTCCAACAGGTTTATTTGGTAGCAAATGCCATTAGCTTTCGGAGTGCTGCTCCTTTGTCAGATGGAGTGGATATCTGCTCTCAAACAGGGCACAGAGACACAAAATCAAGTTACAGAATACTGATTAGAATGCGAATCTCTACAGCCAACCAGGTCTTAAAGATACAGACAATGTGAGTGGAGGGAGCCTTAAGCACAGGTTAAAGAGATGTGTATTGTCTCCAGACAGGACAGCCAGTGAGATTCTGCAAGTCCAGGAGGCCCAGTGATTTATGGTCCAGATTTTGCCATGACTGGTAAATGAACATTGTTCGCTGCTCATTGTATTTACACTTATCCACAGACCTTTGGTGTGTGCTTCTTTTGATTAACGAATTAAACTGAACCAACAAATTGAGGGATAGATTAAAATGAAGCTTCAAGTAAACAGAATCTGAAAAGAGACTTAAAACATCAAAACAAATTGTGATTGAAGGTGTCGATAAAACACTCCAGTCCCTGTTGTGCCCATTGGGCATGGAAGGCCTCGGTGGTACCAGCAGATGCTGTGTGCTCCCTTTCCTGGAAGACCTTTAGTGTGGTGTTTGCACTGCAATTTGTGGTTATTAGAGAGTTACAGTTGAGCTGGGATCTAGGATCTGTCTGAACCAACCAGACAGAAGAATTCTGAGACACACACACCGAGAGAGACATAGAGAATGAAAGAGAGACACAGAGAGAGAGAGAGAGAGAGAAAGAGACACACAGATACAAAGACAGTGAGGCACAGTGAGCGACACAGTGAGCGACACAGAGAGCGACACAGAGAGCGACAGAGAGTGACACAGAGAGTGACACAGAGAGCGACACAGAGAGTGCTGTAACAATCTACAAATCCATTCTTCATTTATGTTGGAGATACATAAAAAATCTTTTTAAAAACTTTTTCTGTCTCTTTTTTCTTTCTCAATCCCATTTTGCTTTTCCTTTAATTCGCTTTCTGAATTTACATTGAATGAAATATTCTCACTTATACTTCCTTGTTTAGGCTTTGCGTGCCTCAATAAGAATTCTTCCCACCAGTTAGGGGATTTTCACAGTAATTTCATTGCAATGTGAATGTAAGCCTACTTGTGACTAATAAATAAACTTTATTTTATTCAGTCTGTCATGTCCATGCAGGCTCTCTGCTAGAGCAATTCAATTAGTCCAAATCCACCGCCTTTTCCCAATAGCCTTGCAATCCAGCTTCCTTTTGGAAACCATGATTGAATTTACCTTCACCACACTGTTAAGTAATGCATTCTTGATGCTAACTATATATATAAGAGGTTTTCCACATGTCACCTTTGATTCTTTTTGCCATTCACCTTGAATTGGTGTCCTATGGTTCTTGATGCTTCTATGAACCACCAATGGGAATAATTTCTCTCTATCTACTCTGTCCTTTCACCGCACGATTATCAACACTTGAATAGGGCAGATTGATGACAATCAACTTTTCACAGCCATGCTGAGGTATTGATAGAGACATTGAAAAGCCTCAAAAATGATGGTGTAGTGTAAATAATTGCACAACTCACTTGTGCCATAATTATCTGGGATTTTTACCTTGGAAAGTGCACCAAATGCCCCCAATGCAACACTCCAGTTGTGCAAAACTCCAAGAAATCTTGGGGCATTATATATTTGATGCTGTTCATTCTGGGAATATGTTTTGATGCTCAAAAGTCTTGCTTCTTTGTATTCCCAGGGTAAGATGCACCTCCATTTTAAGGCCCTCCTGGGGACACTTCACAAATAGTTACTATGCCCAGTTTCCTAATTCTAGGTCAACAAGCTGATTACAAAAGGCATCAACCGCATCTCCCAGTCTGCAGAACACAGCTGCATTAAGCAGGTCGCCGATATTATTTACCAGGACTGCGTAGTCCATCACCATCCCTATTGATCGCAATAGCCAGCATCAGAGTGTCTGTGTAGTGTCCTGTGCAAGGTACTCAGACAGATTCCACAATGAATTTCTCCACGAGGAAGAATGGAAATGCAACGTATTAGTTAAATGTGAAGAGATTGCAGAATGAAGTACAGAGTCCTGGTGCAACAAATGATTAGGAAGGCGAGTAGAATGTTGTCATTTATTGCAGGGGGAAGGGAATAAAAAGTAGGGAAATTTTGCTGCAGATTGACAAGAAATTGGTTATTCCTCGGATGAAGCCATTAACTTGTGAAGAAAGGCTGGATAGAGTGAGAGGGGATCTTGTTAAAATATATAAGGTCCTGCAAGGACTTGACAGGGTGGATAGTGAAAGGATACTTCTCTCTGTGGGAGGGGCTAGAAACATTCAAGAGAGCTCCAATTTAAGAGGCAGCTGAGAACAATTATTTTCTCTCAGAAGGTCATGAGTCTGTGGAATTCTTTGCCCCAGAGAGTGGTGGAAGCAGGATCATTGAGTAGTTTTCAGGTAGAGTTTTATAGATTCTTGACTAGTCACAGGTTTTGGAGGTAGGCTGAAAGGGAATTGAGGCCAGAATCAGTTCAGCTATGATCTTACCAAAGAGTGGTGTAGGTTCAATGGGCCTCGTGGCCTGCTTCTGCTGTTAATTAAATGTTTGTATGTTTGTAAATCCCAATATCGTTCTGGTGAATCAGCATTGCACCTCCTCCAAGGTCAATCTTTCCTGAGATGTGGTGGTCATAACTGAATACAGAATTCCAGATGGGTCCTGTGCAACTGAAATGTAACTTCCACCCCCCTTGTATTCCAGCCGCTTTGAGATAAATGCCAACGTTCTATTTGCCTCTGATTACTTTCTGATATTCACATTCGCTGTGTCATTAGTCTGAGCCTACCTGGATTACTAGATTGGTACTGTAGGTATCGTCCTCATGAGTTAAATGTAGTGGAATGTAAAATAAATGCTCCTATCATTGTTATTTTTTGTTCATATAAGGATTTTGTTTGATGATGTCAAGAACAGAATTCTGCTGATTTTCTGGGGCTGGAGGAGGACTAACTGCACCATATTATCAGCCTGGTGTGCCACTTTATACATTGTAGATCCCTCGCTCTATCTATCTCACTACTAAATCCTGCATTCTCGTGTAATTACAAAGACAAATAGCTGCCACGTAACAGGGATTCTGAATCATCTCAAATTGAATTGCCTTCAAGTCTTGAAGCAGCTGCTCCTTTGTGGGAAAAAAAGGCATCCTTGAGTTAATTGCATTTACCGCAAGATTTAGCTTTTACAAGAGTGACATCTAGTGTTGTTTTATTCATTTTATTCATTCGTGGGACATGGGTATCACTGGCTGGCCAACATTTATTGCCCATTCCTAGTTGCCTTTGTTCAGAAGGCAGTTGAGAGTTTTTTTTTTCCCCATATTGGCCCTGGGGTTTTTCACTCTGGGTTTTCGCCTCTCCCTGGGGATCACATGGTCTGGAATAGGGGGGTGGGGGTGAGTTAATAGGTTGTAATGAACAAAGCATCGTAGCTGTGAGGGACAGCTCGGTGGATAGGATATTGGTATGTAGATAGGCTGGAAAATTGGGCGGGGATCCTGGATTCAGGATTCAATCCTGGACCGGGGAGCGGCGCGGGCTTGGAGGGCCGAAGGGCCTGTTCCTGTGCTGTATTGTTCTTTGTTCTTTGTTCAACCACATTGCTGTGACTCTGCAGTCACATGTAGGCCAGATCAGGTAAGGACGGCAGATTTCCTTCCCTAAAGGACATTAGTGAACCAGATGGGTTTTCCAACAATCGACAATGGTTTCATGGTCATCAGTAGATTTTTAATTCAAGATTTTTTAAAAAATTGTATTCAAATTCCACCATCTGCCATGGCAGGATTCGAACCTGGGTAACTGAATACCTGATGCCAGACAATGAGTGTAAAAAATCAGCTATGACTCACCTTATTGTAGCTTGTTCTTTGTATCAAATGCACAGTAAAGAATAATACAAACATAACTTCATACAGAGACATTAGCAACGGGCAAACACGGAGAACAATATAGCAAAAAAGATTTTTTGTTACTTTATTTTAAGTAAGGCTGCCAGAATGGAATCCCTCTGAATTCAACAAAACATTCTGGACTCTAACTTAATTTGCATAGCGATGATTTTTGTGGCAGTATTGAGACCAACCTGATATTGTACAGCGTGCAAGTCTTCCTGCATCGCCCATGCAGCCTAACTGAACTAGAATGGCTCATGTCGGTGTGAGCATGTGTGCGCCTGAAGACACTGACTGTATGTCACTGTGACATTAGTGGGCTGAGGCAACCTCAGGATACCAAATTTGGGAATGAATGTGCAGGCCCATCTTCCTCATTCACTCCTTAAACACAAGATGGATCCTACTCTGGGCTTAGTTAAAGGATCACGCAACAAACTGCAGCTGTGGTGCTGACAATCACTTGTGCTGAGGCAAAGCTACTGGAAGTTATGTGGTGAGTTGCTGGAGGTTTTTGCTGACCAGAGGAGGATGGCAAATAACATTGCCTTAAATAAGTATGGGGGCAGTAGTTGCAGTGCCAGTGTTCTGTAACTCATGCAGGACCTGCAAAAGAGAAGACAGAAAGGGGAACCTTTGTTGGGGGGAGGAGAAGGAGGGCTCTGCACAGAAGGCCCTAGCTAAAAAGCATATTTGGGGGGCACCACTCTTATATTGCAAAGAGCAAGGAGCAGTGCCTCAGAAGGAAAGGTCTGGAGACTCAGACCAGAGCAAGGATGCTTTTCCCAGTCACTGTGTGATTACAGAGTGCAATTGGAACCTTCCAGGTGCAAGCAGTAACATTAGCAACATGTTCGCTACGCACAGAGAATCAGGAAGGTGATAGAGGCACCACAGGTGAGGAAAGACATCTTCATTCTTATTTTCCCTGAGGAGGGAAAGGTATTTGGGTTTGCCAGGATAACAGCTTCCTAATGGTGCAGCACACCGTTACATAGAAAATACAAGCAGGAGTAGGCCATTTGGCTCTTCAAGTCTGCTCCGCCATTCATTTTGATCATGGCTGATCATCAAATTCAATATCCTGATTCCTCCCTTCCCACATTGACTGCACATTCATGGCTCCATGGGGCCCCCAATGGAAAGCAATACTGCAACCACAGGTCTGCAACCACATTAAGAAATTAATCTATGTAACCGCTTGCTATCCAGGCATCACCCACAATGCTTTTATTCTCCAATAGTCACAGCATTGTTCATCTTCAGGCCTGCGAGACACACCACAGACTGGCTGCTCAGTGACAAAGTTTGCCTCTTCCATGTATGGCTGATGACCTTCTTATGCCAGCTGACCATGTGAGACCAGAGGGCCTTGAATAAGAACCAAGGAGCCACCTGCAATACCCTGGAGTGAACCAACAGTCTCCCACAGCAGAGATTTACTGTCTGGATAACTCATGGGAATCTCTGTGTTTGTGGTGGTGAGCTGCTTTCTCTACAACCTCGCTGGTATGAGGGTCCAGCCCCTACCTCATGGAATCCTGAGGCCACCTTGGGAGGAGGAGGAGGAAGAAAAGGAGGAAGGTGGTGGTGCCGTGGTATGGACCCATTAAGGATTGTTGGCAGGCTGCTGATTTAGAAATTTGAAGACACCAGACCAATTTTTTGAGAGCCGGGCAGCTAAACGTCCAATGTAATGGGCAAGAAGAAACTGAAATCAGTTCTTCGATTACAGAACATCATACATTGCTGCATTTTTGTGAAAACTGAAAAAGAGTTAACCTCATATTGGTGCTTCTCAAAAATCTTTGACGATTATTTTCTTTTTTTTAATTATATAAATTTCAGTGTAGCACATTAAAGCAAAGATTTTCAACTGAACCAATGGATAGCTTGAGGTAACCATGTAATTAGAATTACTTTTATCCCCATTTCAATGCTTGGTTCCAGGCCCAAGTGGTGGAGAGGATTTCTTTCCTCCCTCTTCCTTTTTGGATTCAATTTTTGTGATTTTCTTTTTCTCACCATGAGTGCTGGCGCCGCCAAGGAATTGAATAATCAATCCCCCATTTTCTATCCATTTTTACAGCCAGTTTGATCTTGTCTCTCACCCAAGGCAGCAGACAGGCAGAAAAATGGCAAGTTTATAAAAACGCACAACTTGTTTGCTTTTTTGAAAACCAAACTTGGGTGGCCATGACATGGAAACAATTGAGTGCTTGGCTGGTAAGTGAAAGGTCACGCACTCAAGTCCAAGTTCTGCTTATTACACGGAATCTTTAAGATGGATCACTTAGAATGCGTTACATCAACTCAGAAGGATGTGGCCTAATGCTGTCTCAGCTGTAAGGGATCAGATGGGATGAAAGATAATGGCATCTTCTGTATTGCACAAGGGAAGTGGGAAGGAAATTCAAAATTGTTAAGACTGTAAATTAATTTGTCACATATTATTCGCACACATAGCAAGAAGTAATTACTATTAATTAAGTGCCACTTCAAAACTGAAGCAAATAATTGGATTATTAAAAGGCCCTTCAGTGTTTATTTTAAATATGTCTGCATTTCCAGTCTACCACTCTTAGCTGATTCAACACTGCATGAAATTACATTTAAATCCAATTGTGTGGTGTAATTCAGTTCTTAAAATGGAATAGTAGTAAAGGAAACATAAGGATCCATGAAGATCCCAAATAGAATGGATGTGATAAAGTAAAATAAAAAAATTAACAGATTTGAATATCTTCTTAAACTACCTCAACTCAATCATTCATATAATATATCATCTAGAAGGGAACATAATCCTGCAGTATTTGCGACTATGATGAATGGAAATACTATTGAGTGCATATAGTTTCATTTTGTTATTTACTGGACCCCTGGAATGTGTAATCAAGGGATCCTGATGCTACCTAACACTTTCTTTCCCACTCTCTGTCTTTATGTTAATAAGTACTTCCTGTCAAACTACCTAAGACTACCAAACCTTAGTAAGACCAACCAAACTCAGCTCTGACGAAGGGTCATCCAGATATGAAACGCTGGCTCTGTTGTCTCTCCACAGATGCTGTCAGACCTGCTGAGATTTTCCAGCATTTTTCTGTTTTTTGTCTACCAAACTATGTCTAGCACCTTATAACAGAGTCCAGTATGTTACCCAGGTATCTGCATGTGTGCACTTACTGCTTCAGTGCCTGAGTGCTGTGAGTGGGACTGAACAATGTACAATAGCAATGTGACAATACTGTGCCTTTAAGACATATATTTGTGTCACGTTTCGTGTGAAGGAGATGTTAAGATTCAACTCTGTTTAAATGGTGCTGATTTGGCTGCAACCAGCAGCCCACATGCTGAGAATGCAAAAGAATAATTTCTCCTCGTTAATGGGATGTTTGTTTTAATCTGAGTTAATAGAATTCTTTTTAGGTGTTATTTTTAGGGGTTCCCCGGGGTTTCAGAGTAGGGTTTAATTAAGTTGATTGACAAGAAGAGAGAGCCATGTGAATGGGTGGAGCTAGGCTTACAGACAGGACAAGCAGGCAGTTATTGTTTGAATTCAAAAGGAGCAGTGGTTCTTTCTCTCTCCCTCTCTCTCTGGAAATTGCCAAAATCAAACACAGTTCGGGTCTAGGCTAACTTCATAATATACCTTGGAGTTTTTGATCTGGTTCCTAACAGCAAACATTTTAATGTCTGAGCATATATTGGAGTGAAGGTTATTGATGAATTAACTCAAGGTGGTTGGGTCCAAAGCAGCTGCTGCTCTCTCAACGGGCCAGTGGGATTCCCGGCTGGGGCTAGCGGTCCCAGAGAATCGCTCCTATAAAGGTGGATAGTAAGAGTTTCCATAGATATTTTAAGAATAAAGTTAACAAAATGAGCTTTGATCCTATAGAAAATGAGATTGGCAAAATAATAATGGAACTAATGAGATGGCAGATGAACTGAACAGGTATTTTGCACTGTCTTCCCTATGTAGGATACAAGTAACATCCCAGTAATAGCTGTAAATCAGGAAATAGAGGGAGGGAGGAACTCAAGAAAATTACAATCACCAGGGAACTGGCACTAAGAAAATTGTTGGAGCTGTGGGCTGACAAGTCCTCGGGTCTTGATGGACTTTATCCAAGGGTCTTAAAAGAAGTGATTAAAGAGATAATTGATGCGGTTTTAATTTTCCAAAATTCCCTAGATTTGTGGAAGCTTCCATTAGATTAGAAATTCACAAATGTAACTTCTTTATTCAAAAAGGGAGGGAGTCAGGAAACAGGAAACTATGGACCAGATTGGCTTAATATATGGCATAGCGAAAATGTTATAAGCTATTATTAAAGACGTTATAATAGGGCACTTGGATAAATTTAGAATAATGAGGGAGAGTCAACATGGTTTTGTGAAAAGGAAGTCATGTTTATCCAATATATTGGAGTTGTTTGAAGAAATAACATGTGCTGTAGCTAAAGGGGAACCAGTGGATGTACTGTACTTAGATTTCCAAAAGGCATTTGATAATGTCCCACATCAAAGTTCATTGCGAAAAATAAAAGCCTATGGTGCAATTGATAACATAATGGCATGGGTAGAAGATTGGCTAACTTACAAGAAATAGATTGGCACAAATGGGCCATTATCTGGTTGGCAAGATGTAACTAGGGATGTGCCACAGGGATCAGTGCTGGGGTCTGGACCTTTTACAATTTTTATCAATGACTTTGATGAAGGGACCGAAGGTATGCTTGCTAATTTGCTGATGACACAAAGATAAGTAGGAAAGTAAGTTGTGAAGGGGTAATAAGGATACCACAAAGGGGCATAGATAGGTTAATTGACTGGGCAAAGATCTGAGAAAGGGAGTATACAATGGGAAAATGGGAAATTGACCATTTTGGCAGGGAGAGTATAAAAGAAGCACATTGTCTAAATGGAGACAGGTTGCAAGGCTATGAGATGCAGCGGGCTCTGTGAGTCTCAGTTCATGAATTGCAAAAGGTTAGTATGCAAGTATAGCAAGTAATTTGGTAAGAACATAGAACAGTACAGCACAGAACAGGCCCTTCGGCCCACAATGTTGTGCCGAGCTTTATCTGAAACCAAGATCAAGCTATCCCACTCCCTATCATCCTGGTGTGCTCCATGTGCCTATCCAATAACCGCTTAAATGTTCCTAAAGTGTCTGACTCCACTATCACTGCAGGCAGTCCATTCCACACCCCAACCACTCTCTGCGTAAAGAACCAACCTCTGATACCCTTCCTATATCTCCCACCATGAACCCTATAGTTATGGCCCCTTGTAATAGCTCCATCCACCCGAGGAAATAGTCTTTGAACGTTCACTCTATCTATCCCCTTCATCATTTTATAAACCTCTATTAAGTCTCCCCTCAGCCTCCTCCGCTCCAGAGAGAACAGCCCTAGTTCCCTCAACCTTTCCTCATAAGACCTACCCTCCAAACCAGGCAGCATCCTGGTAAATCTCCTCTGCACTCTTTCCAGCGCTTCCACATCCTTCTTATAGTGAGGTGACCAGAACTGCACACAATATTCCAAATGTGGTCTCACCAAGGTCCTGTACAGTTGCAGCATAACCCCACGGCTCTTAAACTCCAACCCCCTGTTAATAAAAGCTAACACACTATAGGCCTTCTTCACAGCTCTATCCACTTGAGTGGCAACCTTTAGAGATCTGTGGCTATGGATCCCAAGATCTCTCTGTTCCTCCACAGTCTTCAGAACCCTACCTTTGACCCTGCAATCCACATTTAAATTAGTCCTACCAAAATGAATCACCTCACATTTATCAGGGTTAAACTCCATTTGCCATTTTTCAGCCCAGCTTTGCATCCTATCTATGTCTCTTTGCAGCCTACAACAGCCCTCCACCTCATCCACTACTCCACCAATCTTGGTGTCATCAGCAAATTTACTGATCCACCCTTCAGCCCCCTCCTCTAAGTCATTAATAAAAATGGTAAGGTAATAGAATATTATTTATTGTAAGGGGAATTAAATACAAAAGTAGGGAGGGTTATGCATCAGTTGTACAGGGGCACTGGTGGATTACTGTGTACAATACTGGTCTCCTTATCAAAGGAAGGATGTAAATGCATTGGAAGCAGTTCAGAGAAGGTTTACCAGACTAATATCTGGAATGGGATGTTTGTCTTTGGAAGAAAGGTTACAAAGGCTAGGTTTGTATTCGCTGGAGTTTAGAGGAGTAAGAGGTGACTTGATTGAAACAAGATCTTGAGGGGTTTGAGTTAAAGTTTTTTTTAAAGTTTGTTTATTAGTGTCACAAGTAGGTTACATTAACACTGCAATGATGTTACTGTGAAAATCCCCTAGTCGCCACACTCCGGCACCTGTTCGGGTACACCAAGGGAGAATGTAGCATAGCCAATGCACCTAACCAGCACATCTTTCAGAGAGGGAGGATGTGGAGAGGATGTTTCCACCTGTGGGAGAATCTATAACAAGAGGTCACTGTATAAAAATAAGGGGTTGACAATTTAAGACAGAGATGAGAAGATTTATTTTCTCTCACAGGGTCATGAGCCTTTGGAACTCTCTCAAAAGATGGTTATCAGCCATGATCGAATGGTGGAGCGGACTTGAAGGGCCGAATGGCCTAATTCTGCTCCTATATTTTATGAACTTATGGAAGCAAAGTCTTTGAATATATTTGAGGCAGAGATAGATAGACTCTTGATAAACAAAGGGTTGAAAAGTTATCAAAGGTAGTTGGGAATGTGGATTTAAGGTTGCAATCAGATCTACTAAATGGTGCAGCAGGCTTAAGTGACCTACTTCTGCTCCTAATTTGTATGTTTATATGTCCTTAGACCAGAGTGGTTAAAGGGAAAGTTTTAATAGAGGAATTCAAAATTGTGAAATGTTTCGAAAGAATGCATGGAGAAAAACCACTTCCAAAGACAGAAGGGTTGGTGATCATCACAACATAAGATATAAAAGCAGGAATAGGCCATTCAAACCCTTGAGCCTACTCCATCATTGAATAAAATCATGGCTGATTTTCTTCCTCAGCTGCACCTTCCCACATTATCCCCTTATCTCTTGATTCAAAAATACTTTTTGTTCTCTGACTAGACCCAAGGACTGAGCATCTCTCTGTGGTAAAGGGTTCTAAACATCCGTTTGAGTGAAGAAAATTCTCCTTATCTCAGTCCTAAATGATGGACCCTTTATAACTGAGACTGTGACCCTATGTTCTGGATTTCCCAGCCAGGGGAAACATCCTTTCAATGTCTACTCTGTCAAGCCCCTTAAGAATTTTACGTTTCAACGAGATAATCTCTCATTTTTCAAAACTCCAGGGAATATAGAGTAATCAACAGTCTCATAAATAACATTGTAATATTATAAGCAATAAGTGGTACCAAAGATAAAGGTTATTGTGACAATTACAGTAAGAGATAAATGTCCGATAGCCGTATTTTAACAGTATAGCAGTAATGTGATGTCAACTAAATATGCCATAAAGTGTGACATGACATAAAAGTTGATCCAGCACAAGATGTGATGTGACATGCAGTTTACAATGGCATTAGGTTTGTGTAATTAAACCCTATAAGTCAGCCATATGTTCCCAATGTAGATGAAGCTTTCTTTGGTTCAGCTCACTTACTTGTTAACATTCATGTTTGTATGAAACTAAAATTCGGAAAGATAATCCTCTGACTGTTACAAAACAGCTGCAACAACAAGAGTCTTCAGTGACAACAAACAATCTTTCCAGCACAAGATCTGGCAGCAATCTTCAAAACTCAACCTGGTTTTTCCATTTGTTGGTGCAAAATGTTTCCAAATGTACCCAGAGATTTCAACCTCTCTAACCTTCCACACAAGACTCTCACTTTTCCTCTAATATATTGCTCTCCTATGCCTTAGGACTTGGAACAAAGCCTAACTGCCTTTACATGGGGTAATTCAAGTCAAATTTACCACCAGCCCTGTTTGTCGTGCATTACTGAAAAGAGGATTCAATTTCTAAAACAACAATATTCTCATTTGATAAATGAAGATTCTGTGCAACTGATCCAGCTCACTTCTAAGAAACAGTAGCAATAGATCTAACAGCTGTGTCACATGATTCTAAATCAACACTAGTGAGTCACATCAGCATAACTTATACCTAGCTGTAAAATGCCTTGTTATTTTAATATCTTTTGCACCTAACAGTCAAACATAAAGTATAATATATGTACCGGACTGTCATGTATGTTCAGGCCACTCAGAAAACATTTCATAGGAGCAGAAATCCTGTTTATTCTATACTTGTTTTGCTGAACAAATTCTCAAGTGAATTTGTATGTAATTAAAACGTACATGTCCATGGAAGTCCATGTCAAACATTATCTAAACTATTTGTTAGTAAAAACCCAACGCAAAACTGAAAGCAATGTCTTTGTGAAGACTTCTGTATTTAGAACGTGTGGAATTGTCACAGGCAATTACTCACTTTGGATAATGTAAAAGTCAAAACACAAGAGACTTTGATCCTAAAGTCAATAATCTGTCTACCCACACAACGCATTATGATGGAGGTCCCTAAAGTTTAGAACATTGACCCAGAATTTGCTGAAAAACATATTAGTAAGTAAGCAACTGATCCTGAAATGTGAATCACCACAAGTTTCTGGCCATTCTATGTTAGCCTTACAAACATCTCCCCTTGAATTTAATGAAGTTGCTACACTTGCAGCTTATTTGAGGATTTAACTGAAAAAAGAAAACTGAAGACTATTAATTAATACTGTAACTACGCTTAACAGTGTGATAATTGTTAACTACTGCCAATCAACTTCACATGCCCAGAAAGTAAATTAAAATCTCGGCGTCTCATTCCTTCAGGTGGTGAATTGTTCTTGGGGATATTGAAAATGCTAAATTTTTATCTAATTTTGTTATTATTCTTTTCTTCCTCATTTCTCCCTCTGGGCGGTATTTAATTGAGATGACAGGTTCTCGAGAGCCCTGCGGCACCTCCTTTGAGAATGGTCCACCACATTAAGCACCACTGGGCTCTTAACAAGACAGGATCAGGCCTCCCCTGGGATCAAGAGCTTTCAGACAAATGCCCCCATTTCCTGAAAATTCTGGGCCAATCTGGTTACCCGATATCTTATCCACATTCAGAGCAACTTTAATGCATCATTTGCTAAAGAAATTCACTCTGTATTTATCAAGTTTAGTTTATTTATTAGTGACACAAGTAGCTTTATGTTAACACTGCAATGAAGTTACTGTTAAAATCCCCTAGTCGCCACACTTTGGTGCTAGTTTGGGTACACTGAGGGAGAATTTAGCATGGCCAATGCACCCAACCAATACAATTATACTTTAAAAGTGGAAAAGTACAAGGACAAAAATATATTTTTTAAATAATTGGAAACCTCCACAGTTACCAATGTGAAAAATTGTTATTTTGAAGACATTTGCAGAGGTGGCATCTGCAAAAACATCAAACAATCTCAAGCCAAGCAAAGCATCAATTAAATGCTGAATAAAGTGACTGACACATTAGCCAATTATTTTTTATCTTCAGCTTTATTGTTATCAACCTTGTATGATCCTTTTTTCTACTTCCCAGACCAGAAACTGTCACAGCAACTGAACTATTTCTCATGTATAATTGGTTAAAGTCTCAATAGTCTACAGCTGGCAACGTGGAAGGTGCTGAAATACTTCTTGCTGCCTTCAAGGTTCCTGTGCAAACCGGTTACTTCCTGAAATGAGGACACTAGGAAATATTTCTCTTGGAATAGAACATGACTGAGAGAAAGCAGAGACCATGCAGAGCAGAACAAGTAGCTAGAAGAGAGAGAAGGGAGAGGAGGAGGGTTCTCAGCAGGTGACCAGATACACCCAGAGCATTCAGGGAGCAATTTCTCTCCCTGAATATTAGTGACAGCCAATGTTTAAAATGCCTGTATTTCATCAAGGAGATCATAGATCATAGAATCCCTACAGTGCAAAAGAAGGCCAATAGGCCCATCGAGTCTGGACCGACTCTCCGACAGAGCACCTTTCCCAGGTCCACCCCTCGCCCTATTCTTGTACCCTATGCATTTACCCCGCTAATCCCCCTAACCCACACACCTTTGGATACTAAGAGTCAATTTTAGCATGGCCAATCCACCTAACCTGCACATCTTTGGACTAGGGGGGAAGCCAGAGCACCCAGAGGAAACCCATGCAGACACGGAGACAACGTTGAAACTCCACACAGACAGCCAAGGCTGGAATTGAACCCGGGTCCTTGGCGCTGTGAGGCAGCAGTGCTAACCACTGTGCCACCTCACTGAAAATCGTCACTGAAATCTGCCATCTCGCAGCAGAACAAGGACCACATTGGCAATGTCTATGAAAATGACCGTGACTATGAGCTTTCATGTGTCAAGTTCCTTACAACCTGATGCTGGAGATACTAGCGTCACCTCACAGCTTGCAGTGCGCTACTGCATACGGAAGGCTACTTCATGTAAAGATAGGTAAATTAATTTAATTGCCTTTTGCCAACTAGAAGCAGATGGTGCAAGCACAAGGGTTTGTAAGATTCACAAGTTTCTCCATGGTGCAGGGTGCCACTGAATTTATGCAAATTGTTTTGCATGCACTTCATATCAACTCTGCCATGTACCAGAACTCAGCTTGCAGATGGGTTGTGAGCAAAGAGAGGTCAATACAGGTCAATGTTCGGGATCGTGGTAGCCATCATGATTCTTTCATTCTGCTCTAGTCCACTATACCAGTTACATTTCCACTATGATGCAAAGCAAAGAGTGGCTACTGGGCAACAAGGACTACCCGCTGATACCATGCCTCATGACTCAGATGCACAACCCACACAAAGCTGTGCTGAATGCATACAATGGGAGCCATGCTGCCACAAGAAATCCTATCGAGCAGACCACTGGCACCCTAAAACAACAAAACCACAAGCTGCAGTGTCCTGGAAGAAACCTGCATAAAATGGCTGAATAGGTCTCCGGATTTGTTGTGGCTTGTTGCATGCTGCACATCCTTGCCATCATGAGGAAATAGACCTTGTCACCACCTATGTGACAGGGAGTTGAGGAGGAGGAGAACAAGGAGAAGCAAGAGGAAGAAGAGGATCAAACCCAATCTCCATTCACCAGCAGTTCCTTCCCTCTCCCATTGGCCATCACTTTATCCTTGACCATAGTTCAAAAATAAAAGCAAAATACACACTCCAATCCAAATTTGTAAATTAAACCATGCCTTATTGCACACAAAAATAAACCAATCGCGCCTGTGAATTCCTTTCCTGCCTGCCTTGTGGATGGGTGCTTTTGCCTGGCCTACTGCTCATACACAGGGCTTCTCAGTAGGTGCAGCATGCCTGCTGACTTTCAGTGGAGGAAACTGCAGATGACCTTGGATGACAACTTTCAGTAGCTCCATTCAGACCAGTAGCAATTTGCAAGGAACAATTAATAAAATGCATATCTGCTTTCAAATGAGATCAATAAAATTATATTCTATCAGCTTCAAGCTCTAATCATTCATCATTCTTCCCATAAGGATGAACATGATGTAACTATTTTTTTTACTTTTGTTCTAAAAGTTTTGCAATTTACCAAGTGAGTTAAAGAGGGATTCCGAGGCTGGGTGACGTGAAACTGGTCACAAAAGGCTGGCAGAACATCTCAATGTGCTCCCAAGTCAATGCATTTTGCTTGAACTATCCTTGTTAAGTAGGCAAACAATAGTCAATGAGAAGGAAATTCTACTAACTTCCAGATTTCGAATCCTGCCACAACAGATGGTGGAATTTAAATTCAATTTTTAAAAATCTGGAATTAAGAATCTACCGAAATAAGTGTTGATTGTCAGAAAAATCCATCTGGTTTACTAATGTCCTTTAGGGAAGGAAATTTGCCATCCTTACCTGGTCTGGCCTACATGTGACTCCAGAGCCACAGCAATGTGGTTGACTCTCAACTGCCCTCTGAAATGGCCCAGCAAGCCACTCAGTTCAAGAGCAACAAGGGATGGGCAATAAATGCTGGCCAACCAGCGACGCCCATATCCCATGAATGAATAAAAAAAAGAATAAAACAAAACCTTGAGAGATCAGTGGAATTGTGAAAATCAGTGGAAAGGGCGGCATGGACAAGTTGGGCCGAAGGGCCTGTTTCCATGCTGTAAACCTCTATGACTCTATGACTCTATGAATTAGAGAAATGACATAAGTAATTGAAAATGGCTGATTCTGCAAGAGTTCTGCCAATTCTTCCACCAAACTTAGCATGATGAACTGGGACAGCTGTGATGACAATTGAGGGTCAATCTGTTTTGGCGGTGTTGATTGAGGGATTAATTTTGACTCAGCCACCAGAGCAACTCTGTAGTCCCTGCATAACAGCTTAGGCTTTTTTATATCCACCAGAATAGAAAGGTTAGGCTCCTCATTAATGACTTCAGTACAAAAGAGTACAATAAAGAAGATAATTTAACTATGAACGTGAGAAATGCAGGTCATGACACAATGTTGTCATAATAATAGTAAAAATCATCAATAGACAACAGTTATATTTTTCAATAAAATATATGTATCTGAAATATATGGGAACATTTTTATGTAACATCTCTGCTAACTAACCACATTATTTATTTTGGTCTCGTGACAATTTTATACTAAATCATAGTATTATTTTGCATTTCAATGTTTTACTCTTGAACTCAGCCAAATTTCTATTCTGTCATGCTCACTTCCTCAATGGAATAACTCAATTACAAGCCAGGAGTACAAATGGCTCAATTTGGGCTCAACAGCAGGAAAACAGGTAGTATATATACTGCAGAATTGCAAAGCATGAAGAATTAAGTGCTCCCTTTCATTGTAGAAACAACATCAACTGTAATGTTATTGCCAAGCATTTGTCTAAAGTTTTTAGTTGCAATTTGGGTAAATTATGCCACATTTACACAAACCATTACTGCTTGCAAAGGCTAAGAAGTATATTGGTGGTGAATGCATGGCAGTAAAAGAAACACTGTACAAAGAGTGAGGTTAATAACGAAAAGAGTCCTGAAATTCATTTGGTTAACTGTGCATTCAAGCTGAATTTGTTGAATGCAGTAGTATCCTCGTTCTGATTTCTATGGTTGGCTGTTCTGTTCAGCCATTGCTCATACTTACACTGATCCATCCTTGAGTTATAGATGCTGCTTTTCCATCAAGAGGGCAGGGAACAATCAACATTCAAAATAAGAATACCGTAAACAGTGCTTGTCATCCAATCTGATCAATCTCTGAGTAACAGAGCTGGTGAGACAAGATAACAGATAGGAAAGCAGCCTATTTAAGCAAAGTGCCACCACATTATTGCGGTGCCATATCAAAGCGTGTATCAAGTAGTTGGGGGGGTTGGGGGGGGGGGGCACAGAGCCACATAGACACAGGCAAATTCACAATCCTAACAATCACTTCAAGAGTAATGAAGTGAATAATAACTGCATTCATGAACAAAGTTAAGTTCAAGACCTATATTTTGCTGCTTTATTATTACAATTCAGTGAACTGTTATTAAATTATACACCATTTAACAAATTGTGGCTACATGCTAAACGGTTCAACTGGCAGGGCACACGTGTGAAATATCAACAGTCCAAAGGTTAATTATTCTGCACACAACTGCATTAGCTGGAATGGGAAATTATATATGCAGTGCAGTTAAGCCCCTTTCTTGTACACTACTTGCTAGTGCATTGGCTGTGTGGTCTCCAACACCACCTGTCAATATGGTGACTGCATTTGGAAAAAGTTGCCTGTTGTGACAGACTCTTCCTCAGGCCAAAACCGAATCATGTTTCTTCTTGGGTCTGGTGCAAGTGAATTGTAGCCGCATTAAAATATCTCAGCCAATCCACACATGCACTAGGAAGCTAACACAACAACTTCACAAGAGCAGTGCAGTTGAGTGTTTTCTATATTCACACCTTCTTATTTAATAGCTTATGTTAGTTTCCAGTAATGACAGTGCAGTGAAGCCAGGCTTGAAGCTGGTCTAAAACATGGGCAGGATGCCCATGGTGCCCAGGTAACCACAGTGGCACAGTAGTTAGCACTGCTGCCTCACATGGCCAGGGACCCGGATTCAGTTCTGGCCTCGTGTGACTGTCTGTGTGGAGTTTGCACTTTCTCCCCATGTCTGCGTGGATTTCCTCGGGTGCTCTGGTTTCCTCCCACACTCCAAAGATGTGCAGGTTAGGTTGATTGGCCATGCTAAATTGACCCTATGTCAGGGGGATTAGCTGCATAACTGTGTGAGGGTTACAGGAATAGGGCCTGGGTGGGATTGTGGTCGGTACAGACTCGATGGGCTGAATGGCCTCCTTCTGTAGTGTAGGAATTCTATGGGATTCTATGGATTAGTGCTAAAACTTGCAGGAATGTGTTGATTCTGTTTTTCATAACTGACAACTCTGCTCACTTCTGATCTGTCTCATTCAAAAAGAGGGTCTGATCTACTGAATGGCATAAATATTATTTTGCAGAATCTCACTGGCTGTCCTGTCTGGAGACAATACACATCTCTTTAACCTGTGCTTAATGCTCCCTCCACTCACATTGTCTGTATCTTTAAGACCTGGTTGGTTGTAGAGATTCGCATTCTAATCAGTATTCTGTAACTTGATTTTGTGTCTCTGTGCCCTGTTTGAGAGCAGATTTCCACTCCATCTGACGAAAGCTAATGGCATTTGCTACCAAATAAACCTGTTGGACTTTAACCTGGTGTTGTTAAAACTCTTATTGTGTTTACCCCAGTCCAACGCCGGCATCGCCACATCATAAACATTATTAACAGTCCTTGCAACCTATCCCAGCCAATGGCTCTCAGAATGACAAGAGTAACAGAATTGATTGGACAAGATGTTTGCTAGAAAACTTGGCCAATTAGTATAATAAATTCCTCTGCAGCCTGATGCCCCATTATTGGGATGCTAACTCATTAACTGCATCAAGAGGGTAGGGGTTTGAAGAGCCGATTGCAGCATCAAACTCAAGGAATCAAATTTACTTAGTTTCATTTCAAACATTTAAACCTAGGAAAGAATATTCTTGGACTTTTAATCACTTCTGTTCCTACAAATTGTAAAGCACAAGATGATTCAGGCCAAGTATGCCATTAATAATTTAAATGGTTTTAAGCTGGAGACGTTTTAAAGTTATTTATTCCTTCACGGGATGTGGGTGTCGCTGGCTAGGCCAGCATTTATTGTACATTCCTAATTACTCCTGTCAGCATTTGCCATGATTGTTCCACTAAAAGTGAGGGCAACATTGGGAGTTTGGCCAAGTGCGGAATAACAAGGAAATCCAGGGGTTGCTGCGAATGCATCTACCTTCCACCATTGTAGAGGTTCTCACCAAATGCAGTTTCCTTTGCGATCATAAATTGACCAGAACTTCCACGCTAACTCTGTTGATGTCACTGTAAAAACCCTTGAAGCAGTCACACTGAGGTGCAACTGGGTTTTAAACTAAGTTTACAATTCCTGCTAAACAACCTTACTGGCCATGAAAAGCTAATCTTGTATTTGTGGAATGTTAAATTTCTCTACCATTGGTAAAAATTCCACGGCCTGTATTTTACGCCCGTTGGTCACACACACTCAATGGACATGAAACATGTTCTCAGCCACAGTCGGCCGCACAGCGTAGGTTGACGTTGTCTGGCCAATTAATGGCCATCCAGCATGAAAAGTGCTCAGTGAAAGGCCGAGCGTTGTTGAGGAGGGGGCGGTAACAGGGCAGGCACTGAGAAAGGGAGGGTGCAGGCTGACACTTCCAATGTGCTCCCTCAGGGGGACAGCCTCTGTGGGTCTGTGCCAGGGAGCTGCCGACCGGTGAAAAATACATATTGATGAAAACATTATGCCCAGAGTGTTTAGGCAGAACAATAAAACAGAGACCTCTGCAACATAAAGGCCACCCGGCCAATCAGCTGGCCCATAAAGCCAGACGGGCAATGTGAAATCCCGGTCAATTGCTGTTTAATTCATTTAATTTGACTTCTTGATTTTTGGCTGGCACGCTTCTGACACACGTGTTTGTCTACCTTGTGAAATATCAGACCTGGGCACAATGATGTTGGGGCCTGATGTCTTCTCACACGATTTACGGGCTTCCAGCTCGGTCGCGCGCATGAATCTTGTATGAAAAATTCTGTCCTTCATATCTTTAAAATCATGTTTGATTTTTCTTCGGAAGAGGATTGTCTTCATATTAGTTTTTACCTTAAGACAGGGACTACAGCGGTTCAAGAAGGCAGCTCACCACCACCTTCTCAAGGACATGTAGGGGTGGGCAGTAAATGCTGTAAGGAGTCTAACAACACCAGGTTAAAGTCCAACAGGTTTATTTGGTAGCAAACGCCACTAGCTTTCGGAGCGCTGCACCTTCGTCAGATGGAGTGGAAGCAGCAGCGCTCCGAAAGCTAGTGGCGTTTGCTACCAAATAAACCTGTTGGACTTTAACCTGGTGTTGTGAGACTCCTTACTGTGTTTACCCCAGTCCAGCGCCGGCATTTCCACATCAGTAAATGCTGGCCAGCCAGCGACATCCACATCCCTGGAACGAATAAACAAAAAGTAACACATTTAATTCAGTAACTGAAAATTTAACTGCAAAGTGAAGGATTTGAAGTTTTTTATCTTCCTGCTTTTCTGTGTACAAATAGTTCAACTTGACTGATTGCCTACCCGCTTGCTGGCAACACTGCTGCTGTACACCAAGCCCCCTGTACCCCGCCCCCCTCCCCCACCTGCCTTTTGGCATCGGATTTGAATTGCCGAGCACAAGGAGAATTTCCCACCACAGAAATTGCCAGACTTCACTTTTCATCAAGGTCAGCAATGAGCATCCTTTGCTTTCCCTGTAACTGCAAAGTCCAGGCTGATATTGCAAATGTCATTGCAAGTGGCAAAAGACACACCACACGTTAACTGTTACTTTGTTGATCTGACACCTTCATTTAACATCTTCATATTCTTAGCCTCTATCTGCCAGTTAATCAGTGCAAATGCAAAATGGATAAACCTTTCCCAGAAAGCATAAATTGTCATATGCAATTGAGTAATCATTCCAGTTGTACAGATATCCATAGTTGTATCTCTTTCTATGAGCTGGGTGTTCTGGTGGTTTTGAAGCCTCAATAACTATAGCCATTGTTGTAATGGACTGGGCATCTCAAAGATCTTGTAAATTGAGTTTGTGTCTATATATGCCCTGTTTGTGAACACAACTCCCACTCACCTGATGAAGGGGCAGTGCTCCGAAAGCTTGTGCTACCAGATAAACCTGTTGGACTTTAACCTGGTGTTGGGAGACTTCTTCTTGTGCTTACCCCAGTCCAACGCCGGCATCTCCACATCATCTCAAAGAAAAGCAGGCAGTTGGTGCCCTCTGCTGGATTATTTTAGACAGTTCTGAGTATATGAAAATGCATCTCAGAACACGTCCTAACTATTGCTACTTATTCAGAGATTGCATGTCATCGAAGGAATTTTATTTGGATGTCATATTCTCACACAATATAATATTGATCAGAGATAAGTGGTGTAAGCAACAAAGCAGGGGCGGCATGGTAGAACAGTAGTTAGCACTGCTGCTTCACAGTGCTTCTCCAAGAAGCTTCACAGTGCTTCTCCAAGAAGCTTCACAGTGCCAGGGACCAGTGTTCAATTCCTGGCTTGGGTCACTGTCTGTGTGGAGTTTGCACGTTCTCCCCATGTCTGTGTGGGTTTCCTCCAGGTGCTCCAGTTTCCTCTCGCATTCTGAAAGACATGCTGGTTAGGTGCATTGACTCGAACAGAAGCCGGAGTGTGGTGACGAGGAGAATTTCACAGTAACTTCGTTGCAGTGTTAATGTAAGCCTTACTTGTGACTAATAAATAAACTTTTTTAAAAAGCCACACATCCGAGCGGACTGTGTTTTACGAGAGGCTTTGGAGCGAATGATCCTTGATCGTGACCTCTACTCCTGACACCTGTTGCTGGTCAGGGAGCATCACATAAATCACATACCAGAAGCAGGCATGTTGAGAACACCTTGGCATCCACTAAAGACAGGGAGGAGAGTGCGGGGAGGCAGGGAAAGCAAGGAGAGCCACTCACTGGCTAGCCAGCAGAAATGGACTTTACAGAAGCCCGAACTGGTTCGCTTTATACAGATACCTAGAACAACACTATAGCAGGAATCATAATGGGGTCTAGACTAGTACCCAGGCCTGGACCCCACTTGCACCTCTGAGTTGTCCTGAGTATAAAGTTTACCCCAGCAACTAGGCCGGTTAATTCAGGGCCAAGAAAGATCTTGATGTTGGAAATTCCCACCCCTCACTCCTGTCATCTCAGATGTTAAGAGCTCATCTTTCGCATTGACAGAGGCTCATACTTCTGCCTGACCTGTAGCCAGGGGAATCTAACTGGAGGCTTGGCAACCTTGGCTTCCTCTGTGTCAGTGTTCCTCCCAAATACAACTAAAGATAGTGTTCCACCTACCTCTCCAACTGCTTGTTGCAGCTGGTGATGACCTCCCCTACCTTTGATTGTAATGGAGCCATTTTCTTTGCTGATGGACTTGCCCCTCACATCTCCTTTGAACTTTCCGGCAAATTAAAAAAAATTCCCAATTTGAGATTTTGAACAAAAGGGGAAAACTTAGTTTTCCCGTTATATTTTCTGACAAATCTGATGAATTCTAAAAAAGGAAGAGAAAAGCAATTCTTTACATTAAAAGTATATTTATCAATTCAAAAAAAGCAATTATTTACATTAAATGAACAGTTATTAATTCTTCATAAAATACAATAAAACAATTGTTTACATGAACAATATGGATTTGTTTCAATTATTGCAGGAGAATTCATTCCCTGCAATGTCAGAGAGTACCCTCCACTGTCACGTTCTTGAAGGATGGCCCCCTGGCATTTGTGCAATAGCTGTTAATGACCCAATTCAGCTCAGTCTCAGACATGACCATTTCATTCTTCTGATGGTGTTGTGTCATGAACTCTGGAAGATAACACACTAGCAGAATCAAATGAGTCTTTGAATAAAATAATTGGTTCCAAAACTGAAGCTTCACATGATCACCTAACCTCTGAGAATTACAAAAAAAAATGTACTCGCTTTATGGTTACTGTTTAATGTGTGCACTTGCCCTTGACAGCCAGACTGGTTAATGTATGCTTTAAGGGAAATGGCCTCCTCCTATCTGCTCTAGTTGCTGTACCCTGTGAGATGAGTTTGCCAGGATATTGCGTGGGAACAGTGCATGAACCAGGCATTGAGATCTAAATGTGGTATTGCAATATTGACCATAATCTGGAATGGTTCCAGTGTGATCAACACATTGGACACTGGTACAAGTTCAGCCTTCTCTTGGCCACGATTCTGAAAGATCAGAAATTTATGCAAGTATCCTTTGGCACAATGGTGGAAATTTGTGTTGCTGCCAGAACACGATGGGACATTAAAACTTAATGTGCTTTTACTTGCTGAATGTGTTGCACCTGTATCAAATCTCTTCTCCCATTCCCATTCTTGGAACTCACCTGAGAGGCATCCCTTGTGTGATTCAGACAGTCTCCGGAGGACCTGGGCATGTGCAACATCTGTATTAATGGATTCACAGGCAGTTGCCCCGTGAGGCAAGTCATGATGCTGCATATAAATGCTGGTCTGCATGAGAAAGAAACATTCTTCCATTAATGGGATTGGACATTTTTGGTCCGAAACAGTGGGCACGATTGTTCAGATGTTCCCACTTAAACAGAGTAGCAAGGATGGTGATAATGGAAAGGGGCTATTTGCTCACCTTCCTAACACATTCAGGCCTGTTGTCAATGCCACCATTGCCTTCCAGGAAAGCAAGTACATAGCACAAACCCTGTAGCTGTTCATAAGGGGCATCGTGGGTGGCACAGTGGTTAGCACTGCTGACTCACAGCGCAAGGATCTGGGTTTGATTCCAGCCTTGGGTAACTATCTGTGTGGAGTTTGTATATTCTCCCTGTATCTGTGTGGGTTTCCTCCAGTGCTCTGGTTTCCTCCCACAGTCCAAAGAATTGCCGGTGAGGTGGATTGGCCATGCTAAGTTGCCCCTTAGTGTTCAAAGATGTTCAGGTTAGGTGCATTGGCCACAGTAAATGTGTGGGGTTACAGGGAGGGAGGAGGGGGCTGAGTAAGACGCTCTTACGAAGAGTGGGTGCAGAATCTCTAGCAGGATTAGGAGTTGTCAATTGTCCAATTCTAAGTTCACACAACTGACAAGCAGCTCATCTGCCAATTTTATGCATTCCTACAAGCCAATATGAAAATAAGAAGCAAATTAGCACAAAATAAGCAGCAAGCACGCTAACCCTCTTCACCCACATTTTAGATGCATCACATCGACCTGTTCAGTTTGATTAAATATTTAGCTTTCTCACAGACTGGTTCTACTGAAGCCTGCGCCGCACAGAATCCCAGCCAGGGCTTATTAAACAGCAACCATACAGTGTCAATATCAGCAGCTCTGACCAAATAACTGTCACAAATGCAAAATGGAGCAGAACAAACATTTATTTTGAATGGGAAATGTTAATATTCACTAAATTGCTCGACTGACAGCTTGTGCACAATCTGTATTAAAGTGGATTTTTTTTTCCATTTTATGAGGAAGATGGAAACTTGCTTTGGCTTTCAGGGCAAGTGTTACATTCTTCCAAGCATGTAATGATGCAGCCTTTGAAGAGTAAATATAGTAAATCAATGTCAGGTGCAAGAGGTGCACACTCCCGTTTACCTTTGCTGTCAGTTCTTGACTTTAGGATTTGATAAAGGACAAACTTACACAGACAGGCTTTTAGTCTCAACCACAAACATGTTTATTAAGAAAAGAAAACATTCCTAATGCCCTAATACAAGAGCTCTAAACTCATGTAATGGTGCCACACAACACTCAGAAACCATGATTTATTAATACAAACATCCACAAAAAAGCCACACTCTGTTTCTGCCCAAATCCAAACTCCAACCTCCTCATGATTTAGCTGCTACCCTTAAACTACTCTAAACCTCAGCCCCAATATTCATTGGATCTGGCTGATACTTACAACTCCCCATACAGTTGGTCCCAATGCAGCTGGAGCTCTAGGTCCGTGAATCGGGATGTCCGTTCCTGACCCTCCCCGGTGACTGCACAGCAAGATTCTACCATCTTGGCATTTTGTTTATTACAGAACTATCAAAACTTTCAAAGCATATTTCCTGGAGACATCCTGTTTCTCAGCATCTTTTAATCCCTGCCTTGGTCCAGACAATTCATTCATTGCAATGTTGCTTCCATGGCCAAAACAATGGACTCCATTCAGGTGTGATGTCTCTGGCCCCCAAGTTGTTATGCGATGAAGTCCATTTCTCCTTAGCTGTTTTTGATGTTTATTTGTATAATGGTTGTTGTCTGGGGCATCAGCTCTGATGGTCACCCAGTTGCTTTAATTGGATTGTCTAATGACCACGGTTTTTCTCTTTGAGATGGTAATGTCGCAGTGTCTTCACACATTATCGACTTGATTTCGGTATCGACAGGCTTTGACGATTAATCCCTTACATGCAGCTTGCAGTATTGAGGTTTGGCCTGTGTGTTTGGCAGTGTTTATGTCCATGAAGCTGTTGGGGTTCTACATTTAATAAAAGTTCAGTTGGAGAGGATTCTGATCAACAACATAGGCATTCATTCAACATGAGATTATATAATGAATAGCAGCACCCAGATTTGAACTACTCAGGTGGGTAGCTCGAGTCGGGACAAGTCACACTATTTAAGACATCCTTGCTCCTGTACTCAAGTCTTCTTGCAATGAAGGCCAACATATCATTTGCCTTCCTACCTGCGTGCAGTACCTGCATGCTCTCTTTCAGTGACTAGTATACTAGGAGACCCAGGTGCCTTTGTAAGCCAACATTTCCCAATCTATCACTATTTAAATAATACTCTGCCATTCTGTTTCTCCATCCACAGTGGACAACTTCACATTTACTAATTGAGGCCTTTAAAAGGGCAATTAATGCCCACTTAAGGGCATCATCCCTGTAACCATGCACCATTGTTTCTATTCAAATAATCATCTAATGTCCTCTTGAATGTCTCAATTGAACTGGTTTTTAATCACTGGCTTATTTGTAAAATCCTTTTTAAACAAGGCGCAATGTTTGCAATTCTCCAGTCTTCTGGCACTTCTCATGAGTCTTGAGAAGACTGAAAGATTATGGCCAGAGCTCTTGCAATTCCTACTCTCTCTTCAATATCCTAGGAGGCATCTCATCCAGTTCCGGTGCCTTGTTAAATTTAAATACCGACAGTTTATCCAATACCTGATCTTTATTGATTTTGAACCCTTCTAGGGACAGGATTTCCTCCTCTGTCACCATCGCCTGGGTATCATCTGTTTCCTCGGTAAAGATGAATTCAAAATGTTCATTTAACACCTCAGCCATGCCCTCTGCTTCCATGTGTAAATCCCCTTTTAGGTCCCTCGTCAGCCCTATTCCTCCTTTTACCATCCTTTCATTCTTTATGTGCAGATAGAAGACTTTGGGATTCCCCTTTATGTTGGCTGCCAGTCTTTTCTCATGGTTCTTCTTCACTTCTCTTATTTGCGTTTTCATTTCCCCACAGAACCTTCTGTATTCAACTTGGTTCTCGATTGTATTTCCTACCTGACGCCTGTCATAAGCACACTTTTTCTTCCTTTTCCTAATTTATATCACCTCATTGGCCACTTTTAGCCTCGATAGGCCCACGCTTCCCCCACTCCCCACCCTCCCCCCACACCTCATAGAATTTCAGACAGTTCCGGTCAGGAGGGGTAGGTGGCGAGAACGCTACCCAGTAAATTTTACATGCCCCTGCCTTCAAACCCACCGGTTGAGCTGATTTTTGACTGATCTCTTGTGATGCCTTTAAGGACAAATGCTGGTTAGGTTGCTCTGGGGTAACCAGCTGTCTTGTCATCTGGGATCTTGTCCCTCATCCCAGGCCAGGCCTTCCTGGGACATGTTTAATTTATATCTGCGCACGCATCTGGCCCCAGACTTTTTTATTGTAAATATGTGGCGTGCTGTTTGAGGTCGAGAGGAATGGCAGCAATCCTTCCCCCTCCCCCACTCACCTTCACATCTGTGGTGGCAACCCCCTGACTTGCTCATACAGCTCTAACAGCAGCCCCCGCCTTCTTCCCTCACAGGGGCGGCATGGTGGCACAGTGGTTAGCAGCGCCAGGGACCTGGGTTTGATTCCCGGCTTGGGTCACTGTCTTTGTGGAGTCTGCACATTCTCCTCGTGTCTGTGTGGGTTTCCTCCGGGTGCTCCAGTTTCCTCCCACAGTCCAAAGATGTGCAGGTTAGATGGATTGGCCATGCTAAATTGCCCCTTAGTGTCAGGGGACTAGCTAGGGTAAATGCATCGGGTTAAGGGGATAGGGCCTGGGTGGGATTGTGGTTGGTGCAGACTCGATGGGCCAAATAGTCTTCTTCTGCACTGTAGGGATTCTATGATTCTATCTATGGTCTCTGGCACTTGCCCCACTCTTACAGGCTTACCGCCATGTCAGGGTGTCACATGTTTCAGTGGGAGTTGGTCACATTGCTGCACTGTGCCTGGTAGGCATGGAAATTTAACACTCTCTGTCTATTTCTACCTCAAAATTGCAGGGTCCAATGTACATTACATTCTATCAATTTGGATATTACAAGTAGCCCCCTGCCTGAAACCAGCGGATGCTTCAACCACCTATCTCAAGTCCTTACTCAGGGAGCAGCAGCCACAGTGGCAACCGAAAGGTAAGCAGCCCAACATCACGGTTGCATTACCTATGCCAGTTGGGGGATGGTTAAAATTGGCAGAATTCAGCCAATGTCAGCAGCAGTTTAGGTGTCTTGACTGCCAGTACTGAATAGTAGAAGATATTTGCTCACAAGGAATTCATAAATAATTTATCATCAGTTGAATAAGACAATGTGAATGTTTGTCTAAGCCTAAAAACTGCATGGGCAAATTACCAATTCCCTTTTGAAGTCTACCACCGGCAAATTTACAAGGAGAATATCTACCATCTGATTACAGACAATATAAGGCACTTGACAGCAAGATTTTGATGGACTCATAGCAGATGTTACACTAAGTCAAGTAACAAGGGCTGAAAATGCAAAAGCCACATAGCATCATACAGACATAGCTTTCATTGATGGTGATGTGAAGTGAGTGTTCAGTTCTTTTCCTAGGGAATACGCTGAAGTATTTATTAATGATTATTAATTCATGAGAATGCCTCTTTGTAACTATACATCTCAAAAAATAACTAGATTCTCTAATATTGCAACTTTTCCCCCACATTGCTCTTTTCTGCTGCTCGGAAGATCAGGGCAGTCTGAGCCATGGGCTTCTGCAGCACCAGTTACACTTTTTGACCTGCGAATAGAAAGTTTCAACAGGCGCTTCCTTGCTGCTCCTGGCAGGTTTTTCTCCCTAATGAGAGACAACCCTGCCATTAGAAAGCGTTCCATCTCACAGCTTGGCAGCAAACAGTTTCAGAGGTGATTGCAGGCAGGTTGTCAAACTTGCAACTCCCTGGCTTGAAATTCCAAAGCATTTCACTGCTGATCCCCGAATATTCTAATGTGAGGGAACTTCTGCAATCCTCAAAAGGATTAGGCCACTTTGCATGCAGTCCCAGTCTGGGTAGTCAGCTGTCAAAGCAGACTTTTCATTGATTCTGTTGAAGCGACTTGGTTCCTTTCTGAAAGTTGTGTTGCAAAATGTTCCATGGATGGCAGCAGCTCAATTAAAAAATGGGATGTACTGCATCACACTGGCTGAAATCACAGAGACATTCCTAAGTTTAACATTGCGCACCTCACACTTCACAAAGGAAAAACATAAGCAAATTGTCTAAACCAGAAAGAGAAAATATTATACTTCATGTATGGAAATTTATTGCTCTGAATTTATTTAATAATCCCAGAAATAAATTTAAGCTTTTTTTGGCAACAGAGCTATTATAGATGGAAATGGTCATCAATTTTCCATTGGTCGGAATTTTGGAAATTCAATATATTAAATATACTGGATAATCACAGGTACAGTGGTTTCTACATTTGGGATCCCATTCACAAAATCCACATGATAAGCATAGGCACATTATAATTTAGGAGAATGGGAAGAATTTCATAGTCGGATGGTCTGTCATCAGTTCTCTTTAACTCAATTCAATAATTCCTCACCACTCCTGTTCACTACAAAATACATAGAGACAGGAATTCATTCCAGTTGAGACTGATTGTGAACGAACAACCTGGATTTTGTATCATCAGCAAAGCAAGGGCATTCACTGTTGACCTCGAAGAAAGCCTCGCTGAAAGGTCTAATGATATCTGTGGTGAAGACTTAACCTCCTCTCACTCTGCAGTGTATTGCAGCATTCCTGAATGAGAATTCCAAGCATGGAACTGCAGTGAGGTCATTAAATTGCCAAGCATGTTTAAGAATTCTCACAGACAGCTAATCAGGAAATGAAAAGCATGAATAATCAAATCACTTTTAATAATAGAAAAATAAAGATTGGGAGATATGATATAGGGTGAATGTAGAAGCTAAAGTACTCTGAAAGACCAATTTTTCAAAAAAATAATTATTTATTTAAAAAATTTTTTTTTAGAATTAATCACTTAACAACACTCCACAGGTATAAACTGACTTCACGTTTCAGTAGGAGAACATTTAGAAGAGAATGATCATTGTATTATAAGGTTTAGGTAAGCTATGGAAAAGGACAAAGAACAGTTCAGAGTAAGGATAATTAATGGGGGAAAGTGAATCTCAATGGGATAAGAATGGAACTGGGCCAAATAAATTAGAGTCAAAGATTGGCCAGAAAAACAGTAGTTGGACAATGGGCTTCCTTCAAAGAACAGATAGTTTGGACACAGTCAAGGTGCATTCCCTCGATAGGGAAAACATATATGGACCTTGTTGGTTCACAAAAGAGATAGAGATTAAGATGAGGGAGAAAAAGTGTGTTTATGACAGACATCAGATGGATATACAATGGAGGACCAGGCTGAATATGGAAGGTTCAGAGGGGATTGAAAAAGCAAATAAGAGAAGCAAAGAGAGAGTATGAAAAGAGACCAGCAGCTAACATGAAATGAAATCCCAAAATCTTCTGTCGGCATTTAAATGTTATGGGCGGGATTTTATGGCCTCACTCGGGTGAGATCATAAAATTCTGTGAGGCCAATGGAAATTTCCATTCTGGGAACCTCGCCCGCGCTGACTCTGGGGTGGGCGAGGTGGTAGAATTCGGGCCTATGTTTCTATAGCTCTTGGGGCTAAAGGGATCAAGGGATATGGGGAGAAAGGGGGAATCAGGATATTGAATTCGATGATCAGCCATGATCAAAATGAATGGCGGAGCAGGCTCGAAGGGCCGAATGGTCTACTCCAGCTTCTAGTTTTCATGTTTCTAAATAGTAAAAGGTAGTAAAAGGAGTAGCCAGGCCAGATCTAAACATGAAGGCAGAGGGTATCGCGAAGGGATTAAATTAACACTTTGATCTCTCTTTACCAAAGAAGAAAATGTCACCCAGCCACAGTCAAATATGAAGCAATTAATACATTCGAGAGGTATAAAATTGATAAAGTGTCGTTATTGGATAGGCTGTCTGTACTTAAGATTAATAAAGCATCTGAATCGGATGTAATGCATCCAAGGATACTGAGGGAAATTAGAGCAGACATTGCAGAGGCACTGGCCAAAATTTTTAAATCTTCCTTAGACTCAGGGTTGTTGCTGAGGACTGGGGAATTGCAAATATTACACCCTTGTTCAAGAAAGGGTTTCAAATGAAGGCCAGCAACTTACAGGCCAATCAGTTTAACTATGGTAGTGGAGAAACTTCTGGAAACAATAATTTGGGATAAAATTTAAAGTTACATGGACAAATGTGCATGTATTTTTTGAAGACTTAACAGAGAGAGTTAATGAGGGCTCTGCTATTGATGTGTTGATGTGGAGATGCCGGCGTTGGACTGGGGTAAATACAGTAAGAGTTTTAACAACACCAGGTTAAAGTCCAACAGGTTTATTTGGTAGCAAATGCCATTAGCTTTCGGAGTGCTGCTCCTTCGTCAGATGGAGTGGATATCTACTCTCAAACAGGGCATACAGAGACACAAAATCAAGTTACAGAATACTGATTAAAATGCGAATCTCTACAGCCAACCAGGTCTTAAAGACACAGACAATGTGAGTGGAGGGAGCATTAAGCACAGGTTAAAGGGATGTGTATTGTCTCCAGACAGGACAGCCAGTGAGATTCTGCAAGTCCAGGAGGCAAGCTGTGGGGGTTACTGATAGTGTGACATAAACCCAAGATCCTGGTTTAGGCTGTCCTCATGTGTGCGGAACTTGGCTATCAGTTTCTGCTCAGCGACTCTGCGCTGTCGTGTGTCGTGAAGGCCGCCTTGGAGAACGCTTACCCGAAGATCAGAGGCTGAATGCCCGTGACCGCTGAAGTGCTCCCCCACAGGAAGAGAACAGTCTTGCCTGGTGATTGTCGAGCGGTGTTCATTCATCCGTTGTCGTAGCGTCTGCATGGTTTCCCCAATGTACCATGCCTTGGGACATCCTTTCCTGCAGCGTATCAGGTAGACAATGTTGGCTGAGTTGCAAGAGTAGGTACCGTGTACCTGGTAGATGGTGTTCTCACGTGAGATCATGGCATCCATGTCGATGATCTGGCACGTCTTGCAGAGGTAGCTGTGGCAGGGTTGTGTGGTGTCGTGGTCACTGTTCCCCTGGGTAGTTTGCTGCGGACAATGGTCTGTTTGAGGTTGTGCGGTTGTTTGAAGGCAAGAAGTGGGGGTGTAGGGATGGCCTTGGCGAGATGTTCGTCTTCATCAATGACATGTTGAAGGCGGCTGTAGCTGTAGCTTCTCCGCTCTGGGGAAGTACTGGACAACGAAGGGTACTCTGTCCACCGTGTCCCATGCTTGTCTTCTGAGGTGGTCGGTGCGGTTTTTCGCTGTGGCGCGTCGGAACTGTCGATCGATGAGTTGAGCGTCATATCCTGTTCTTATGAGGGCATCTTTCAGTGGCTGGAGGTGTTTGTTGTGATCCTCCTCATCCGAGCAGATCCTGTGTATACGGAGGGCTTGTCCGTAGGGGATGGCTTCTTTAACGTGTTTCGGGTGGAAGCTGGAGAAGTGGAGCATTGTGAGGTTATCCGTGGGCTTGCGGTACAGTGAGGTGCTGAGGTGACCGTCCTTAATGGAGATGCGTGTATCCAAGAATGTAACTGATCTCAGAGAGTAGACCATGGTGAGTCTGATGGTCGGATGGAACTTGTTGATGTCATCATATAGTTGTTTCAGTGATTGTTCACCATGAGTCCAAAGGAAGAAAATGTCATCGATGTATCTAGTGTATAGCATCGGCTGAAGGTCCTGTGCGGTGAAGAAGTCTTGTTCGAACCTGTGCATGAAGATGTTGGCATATTGAGGTGCGAATTTGGTCCCCATGGCTGTTCCGTGTGTCTGGATGAAGAACTGGTTGTTGAAGGTGAAGATATTGTGGTCCAGGAAGAAGTGGATGAGTTGTAAAATTGCATCTGGAAACTGGCAGTTGTCGGCGTTGAGTACTGAGGCCGTTGCAGCAATGCCATCATCATGGGGGATGCTGGTGTAGAGTGCCGAGACATCCATTGTGACGAGGAGTGCTCCTGGTTCAACTGCTCCATGTGTGTTGAGTTTCTGTAGGAAATCCATAGTGTCGCGACAAAAGCTGGGGGTTCTTTGTACAATGGGTTTCAGGGTGCCCTCAACATAGCCGGAGAGATTCTCGCACAGGGTCCCATTGCCCGATACGATGGGACGGCTGGGTGTGTTTGCCTTGTGTATCTTCGGGAGGCAGTAGAGATCTCCAGCGTGGGAAGTACATGGGACATAATCCGACTCATCCGGAAGGCCGCTGCCCTTGACTTGACATGTATGCCCAAGTCATCAGGAGGTATGTCAACAGCAAATTCATCAGCCGTACTCACAAGACAGCCGCGAACATCACCCAAGCACAACGCAACGCCATCCACGCTCTCAAGACCAACCGCAACATTGTCATCAAACCAGCAGACAAAGGAGGGGCTATCATTAATACTGAACAGAACGGATTACTGCAAAGAAGTGTACTGACAACTGAACAACGAGGAACATTATAGACAGTTACCCATAGATCCGACCAAAGAACACACCCGTCAACTCAACACTCTGATCAAGACCTTTGATCCGGACCTTCAGAGCACCCTCTGTGCTCTCATCCCATGTACTCCCCGGGTTGGAGATCTCTACTGCCTCCCGAAGATACACAAGGCAAACGCACCCGGCCGTCCCATCGTATTGGGCAATGGGACCCTGTGCGAGAACCTCTCCGGCTATGTTGAGGGCATCCTGAAACCCATTGTACAAAGAACCCCCAGCTTTTGTCGCGACACTGCGGACTTCCAACAGAAACTCAACACACATGGAGCAGTTGAACCAGGAGCACTCCTCATCACAATGGATGTCTCGGCACTCTACACCAGCATCCTCCACGATGATGGCATTGCTGCAACGGCCTCAGTACTCAACGCCGACAACTGCCAGTTTCCAGATGCAATTTTACAACTCATCCCATTTCATCTTGGACCACAATGTCTTCACCTTCAACAACCAGTTCTTCATTCAGACACACGGAACAGCCATGGGGACCAAATTCGCACCTCAATATGCCAACATCTTCATGCACAGGTTCGAACAAGACTTCTTCACCACACAGGACCTTCAACCGATGCTATACACTAGATACATCGATGACATTTTCTTCCTTTGGACTCATGGTGAACATTCACTGAAACAACTATATGATGACATCAACAAGTTCCATCCCACCATCAGACTCACTATGGACTACTCTCTGAGATCGATTGCATTCTTGGACACACGCATCTCCATTAAGGACGGTCACCTCAGCACCTCACTGTACCGCAAGCCCACGGATAACCTCACGATGCTCCACTTCTCCAGCTTCCACCCTAAACACGTTAAAGAAGCCATCCCCTACGGACAAGCCTTCCATATACACAGGATCTGCTCGGATGAGGAGGATCACAACAGACACCTCCAGATGCTGAAAGATGCCCTCATAAGAACAGGATATGGCGCTCGACTCATCGATCGACAGTTCCGACGCGCCACAGCGAAAAACCACACCGACCACCTCAGAAGACAAACACGGGACACGGTGGACAGAGTACCCTTCGTCGTCCAGTACTTCCCCGGAGCGGAGAAGCTACGGCATCTCCTCCGGAGCCTTCAACATGTCATTGATGGAGACAAACATCTCACCAAGGCCATCCCTACACCCCCACTTCTTGCCTTCAAACACCCGCACAACCTCAAACAGACCATTGTCTGCAGCAAACTACCCAGGAGAACAGTGACCATGACACCACACAACCCTGCCACAGCAATCTCTGCAAGACGTGCCGGATCATCAACACGGATGCCATCATCTCATGTGAGAACACCATCTACCAGGTACACGGTACATACTCTTGCAACTCGGCCAACGGTGTCTACCTGATACGCTGCAGGAAAGGATGTCCTGAGGCATGGTACATTGGGGAAACCATGCAGACGCGACGACAACGGATGAATGAACACCACTCGACAATCATCAGGCAAGACTGTTCTCTTCCTGTGGGGGAGCACTTCAGCGGTCACGGGCATTCAGCCTCTGATCTTCGGGTAAGCGTTCTCCAAGGCGGCCTTCACGACACACGACAGCGCAGAGTCGCTGAGCAGAAACTGATAGCCAAGTTCCGCACACATGAGGACGGCCTAAACCGGGATCTTGAGTTTATGTCACACTATCAGTAACCCCCACAGCTTGCCTCCTGGACTTGCAGAATCTCACTGGCTGTCCTGTCTGGAGACAATACTCATCTCTTTAACCTGTGCTTAATGCTCCCTTCACTCACATTGTCTGTATCTTTAAGACCTGGTTGGCTGTAGAGATTCGCATTTTAATCAGTATTCTGTAACTTGATTTTGTGTCTCTGTATGCCCTGTTTGAGAGCAGATATCCACTCCATCTGACGAAGGAGCAGCGCTCTGAAAGCTAATGGCATTTGCTACCAAATAAACCTGTTGGACTTTAACCTGGTGTTGTTAAAACTCTTATTGATGTGTTGCACATGAACTTCCAAAAGACGTTTGATGCAGTTCCACACCACAAATTTGTGAGCAAAGTTATAGCTCATGGAAGAAAAGGGACAATAGCAACATGGATATGTAGTTGGCTGAGTGACAGGAAACAGCGCGGAGGTTGATGGAAGTTTTTTTGGGCTGGAGCAAGGGACTCTCCAGGGGTTTGTGTTGGGACCTTTGTTTTTTCTGACATATATTAATGACCTAAACGTTGGTGTCCAATTTCAACAGTTGTAGATGATACAAGATTTGGAAGCATTGTAAACTGTAAGGAGGGTAGTATGGAGGGTAGTATGGAGTTTCAAAAGGATATCGACAAGATGGTGAAATAGATGGTGGCAGATCAAATTCAATGTGGAGAAATGTACATGTCATTCATTTTGGGAGTGCTTGAAATGGGAGTACTTGAAATGCATTCAAGTGTGAAGGGAAAGGTAAATAAACACAACTGACTAGAGGCTGAGTCGAAAACTATTAAGCTTGTCAGATGAGAGTTAAAAGGACTGGACTGAAATTGAATAGAAACAAAGGTTTTCAAGGGAGGATGGTATTTCAAAGACTCTGGGCTTTCTAGAAAGGCTCAGAGACTTCAAATGAAAGTTGTTTGAATAGAATGGGCTGAGTGAACAACAGTGGAGAAGTGAACCCTCCCCTAGTGAAAGTGACATCTCCTTTCTGTCAGAGGATGTCAAAGGGGTTTGCTCATACCTACAGCTTTGAGACAGAAAAGGGAAATCCCTGATCCAGAGTGGGTTACTGCTGGGATTTAAAGGCCTGCCAGGTGACCAAGGCAAATGGAGATTAAAATGACCAGGCCACCTCAAAGTTCTCATAGGCAGGAATGAAGATGTTGAGATGTTGATCTTCAGTTCTGCCAAGACAAGAAGCGGCAGTCCAGCCACAGGATCCACATCCCAGGGGACAATGCTGAGATCAACCCTTTGCCCCGAGCCCAAGCCCACCCAACCCCAGGACCTTAGGGGGACCCTTTCTTTGCAGCCTAGCAGCAGCAGGGGGCAAATGGATTTACCTCTTTGACCCCCTTCAGGGTTCAAGGTGCCAGACCATGGTGCCAGTGACAGGGTGCCGGGGGGCAGTGCACCATTGGCACTGCCAAGGTGCGGGGCCTGAAAAGGGACTTGACTGGGGATCTGAGAGGGGAGGGGGCTGAGGGGGGTCTGAGAGAGAAGGGGCTAAGGGAGGGGCTGGGGGGGAGGGGGGTTAAGGTGAGTCACCTTCATGCCTGCATGGTGTGGATCGAGAGGGGGGAGGGGTGACCCATTATTTGAGTGGCAAGGGGAAGGATGCTCCTACTTGCTGAACGGTTGGTGGTTCTCCCCTGGTCAGCTGGAAGGTTCACTATTTCGTTTTTTGTGGGGACGGGGCCTGTCTCGGACCACACAGATCCATGCGCCCTTTAAAACAGCTCCCTGACCTCCGAAAGTTGGGCTGACTGGCTTGAATCGCGGGATGCATGAATTTGCATACATTAGGTGGAAGAATCCCATCTGACAGACACTGCCATTGCCAGCAGAAAACACTCTGGTTTTCCTGCTGGCATGGGAACTTTTTTATTAAAAAGTTTATTTATTTATTAATCACAGTTAGGTTTTCATTAACACTGCAATGAAGTTACTGTGAAAATCCACCAGTCACCACAACTCCGGTGCCTGTTCGGGTACACCGAGGGAGAATTTAGCACAACCAATGCACCCTAACCAGCACATCTTTCGGACAATGGGAGGAAACCGGAGCACCAAGAGGAAACCCTCACAGACACGGGGAGAATGTGCAGACTCCGCACAGACAGTGACCCAAACTGGGAATCGAACCGGGTCCCTGGCGCTGTGAGGCAGCAGTGCTAACTACTGTGCCACCGTGCCGCCACTTAGTCCTAAATCAGGAGAATCACGGCCTATATCTGATTATAAGACATCCACTGAAGTTTGGCTGGACACACAGTGCTAATTTCATCTGTGAGTTATTTCTGTCGGATAATTCAGAAATCCAAGCTTCTTTGGTTTTCATTATTAACAAGACACTGATTTTTTTTTCAACATTCACACCATTTTTCTTCTAACAGAACACAGAATGTCTTTTCTTTCATATATAGGTATCTTCGGGTACAGAGTGGTTACCAGGCATAAGCACAGGGTGGAAGTTATTTTTCTAATTTCTGTTGTGGGGGACAAACTGACTTCATCACTTTCTGATGGGCCAGATTCTCCGACCTTACCCGTGGCTGGGATTCTCCAGTCCTGCTGCAGTGAATGGAGATTTGGCCAAGCACCACATTCACCATTCTCGCTGTCAGCGCTGGTGAGGAGTGAACAGCCAGAGAATTCCAATATGTTTTTTTCTCTGAACATTCACCTGGGTGGTGAAATCCTAGTTTTCCCTTGTTTTACCAGAAAAGTAGAGTGTAAATCAGTGAAAATGCTTTTTTATTCATACCTACTTTATCACTACACTCAGAGGAGATAGGAATTCCCACAAACTATTCTCTGCAAGAGACTGGTGAATGTTGTAGTGACACTCTGTAATCACTTGTAGGGGAATAAACTTACAGCCTAACAACCATGCCTGTTCAGCTACATCAAAAATGTTACAGAGATTACATGGCAGGACTGATAATGACCATCCCAATTGAGCTGCTTCATTAATCTCTTGTTTCAAGTTTGGTTCCATATTCCAATTTCCTCGGTCTAAACCCCTGGCACTGACCACCGTGGTTATCATAGAATCCCTACAGTGCAGAAGGAGGCCATTCGGCCCATCGAGTCAGCACCAATCACAATCCCACCCAGGTCCTATTCCTGTAACCCCACATATTTACCCTGCTAATCCCCTGACATTAGGGTCAATTTAGCATGGCCAATCAACCTAACCCGCACACCTTTAGACTGTGGGAGGAAAGCACCCGAAGGAAACTCTCACAGACACAGGGAGAATGTGCAAACTCCACACAGACAGTGATCCAATGCCGGAATTGAACCTGGGTCCCTGGCGCTGTGAGGCAACAGTGCGAACCACTGTGTCACCATGCCGCCCACCGTTATCTGTTTCCACTGCCTTCATGTTGAGTGTCTGGATGGCTTCATGCCTTGCTGGGAATGCATAACATGCTTCTTCTTACTATGTCTGCTACCACAGCCTCCAGAACACTATCAGAAAAACATGGTGCATGCTCTTGTCCATGGGCAACATTGTTGTTTGTTGCACAGCCCTATTTCAAATAATGGCAGTACCTCAGCAGCCACAGTCGATCTTCCCTTTAAGAGGTGCAGGCTAGTTTTAAGTGGTGCTGGTAAGTAATGATATTGAGCCATCTGCCTGGATCATGAAGCTCGAAAATAGCAGCACTGACATCAAACACTGGCAAGGTGGCACAGTGGTTAGTACTGCTGCCTCACAGCTCCAGAGACCTGGGTTCGATTCCCGGCTTGGGTCACAGTCTGTGTGGAGTTTGCATGTTCTCACCGTGTCGGCGTGGGTTTCCTCCGGGTGCTCCGGTTTCCTCCCACAATCTAAAGGTGTGTGGGTTAGGTGTTTTGGCCATGCTAAATTGCCCCTTAGTGTCCCAGGATGCGTAGATCAGATGGATTAGCGGAGTAAATATTTGGGGTTACAGGGATAAGGCCTGTGTGAATTGTCGGTGCAGACTCGATGGGCTGAATGGCCTCCTTCTGCACTGTAGGATTTCTATGATGAAATGAGTGTGTGCATAGCACTCATAGCAATAAAAAGCCCAGCGTCACCAAGCCCAATTTTCACCCCCTTTATATTCTTGCAACAAAAAATTGGAACAGTACTTGTCAATCAACAGATCCAGTTGTGTCCCATTAAACAATGTAAACCGTGTGTCAACATTTAACGTGATGATTTGGGTTTTACTGAACATTTCAACACCTATTTAGATATAAAACCGAAATTGTTTACTTTGTAACTCAAGCTTTTTAGCAGGAGGCCGATACCAATGGGTATGGTACCTTTCAGCAGTTCCTCGCTTTTCTTTCTAGACGCAGACGATATTCAGTTACTGGTTGAAGGAGTCCTTCAGCAAAAATCAAGCAGCCAGAGGGCAAGGAATTAAAACATTTTTATTACATCATTTATCCACATTAAAGAAACCAAATTTAACTGCTTTGAATTTGGCACAGATTGGCCATTGTTATTATTCTCCCAAAATGAACCAAAACTGAAAAAAAGACTAAAACGTGAACTGTACTTATTCTCTTCAAAGTCCTAATGAAGAGATATCTGAAATAATCTTACTTGATAGAATAACAATCCAGCCTACCCCATATACATGCTAAATATATCCATTACTGTTGTATCATTTCCTAAAAACCAACAATTTTCCTTTCTTGCTAAGTATTGAATTTCAATTTTGAAGTCTAGTGAATTAATTTATCATCGATCCTGGATATATCGCATTCTAAAAAATTCAAACTGAGACTTCTACTAAAGTAAAATATTCTTTCAAATAGTTTTTGTGTAATTCTGCAATGTATTTCCTCAGCTATAACCTGCATTTGCTGTTACCACGTTTCTCAGGATGTCCCACACACAAGAATAAGTTTCAAGTGCATTCACTGCTGGTATATAAACAATGTGTTACTTGGCACTTATTGCTTTTGAGCATATTTATTTTCTGCATAAATAAAAGTTGTGGTTTATCAATTCTACAATTGGCAGGGGTGGTCTGTATAATAATAATTGCTAAACCAGGCATTATCATTGCCTAGGTGATAAATTATTAGTGTGTGAACACTAAAAGAAAAGAAAGACAACATGAGTGAAACTTAATGAGTAAAACTTAGGGCGGCACAGTGGCACTGTGGTTAGCACTGCTACCTCACAACGCCAGGGACCCGGGTTCAATTCCTGGCTTGGGTCACTGTCTGTGCGGAATCTGCACATTCTCCCCATGTCTGCATGGGTTTCCTCCGGGTACTCCGGTTTCCTCCCAAAGTCTGAAAGATGTTAGGTGCATTTGCCGTGCTAAATTCTCCCTCAGTGTATCCAAACAGGCACTGGAATGTGGCGACAGTAACTTCATTGCAGTGTTAATTGTGGCACAAATAAATAAACTTCATAAACCTGAATATTTAACTTTTTAACTGGTACGTAAAAAAACAACCTGTGTTCATGAGGGAAATTTAGGATAGTTCATCTGTTTGCTTTTAGTAGCAGAATGCATATATAAAGGACATGATTATGATTTTACTACAAACACTTTAATGAACAAAGGAAATCTCCCCCGTGCTATTAAACGCTGTGTGAAAAAATACTTTAGTCTGATTTTTTCGGGGAATGAGAGTTTAGAAGGGTGAGGGAGAATCTTATTGAAACTTGCAGAATACTGAAAGGCCTGGATAGAGTGGACGTGGAGAAGATGTTTCCATTAGTAAGAGAGACTAGGATACGAGGGCACAGCCTCAGAGTAAAGGGACGACCCTTTAGAACCGAGATGAGAGAGAATTTCTTCAGCCAGAGGGTGGCGAATCTATGGAATTGATTGTCACAGAAGGCCATGAAGGCCAGGTCAGTGAATGTATTTAAGACAGAGAGATAGATAGGTTCTTGATTGGTAAGGGGATCAAAGGTTACGGGGAAAAGACGGGAGAATGGGGTTGAGAAAAATATCAGCCATGATCGAATGACGGAGCAGGCGTGATGGGCCGAGTGGCCTAATTCTGCTCCAAAACTCATGGTCTTATGGAAAGGGTCTCTGTCTTAGTCAAACTGGCATCAGAACCCCAATTCCAGATGTCCGAGCTCCGAAATTGTCACCCACCACTTTTGGCGAACAGGGCAGATTGTAATTTGCATATCCATGGTTCACTGACAGAGCTGCATATTGGAAAGAGAGGTAAGGTGCCCCTTAGGATTGATAAGAGTTGACATGCATGTGCATAAAAGTTGGATATGTTCTGTGGAACTGTCATGCTTTCAAGGCATTTAAATCTCCAATAATAACAGAATTAGTGCTGAATGATTGATTCCATAACCTATCATTATCACATTGAGGTTTCTGTCAGTTCACAGTTTAATTGACAGCTCCAAGTGACTATAAATTATTTGATGTGGGCTAAGAATACAAATGTTTATTTGAATAAGGGATTGATTGCTTGATTTTCTTTTGTTTTTATGAAAGATTAAATAGGTGAATGAATTTGCATGTGTTGAATGGGTTTTTATGAATGAGGATTTTTTAAAAATAAAGTCTGCAATAGACACTTCGAACTTTATTTTATTACATCGCAGCATGGCTCTTGAAGTCTGCCTATGGTGGATATTGAGTGAGTTGGCATGGATACTGAGTGAGTAAGGCCAAAGAGTGTTCAATGGGGGCATGGGTTGGCATGGATTGGCATTAAGTTGGCATGGTGATATAAAGTGCCATGGGGTGGGTGGAGAGGCATTGGTTGGCATTGAGCAATAGGAGCTATAGGGATGAGTGGGGACATGAGGTGGCACTGGTGAGCATGGTTAGGATGTGGGGAGTATGTGGGTGGTGAGGGCTGAGGGATAGAGGGCAGCTCATGTTTTATTATTTTTGTTACAAGTCCTAGATCACCGAAATGGTCCTTCCACACAGCCCACCTCCGCACCCAGCAGCCCCTGTGGCTGCCTCCCAACTCTTTCTGGAGGCAGCGGGCTGGATTCTAGTTAACACCTGTCTGCCTGGGATGAAAATGAGAACATCCGGAGTACTTGCTCCCAAGCCAGGTTTGTGGAATGGTTAATTTTCCTGACTGTGCTCCTGACCCAGGAGTGCAAATTCAACCCCCTACCTCCATCTTTAAACTGGAAAGTTAACAACATCAGGGTTAGGACCACACTTCAACATTCAGATCAAGAAAGAAAGAACATGAATTTATATAGCAGCTTTCACAGCTGTAGGACATTCCCAAACATTTTACATCCAATTAATTACTTAATTTTAAATGTGATCGCATAGTTAATACAACAGCCAAACTTCACACAGCAAGGTGCTGCAATCAGTAATGGAGATGAATAAAAACAGAAAATGCTGGAAATACTCAGATGGTCTGGCAGCATCTGTGGAGAGAGAAACAGAATTAACGGATGGAACTTCATGGTGGGATTTTCCACTCCCTCCGAAGTCAAGTAGCTTTTGCACGACTCGCCATATTTTCCAGCTCCACCCAAACCTCTGCCGTGACAGGACCACAAAATTCTTCCACCATGTTTTGGGTCGATGACCTTTCATCTGAGCTGTTGACCTTGTTTCTCTTCACAGAGGCTACCTGAGCTGCAGAGTATTTCCAATATTTTCTGCTTTTATTTCAGCTTTCCTGCATCAGCGGTATTTTGCTTTTTGATGGAAGTAAAATGATCAGTTTATTTGTGATCAATGTTGAAAGGCATATATTGGCAAGAACACCAGGAAAATGCACTGCTCTGTTTTGAATAGTCAAATTGGCTCTTTGGCATTTACCCTGTTCAGGTGAAAAGGGCTTCAGTTTATTATCTCATCAGAAAGATGGTGGTGCACCTCGCCTGAGGTCATAGAATTATAGAATCCCTACAATACAGAAGGAGGCCATTTGGCCCATCAAGTCTGTACTGACCACAATCCCACCCGGCACCATTCCCGTAACCCCACATCTTTACCCTGCTAATCCCCCTGACACTGGGGTCAATTTAGCATGGCCAATCAACCTAACCTGCACATCTTTGGACTGTGGGAGGAAACTGGAGCACCCAGAGAAAACCACGCAGACATGGGGAGAAGGTGCAAACCCAACACAGACAGTGACCCAAGGCCGGAATTGAACCTGGGTCCCTGGCGCTGTGAGGCAGCAGTGTGCCACCGTGCTGCCCGTGTGGTGACCCTCGGGTTAAATCACCACCAGTCACAGCCTATGGTCATTTGGGACTATGGCGACTTTGCTTTACATCTGACAATGCTGCAGTGAAGTGACAACCTAAATTATACACTTGAGTCCTGATGTGATGCTTGAATCTACTATCCTGTGGCTTAAAACCATAAGTACTACCAGCTATGCCAAACTGACCTTTAAAGCTTGTTCAAAGCCGAACACAAACTTTTAGAAATCCAAAAAACTGGCAAATCTTAATATTATGGCCATCATTACTCAAAGTGGCCATTACCCCTTCATGGAATGCCTGAGCAAAGTATTCTCTTTACGGGTGCAACCTCCAGCAGGGGTGAGTTCCACTGGACCTGTCAAGTAGTAAAATGGCTTGGAATTCCTGAATTGTGACAGGAACACCCAAGCATCCAAAGTGATTCCTCAGCGGCAGGTCTAAGCACAACGCAGAATGTGCACCATTTTCAGCAAGAATTTTATAAGCGTGGGGACCATCTGATGCAGGTTCCATTCAGAATAGCAGCTTTATCAAAGCAAACAGCTTTATTTATTTATGCGGTTCTGTCTCCCCAGCATTTGAATTCTGAGGCCAGTACATTTCAACATTGTCACAACATCAACAATGCTGTGGCAATATTCATATTATTTCAATATCATGCCCATCTTTCCTGGAACTTCATGTTTAAATCTTTAAAATCAGGTTTTCACCACTGTCATAGTGTCCAGACAGCTCTTTTAAAAGTCACAAATGACATTCTATATGACTGTGACAAGAATAAAATATCCCTCCTCATCCTTTGACATGATTGACCACACCATTCTCATCCAGCAGGATGGAGCTTCTCTCACCTGTTTCCATTCTTATTGTGATTGATACCTTATCTAACCATAGCCAAATAATCACCGACAATGGCTTCTCCTCCCACTGCTGCAGCATCACCTCTGGTGTCCCCCAGTGATTGATTATTGGCCCTGACCTATTTCACTTCCACACGCTGCCCCTTGACAACATCATTCAAAAACACAGCATCAATTTCCTCATGTATATTGATGACATCCAGTTCTACCTCCTCACCACCTCCTCAACTTCTCTTCTGTTGCTAAATTATCAGACTGACATCCAGCACAAAATTAGCAGATTTTTTTCCAATTAAATATTGGCAAAACCAAAGACTTGGGGGAGGATTTTCAGGGCCCGTTCGCCATGGGTGCAAATCCCATTATGGCTGGAAACTCTTGCAAGAGGGCTATAATGGGATTTGCACTCAGAAGAATTCAGAATGAGATCTCCACCCCCCCCCCCCCCCCCCCCCCCACCAGCAAGGGAGTGAACCTGATTATTGCCAATTTGAATAAATTTAAATATTCTGATATGATTTAATGCTGATGTTTCCAGGGGCATCAGATGTCACCGCCCCCCCGCCCACCCCCAAAACGCTCTCCAGCAGTCAGGGTGACCATGTCAGGGTGGCAGAGGCCATTTTAGCCCCCAATGGTCAGGGACATTGCAGGGGCAGTGCCCTCAACACAAATTGATCGACCGTGATTTTATTGAATATTGGAACAGGCTCAAGGGGCCGAATGGCCTACTTTTGCTCCTAATTTGTCCATTCATACACTTCGGTCATTTCTCAATGCTATAGAACAAGTCTTGATGACTTGCTGAGGGTATAATAACATCGAGTCTCTTTCCATTCTGCAGATGACCATCAATTTGAAAAAAAATATTTTAGTTCTTTGTGTTTGGCGTTAAGCAAAAAAAATCCCAGTTCTGTCATTCACCAGAGTAACATGTGGAGCAAAGCAGTATTAACACGTAATCCTGATTTGGGATTAGCAGGATCATCACCTGGCAGGGTCTTCACAGAAATGAAGGGCTTTCACATCACTTAATGTGGAGTATCAGCAGTTACTTTGTGCTTTTAATTTTCTTTGTTAAAACCAAATTAAAAAGTGAAAAGACAAATTCGAGAACTATAAAGGCAACACAGGTGTCACAAGCATGACATTATTGTTACTGATGAGCTAGACCATAACACAGATTTGCATTTGTTGCCTGTCGGATATCAAATCTGCCTTTTTTGTGTGAATAAATATCTCATTTTGCTGCTCTTTATATCATGTTCATTGCCATTTTATTCATCTTATTTGTGTTCCTGTAAAGCACACCACAGACATTGGCACTATCTCTGCAACTATGACTCACAAGGAGAGTTCATTACGGGATGCAATCTTCTAAATTACTTTGGGTTTTTTTCTATTACCTATACATTAGTCAATACTTATTAATAATTTAACAAACAGAACCAAGAGATGGGCTGTAACTGCTTTCCGAATGAGACATAAATTCATTGAGAAGGTAGTTTTACTAATTATTTTAGCTACATTAATATTTATGAAAAGGAGACAACTTTGCTAATGCCACTGCATCACTTGCAGGAAGACTTCCTGTGTGCGGAAGAAGGTGGGTTACAACAATTGCTCCATCACAAAGAAAACTGTTTCGGTTCATTCTTCATCATAAATATACATAAAGGAATGCTCCGAATTGGAACAAACATCTTTACAATTTCTGTTCATCTATACGGTTTCATTCATTTTTGAAATCTGGAGATAATTGAAGGTCCAAAGATGTGCAGGTTAGGTTGATTGGCCATGATAAATTACCCCTAATCGCTCAGAGGGATTAGGATTGTAAATATGAGGGGTTATGGGACCTGGGTGGGATTGTTGTCGGTGCAAGTTCGATGGGCCAAAAGGCCTCCTTCTGCACTGTGCATTCTATGATTCTACTTGATGACTACATAGTGGATATGTTACTGGATTCGTAATCCATCAGCCTGGACTAATGCTGGAGACATCTTACCAAGGCAGCTGACGGGGGGATGTAAATTCAGTGAATTAAATAAATCTGAAATAAAAAGCTTGTAGCAGTAGCAATGATGATGAAACTACTGGATAGTTGTAAAAACCCATCTGGTTCACTAGTGCCACTTGAGGAAGGAAATGTGCCATCCTTACCCATCCGGCCTATATGTGACTCTTAATTGTCCTGTGAAACAACCTAGCAAGCCGTTCAATGCCTGAAACCACTGATGAGTGGTTCAAGGGTGTGGCTCATCAGCATATTCTCAAGTTTCATTAGGGATGGACAATCAGTTCTGTCCTTGCCAGAGACACCCACATTCAATGAATTAAAAACAAAGGAATTAATGAGTGGTTTGGTGGAGGATTGGTTGAGGGGGGAAGTGGGCAATGTAGGGAGTTGGAATTAGTCATTTTGTAATGGAGAGAATATGGGTTCAGAAGCTTAGCTTAGGGTTGAATAGGACATTGAACAAGTGGTCTGATATCATGGGTGCACTGAAGAGGGGTGAGTGGCAACAGAGAGGTACAAATGATGGAGTCATCACTTTTTGGGGCAGAATTTTCCTTTTTTTTGGCAGAGTGGCACACAGAGGAGGAAAAACAACATTAAAGCCGTTGGCCCCAAGGGCATCTTTCTTTGTCACATCATTTGGCTCATAGCCAAAAAGAAACGAAGGGCAGGTCCTACAATGTCACATTGGTGAGCCAACCCCACCAGCAACTTAGGTTTTAAAAGATTGGGGCACCATTTTTAAAGGGTGTCCCCATTCAAAAAATTAAAAGTAGAACACCCCCCGCCACCACCCAAACCCCACCCCCTGGACCCCTGTCACGAAACACCCACGCGCCATGGCAACAGCCCCCTAAAGCCCCACACTCCCAAACCCTCTCCCCACCCCATGGGATAGACTACCCAATACCCACATGCCAAAATGGAACATCCTCAATGCAACATTGCCTCCCCACATGGAGCACCCCCATAGAGAACACCTGCCTCCAACACTGCCCCGGCACTGCCACTAGGACTGCCCCCTGGCACTGTGCCAGGGGCAGTGCCTGAGCATGACCCTCTGCCCCTGAGGGATACACTTACATGAACTCTTCTGGTGGTTCCGTATGCCAGGCACATGCCATGGGAGATCTTTCATGAATTACGTTGGTGCGCCGCTACGCTGACATTAATGGATTATATAATGGTGGAGGGAGTGGGCACATTATCAGGCACAGAGGATTGATAATCAAATGTGAATATATTCCAATGGGCTGCCCAGCACTGAACGTTGGGATTCATGTTGCGGCAATTGTAACAGAAAATCCCGCCAGCGTAAATTGCATCTTGGGATTTTCCGCTCCCACCACCAATCGTGCCCACCCAAAAACAAGAGTGGAAAATCTCCTCCTTTACCTTTTACTCCTAATTACCCAATAGTAGTATCGCTTTCTTTTCTGTTATTACTTGATAATTAATTCTTGCAAAAATACCAATCTTTTTTTTCAATTGCTCTGAAAAGGAGAAACTGGTCACAGCTAATTTGTTTAGAATTGTGTGTCTCCCCGGCCACTTCTTACAGCAGTAGGAACATTCATAAACACAACTAGGGACAAAACTGGATTTTTGTTCGACATTTCTTTTGTAGATTTTTGGTACCAGTCAACAAATTGCCATATTTATTGAATACCATTTTGTAATGGGGTGATTTAAAGTTCCCATCTTTAGGCTGTTAGTCCAACCACAATGTTACTTTATCCATTTTCTTAATGCAAGCTGTTTGCTGATTCTAGCATAGTATTTCTTGAGAGATTAATTCCATGTCCAAGCAGATTCAACTGTGGGTGAGAAACCAGGCAGCAGACAGAATAACCTGTAGATGGAGCTGTGGATACGCATAAATGGCAAAATGCTCCATCGACATTAAAGCTGTCTTTTGCTATTCTCTACACAATACTGACGAGGTTAAAAGTATGAGTCAGCCCATGTCTAAAGATTAGCTACCTGTATTTTTTTTGTATTGGATAGTATGTTTACTGATGTAGGAAAGTAACATTTCTCTGCCATTTTAATGAAATAATTCACTAGATTGTCAACAATGCAGATTTTATAAATCTAATTTGGGATTCTATTATTCCTTAATTCTTCTCCTTCTTGGCTCTGCCCTGAATCCTTCAGCCAGGGAAATGGGTTGGGCTACGTTGTTGTTTTCTTTGTTTTTCTAACTGCAGCAGTTGAATGTAAGGTCACTGGAAGAACCAACAAAAAGAACCTCCAGTTCACCTACACAAGATTTGTTTTCTCAAGAGCGGAATTTTTGAAAAATCTATATACAGAGCTTAATAAATGAATTGATTGTTAGTTAATGTTACCCTTATGTCATGATTCAGGTTTCTCCCAACACTTCTGTTTGTGCTCTGGATTCCCTGTTTCTCTGAGGTTCAGGGTGTCTGAATGCCTTATAACCCTTCCTTATCTCATTATGCTGTTGGAGGAGTAGTAGACTCCATCATTGCAGGTGAACTCTGGTGATCAGGAAGTTGTGCTAGCATCTGGGTATCTTTTCATCCTCCTTTTCCGTTCCTTGGTATTCAACCGCTCTTAGTCGATTTGGCAGTTGTGGTGATAGGTGGTTGTTGTTCCATCCCATTTCTTGTGGGATGGGCGAACACTGTGCTTATCTCCATGTCATAGTTTCTTCTTCTTGCTTTGTCATGTGAGTCTATGTGATGTCCTCTGTGATGGAAGGCAGCCATTCCTGTTACGACGATGTGGCTTTTTTGACAGGCTCACCTTTGCGTTTGGCTATGTAGTGTGAAGTCGGCAATGGGCAGCTGCTACTTGGTTCCAGCATCACCTGGCAGCACTGCCACACTGGATGGGAGTGGCAGTATTTGCTCTGTGGTCGCAATGTTGACCTCATCAACAGTCATTGGAGCCCGCATTAAGGCTCTTCTGGTTGTCGGTTGCTTTCTTACCTACCCTCTACTGGAGGTGTGATGGCATTCCAGCACGAAAATGGACATAGAAACATAGAAGATAGGAACAGGAGGAGGCCATTTGGCCCTTCGAGCCTGCTCTGCCATTCATCAAGATCATGGCTGATCATCCAACTCAATAGCCTAATCCTACTTTCTCTCCATAATCTTTGATCCCATTCACCCAAAGTGCTATATCTAGTCATCTCTTGAATACATTCACTGTTTTGGGATCAACTACTTCCTGTGGTAATGAATTCCACAGGCTCACCACTCTTTGGATGAAGAAATGTCTCCACATCTCCCTCCTAAATGATCCACCCCGAATCCTCAGACTGTGACCCCTGGTTCTGGACTCCCCTACCATGGGGAACATCCTCCCTGCATCAACCCTGTCTAGTCCTGTTAGAATTTTATAAGTCTTTATGAGATTCCCCTCATTCATCTGAACTCCAGCGAAAACAATCCTAACTTAGTCAATCTCTCCTCATACATCAGTCCCACCATTCCTGGAATCAGCCTGGTAAACCTTTGCTGCACTTCCTCGAGAGCAAGAACATCTTTCCTCAGAAAAGGAGACCAAAACTGCACACAATATTCTAGGTGTGGCCTCACCAAGGCCCTGTATAATTGCACACATCCCTGCTCCTGTACTCGAAACCTCTCACAATGAAAGCCAACATACCATTTACCTTCTTTACCACCTGCTGCACCTGCATGCTTACCTTCAGTGACTGGTGCACAAGGACACCAGGTCCGCTGTACACTCCCCTCTCCCAATTCACAGCCATTCAGGTAGTAATCTGCCTTCTTGTTTTTGCTTCCAAAGTGAATAATCTCACACTTATCCAAACTATACTGCATTTGCCATTGATTAGCCCACTCACCCAACCTGTCTAGATCATTCTGAAAGATCTCTGCATCTTCATCACAGTTCACCCTCCCACCCAACTTGGTATCATCTGCAAACTCTTAGATGTTACATTTTGTTCCCTCATCCTAATCATTAATATATATTGTGAATAGCTGGGGTCCCAGCACCGGACCCTGTGGCACCCCACTAGTTACTGCCTGCCAATTTGAAAAGCACCCATTAATTCCTACTCTTTGTTTCCTCTCTGCCAACCAGTTTTCTATCCATCTCAATACCCTTCCCCAATCCCATGCGCTTTAATCTTGCATGATAATCTCTTATGCGGGACTTTAGCAAATGCTTTCTGAAAGTCCAAATATACTATATCGACTGGTTCCCTCTTGTCAACTCTACTAGTTATATCTTCAAAGAATTCCAACAGATTTGTCAAGCATGATTTTCCCTTCATAAATCCATGCTGACTCTGTCTGATCCTGCCACTGCTTTCTAAATGCTCCACTATGAAATCCTTGATAATAGATTCGAGAATTTTCCCCACTACTGATGTTAGGCTTACTAGTCTATAACTCGCTGTTTTCTCTCTACCTTCCTTTTTGAATATTGGAGTGATATTAGCTACCCTCCAAACTGCAGGGACTGTTCCAGAGTCTATAGAATCCTGGAAGATGACCACCAATGCATCCACTATTTCTAGAACCACTTCTTTAAGTACTCTGGAATGTAGATTATCAGGCCGTGGGGATTTATCTGCTTTCAATCCCATCAATTTTCCCAGCACCATTTCTCTACTAATATTGATCTCCCTCAGTTCTTCCCTCTCACTAAATCTTGCATTCTCCAACATTTCTGGTATCTGATTTGTGTCCTCTTTTCTGAAGACAGAACCAAAGTATGTATTCAACTGCTCAGCCATTTCTTTGTCCCCTATTATACATTCCCCCATTTCTGTAGGGGACTTACATTTGCTCTTCACCAACCCCTTTCTCTTCACGTATCTGTATCTATCTATCTATAGAAACTCTTAGTGTCAGTCTTTGTGTTCCCTGCAAGCTTACTTTCGTACTGTATTTTCCCCTTAATCAATCCCTTGGTCCTTCTTTGCTGAATTCTAAACTGTTCCCAATCCTCAGACCTATTACTTTTCTTGGCCAATCTGTATGCTTCTTCCTTAGATCGGACACTCTCTCTAATTTCCTTTGTAAACTTTGGATTGGCCCTCTTACCTATTTTGCTTTCGTGTCAGACAGGAATAAACAATTGCTGCCGTTCCCCCAAGCATTTCTTGAACGTTTGCCATTGCTTATCGACTGTCACCCCTTTAAGTAACTCTCCCCAATCTATCAAGGCCAACTCACGCCTCATATCTTCATAGTTTCCTTTATTAAGATTCAGCACCCTAGTCTCCGAATCAACTACTTCACTCTCCATCTTGATAAAAAATTCTATCATGTTATGGTCACTCATCCCCAAGGCGCCTCATACAGCTAGATTGACAATGATTCCCTTCTCTTTACACAGTACCCAGTCTAAGATGGTCTGCTCTCTAGTTGGTTCCTCCACATATTGATCAAGAAAACCATCCCGTATACGCTCCAGGAATTCCTCCTCTACAGCATTGTGGCTAATTTGATTTGCCCAGTCTACGTGCAGATTAAAATCACCCATGATCACTGATCTTCCCTTATCACATGCATCTCTAACTTCATGTTTAATGCCATTCCCAACATCACCTGCTGGGAATGGCATTAAACACCTGTTAATGAACAGGATAAACCTGTTGTGCAGAGACAGTTCAGAGCTGATGGCCCAGTTAAAATTTTCTATCTTGTTTGAACACTTAGTTAACTGAACTGGCAGGTAAATTGGAGTTGGGATCACCTGCAGGGGTGAGAAAAACTGAGTTTACTGAAAGGATAGAAATATTTTTAAAATTGCAAGAGCTGCCTGATCAAGTTCTCTGAAAGGTGAGGCAACAAAGTGGCAAAACTTTAAACCCACCCTAGTCTGCATGGGTTTCCTCCGGGTGGCCCGGCTTCCTCCCACCATCCAAAACTGTGCAGATTAGGTTGATTGGCCATGCCAAATTGCCCCGTAGTGTCCCAAGATATATAGGTTAGGAAATTAGCTTGACTTCCAAGAGATCCTATGGAGTCCTCCGCTGCGGCGAGGAATTTTAAATTTCTGCCTTCATCTTCCATGTTTTCTTTGGAACTTTTCCCTGGTGATTTTCCTTCTGTGCTTCTGCTTCTTGAGCTATTCTTTAAATTACAATTCTTCTTTGAATTTGTCGTTAGTTTTGCAGGATTTTAGGTTTTCTCTGAATTTGTTTGTGAGGTTTTGGATTTTTCTATTCACTGCTATCATGTTATAGGGTGTTCAATAGCACCCAGCAGGTCTCAGTGATGCCTTTGTAGTCTGAAGAATGTTAACTGTATGTATTTATTAATTATGAGAACTATGGACATATTTACAGTAAAGGACTCAATTTAGGAGTTGTCGCCGTGCTTGCTCTGTCCAACACAAGACTGATATCTGGGTGCAAGTCATGTGTTCTCTTATATCATTGTGTGGGCAGTACTGTACTCAGTCCCACATTGATCCTATTTTCTTTATTCATCCATGGGACATGGGCATCACTGGATGACCAGCATTTATTGCTCATCCGTAGTTGTCCTTGGAGGGCGATTGAGAGTCAATCGCATTGTGTGACTCTGGAGTCACTAGCTTTCTTTCCCTGAAGGACATTAGTGAACCAGATGGGTTTTTCCGACAATCGACAATGGTTTCATGGTCAGTAGATCAGAATCAGTAGATTCTTAATTCAAGATATTTTTTATTGAATTCAAATTCCACCATCTGCCTTGACAGGATTTGAACCTGGGTCCCCAGAACATTAGCTGAGTTTCTGGATTAATAATAGTCTAATGATAATACCACTAGGCCATCACCTCCCCTTTCTATGTCAGACCTCTATATATGATGTGGAGATGCCAGCGTTGGACTGGGGTGAACACAGTAAGAGTTTTAACAACACCAGGTTACTGAACCTGTTGGACTTTAACCTGGTGTTGTTAAAACTCTTACAGACCTCTATACCACAGTTATTGCAATAAATAAATCACACCTAGAATATCAATGGTAATGAAGGCTTTCTCCAAGCATAAAGCATTGCTCAGCATGTGAATGGGTAGAGATCATAAGAAAATAATTATCAATACTATGATTTGAAGTGTCTTGTTCCACAGCTGAAATGAGAACTTTAGGAAAAGCTAACATCCAAAGATGAGAAAGTTGTGAAATGTGATTTTGGAGAAGGAGGAGGGGATCAGTTGGAGAAAACACAACAAATGAAGAAGATGGTGGAGGAGGAACAATCTTTAACGAATGTCATCAGTGAAAGGGAAGGATCAGCGGAATTTTAAGGTATGAACTTGCTGAAGGATGTGATTGAAGGAGGATTAGAAGGGTAGGAACATAGTAAAACAGGAGCAGGTGTAGGCCATTAAGCCTTTTGAGCTTGCTCTGCCATTCATTATAACCATGGCTCTCTAAATGAAGAAATTTCTCCTCTTCTCAGTCCTAAATTGTTTACCCAGTATTGTTAGATTGTGACCCCTGGTTCTGGGCTCCCCTGCCATCAGGAACATACTTCCTGCATCTACCCTGTCTAGTCCTGCTAGAACTTTATAGGTTTCTATGAGAACCCCCCTCACTCTTCTAAACTCCAATGAATATAATCCTAACTGACTTCGTCTCTCGTCATATCACAGTCCTGCCATCTCAGGAGTTGGCCAGTTATTTGCTGCACTCCCTCTATGTGGAACTCTTTGCCGCAAAAGGCTGTGGAGGCCAGGTCATTGAGTGTCTTTTAAGACAGAGATAGCTAGGTTCTTGATTAATAAGGGGATCAGGGGTTATGGGGAAAAGGCAGGAGAATGGGTATGAGAAAAATATCAGCCACGATTGAATGGTGGAGCAGACTCGATGGGCCGAGTGGCCTAATTCTGCTCCTATCTCTTATAGTCTTATGGTCTCTATAACAAGAACATCTTTCCTCAGATTATACTGCGTCTGCCATGCAAATGCCCACTCACTCAGCCTGTACAAATCACGCTGAAGCATCTTTGCATCCTCCTCACAGCTCACCCTCCCACCCAACTTTGTATCATATGCAAATTTGGAGATAAGACATTTAGTTCCCTTGACCAAATCATTAATATATTATGTGAACAGTTGAGGTCCTAACACAGATCCCTGTGGTACCCCACCAGTCACTACCTGCCAACTGGAAAAAGACCCATTTATTCCAACTCTTTGCTTTCTATCTACTAACTAGATTTCTATTCATCTCAATATATTACCTGCAATCCCATGTGTTTTAACTTTACATAATAATCTGCTACATGAGACCTTGTCGAAAACCTTCTGAAAGTCTAAATAAATCACATTGACCGGTTCTCCCTGGTCAACTCCACTAGTTACATCCTCAAAAAATTCCAGTCAATTTGTCAAGCATGATTTCCCTTCCATAAATCCATGCTGCCTTTGTCTGATTATACCACTCCCTTTCAAATGCTGTGCTATGAAATCCTTGAGAATGGACTTTGGCAACTTCCCTACTACTGATGTTAGGCTCACTGGTCTATAGTTCTTTGTTTTCTTTCTACCCCCACTTTTTGAATAGTGGATTTACATTAGCTACCCTCCAATCTGTAGGAGCCAGTTCAGAGTCCAAAAACCTTTGGAAAATTACCATCAATGGATCTACCATTTCTAGGGCCACTTGTTTAAGTACTCTGGGATGAAGATTATCAGACCTTGGACATTTATTTGCCTTCAATTCCATTAATTTCCCTGAAACCATTTCTCTACTATTACTGATTTCCTTCCGCTCCTCACTAAAACTTGTGTTGCTCAGAACTTCTAGTACATTATTCATGTCTTCCTTTGTGAAGACAGAAGCAAGGTAAAAATTTATTCCTCAGCCATTTCTTTGTTCCTGGTTATGAATTCCCCAGTTTCTGACTGTAAACATTCGTTTTTGTCGATCTTTTTCTCTTTACATACCTATAGAAAACTTTTAGAGTCAGTTTTTATGTTCCCCGAAATCATACTTTCATACTCTATTTTTCCCTTTTTAATCAATCCCTTGGTCCCCCTTTCCTGAATTTTAAACTGCTCTCAATCCTCAGATCCATTGCTTTTTCTTGCCAATTTGTATACTTATTCTTTGAATCTAATGTTGCCTCTAATTTCTCTTGTAAGCCATGATTTGGCCACAGTTCCCTTTCCACTCTTGTGCCACATAGGAATAAACAACATTTCATAGAATCATAGAATCATAGAATCCCTACAGTGCAGAAGGAGGCCATTCGGCCCATCGAGTCTGCACCGACCACAATCCCACCCAGGCCCTACCCCCACATATTTTACCCGCTAATCCCTCTAACCTACGCATCTCAGGGGCAATTTTAACCTGGCCAATCAACCTAACCCGCACATCTTTGGACTGTGGGAGGAAACCGGAGCACCCGGAGGAAACCCACGCAGACACGAGGAGAATGTGCAAACTCCACACAGACAGTGACCCGAGCCGGGAATCGAACCCAGGACCCTGGAGCTGTGAAGCAGCAGTGCTAACCACTGTGCTACCGTGCCGATTTGGAGTTCACCTATTCATTCCTTGAATGCCGGCCATTGCCTGTTCACTGTCTTTCTTTTCAGTAGTATTTCCAGTCCATCATAGCTAACCTAGACTGCTCAGGGAGACGAGAGATGAAATTGCTGGGCCTCCGATGGAAATGTTTGTCGCTTCTTTGGACACAGGTGAGGTCCCTGAGGATTGGAGGATAGCGAATGTGGTCCCGTTGTTTAAGAAGGGTAGCAGGGATAATCCGAGAAATTATAGGTCGGTGAGCTTGACATCCATGGTAGGGAAGTTGTTGGAGAGGATTCTTAGAGATAGGATGTACGTGCATTTAGAACGGAACAATCTCATTAGTGACAGACAGCATGGTTTTGTAAGAGGGAGGTCGTGCCTTACAAATTTGGTGGAGTTTTTTGAGGAAGTGACAAAAACGGTTGACGAAGAAAGGGCCATGGATGTCGTCTATATGGATTTCAGTAAGGCATTTGACAAAGTCCCACATGGCAGGTTGGTTAAGAAGGTCAAGGCTCATGGGATACAAGGAGAAGTGGCTAGATGGGTGGAGAACTGGCTTGGCCATAGGAGACAGAGGGTAGCGGTCGAAGGGTCTTTTTCCGGCTGGAGGTCTGTGACCAGTGGTGTTCCGCAGGGCTCTGTACTGGGACCTCTGCTATTTGTGATATATATAAATGATTTGGAAGAAGGTGTAACTGGTGTTATCAGCAAGTTTGCGGATGACACGAAGATGACTGGACTTGCGGATAGCGATGAGCATTGTCCGGCAATACAGCAGGATATAAATAGGCTGGAAAATTGGGCGGAGAGGTGGCAGATGGAATTTAATCCAGATAAATGCGAAGTGATGCATTTTGGAAGAAATAATGTAGGGAGCAGTTATACAATAAATGGCAGAGCCATCAAGAGTATAGAAACACACAGGGACCTAGGTGTGCAAGTCCACAAATCCTTGAAGGTGGCAACACAGGTGGAGAAGGTGGTGAAGAAGGCATATGGTATGCTTGCCTTTATAGGGCAGGGTATAGAGTATAAAAGCTGGAGTCTGATGATGCAGCTGTATAGAACGCTGGTTAGGCCACATTTGGAGTACTGCGTCCAGTTCTGTTCGCCGCACTACCAGAAGGACGTGGAGGCGTTAGAGAGAGTGCAGAGAAGGTTTACCAGGATGTTGCCTGGTATGGAGGGTCTTAGCTATGAGGAGAGATTGGGTAAACTGGGATTGTTCTCCCTGGAAAGACGGAGAGATCTAATAGAGGTATACAAGATTATGAAGGGGATAGATAGGGTGAACGGTGGGAAGCTTTTTCCCAGATCAGAAGTGACGATCACGAGGGGTCACGGGCTCAAGGTGAGAGGGGCGAAGTATAACTCAGATATTAGAGGGATGTTTTTTACACAGAGGGTGGTGGGGACCTGGAATGCGCTGCCAAGTAGGGTGGTGGAGGCATCGTTTAAGACTTACCTGGATAGTCACATGAGCAGCCTGGGAATGGAGGAATACAAACGATTGGTCTCGTTGGACCAAGGAGCAGCACAGGCTTAGAGGGCCGAAGGGCCTGTTTTCCTGTGCTGTACTGTTCCTTGTTCTTTGTTCTAACTCATGTCTCATACCATCATAGTTACCTTTATTGAACTTCAGGACCATAGTCTCAGAATCAACTACCTCACTATCCACCTTGATAAAGAATTCCATCATATTATGGTCACTCATCCTCAAAAGTTCTCTCACAACTAGATTGCCAACTAATCCTTTCTCATTGCACAATACCCAGCCCAAGACGGCCTATTCCCTTGTTGGTCCCTCAATGTCTTGGTCCATAAAACAATCCCATATACACTCCAGAAATTCCTCCTCTATTGTACAGTGACTAATTTGACTCTCCCAATCTACATGCAGATTAAAGTTACCCATATTCACAGATGGTCCTTTATCACATGCATTTCTGATTTCCTGTCTAATGCTATTCCCAACATTACCACTACAGCTTGGTGATCTGTCTACTATCCCCAGAAATGTATTTTGCTCTTTGGTGTTTCTTAACTCTACCCATACAGATTAATTCTCACTCTTTCATCCTGCTGGCTCTGTTCTCAGTTTCTCTCTTTTATCTTCCCAGCTCTGCTGCCAGTCAATCTCTTTCTCACTGTTTTATCTCCCAGCTCCACTCTCAGTCTCATTATTTTATCTCCTGGCTTCACTCTCACTCTTTCTTTTATCCTCCTGGCCAGCTCTCATGCAGTCAGGGATTTTCTCTCTGTTTATTCCGTGTTCTTATATTCATTCGTGGGGCATCCCTTGTTGCCTGAGGACAATTTAGAGTCAACATTGCTGGGGCAGACTTCCTTCCCTAAAGGACATCAGTGAACCAGATAGGTTTTTCCCACAATTGACAATGGTCATCAATAGATTATTTATTCCAGATATTTTGTATTGAATTCAATTTCCACCAGCTGGCGTGGCGGGATTTGAACGCGGGTCCCCAGAACATTAGCTGAGCTTCTGGATTAATAGTCTAGCAATAATACCACTAGGCCATCACCTCTCCTAGTACAGTCAGTGATTATCCCTCTGTTTATTCCCTGTTCCAGGTACAGTCAGTGATTATCCCTCTGTTTATTCCCTGTTCCAGGTACAGTCAGTGATTATCCCTCTGTTTATTCCCTGTTCCAGGTACAGTCAGTGATTATCCCTCTGTTTATTCCCTGTTCCAGGTACAGTCAGTGATTATCCCTCTGTTTATTCCCTGTTCCTGGTACAGTCAGTGATTATCCCTCTGTTTATTCCCTGTTCCTGGTACAGTCAGTGATTATCCCTCTGTTTATTCCCTGTTCCTGGTACAGTCAGTGATTATCCCTCTGTTTATTCCCTGTTCCTGGTACAGTCAGTGATATCCCCTCTGTTCCTGGCACAGTTAATGATCAGCTCTGGGTTTTGGAGCTCTCACGGGGAGGAACCTTTCTGCCGCTCCCTGGACCGGACGGATCAGTTTGAATGCGGCACCGGAAGTGAGGGGGCCGGCTGGAGGAGCGCTGATTTTGGGTAAGAAAACGGCTCAATGTTCAGGAAATGGGAATTTGGGACGAGAGGCCGGATCTGAGCCTCAGTCTCTCTGCGGGGACTCCCCTCCCGGAGGAGTCGCTTCCTGACCCACTCCCGGGTGCTGCTGACCCGGTCCTGAGCTCAGGATGGGACATGTGCACTGAGAGTCCCTCAAATCCCCAACTCCTGCAGCAAGGAGCAGCCCTCCGCATCCCGCCCGCTCGCACTGACAGCGCCCCTAACATCGCAGCCAGGCCAATGACCCCCCCCCCCCCCCTCTCCCCCAACCACCCTGGGACCACCATCACCCCCACCATTGGCATCTTGGGGATCACAGTAAGAAGTTTAACAACACCAGGTTAAAGTCCAACAGGTTTATTTGGTAGCAAAAGCCACACAAGCTTTCGAGGCTCTGAGCCCCTTCTTCAGGTGAGTGGGCCCACTCACCTGAAGAAGGGGCTCAGAGCCTCGAAAGCTTGTGTGGCTTTTGCTACCAAATAAACCTGTTGGACTTTAACCTGGTGTTGTTAAACTTCTTACTGTGTTTACCCCAGTCCAACGCCGGCATCTCCACATCATCTTGGGGATCACCACTGACCACCAGTTTTACCAGTATCAATACTTTAGCTGTAAGAGCACAGCTGGAAACTTTGCAACGAGTGGCTCATGCCTCCAGGACATAAGAACAAGAAGCAGGATTAGGCCAGGAAATTAGGAAAAATGCCCATAATTTCTATCAGAATTGTCCCAAGTACAAATGATGGAATATTGGACATCACTGGTAAGACTGACACATGTTTGTCGTTGTCCTCTTGTTCTTTCAGTATTTATGCCCTGCCCAAGATTCCAGCAATTTCCCCATGACAGATGTTAAGCTAACACACCTGTAGTTTTTTGCTCTTGAGTCTCCCACCTTTGTTTAATGCAGGAGTTACATTCGCTAACTTCTCCAATCTGATGGGACCTTTCCAGAATCAAGGGAGTTTTGGAAAATTGAAACCAATACATCTACTATCTCAGAAACAACTTATTTTAGGACCCTTAGATGAAGTTCATCAGGACCTGGGTTCAGAACCATAGAAAATTACAGCTCAGAAACGGGCCTTTAGGCCCTTCTTGGCTGCACCGAACCATTTTTTGCCTAGTCCTATTGACCTGCACTTGGACCATATCCCTCCACACCCCTCTCATCCATGAACCCGTCCAAGTTTTTCTTAAATGTTAAAAGTGACCCCGCATTTACCACTTTATCCGGTAGCTCATTCCACACTCCCACCACTCTCTGCGTGAAGAAGCCCCCCCTAATATTCCCTTTAAACTTTTCTCCTTTCACCCTTAACCCAAGCCCTCTGGTTTTTTTCTCCCCTAGCCTCAGTGGAAAAAGCCTGCTTGCATTCACTCTATCTATACCCATCAAAATCTTATACACCTCTATCAAATCTCCCCTCATTCTTCTACGCTCCAGGGAATAAAGTCCCAACCTATTCAATCTCTCTCTGTAACTCAGCTTCTCAAGTCCTGGCAACATCCTTGTGAACCTTCTCTGCACTCTTTCAACCTTATTTACTTCCTTCCTGTAACTAGGTGACCAAAACTGTACACAATACTCTAAATTCGGCCTCATCAATGCCTTATATAACCTCACCATAACACTCCAACTTTTATACTCGATACTCCGATTTATAAAGGCCAATGTACCAAAGGCACACTTTACGACCCTATCCACCTGTGACGTCACTTTTAGGGAATTCTGTACCTGTATTCCCAGATCCCTCTGTTCAACTGCACTCTTCAGAGTCCTACCATTTACCCTGTACGTTCTACTTTGGTTTGTCCTTCCAAAGTGCAATATCTCACACTTGTCTGCGTTAAATTCCATTTGCCATTTTTCTAGTTGGTCCAAATCCCTCTGCAAGCTTTGAAAACCTTCCTCACTGTCCACTACACCTCCAATCTTTGTATCATCAGCAAATTTGCTGATCCAATTTACCACATTATCATCCAGATCATTGACATAGATGACAAACAACAATGGACCCAACACCGATCCCTGCGGCACACCACTAGTCACAGGCCTCCACTCAGAGAAGCAAACCTCCACAACCACTCTCTGGCTTCTTCCATTGAGCCAGTGTCTAATCCAATTTACTACCTCCCCATGTATATCCAGCGACTGAACCTTCCTAACTAACCTCCCATGAGGGACCTTGTCAAAGGCCTTGCTGAAATCCAGGTAGACAACATCCACCGCCTTCCCTTCATCCACTTTCCTGGTAACCTCAAAAAACTCTAATAGATTGGTCAAACATGACCTACCACGCACAAAGCCATGTTGACTCTCCCTAATAAGTCCCTGTCTATCCAAATATTTGTAGATCCAATCCCTTATCACACCTTCCAATAACTTGCCCACCACCAACGTCAAACTTACTGGCCTATAATTTCCCGGATTTCTTTTGGAACCTTTTTTAAACAATGGAACAACATGAGCCACCTTCCAATCATCCGGCACCTCCCCCATGAATACTGACATTTTAAATATGTCTGCCAGGGCCCCTGCAAGTTCAACACTAGCTTCCGTCAAGGTCCGTGGGAATACCCTGTCCGGTCCTGGGGTTTTATCCACTCTGATTTGCCTCAAGACAGCAAGCACCTCCTCCCCTTTAATCTGTAAAGGTTCCATGACCTCCCTACCTGTTTGCCCTATTTCCGTAGACTCCATGCCAATTTTATCCCTCACTATCCTTTTGCTCCTAACATACCTATAGAAGCTCTTTGGATTTTCCTTCACTCTGTCTGCCAAAGCAACCTCATGTCTTCTTTTAGTCCTCCTGATTTCCCTCTTAAGTAGCTTCTTGCACTTTTTATACTCCTCGAGCATCTGATCTGTTCCTTGCTGCCTGTACATTTCATACAACCCTCTCTTCCTCTTAATCAGTGTTACAATCTCCCTCGAGAACCAAGGTTCCTTATTCCTATTTACTTTGCCTTTAATCCTGACAGGAACATACAAACTCTGCACTCTCAAAATTTCTCCTTTGAAGGCCTCCCACTTTCCATTTACATCCTTACCAGAGAACAGCCTATGCCAATCCACACTTCCCAGATCCCTTCTCATTTCATCAAATTTGGCCTTTTCCCATTTCAGAACTTCAACCCGAGGACCAGATCTATCTTTATCCATGATCAGGTTGAAACTAATGGCATTATGATCACTGGATCCAAAGTGTTCCCTCACACTCACATCCATCACCTGCCCTAACTCAATTCCCAATAGGAGATCCAATATCGCATCCTCTCTAGTTGGCACCTCTATATACTGATGTAAAAAATTCTCCTGAACACATTTTACAAACTCTACCCCGTCTAAACCTTTAACAGTATGCGAGTCCCAATCTATATGTGGAAAATTAAAATCCCCTACTATCACAACTTTGTGTTTCTTGCAGTTGTCAGCTATCTCTCTGCTGATTTGCTCCTCCAATTCTTGCTGACTATTGGGTGGTCTATAATACAACCCCATTAATGTGGTCATACCTTTCCTGTTTCTCAGCTCCACCCATAGGGCCTCTGTAGAAAAGCTTCCTAGTCTATCCTGCCTGAGTACTGCGGTAACCATTTTCCTGACCAACAATGCCACCCCCCCACCTTTTATCCCTCTGCCTCTATCCCGCCTGAAACATTGGAACCCTGGAACATTGAGCTGCCAGTCCTGGCCCTCCTGTAGCCAAGTTTCACTAATGGCTATAATGTCATATTTCCATGTGTCTATCCACGCCTTCAGCTCATCTGCCTTGCCCACAATACTCCTGGCATTGAAATAGACACACCTCAAAAGGTTATTTCCACCACACTCAACCCTTCCATTTGTGATTTTGCTTGAACTAACCTGTCTTTTTACCCCTGCTCCACTATCTGCTCTGGCACTCTGGTTCCCACACCCCTGCAAATCTAGTTTAAACGCTCCCCAATAACACTAGCAAACCTCCCTTCAAGTATATTAGTCCCCTTGTAGTTTAGGTGTAACCCGTCTCTCTTGTACAGGTCCCACCTGCCCCAGAAGTGGCCCAATGATCCGAGAATCGGAAACCCTTCCCCCTACACCAGTTCCTCAGCCACATGTTCATCCGCCCAAGCATCCTACTCCTACCCTCACTGGCACGTGGTACAGGTCGCAATCCTGAGATTACTACCCTCGGGGTCCTGCTTTTTAACTTCCTTCCAAGCTCTTTGTACTCACTCTTTAGGACCTCCTCATTCTTCCTACCTACGTCATTTGTACCGATGTGTACCACGACATCTGGCTGATCACCTTCCCACTATAGAACGCTGTGCACGCGATCAGAGACATCCCTGACCTTGGCACCCGGGAGGCAACAAACCATGCGGGAGTCTCTGTCCCGACCACAGAACCTCCTGTCCGTACCCCTGACCATTGAGTCCCCTATCACTACTGCTCTCCTCTTCTTCATCCCACCCTTTTGCGCTGTAGAACCAGACTCAGTATCAGAGTCCGGCTGTCGCAGCTTGTCCCAGGTAAAGCATCTCCCACAACAGTATCCAATTCAGTATACCTGTTGTGGAGGGGTATGGCCACAGGGGAACCCTGCTCTGCCTGTCCTTTCACATTTCCATTTCCTCTCCTTACAGTAACCCAATTTCCTGTGCTCTGCTGCTTAGGTGTAACTACCTCCCTAAAGCTACTGTCTATATACTTCTCGTTCTCCCGAATTAGATGGAGGTCATCAAGCTCCCTCTCCAGTTCCCTAACACGCTTTGTTAGCAACTGCAGCTGGATGCATCTTTTGCAGGTGTTGTTGTCAGGGATACCGGAGGTCTCCCTGATCTCCCACATCGTGCAAGAGGGGCATTCCAACATCTTGCCTGGCATTTTTTTTTACTCTGGGGGAAAAACAGGAATAAACTTTGTGGGGAAAAAAAGCCCACTCTCAATTCTGCCCGTTTCCTCCTAAGCCCGTTGAGCCAAAGCCCTTCAGCTCTCACTCTGCTCCCTGCTCACTCCGCTGCCGGCTACAACGCTGCCCGCTGGATAATGCGGCCTGCTTTTAAACCTCCCGCACACTAAAAAAAACACTCCAAAAAACCTTTCCCAGAACACCCCGTGGCCTACTTCTGGTTTATAGTTTGAAACTTTAAAAAAATAAATAAAGCCCGCGAAAATATAATTTAAAGGTCAATTTCTCACCCTAGCACTCCTGCAACAGATCGCTCCTCCTTGCCTCACTGCAGAAGAACAATGAGCCCTTCGTTACAACAATTTTCTCAGTATCTTTTCCTTCGTGATTGCAATTGTTTTAAGTTCATCCCTCCCTTTCACCCCTTGATGCACAATTCTTTCTGAGATGTTAATTGTATAATCTGCAGTGAAGACATTAATTCCTCAGACTCGCTCTCTAGAAGACCAATGCTTATTTTAGTTGCTCTTTTCCTATTTAGATACCTGCAGAAACTTTGTTTTTATAATTCCATCTAACTTTCTCTCATACTCTTTCTCCCTCCTCAATATTCTATCAGTCATTCGGATAGGGAGCAGCAAGGTTGCATAGTAGTTAGCACTGCTGCCTCAGCGCCGGGGACCCGAGTTTGATTCAGATCTTGGGTGACGTTCTGGGTGGGATTTTATGGCCTCGCTTGGGCGAGACCGTAAGATCCCACCCGAGGCCAACGGGGGAGAGTTCCATTCTGGGACCCTTGCCTGCACCGATTCCAGGGCGGGCGAGGTGGTAGAGTTTGGGCCTTCGTGTCTGCGTGGGTTTCCTCCAGGTGCTCCAGTTTCCTCCCACAGTTCAAAGATGTGCAGGTTAGGTGGATTAGCCATGCTAAATTCACAAGGTTGTGGGGATAGGGCAACATTTGGGCCTGGGTAAGATGTTCTTTCGGAGAGTTGGTGCAGACTTGATGAGTTGAATGGCCTCCTTTTACACTGTAGGAATTCTATGGCTTCTATTCTATTATATTCTGTCCAATCTTCTGCCACTAATCTTTATCGAATTGTATGCATTTTCTTTCAATTTGATACTATCTTTGACATTCTCAATTAGCCATGGATGGTGCATCATTCCCCCAGAGTCCTTTTTTCTCACTGGCATGTATCTTTGCTGAGTTTTATGAAATATTTCCTGGGGGATAACGAGAACAGGTTACGAACTTGGATGATCAGCCGTGATCGTAATGAATGGTGGCGCAGACTCAAATGGCCTACTCCTGCTCCTATTTTTTATGTTTCTAAACATTTGCCACTGTATCTTGCCTGACTCATTCCTTAACCTAAATTTCCAGTTCACTTGAGACAGCTCTGCTTTCATACCCTCATAATTCCCCTTATTTAAGATTAAAAGACTAGATTTAGACCCACTCTTCTCTCCCACGAATTGAATATGGAATTCAATTATATTATGATCACTGCTACTTAGGGGCATCTGTACTATGAAATCAATAATTAATCTTATTGCACATTAACAGTCCAAAATAGCCTACTTTAGCTCGAGCATGTGCTGCTCGAAGAAACTGACCCAAAAACTCTGTATGAACTCATCTTCTGGTCTATGGCAGCCTACCCAATCTATATGAGGACTAAAATCACCATGATTTTCCTGTACCTTTCTCAGAAGCTCCCATTATTTCTTCCTATATATTCTGATCTACATTCTAGTTACTTTTAGGGACCTATAAAGTACTCCCACAAGTGACTTCCTACTTTTCCTATTTCTTATTTCTACCTGTAACTCAATGGCCAGAATTCTCCGGCCTTTCACGACGGTGCAATTTTCTGGACCGGCTGCAGTGAACTGAGATTTAGCTGAGCGTCAAACTCTCTGTCCTAGTTTGCAGCGGCGGTGGGGAGTGAACGGCCAGAGGATCCCGGCCAATACCTTAACCAAATTGCTACCCAGAGCCGAGACAGCATCTGCAAATTAAAGAATCAGGGGGACAAAGGGACACTGGACCCTGTAGATGTTCAATCACTTCAGATGAAGTGAAGTGAAGCCAGATATCTCCAGTTATTGCCAAAAGGTATTTACAACTCGAATTTGATGGGGACAAACCTCTTAAGATGTTCATTTTACTAGAAATCTGTTGTCAAGATCTTTTTATGACGACTGAATAAGTCAAATTCTGTTTTATCACTCTCTTGCACAGTGTAAATGTTGAGCTCAAGTTTTATGCTTCCTATTTTCACAAAGCGTTGTCTTACTCTGCATTGTCACAGAAAGAGCACAATGACACGTTGGACTCGTGCTAACAACATCCACAAAAGGAAGCTCCTGGAACCTACGCCATGGAATCAGATGAAACAGAATGGTAATAATGGCCCAAACAGGACAAAATTAAAAAACAGTCGGGCTAAAAAGCAACCAGCCAGAGATTGTAAGAGACCGAAAAAATTTGAACGCAAAGAGAGCGAATGGTACCACAAGAAAGAAGAATATCATAGCGAAGATGTTAATGGGTTCTTGGATTACCTGAAAGAAACCGGCCAGGTTCTCCATAAAGGAACAGTGGTGTCAGTGGACAGTCAGAAAGTTGACGCAACACTAGCTCTGAAGAAGGACCAGAGACGAGAGGACAGAAGGGTGAAGAGGCAAATACAAAAGAAAAATGCTATGGTAATTTTCGAATGTAGTTCAGTCAGCTTGAAATAGCCTTCAGGATTGTAGTATGCAAGTCTGTATGTATCTTTATCCAGACTAATATTTAAGATAGAGAATTGTGACAACTCAAAACTATAGTTCAACCTTGCGTTTTCAGCTGTCCTTCATCCAATAGAAGTTCTCTCATAGGAAAGACTAATGTGCCAGGTTAATTGTAACAACTGTGTTTTTAAAAATTCATTCTTAGGATGGGGGTGTCACTGGCTAGGCCATCACTAATTGCAATTGAGAAGGTGGTGGTGAGCTTCCTTTTTGAAACACTGCACTCCAGGCGAGTATATCCACAGTGCGGCTAGGGAGAGAATTCCAGGACTTTGACCCAGGAACAGTGAAGAAACAGTGATGTATTTCCAAGTCAGGATAGTGAGGAACTTCCAGGTTGTTGTGTTCCCATGCGTCTGTTGTCCTTGTCCTTCTAGATGGTAATGGGTTGTGGGTTTGGAAGGTGCTGTATCAGGATGGTTGGTGAGCCCCTGCAGTGCACTTTGTACACACTGCTGCCACTGCATTGGTGGTGTAATGAATGTTTGCGGATGCTGTTCCAATCAAGTGGGCTGCTTTGTCCTGGATGGTATTGAGCTTGAATGTTGTTGGGGCTGCATTCATCCAGGCAAATGGAGAGTATTCCATCACACTCCTGATTTGTGCCTTGTAGGTATATGGTTGACATGCTGTGTGTGTATAGTGTGTAGCATGTAAAAACAGAATTCGCAGACTTATGAAATGAACTTCATACATGATTTTAAAATTGCTGCCTTACTCTTATCCTTTTAGAATTTCCTTTCAAATATTTTAAAATTAAGCTTTTATCAACACTTTGGGCAGAGCCATGCTGGGTTTTCAGAAATTGAATATTTCTAGTGGGGTACCACAAGGATCAGTACTTGGGCCCCAGCTGTTCACAATCTGTATCAATGATTTAGATGCAGGAACCAAATGCAATATTTCCAAGTTCACGGATGATACAAAGCTAGGCAGAAATGTGTGTTAAGAAGATGTAAAGCGGCTAGAGGAGGATTTGAACAGACTTAGTGAATGGGCAAGAACACAGCATTTGGAATATAATGTGGAAAAATGTGAGCAAATCCAGATTGGTTGAAGGAACAGATATGCAGAATATTTCTTAAATGTTAAGAAATCTTTATCCATAAGTCACTGAAGACTAAGATGCAGGTGCAGCAAACTATTTGTAAACCTAATGGAATCCTTTATCGCAAGAGGATTTGAGTACAGGAGTAGTGAGGTCTTACTTCAATTGTATAGAAGCTTAGTTAGACCAGAGTTTTGGTCTCCTTACTTCAGAAAGGATATTATTGCCATAGAGGGAGTGCAACAAAGGTTCACCAGACCTGTTCCAGGGATGGCAGGACTGTCTTATGAAGAGAGATTGGCGACACGGTGGCACAGTGGTTAGCACTGCTGCCTCACAGCATCAGGGAACCGGGTTCGAGTCACTGTCCTGGTTTGGATAACTGTCTGTGCCGAGTCTACATGTTCTCCCTGTGTCTGCGTGGTTTCCTCCAGGTGCTCCAGTTTCCTCCCACAGTCCAAAAGACGTGCTGGCTAGGTGTATTGGCCATGCTAAATTCTCCCTCAGTGTACCTGAACAGGTGCTGGCATGTGGCGACTAGGGGATTTTCACAGTAACTTCATTGCAGTGTTAATGTAAACCTACTTATGATAATTAAATAAACCTTAACTTTAGATGGGACAAACTGGGCCAGTATTGTCTAGAGCTTTGAAGAATGAGAGGTGATCTTATTGAAAGCTACAAAACACTTAACAGAATAGACAAGGTAGATGAAGGTGAGATGTTTCTCTTGGTTGGGGTGTCTAGCATCAGGACACACTCTTTCAAAATAAGGGGGAAGTCTCTTAGGACAAGGATGAGGAGAAACTTCTTTACACAGAGGATTGTGAATCTTTGGAATTCTCTACCCTAGAGGGCTGTAGAAGCTCAGTCATTGAGTATGTTTAAGGTAGAGGTTGACAGATTTCTGATTAACAATAACATAAAGGGTCATTGGGATTGTGTGGGTAAAAGACATTGAAGTGTTTGCACTGCCATCATCATATTGGATGGTGGAGCAGGCTCGAAGGGCTGAATGGCCTATTCCTGTTCTTATGTTCCAATGACTCAAATCTCTAACCAGGAAAACTTACTTAGATGCAAAATACTTGTTGCATATAATAAAACGTAAGTATTCAATGGGTTGAATAATGTACATGTGCTTCATTTATCAAGGTGTTCTTATACTGAACAAGAGGAAAAGCATAAAATCATCAAATATCTAGGCAATGAATTTTTCTCAAGAGATTTAGCCAAATGGCCAGGCCTGAAATTCAGGATACCAGCAAGACAAAAATAAAGTTGAAGATGAGGTAAATTAAGCAGTTGTAGTCAGGTGCTACAAAACTTGTGAAATTGAAAAAGAACTGAGGCTTATGAGGTGAAAGGCAGACAGATGAGATGGGAAAGGAGTTCTATAGTTTAAAGAATCTTGGAAAGAATTCACAAGTTTTGGGCTGATTACATAAGAATATAAGAAATAGGAGCAGAAATAGATTATTTGGTCTCACAGCTTGCTCTCTCATTCAGTATTTTTCATGGCTGATCTTCTGCCTCAGCTCCTTTTTCCCGCCTACTCCACATGGCCCTTGATCAAAATCTATTCCAACCTTGAACCTACTCAACGATGAAGCATCTACAGCCCTCCGGGTAGACAAGTCCAAATATTCACAACCTTCTGAGTAAAGAGATTTCTCCTCACCACGGTCCTAAATGATATTAGCATTTTTTAATTCCAGATTTATTTAATAAATTGAATTGAAATTCCCCAACTGACATGATGAAGTTTGAACTCCTGTCTCCAGATCATTAGCCTAGTGCTCTGGATTACTAGTCCAATAACATAACCCCAATGCCATAGCACCCCCTATAGTAAAAGAAAGAATGATAAGTGTTAGTTTCAACATTGTGAGGATAAAAAGAGCAGGAAGAAATCCCAATGTTAATTCATCAGAATATATTCATTTTTAAGAGTTTCACTGAATTCAGTAGGAGGTAGTGTGATCTGAAGGTTATACACTGAAGCTTTAACTTTGTAATGAGCAATATTTAACCCAATGCATTATCTATTTGATATACCTAAGTGTGTTCCCAAGGCTAGACTTATAAAATGTATTTTTTGTGCCACAGATACATTTTAAAAATTAAATCATTGATTTAGATTCCCATGGGATATAATGCAACTGAGAAAATGTAATGCCTTCAATAAGATTCAGCACCAGTCCAACCCACCGATCCCGTCTTCCTCTAAGGTTTTGCCCCACCACCCCCCTGCCATTTCCTGACCCTGAACTTCCAACTTTATGAAGTTTCCTCTCCTCTCTGGGCTCATCTTGTCAAAGACACCAATTTCTGCTTCCTCAATCCTATTCCCACTAAACACCCACTAATACATGCAAAATACTTCCCTTGTTGGCTCCTGTTTTGGCTAATATCGGTCCTGGTTCTTTCTCCTCAGCTGCTGTAAACTTCTCTTTGAAGTCTGTTGCAATCACCCTGCCCTTACAAAATCAACTCTTTCCCCCTCTTCCCTTGCAAACTACACCCACCTTCCCTTTCTTCTCCAAATTCCTTGAATATGTTGTCGACTCCTAAATTTGTGCTGATCTTTCCCAGAACTCTATATCTAAAACCCTCCAATCAGGTTTCTGCCCTATGTAAACAGCTCTGATCAAAATGATAAATGACATCAGATGAGATTGTGGCAAAGGTAAACTATCCTTTCTTATTCTTTTCAACCTGTCTGCAACCTTAGACACGGTTGACCACACCATTCTCCTCAAGCGCCTTTCCACCGTTGTCCAGCTGTGTGGGTCCTCCTTATCTATTCAGTCATAGCCAGAGAATCACCCATAATGGCTCTTTTCCTGCTCTTGCACCCAAGGTTCTAATTTACAGTCCCCTTGTACTCTTCTGCTGCCTGTGTCCTAGCTCAGATCAAGCCCTGTTCAGTTTCACTTCTGTGCTCATGGACCTACATTAGCCACAATGCCTCAATTTTAAAATTTCCTTGTTTTCATATACCTCCATGGCCTCAGACCATCCCCTCATCTTTGTAATGTCCTCTGAGATATCTAATGTCATCTCATTCGGACCTCTTTAGCATTCCCAATTTTAATCACTCAATTGGTAACAGTGCCTTCAGCTATAAAAGCCCTGTGCTCTAGAATTCCCTCTCTAAACCTTTCTGCCTGCCCTCTTCTTTTTGCTCCATTAAGATGCTCCTTAAAATTTACTTTTTTGCCAAGCTTTTGATTATCAGCCCTAATATCTTGGCCTGCTGACAAATTTGTTTGATCACACCCTTGTTAAGCACCTTGTTGGCATTGCTTAAATACAAATTGTTGTAGTTGTTAAAATTCAGTTTAACTGCAGTATATGGTCATGAAATACTGTGTTGATTTAAATTGTTGACTATAGATATTCATGCAGGTGAATTTTACATTTTGTCTTTTTGCTTTAGCGTGATTTTATTAATGATTAAATGTCATATCTATTCCTCAAAACCTACATGGTTCTTGAAGCATTGAGGCCAAGTGTTCATAGCTTACTTATGCATTCAGTACATGCAAAAATGCATTTAAAATACAGCATTTGCAACTGCACTTTATGGCTGGGAACTCAAACTTGTTACAGTACTGAGCTCAGTATTTAACTTGATCAAACCCTCCAACTTTGAATCCTCCTTACAAATTGCCACTTTATATACAATTTTCCTACTCTCCCTGCCTGACCTCCAAGATGGCTCCACATTCATAGTTATTTTAAAATGATCAATAATCAATTAATAAGTTTTTTTACATTGAATTAAAGAAATCAAGGTAATTGTTAATTTCAGTTATCATGTTATAATTCTGTCTTTGCTCATGTAGCGATCCACTGATTTGATTTTAGATGCTGAATAGATAGATATTGGTCCCGATTTTGCTGGTATGAGCCATTTCATAGCGTGACACATTGGGGTTGTTCCTGAACATTTAAATCTTAAACAATTTTGCCCACAAAATTGCTCGAAGAGCTGATAACAAGGCAGCAAGGACAACAGGGTATTTGGGACCTTGATGAACCAAAGGGTAAATGGTATATCTTCTTGATTTAAAATTAAAATAAACAAGAAGAATGGAGAAGTAGGTTGAATTAAAGTGGATGAATTCAATGTTATATCAGGTACAAGAAGAAAGGGAAAGAGAGATTAAAGAGACAAAAAAGTAAGATTTTTCTTTTAATTGACATTTTCAAAATTTGTAACAACTCATAAACAGAAGGAATGAGGCTCCACACTGATAATTGTTTACTTTTTGTACAAAGGATTTTTTGATAGTCAGTAGCTATTATATTGTTAAAAGCTACATCTACAGATGATTACTAAGCTTAACTTTCTGGAGGTTAAGTGTAAGCTGTGATTTTCGCAAAGCTAATGGCAAAGTAGCAAAAATCAATCAGCAAACTGGAGCAATTTGCAATTCATGGGTGCCTTTTCCTCACTACAAAATGTTGGCTGATTTGAACATTAATAACAATGTGCTTCTTTTCAGACACCATTATTTCTTTCAGCAAATTCTGGCCCAATATTTTTCACAGATATTCTGCCCTTGCAGGGTTTTTATGATTGATATGGATGAAAATAATTCAGTCTTCAAAACATTTTTTGTCTCTTAGTCTCTTGACTGAGCTAAAGGAGGCACGTTCCCCCACCCCCTTGGAGTACAGATTGATAGTACATTAACACAAAAAATGTAAATATATGTATAGAAGACAACAAACCATTATTTGTAGACATTGATAATTATCAAAAGCAATGTGATTTTATTAGCAAAAGCTAATATCTTAATACTGGCCATTTCAATCTATGTATTCAATTCAGCCTGGTCAATAGTATAGATATTGTAATTATTATAATGAAGTTGGACAGCAAACTGGTGTCTGAGTTTAAATTGTGGAAGAGTAAAGCATTTGTATTTAACAGTGCATTTTGGATATTATGACATCCTGGAGGTGAGATCAAACTATATGTTTGAATTGCGACAATGTAAGAATTACTGCTTAATAAAACATAATTATAAGTGGGAGATGTGGGCAGCTATGTTTCTTTTGTGTTGCAGAAAATATTCTGTGCTAAGTGGGTTAATAATTATACATACACAGTTGAATGAAAAATCCTAACATTTTGTTTTTCTCCTCACCTTGCAAAGATATGTTTCCACTGCAGAAAAGCAGGGCATGGAATGGAACAGTGTCCAGAAATGGACAGAGATGAAGAAGAAATGGGAAGTGGTATCTGTTACCGATGTGGCTCCACAGAACACGAGATCCAGAAGTGCAGAGCAAAGGTTGACCCTGCATTAGGTAAAACTGAGTGAAGAACTTCATATGTAAAGTGGATACATCCACTTTAAAGAGACAATCATTTCAGGTCTAGTTTCTTGAAATATTTCAGGGGACCTGGTGCACTACTTTAACAGAATAACCAAGTCCTGTTATCTAGTTAAGCAGGACAGCTGCTGTTTTGTCAGTTGACAGTTCAGTAGCCATGCAACAACTCTTGTTCGTGCGCCAATGGAACAGTTGAGTCATATAGCTGAATGAAATACTGGTAGGCTAAGGAGATCACAAACAGGCATGTTTGTGCAGCTTCTATTGAGTGGGCAATCACTTAATCCAGCTGAATCTGTTTCCAGTGAGGTGCCCTGATTAAATTCTTATTACTGTATACTTATTTTCCCTGTCCTTGTCCCTGCAGAACCAAATATTGTACGTTAACCTTTGTGATGATGAATGTAATTTAATATGTCTTTGATTATTTTGTACCATTCTCTAAATGTAGACAGTATACTGGATACCCATGAAAGAACAATTTGATAATGCTGGCAGATCGAAAATAAATGTTCAATAGCAGATTTACAATAGCTTTTCCTTCACCACTTTTCCTCCTCCCCCTCTCCCAGAAGCACTGACTCTGCCTCCACTATTCCGTACGATCCTGGCTGACCTTGAGTTTCAGCTCCATTTTCCTGTACCAGATATGCCTTAATTCCCTGAGAGAGCAAAAATCTGTCTATCCCAGTCTTAAATGTATTCAACAATGGAGCATCATAACCCTTTAGGCTGGAGAATTCCAAAGAGTGAGGAATTTTTTCCTCGTCACAGCTCTCAGCTCCCTGCCCTGAGAATGTGTCCCATGTTTTAGATTGCCTGACCAGTGGAAATGATCTCCCTGGGTCCACCATCTCAAGCCCTTTCAGAACATAGTTGGTTTCAGTAAGATCACCTCCTATTCTTCTAAACTCCAGAGAACATAAGCTGCACTTGCTCAGCCTTTCATCATAGGACAACCCCCTCATCCCAGGGATCAATTTAGTGAACCTTTGTTATAACGCCTCCAATACAAGTATATGCTTTCTTGAATGTAGAGTCCAAAACTGCAGACAGTATTCCAAGCGTGGCCTCATTAAAACCCTGTACAATTGTAGCAAGACTTCTTTATTCTTGTCCCCCAATCTCCTCGCAATAAAAACCAACATGCCATTTGCTTTCCTAATTGCTTGATGAACCTGCATGCTAACATTGTGTTCCTTGTACAAGCACACTCAAGTCTCTTTGAACATCAACATTTAAAGTTTCTCACCTTTTAAAAAAATTCTGCTGTTTTATTCTTGCAACCGACATTGTACTTCCCAACATTGTACCTCATCTGCCATCATCTTGCCCATTCACATAACCCTGTGTATGTCGAACCCTAATGCAGCCTCTGTGTCCTCCCCCCACAGCTTACCTTTCCACCTAGCTTGGCATCATTGGCAAACTTAGATACATTACTCTCTGTCTTTGCCTCTAAGTCATTAATATAGATTGTAAATAGCTGAGGCCCCAGCACTGATCCTTGTAGCACTTAGTTTATCTCCACTCTCTTTTCTATCCAGTAACCAATTTTCTATCCATATTAGCATATCAGCCCCAATTCCACAAGTCCTTATTTTGCCTATTAATCTTCTGTGCCACACCCTATTGAATACTTTTTGTAATCCAGCTATACCATCCTAGGATGGACCTAGCAACTTGATAACTTTTAGTTCTGATTTTCTCAGTACCCTTTCCTTGTTGATTGTAATTACTTTGTTCCTTTCTCCTTTTCACCTCCTGAATCACACTTATTTCTGGGACATTCTTTCTACAGTGAAGACAGACATCAAATACCTATTCAGTTCTTCTGCCATTCCCTTATTTTCCATTATTAATTTCCCAGACTCTCTCTTTAGAAAACCAACAGTCACTTTAGTTACACTTCCTTTTCACATAACTGTAGAAACTCTTACTGCTTTTATAATTCTAGCTAGCTTTCTGTCATACTTTAATTTCTTCTTACTTATTATTCTATCAATCATTCTTTTATGTCTTTTATATTCTGCCCAATCTCCTTGCATACTATTAGCCTTTGCAAAATTGCATGTATTTCTTTTCAATATGATGCTACTAATTTCTTTAGTTTGTTACATATGGTGCATCCTTCCCTCAGAGACTCTCTCTTCCACAAAAATGTATTTTTCTGAGTATTCTGAAATACCTTCTTAAATGTCTGCCACTGCATCTCGACTGACCTGTTCCTTAAACTAATTTCCCAGTTCACTTTAGCCAGCTCTGTCTTTATGCTCTCATAATTACCATATTTAAGTTTCAAACACAAGTCTTAGATCCACTCTTCTCCCCCTCAAACTGAGTGTGAAATTCAATCATTATTATTATCACTGCAACCTAGAGGTGCCTTCACTTTGGAGGTCATTGATTAATTCTGTCTCATTGCACATTACCAGATCAAGTAACCTGCTCCCTGGTTGGCTCTAGAACATACTGTTTTAAGAAACTGCCTTGAAAACGCTCTTGTGAACTCCTCTTCCAGGCTACCTTTTCCAATCTGATTTGTCCAATTTATACGTAGATTGGCATCACCCATGACATTGTGGATATTATAGTTAGCTACAGACTTCTAATATAAACTGAGCAATCATGTCAGCTATGCAATTGTAAGAGTTTAAGGTTATTGATGATAATCTAGAATCTTTCAGAAGAGCAATGCAAAGCAGAACTGGCTGTAGTCTGTCATCTTCTCCAACAAATTGGCAGTAGGTGTCTCATTGACACTAATTAGTAACTCTAGGCTGTAAAGTTAAGAAGTGTGTGTAATGGAATGCTATTCTGGTACCGTAGTAGGTACTTTGCTGACTTTGTGTTTTTGAATATCGTCAGAATAATGCGGAGAGAGCTGTTTATTGCTCCTGATTCTGGTATAAATGCCTTGGGAGTGGTGGGTATGGTGGATATCCACCGGTTAGGTGGATTGGCCATGCTAAATTCTCCCTCAGTGTACCCAAACAGGTGGCAAAGTGTGGCGACTAGGGGATTTTCACAGTAACTTAATTGCAGTGTTAATGTAAGAAGACTTGTGACAAATAAATAAACTTTAACTTTAAATAATCCCGCAAACAAGAAGAAATGTGTTTCATTCTATACCTTGAAACGTATAAATAAATATTAAGTGGAATTGTGACAATTTCTTCAGTTGTTAATTGCTGATGTGAGGCAAATACACACTGTGTAAGCACAGGCCAACGAAGGAGCAGTGCTCCGAAAGCTTATGGTATTTGCTACCAAATAAACCTGTTGGACTTTAACCTGGTGTTGTGAGACTTCTTACTGTGTTCACCCCAGTCCAACGCCGGCATCTCCACATCAGGCCAACAAATACAGGGCTGATATTTTGGAAAATTAAATGCTCCAAAGTTGATTTAAAATCATCCCTGTTTCTTTCAATTCCATAGAACTCTGCAGAATGTTTATTTTCTACTTTAATTCTATCTGTTTATCGAGCTAAGGGATGTCAATGCCAGAGAATGGAGCACTTTTTTTCTATTTCTGTCTTCGTGTTTCCATCAAATACTTCCAGCTCGAGTACAATACATCCAAGTGCAAATTAAACTTCTCTTTATCTAATCTAATCAATTTGTCTTGATCCTAAACTTCAACAATCTGACAGTTCTTCTATTCATCACCTCAGCCAACCCGTAGCTTCTCTACATGAGAGTGAGCCAGTTTGTAGGAAGTGTTACACTGCTGACCCATGATCCATAGGAAATGAGTCGAAACTGTCTGCATAGATCGAACATTTAATAGAGAGAGACTTGAATATTAACCAATGTAATATTCAAGCCCAGAGGTGAATGAACAGATTGCCAGCCTACCATATTCCTTGTTTTAACACATTTCTGAAATAATTTCTCAAGGTTTCTGATAAAATACCATTGCTTCAATTTCACAGGAGAATTCCCATTTGCCAAATGTTTTATTTGTGGTGAAACGGGACATCTCTCAAGGTCTTGCCCAGATAACCCAAAGGGATTATATGCAGATGGTAAGAATATTTGTTTTAAAAACTGCTATTTATGTTACGCTACATCTGTAGTTCAGCTCACGTGTAAGAATGATGTTTTCATGTAAATTCTTGCTTTGTTGCATGCTTCAGTAAATTATAAATGGAGGTTTGGACAAAACAAATATTTGTAATCTTCGACTCAGTGAAATGGACATACTTATAGAATGCTTCCCCAGGCTGAATCATGTTTCTTGCTCTACCATGTGGATATTCACTAACTCTTTATCAAAGCAAGCAATTTCAAACAATGGCTGCCTCAAGGACCATTCAGGAATTCTGGAACACACTGCACAATAAAGAGAGTTGGAACATGTCCCTGTAAAATCCGACACTGATTCCAAATGTGCCTCTCTGGGCAGTTGTCAAGTGAATGGAATCATAGAATCCCTTCAGTGCAGAAAGAGGCCAGTCAGCCCATCGAGTCTGCACCAACTCTCCTAAAGAGCATCCCACCCAGACTCTTTCCTCCACCTTATCCCTGTACCCCACGCATTTACCATGGCTAATCCACCTAAACCTACACATGGGGCAATTTAGCATGGCCAATCCACCTAACCTGCCCATCTTTGGACTGTGGGACGAAACCAGAGCACCCAGTGGAAACAAACACTGACATGGGGAGAATGCACAAATTTCACACAGTAACCCAAGGCCAGAATTGAACCCTGGCTCTGTGAGGCATCAGTGCTAACCACTGTGTCACCGTGCTGCTCCTATGCTAGGCATTCCCCACAAAAGAGAAAGACTAATGGATTGATATGTACATTAACGCTCTAGACTTTAAACGTGGAAAAAGCACTGAATTCCAGCTCTGCCAAAGTGTAGATCCAGAAATATGCAAAGTAGATCTGTCAGGGACCACTGGTTAAAGAGAAAACAAACAACAAATAGTCTCCAGGATCATAAATAATATTGTTTTACTTATTAACTTCTCTGTTTCATTTATAAATTGCATCATTAATCTCTACCTGTAAACATTGGTAACTTTGAACTGTTTATGCATATCTTGTCATATTTTTAAAATACATTTATTGGCAGATTTGATGTTCAACTTTAAATATCATTTTTTATATGCTTATATAGCATGTAACATTTTTTTTTAAGGACAGGACTTACTCAAAACAACTCTTAAAATACAGTTTTATCTTGCAAATGGCATATAAATCTGCCATTAAGATGGCAAATTTAGATTACTATTTCTGGATTGAGGACTTCCTTATTATAATATGAATTATAATTGATTCAGTATGATGCATGTTACTGGTAGGTCATTCTAGTTGCACGTACCAACTGCTGGTTTGATCTGGCATCCCTGGTCTATCTTGGCTGGTTTCCCATTCACCAGTTGTATTGATGAAGAGTGTTGACAGAGTGTAAAACAATCAGCACACTCATTAAAATCAAATTTCTCAATCGCTGCAGTGCCTGGCCAGTGACAACTCTCTAGAAAGTGGGAAATATTTTAATACGTGAGTATTATATTGTGCACCACTACCTCTGTGCAGCAATACAATTAGCATCTGGGCGATGGGAGCCAAAAAGGGGGAGAATAAGAGATGGAGCCAGAAAGGAGAGCAGCTGGCAGAGAGAGAGAGGGACTCACTGATTTTATAATCAATTTTCACACTTAGCAGCAACTGCGACATTCTCAGTGAAAACAACAATCAGAGGCTCCAATGCAGTACAGGAACTTAACAGCAAATAGACTGGCATTACAATTACAACTTTGTATTTACAACAGAGCTCTCTATCTGTAGATCAGGCTGATACATTTATGACACAAAGCTACACACCATTCTTCACAGCTGCTTTGTTGTTATGCCCTCTGCTTGGCGTGACTTGACAGTGTCAAGCAAAAACAGGACTGAAGAAAATGTTGCCAAAATACTCAATAAGGTGAACAGAAGTTACCTAAAGAATGCCATAGAACTAGGATTTTACAGCACAGGAGGAAGCTATTCAACCCATCATGTTTATGCCAACACTCAGACTGTTATCCACTTACTCCTGTTCGTCTGCTCAATCCATCGCACTTAATTTGAAAAAAATACATTTAAAGTCTAATTGATTCTGCTCCATTGCTGTATACGCTACAACACGTTTTTCTAACACTTTTATCATACATTAGACCCAGTGTGTAAGTCAATCATTGAAGCCTCCAAAAATCCTTCCAAGAGTGGGGGTCAACTTAATCACCGGACATAAAATGTGAACTATTGATGTGCATGTGGACTGTCACCATTTTGAAATGTGCTAAATATAACACCGGTGATTAACATTAAATTAATGTGAATATTGCGCAAATACTATCAATCACAATCAAAGCATTTCAAAACTGTCAAACTCATTGGCTTTGGCATATAGTGTAAAGAGTTCATCATATTCATTCTGATTCACTTTGGTTCTGACATCACTGTAAAGATCCCACTATGGCTCCGATGTGATGCTTTCACTTTCAGAATCATCCACACCATGACAAATCGTCTTCCTCTCCATCCATTGAATTGGATGTTCCACATCTTTGAATGTCCTGATGACATTTGGTGCACTAATACAGGAAAGAAATAGAGAATCTGGTGAACTGGTGTGATGACAATTATCTCTCCCTCAAAGTCAACAAAACAAGTCATCGACTTCAGGAAGCCTGATGGAGGGCATGCCCATGTCCACATCAATGGAGATTAAATGGAAATGGTCAAGAGCTTCAAGTTCGTAGGTGTCCAGATCACCAACAACCTGCCCTGGTTCCTCCATGCAGACACTATAGTTAAGAAAGCCCACCAATGCCTCTACTTTCTCAGAAAATAAAGGAAATTTGACATGTCTGCTACGACTCTCACCAGCTTCTACAGATGCACCATAGAAAGCATTCTTTCTGGTTGTATCACAGCTTGGTATGGCTCCTGCTCTGCCCAAGACCGCAAGAAACTTGCATGTCCTCCACTACGGTTCCTGAAGTCGATGAGTATACCTTTCGTTTTACTGACATTGAGGGAAGGTTATTGTCGTCGCACCAGTTCACCAGATTCTCTATCCCTTTCCTGTACTCTGTCTCATCATTGTTTGAGGTTTGACCCACCACGATGGTGTCATCAGCAAACTTCAAAATCGAGTTGGTGGGGAATTTGGTCACACAGTCATAGGTGTATAAGGGTAAGAGACTGAGGCCACAACCTTGCGGGGAACCAGTGTTGAGGATAATTGTGGAGGAGGTGTCATTGCCAATCCTTACTGTTTATAGTCTGTGGGTTAGGAAGTCTAGAATCCAGTCGCAGAGGAAGGAGCTGAGCCCTGGGCCATGGAGTTTGGGGATGAGTTTTGTTGGGATAATGGTGTTGAAGGCTGAGCTGTTAGTAAATAGGAATCCTGGTTATCAGGGCAACGCTGTTTAGGAAAGATGTGAAAGCATTGGAGAGAGCAGGAAAGATTCATGAGGATGGTTCCAGGGATGAGGAACTTCAGTTACATAGTTGGATTGGAGATGTTAGGACTGTTTTCCTTGGAGAAGAGAAGACTGAGAGGAGATTTGGTAGAAGTATTCAAAATCATGAGGGTTCTGGACAGAGTAGATAGGGAAAGGCTATTCCCACTCATGGAAGGATTGAAAACAAGAGGGCACAGATTTAAAGTAATTAGTTAAAGTGGCATGAGGAAAGCCTTTCACGCAGTGAGTGGTTAAGTTTAGAATCTTGAATGCACTGCCTGAGAACGTGGTGGAGGCAAGTTCAATTGAGGCATTCAAAAAGAAATTAGTGGATATCACTCCATCTGACGAAGGAGCAGCACTCCGAAAGCTAATGGCATTTGCTACCAAATAAACCTGTTGGACTTTAACCTGGTGTTGCTAAAACTCTTACTGTGTTTACCCCAGTCCAATGCCGGCATCTCCACATCATGACTCGATATCCCACCATAAAACTGTAGACAGGGCAATGGGAAGGCCATCTGGGAAATTTTATGGGTCCCCTCACTTGCAACCTGCTGGTGGGGAACTGTAAAATTCTGCCTATGGTTGTGGAAGGTACAAAATGTGAGGTCAGCCAGAAGGGCTTTGGGATAGCCAAGTCTAAAGATAACAAATACATGGATGAGGGCTTCCACAGCAACTGAGCTAAGGTGGGAAAGAAGGATACGAAGGCAGAAGTGAGCGGAAAGGAGATGGTGTTGGAAGCTTGGTTCAGTCAAATAAGATGCCAAGATTGCAAACTGTCTGCTTCAGTCTCAGACAGTGGCCAGGAAAGAGACAGGATTGATGGCTAGTGAGGGGCGTTTGTGGTAGGAATGAAAGACAATGTCTTTAGTCATTCCAATATTTAACTGGTGGACATTTATGCTCATCCAGTTTTGGGTGTCAGAAACACAGTGTCACAAATCGGAAGCAGTGAAGGGATCAAGAGAGGTGCTGGTATGATTGATCTGGGTGTTGTCAGAGTATATGATCTTGTTCATTTGTGGGACACGAGCATCGCTGGCTGGCCAGCATTTATTGCCCATCCCTTATTGTCCTTGGAGGGCAGTTGAGAGTCAACCACATTGCTGTGGCTCTGGAGTCAGGTATGGACCAGACCAGGTAAGGACAGCAGATTTCCTTCCCTAAAGGGCATTCGTGAACCATTGCAATTGGCAATGATTTCATGGTCATCAGTAGGTACTTAATTCCAGATATTTTTTATTATTTAATTCAATTTCCACCATCTGCCGTGGAGGGATTTGAAGCCGGGTCCCCAGAACATTGGAGTTTTCTGGATTAATAGTCCAGCAATAATACCATTAGGCCATTACCTCCCCACTATGTAGAACCTGAAGTTTTATTTCTAGTACAAAAACAGAAAATCTGGAAAATCTCAGCAGCTCCGAGCCAATGTTTCGGGTCTGGATGACCCTTTGTCAGAGCTGGAACTCTGAGCTCTGACGAAGGGTCATCCAGACTCGAAACATTGGCTCTATTCTCTCTCCACAGATGCTGTCAGACCTGCTGAGATTTTCCAGCATTTTCTGATTTTGTTTCAGTTTCCAGCATCTGCAGTATTTGCCTTTATTTTATTTCTAGTAGTTTTGTGAAGGAGCAACATGCAGCTGAGAAGCAGGAGTGGGCCGGCTCCTGTTGTAATGGTACAGGAATGGCAAGAGAAGTCCCAGCGATTTCCCCAACTCCACTTATCTGGGTTCTGGGTTTGTTTCAATTACACATAATTGAAATATTTGCATCTTTATGTCTAATAGAGTTCAAAAGACATCAATTAAAACAACCCTTCATTCCCTTTTTCATACATTTGTGGAAGTTGCATGCAGTTGTAATTCTCTTTTATAAAACTTTAAATAGGTAAAGACAGACATTCATCTCTCATTACTTAATACTTGGAAAAGCTTATGTCAGTCTCTACTGCCATATATAGATAATAAAAGGAAACGTCATGTATATAAATAGCTCTACTTTTATATGAATGTTTTGTGTGTATAATCATATACAGAAGGAGTGCCATTTCATTACCTGTGCATCTGTAACCATACATTCAACTGATTGTACATTCAAATTGTACCTTTACATCAGTGAGTCTTCTGATTTAAAGTTACATTGTTCAACCATTGTATCTGCTTTGTTTTCCTGTGAGTCATTTAAAATTATAAACTTCCTGAAATGAGTGCCACTCTGTTAAGAGTTGATGGCCAAAATGTTCAGTTTGACGAGATGGTGACAAGGCAAGTTTAATGCAGTAAACGCTTTGGCGCATTTGACATTTCTTATTTTCACACAGTTTCAAAAAATAAATAATTTCAAAGAGGGTGCTTTGAGGTTTTTAAGCATTATCTAAATCTGCCCATATGATTCTAAGATTGACTATTTGCTGTTGGTGAACTGGAATGAACAGTTTTTTAAAGGCATCTGATTAAGAGACTCATTCATTCCACGTAATCAGATTAGATGCTTCATGATTGGGCACTGATTTTCATTGATCTGTGCGATCCATTCCACTGCTCCTTATGGACTCAACAATGGAAGATTACTGCTTATTTCAGAATAAGCAGGAAGTAATTTTGTAACCGGAGTGCTATTCTGTTTCATCACATGGTACTATGCTATGAATTGGGGAGTTTGTGTTTTTCTCTTTATGGAGGCAGTTTCACTGTAAGTGGATTTGAATAGGTCAGGTTTTAGAACGTAAACTCCATTCTGTTTTATGTATGGTTCAAAGGAGCTTGCTAAGACTTCACAAAAGAGACCCTGACTGATCTGTGTTGAATAGATAAGGCATATAATTTGAACAATCCAGATATTTGAGCTGTGATAAATCACCCTTTAATACAAACGCTTCATTTCCTTTATCAACTTTACCTCCCAGTATAAAGTTAATCTTTCTCGCATGTAGACAGGGTTGAGACCAATGCTTAAATAAAAAAGCATTCATGGTTTATAATTTTAAAATAACATGTATCTTGAAAATTGTGTTGCGTTTATTACTGTAAAAAATAGGAATCGAGGTTAACACAGTAATAATACAACTGCTTCAGTGTTTAAACTGGTGTTTATTCAAAATTTGACAACAGGAATAAGTAAGGCCGTAAAGCTTCAAGTAGAGAGATGTCTTAGATATCATAGGAGAAATAACCTCACACTGTGAATCAAACTTTTATGGTTCTGTGGTCTAATTAAGTACATTTTCCCCAATTTCCTTTGCCTCTTCCCAAGGTTTTGACAATTTCGGGATTACAGTTCTGGGGCGGCACAGTGGTTAGCACTGCTGCCTCACAGCGCCAGGGACCCGGGTTCGATTCCCGGCTTGGGTCACTGCCTGTGTGGAGTTTGCACGTTCTCCCCGTGTCTGCATGGGTTTCCTCCAGGTGCTCCAATTTCCTCCCACAGTCTGAAAGACGTGCTGGTTAGGTGCATTGACCTGAACAGGCGCCCGAGTGTGGCAACTAGGGGAATTTCACAGTAACTTCTTTGCGGTGTTAATGTAAGCCTTACTTGTGCCTAATAAATAAACTTTACTTTGAGATCAGCAGCCCTCTAGTACTGGAGCCGTGGGTTATTCTCCATGTATACACCTAGACAGATGAAAAAGTTAATGCATAGGACTGGAAAAGACAATTGTGATCTATTTGGCTTGTGCCAAAGTTCTGAAAAAAAGTACAGCTGTTATCTTTCTAGATTGACCATTTTTCCATAGAAAGGATTTGTGAAAAGAGTTACTTTTAAATGGTGTATTTTAAAGCAGAATGTATTCTCAGGATTTTTTTTTTTAAAGGTTCAGACAGTGGCTGGGTAAGATGCTAATGAGCAAGTTTTGATAATGTTTCCCCATGGACTGGATAATGAGAAGTTTGCTAGTTTATCTTGGTAATCAATATTTGACTTTCTCATGTTATGTTGAAGAGTCGCTGGCCCTGGGCAGAGAGGGCCTTCCCTTTCTGGCTGAGAACAGTGAAGATAAACCACGAGAGAGACACCGACAGTGAGGCTTTTTGAAATTGGAATACTACAATAACAGTCATGTTGATTAAACAGAAAGCAGCAAAGATTTTTGCTGAAGCTTCATTGTGATGGCTTCTAAACTAAGAATGTTAAAATCCAGCTTTAAGTCTGTGGTGCTGGAAAGGTTAGTTAGGAACTACAATAATACCTATTCTTGTATCACCATCTTCATTATATAAGTTATTAAGTGCTTTGTGTTGACATTGTAACAATTTACCAATACTTAATGAAATATATTTTGGACCAATAAAGAATGAAGCAAGATTTTTTTTAAAAAAAGAACAACAGCAGGGAGGCGGTAGCATAGTGGTATTATTGCTGGACCAGTAATCCAGAAACTGGATAACGCTCTGGCGACCGAGTTCCAATCCCACCACAGCAGGTGGTGGAATTTAATTAAAAATCAATGAATTCAATAAAAGTCTAATGACAACCATGAAACGATTGTCATCAAAACCCATCTAGTTCACGAAGGAAATCTGCCGTCCTTACCCGGACGCGACTGCAGACCCACACCAACACCCAGCGAGCCACTCAGTTATTTCAAACCGCTCGGAAGTCTACAAAAAGGAATGAAACCAAACGGACACCCGGCATCTACCTAGGCACCAAAAATGACAACGACAATGGCAAAGCCAGCCCCGTCAAAATGTTCCTCTTTGCTATGTTCCAAATTTGGGAGAGCTGACTCACGGATTAGTCAAGCAACACCCTGACGTAGTCATACTGGCAGACTCATACCTTCCAGACAATGTCCCATCACCATCCCTGGGTACGTCCTGTCCCAGCAGCAGGACGAACCCAGCAGAGGTATACAGTCAGGAGGGAGTTGCCCTGGGAGTACTCAACATCGACTCTGGACCCCATGAGGTCTTATGGCATCAGTTAAAATGTGCAAGGAAACCTTCTGCTACTTCACCCCTCGGTTACCACATATCCAGCACAAAGGAATTGGCTTTATGTGATGGTTGGAGATCAATCATCTCCATTCCAGTACATCAGTGCAGGACTTCCTCAGGGCAGTATCATAGGCCCAACCATCTTCAGCTACTTCATCAATGACCTTCCTTCCATCATAAGGTCAAAAGTAAGATATTTGCTGATGATTGCACAATATTCAGCACCACTATCCATATTAATGCCGAGGCTACAAGAATAGGTCAGAGACTGGGAATCCAGTGGTGAGTAACTCACCTAACTTCCCTAACTTCCTTCTAACTTGTCCCAACATCCAAAAGGCACAGGTTAGGAGTATAATGGAATACCCTCCACTTGCCTGGATGAGAGCAGGTCCAAAATCAGTCAAAAAGCTCAACCTCTTCCAGGACACTGCATCCCACTTCAGTGCTACCTCATCCACAAACATTCACCACCTCCATCACCAATGCAGTGGGTACTGTCTGGAAGATGCACTGCTGGAAATTACCAAGGCTCCTTAGGCAGCATCTTCCAAACCATGACCACTGCCATCTAGTAGGACAGGGCCAGCAGATCATAGAAATCATAGAAACCTCACAGTGCAGAAGGAGGCCATTCAGCCCATCGAGTCTGCACTGACAACAATACCACCCCAGGCCCCATCCCTACAATCCCACACATTTACCCCGCTAATCCCTCTAACCTACACATCCCGGGACACTAAGGAACAATTTAGCATGGCCAATGTACCTAACCTGCATAACTTTGGATTGTGGGAGGAAACCGGAGCACCCAGAGGAAACCCACGCAGACATGGGGAGAATGTGCAAACTCCACACAGGCAGTGACCCAAGCCGGGAATCGAACCTGGGTCCCTGGCGCTGTGAGGCAGCAGTGCTAACCACTGTACCACCGTGCCACCCCAATGCATGGGAAGTTCCTCTCCAAGTCACACACCATCCTGACTTGGAAATATATCGCCATTCCTTCACTGTCACTGGGCCAAAATCCTGGAATTCACCCCCTCACAGCACTGTGGGTGTACCTACACCACAAGGGCTGCAGCAGTTAAAGAGGCAACTCACTACCACCATCTCAAGGGCAATTAGGGATGGGCAATGAATGCTGGCCCAGCCTGCGAAATCCCCAATCCCTTGAATGAATTTAAAAATAGTTGTAAAGATTGAATTATTAGATGAGCATTAGTGTCAGAATCATGAAGACGATCGTGCCTAGTTAATGCAGTTGGTTTAGAGTGAACACATTCTGATAGGCCACTAAAATCGAGTATTCTCAAAGGGTTTGACTGGTAAAAATGAAGGGCAATTATGGCGTGACCTATTTTCATCCCACTTCCACCTTTCTTTCCCAGATATATTTTGCAGAAAAGCATAATTGATTATTAAAATCTACAAATTTTATAGATTGAAATAATAGTGTTACAATTTTACAGTTCTGCTGTGGTTCGTTCTCTAAATTACAAACATGCAGAAATAAAATGTGTAGCTGTTAATTTATCCAAAGCATATTCGTATTTTGAAAATTCAAAAGCTATTCAGCTACCTTTTGAGAATTCCTCTACTAAATGGTGCTGTTTTACAGGTCGCTGTTGCAAGCTATGTGGCTCGGTGGAGCACTTTCAGAAGGACTGTCCTGACCACCAGAACATGAGTAAGTATGACACTGCATGAATTACGTTTGACTTTTAAAAATTCCGTGGCCCTGAAAATCTGCAAGAGCATAAGCCCACCATATAGATTATGGAGCAAAAACAAGATTCTCTGGAAAATGAAATAAAAACAGAAACTGCTGGAAATACTCAGCAGGCATTCCTGACAAGAGAACCAGAGGTAATGGTTCAGATCGATTTCTTTTTCCCAGTTCTGATGAAAAACCATCCACCGAAACGTTAACTGTTAGTCTCCACGATGCTGCCTGACCTGCTGAATGTTTCTATTGTATTCTGAATTTTTACAGATTCTAGAGAATTGATAAATTAAAATTGTTAAGTAACACCAGCAGGACACAATTTCTTTAATGTATGATCGTACATACCGTTTTCTGTTCATTACCTGACCATGTATAACATTCTTGAGCCACTGGTTACTATTGTCAATAAAATAAAAATGTCTATTTAAAAAAAAGCAGAACGGGATCAGAGGGGAAATAATGCAAGTGGCATTGACATTTTTAACTTTGAACCCAAAGCAGTTATAGCCAGACACTGTAAAGTAATTCTGTTTTTACACATTGGATAAGTAGGGTCTCCACACGCTCTCAGTGTTTGATGACCCCAGAGTGGAGCCAGCACCCCGAGAGTGAGCTGTAATAGATACATTCCCACATTCCCTTTCCTGCTGAGGGATCTTTCCCATCGGAATGTACATCAGAAATTCAGGCCAGAGTAGCAAATGATTTTCTCCTCCGGTCCTTCCATCTGTGGTTGCTAATCCTCTCAACCCCCAATCGCCTGTCCTCTCAAACCCCTGCTGTTTGCCTCTGGTCCTCTCGAACCTCTCACCACCCGCCCCCCGCCCACTTGCCAGTCCTCCCAAACCCCTCACTTGCCAGACCTTCCACCTCCTCGCACTCTCCAGATCACCCGGTCTCCTCCTTCCACTGGAAAGCTATTGATTGATTGTTACTCTTATATCGGTGTCTAATTATACTTTTTCTTCATGGGATTTGAGTATCAGTGGTTAATACAGTGTTTATTGCCTATCCCTGGTTAAAAAGGTGGTAATGAGATTTTATTCTGCAAAAATATTAGCTCTTCTACACAACATTGCAGTGATAACGCAAGCAAGGTTGCATTATAAATCAAAACAGAAAATGCTGGAAATTCTCAGCAGCTCAAGCAGCATCAGTGGAAAAAGAAACAGTTAATGTTCAGCTCCATGATCTTTCCAGCATCAGCAGTATTTTGTTTTTGTAAGGTTGCAATGTTTCACCTTTACTTGTGGATTTGAAATCTCTCTTCCCCCTTAGTCTCCTCCAGCTACCCATTGACTGGAGTCAAAAAGACAAGAAAGCAACTGTTTTTGGGCCTCTATTAACTGTTTAGATATGTGTCGCACAGTGGTTAGCATTGCTGCCTCACAGTGCCAGCACCCGGGTTCAATTCCAGCCTCGGGTGACTGTGTGGAATCTGCAAGTTCTCCCCATGTCTGCGTGGGTTTCCTCTGGGTGCTCCAGTTTCCTCCCACACTCCAAAGATGTGCAATTAGATTGATTGGCCAGGCTGAATTGCCCCTTAGTGTCAGAGTGATTAGCAGGGTAAATATGTGAGGTCATGGGGATAGGGCATGGGTGGGATTGTTGTCGGTGCAGGCTCAATGGATCGAATGGCCTCCTCCTGCACTGCATTGTAGGGATTCTATATATTTGCTGAGATGTGCAAGAGACAGCCTGGAGTAAAACTACACTCCCCCCCCCCCCCCCCCCGCCCCACCCCCTCTGCCAAGTTTTCTGATCTGGAATTCCCTCAGCTTTTCCACATCAACATGGCTGGAATTTCAAGGTGTAACACAGAGAGGATTGAGCTAGCATCCCAATGTTTCATATTCTAATGTATTTGAGCTCCAAATCCCTACTCTCAGTGCTGTGTGTCATGTTGGTTGTCTTGGACAGCTTGCTGCAATAGCATAAAAAGAAACCTTACTTACTGAACCAATAGGAAGTGAACCGACAGGGTTATCTAAGGGTTCCAATTGCAGTATGTAATTAAATTCTTTAACAAAGGCTAAATGAGCAACACATTTATTAAAGTAATGATCAGGAGGTTCATATAATCAGGTTCGTCGGCAATATCTCTCCGGTGGTTTCAGCTCTGAAGTGTTATGTAAATGACGGACGTTGTGGGAGGCTAGGGAGGAAATTGCGGGTCCCCTAGCCGAGATATTTGAATCATCGATACTTACAGGTGAGGTGCCTGAAGATTGGAGAGTGGCAAATGTTGTGCCTTTGTTTAAAAAGGGCTGCAGGGAAAAGCCTGGGAACTACAGGCCAGTGAGCCTCACATCTGTGGTGGGTAAATTATTGGAAGGTATTTTGAGAGACAGGATCTACAGGCAGTTACAGATGCAAGGACTGATTAGGGATAGTCAGCATGGCTTTGTGAGTGGAAAATCATGTCTCACAAATTTAATTGAGTTTTTTGAGGGGGTAACCAAGAAGGTGGATGAGGGCAGTGCAGTTGATGTTGTCTATATGGACTTTGGAAAGGCCTTTGACAAGGTACCGCACAGTAGGTTGTTGCATAAAGTTAAATCTCACGGGATCCAGGGTGAGGTATCTAAATGGATACAAAATTGGCTTCTTGACAGAAGCCAGAGGGTGGTTGTAAAAAGTTGTTTTTCAAACTGGAGGCCTCTGACCAGCGGTGTGCCTCAGGGATCAGTGCTGGGCCCACTGTTATTTGTCATTTTTATTAATGATTTGGATGAGAATATAGGAGACATGGTTAGTAAGTTTGCAGATGACACCAAGATTGGTGGCATAGTGGACAATGAAGAAAGTTATCTCCAATTGCAATGGGATCTTGATCAATTGGGTCAGTGGGCTGACAAATGGCAGATGGAGTTTAATTTAGACAAATGCGAGGTGATGCATTTTGGTAGATTGAACCAGGGCAGGACTTACTCAGTTAATGGTAGGGCGTTGGGGAGAGTTACAGAACAAAGAGATCTAGGGGTATGTGTTCATAGCTCCTTGAAAGTGGAGTCACAGGTGGACAGAGTGGTGAAGACGGCATTCGGCATGCTTGGTTTCATCGGCCAGAACATTGAATACAGGAGTTGGGACGTCTTGTTGAAGTTGTACAAGACATTGGTAAGGCCACACTTGGAATACTGTGTGCAATTCTGGTCACCCTATTATAGAAAGGATATTATTAAACCAGAAAGAGTGCAGAAAAGATTTACTAGGATGCTACCAGGACTTGATGGATTGAGTTATAAGGAGAGGTTGAATAGATGGGACTTTTTTCTCTGGAGCGTAGGAGGCTGAGGGGTGACCTTATAGAGGTCTAGAAAATAATGAGGGGCATAGACAAGGTAGATAGTCAGTATCTTTTCCCAAAGGTAGGGGAGTCTAAAACTAGAGGGCACAGGTTTAAGGTGAGAGGGGAGAGATACAAAAGTGTCCAGAGGGGCAATTTTTTCACACAGAGGGTGGTGAGTGTCTGGAACAAGCTGCCAGAGGTAGTAGTAGAGGCGGGTACAATTTTATCTTTTAAAAAGCATTTAGATAGTTACATGGGTACGATGGGTATAGAAGGATGTGGGCCAAATGCGGGCAATTGGGATTAGCTTAGGGATTTTTAAAAAAGGGCGGCATGGACAAGCTGGGCCGAAGGGCCTGTTTCCATGCTGTAAACCTCTATGACTGTATAAATCACTCACTGCCAGAGAAGACTCTGATTCCAGTAAACTAAAAGAAATTGTTTTTCTTGATTCTGAATACAATAGATTCTGCACAAAGGATTGTGCGGAAACCATATACTTTATTCCATATACCTTATTCCATAAACCACCTCTTGTTAACACACACACACACACACATACACACACACACAGTATTCCTCTTAGGCAGCCCCTCGGGATCAAGGATGACTTGCTTCCACTCCAGTTACTTCCTGCAATCATTGAAACATTTGATTTTTCTTTTAATTGATGTAGTCTATTGTGTTTTTAACTCTGCTGTTTTGTCATTCTTCAGGCAATAGTGTTTTAACTGTTGGCCGATGGACAAAAGGGATGAGTGCTGATTACGAAGAAATTCCAGTGGCTTCAAATACTCACAAAGCAAAAAAGAAAGTTCCAAAGGTTGTCAATTTTTAAACAGCCTGTTGAAATTATAATTTCATTGATCTGCCTGTAGGGGCATCCAGCAAGTCGTCGTACAAAAGAACATTTTTCTTGATTTTAAAAATCTGCATGTTATGTATAATTGTGAAGTATGCAAAGATTCCATTTACTACCAGCAGGTGGAGCCATTGTGTGCCAAATCAACTGTGTTATTGTACCTAATTCAAATAAATGATTCTATGAGGTTGTACTGGGATTATATTTAGTCCATGTAATTTAGTGTAAAGTTTCAAATAGAAAATTGAACGTGTTTACAACGACAGCTTGCATTTACATAGAAACATAGAATCCCTTAAGTGCAGAAGGAGACCATTCAGCCCATCGAGCCTGCACCGACAACGATCCCACCCAGGTCCTATCCCCGTAGCCCCACTTATTTACCCTGCTAATCCCTGACACTAAGGGGTAATTTAGTATGGCCAGTCAATCTAATTTGCACATCTTGGGACACTAAGGGACAATTTAGCAAGGCCAATCTACCTAAGGCGGCACGGTAGCACAGTGGTTAGCACTGCTGCTTCACAGCTCCAGGGACCTGGGTTCGATTCCCGGCTTGAGTCACTGTCTGTGTGGAGTTTGCACATTCTCCTCGTGTCTGCGTGGGTTTCCTCCGGGGGCTCCGGTTTCCTCCCACAGTCCAAAGATGTGCGGGTTAGGTTGATTGGCCATGCTAAAAATTGTCCTTAGTGTCTTGAGATGCTTAGGTTAGAGGGATTAGTGGGTAAATATGTGGGGGTAGGGCCTGGGTGGGATTGTGGTCGGTGCAGACTTGATGGGCCGAATGGCCTCTTTCTGTACTGTCGGGTATCTATGATCTATGATTTCTAATCTGCACATCTTTGGACTGTGGGAGGAAACCAGAGCGCCCGGAGGTGCCTTTAACAGAGGAAAATGTGCTTTACAGAGGGAGAAGGGGACAAAAATTGGCACTAAGCCAAAAAATGAGATATTGGGTTGCTTGGTCAAAGTTTTAAGGATGGTTTTAACAGCGGAGCGATATAGGGAGGGAATTCCAGCACCTAGGGCCCATATGTCTGAAGACTCAGCAGCCACAGAGAATTTTGGATGCATGGGAGGCCAGAGTTGGAGAAACACAGAGTTTTCAGAGGGATGTAGGCCTGGATGAGATCGTATTCTGTTTCCAATTGATATGGGGGAGGAGCAAAGAGGTTGTGCCATGCTTAATTTTGGCTTCACTCTCCTGCACATTGCATGTATTCCTTTTTTTAATGATCAGATTCAAATCAGTAGCTTACAGTCGCCTTAACAGCAGGCACCATGACCCGTCAAACACAGTACTCTATGATAGAAAATGATTCACATTCATAGTCATTGTTATAATGTACAGAAACAGCATAATATTTGCATACGGTAAGGTAGCACATGTAGCAATGCCATACAGAATCTGTTTTAGTGATGCTGGTCGAGTGATGTAGACTGGACAGGCTGCCAGGAAAACTTACTTGCTCTTCTTCAAGTAGTGCCACTGGGCCTTTTATTTCCATCCAAGAGGACAGACAGTGCCTTTGTTTAACATCTCATTGGAAAGCTGGAAACTCCAACAGTACATCACTCGCTCAGTGCTACACCAAAGTGTCAGCCTGCAATATGGGCTCAATTCCCTGGAGTGCTATGACTGGCCAAGACTAACACCAACAGTGGCAGATTTAGCAGTGCTCAGCTACTTACAGTATAAATACCTGAGACTCACAGATCAGAATGATCACAGATTTGCTCTTCACAGCTGAATGATTGCAGCAACGATGGACACCTGTGAAAAAGTACCCCAGCCTGGGGACAATGTATTCACAAAGACAAGGGAAGTGATCTGCTCGAGAGAGAAAGAGACAAAACCACCAAATCATCATGACGTAACTGTTGGTAGCAATCTAGAGTGTGGGGAAGGAAGCTCTTGGGATTTGTTAGTACAACTTTGATATTCATTTGCTGTAATCGGCACATTATCATTAAGTCTCCATCCCTTTCTCTTTAACTGTTTTATCTTTCACAAATCCAACCTGGCCAATTATCCCACCAGCCAAATTTCAACCACTCTACTCTCAGTCGACTGGTGGCAGGAGTTATCATCCGAGCTTTTCACACAGCACCTACTCACCGATCACTGACAATCATTTTGAATTTCACCGGAACCGGTCGGCTCCATCCCAGTATTAGGAGCACCAAGACTTCTTTAGCGGATGTATACGGAGGGGAAAGGCTTTTAATCTCTGCTGCTAGAGGAGCTGATTGATAACACAATGAACATGCTGCATTGGGATATGTATTTACTGCAAGTTTGATGAAGTTGGATATTGGGTTGCATATAGAAAGATACAGACTGGAAAATGTGAGTCTGAATGTTTTGTGGTTGCAATGACGGCATTCAATAACAACTGAAGGCAAATCTGTGGTCAAACTGGTTATCAAAGTACACACTGGCAAAGAATACTGAACATAAAAACTAAGTTTGAGGGAAAAGCAAGAAAATTGAATTTAGAATCTTAGAATCCCTACAGTTCAGAAGGAGGCCATTCGGCCCCCGAGTCTGCACTGACAACAATCCCACCCAGGTCCTATCCCCATACACACCTAATCCCCCTGACACCAAAGGGCAATCCCACCCAGACCTGTTTTCCTGTAACCACAAATATTTACCCTGCTAGTCCCCCTAACCTTCACACCTTGGGACACCAAAGGGCAATTTAGCACAGCCAATCCACCTAACCTGCACATCTTTCGACTGGGAGGAAACCAGAGCACCCGGATGAAACCCATGCAGACATGGTGAGAACATGCAAACTCCACACAGTCACCCGAGGACAGAATTGAACCTGGGTCCCTGGCGCTGTGTGGCAGCAGTGCTAGCCACTGTGCCACCGTGCCACTCAAGCCGACTTAATATAATCTCTTGGCAGGCAATTATTCCGGAGTACTCCAGAAACTGCTTTTATTCTAAACCAGTATGCACTGTCCAGCCCAATCACTTACCTTGGTAATGTTTGATTATTCAATTCTAACTGCTTTCTATCTGATTGTGATTATGCATAGTAGTTGATTTATTTGCCCACTGTAAACAATTTATTGATTCAATTCTGTCAAATTAGTTTCACAATCTTAAAAACTTCAATTAGGTCACCTTAAACATCTGACGCCTGCACATGTTCATTTTAAATGTGAAGTTGCTATCAGTATTTCCCTTCTCCTCCACAGGGTATGCTGTTGAAGTGTCCCTTCAGATAGAGACCTTTACAAATCATTTGGACTGATGCGAACTTCCATGGCTTGTAATGTTCTGATCTCGTTGTAAACACCTCTCTAAAAAGTTACGCCTTGTTGAATAAGATGGAACTGTGTTTAATGTCAAACTAAATCATAATTACTCTGGAACAGCCTTTCTGGCCCAGAAAAGCTGTATTTATATTGGTATCATTCAAATTTCTCAATAAGGGAATAAAATCCATGGGATTTTAATTTTTAAAAAAATGAAATTTATGCTATTTCAGCTAACTTAATTCCATGTGTATTTCCCAATCCTTGGGATGGAATTTATGTGCCCCCGCCGGATGTGTTTTGGGCAGGGACGGTATGTAAAATAGGGCACGTGCCCATCCCAACACGTTCCCTTCCACCGCTGAGCTCACCCCCATAACACAGGGGGTGGGTTAGCAGGCACCAGAATTGGCAGCTCACTCACCACATTCAGGTTAGTAATCAAGGGTCCATTAGGCTTATTAAGCCATCGACCCTGATAATGCCCATGCATACAACTTTGGCTTGGGCAGGAGCGGGCAGCCTGATTTTTTAAAAATAAGTTATTTAAAGGTTCTCTCCTTGGGGGCTGCCCTTTGCCAATCACGGGGGTGGGGAGAGGCACTATAAGAGCAAACCCCCTTTTTTCATACCTTTTTTCACAGCCTTAAACGCTCCCCTCCCACCCTGACCCCCTTCGAATTACCCAAACCCTCCCTGCCCAAGAGTCTGGACATACCTGCTCCAAGGGACCAGAGGCATTCTTCCTTCTTCTGCAGCCTGGCAGCTGTCCCTGACAAGCCCTTGATGCTTTTGTGAGGGGGGGGTGAATTTTCCCCATTTAGGGGTGGAAGTCCCAGCTGACCCGCATTTAGTCACCCCGCAGTGCTTTATAGCTGCGGGGCGGGTCAGTGTGGAGCATGTCTACTCCATGCCGACTTTGCTTCTGGGACTGGGAAAGCTGTCTACCACCACACACCCCTCACTCCAGACCCCTGCTATTATTCCGTCCCTTACTTCACTCTATATTGCATTATTAAAAAGTGAAGGATGATCAGTTTTATCTCCTGGTTTACTGACTGAGAGAATTCCTCAACACGATTGGCCGCTCAGCAACATCACTGTTACTGGACCCCAGAGATGACACCTGCTAGACCTTTGTGGGCAGTTTTCTGCAAAGTCAGCAGTGAGAACAGTCACGTTGCCACTGACCAAAACCTCTGACTCTTTGTTCCTAAACTTCAGTCATTAACAATCTGTGCTCCATTGTGTGTTCTATGCTGTAAACTATGCTGCTCAACTAATGGAAGCTATCGTGATAGCTCTAAATGTACAACTAACTTAAGGATGTTTTCAACTGGATCTAATGATACAAATTCAATTATGTAAACTATCAAAAGGTTGACATTACTAGATCTTGGGCACTAAATATTATTTAAATATATTTTCTTTGTGGTCTGATGTGTGAGATACTTATTCCCTTGCATTGTATCCATCACTACAGAGGTTGAGCATTAAAATAAGATTAAAATAAATTATTCCTGCACTCCAGAAACTACTTTTAAGCTTAGGTTTATTTATTAGTGTCACAAGTAGGCTTACATTAATACTGCAAAGAAGTTACTGTGAAAATCCCCTGGTCGCCACACTCCGGCACTTGTTTGGGTAAACTGAGAAAGAATTTAGCATGGCCAATGAGCCTAACCAGTACGTCTTTCAGACTGTGGGAGGAAACCGGAGCACCCGGAGAAAACCCACGCAGACACAGGCAGAATGTGCAGACTCCGCACAGACAGTGACTCAAGCCAGGAATTGAACCCGTGTCCAAACCTGGCGCTTTGAGGCAGCAGTGCTAACCACTGTGCCACCATGCCACCCTGTCCAGCCCAATTGCTTTCCTTGGTAATGTTTGACTATTCAATTCCAGCCGCATTCTACTCGATTGTGTGTATGCCTAGTAGTTGATGAAAAACTTCAATTAGGTCACCTTAAAGTCCATTTTAAAAGATGTGGAGATGCTGGCGTTGGGCTGGGGTGGTCACAGTAAGAAGTTACTGTGGTAGGTTAAAGTCCACCAGGTTAAAGTCCACCGGGTTTATTTGGAATCATGAACTTTTGGAGCACTGCTCCTTCATCAGATGAGTGGAGAGGTAGGTTTCACAAACACAGCATATATAGACTAAGACACAATTGCAAGATAATGGTTGGAATGCGATAAAAAGGAGCTGCTTTTGTTTCTATAGAGTATTGAATTTGATGATCATAATGAATGGCAGAGCAGGCTCAAAGGGCCGAATGGCTTATTTCTGCTTCTATTTTCTATGTATGTTTCTAGAACATTCATATAAGCCTGCCAAGAACAAAGAACAAAGAAAATTACAGCACAGGAACAGCCCTTTGGCCCTCTAAGCCTGCACCGACCATGCTGCCCGAATTAACTAAAACCCCCTACCCTTCCGGGGACCATATCCCTCTATTCCCATCCTATTCATGTATTTGTCAAGACGCCCCTTAAAAGTCACTACCGTATCCGCTTCCACTACTCCCCTGGCAACGAGTTCCAGGTACCCACTACTCTAGTGGGTACCTGTGTAAAACATCTGCCTCGTATATCTCCTTTAAACCTTGCCCCTCGCACCTTAAAGCTGTGCCCCCTAGTAATTGACTCTTCCACCCTGGGAAAAAGCTTCTGACTATCCACTCTGTCCATGCCTCTCATAATCTTGTAGACTTCTATCAGGTCTCCCCTCAACCTCCGTCGTTCCAGTGAGAACAAACCAAGTTTCTCCAACCTCTCCTCATAGCTAATGCCCTCCATACCAGGCAACATCCTGGTTAATCTTTTCTGTACCCTCTCCAAAGCCTCCACATCCTTCTGGTAGTGTGGCGACCAGAATTGAACACTATATTCCAAGTGTTTTCCAAGAAATTACATTAAATCTAATTTCTTTCCCGCTTTTGCCTTAAACTTAGTTTTTGACGTTCAATAACCTTTGCTGCTTGCCAGTGTGTACTTTGATAATAACCTGTTTGACCGCAGATTTGCCTTCAGTTTGATGCTTCAGTTTCAGAAGTTAAAGGATTTTTAAAAAATTGATTGCAGTTCAGAGGAGGTTCACCAGATTGATTCTGGGATGAAAAGGTTGACATATGAGGAGAGATTAAACAGTTTGGGCTTATACTCGCTAGAGTTTAGAAGGATGAGAGGGGATCTGATCGAGGTATGTAAAAGTTTAAAGGGGATTGATAAAGTAAATGTAGATCAAATGCTTCCCCTTATGGGGCAATCTAGAACAAGAGGTCACTGGTATAGGTTGCGAGGTGGTAGATTTAAAACTGAGATGAGAAGGAACTACTACTCGCAGAGATTGGTGAATTTGAGGAACTTGCTGCTCCATTGCACGGTGGAGTCTGAATCGTTGAATGGCTTCAAGAAGGAGATAGATATATTTCTAATAAAAACGGGATCAGGAGATATGGGGAACAGGTGGGGAGGTGGATTTGAGAACAGGGAAAGAACAGCCATGATCTGATTGAATGGCGGAGCAGGCTGAAGGGCTGAGTTTGCCAACTTCTGCTCCTAATTCCCATGTTCCTATATTCTGAGAAATAGCATCATTGATAAGGCTTTAAATATTGTCCATCTCCAGTTGCTCTGAGAAGAGGCAGTGGGCTGCATAGTTACTTCGCGATCGTGTTGGGAAGGAATTTCAGTTTTTTTATCTGGCAGTGAGGAAGATACGGCAATATACGTCCAAGTCAGAATGTATGTAACTTGAGGGAAATTTTCAATTGATGCCATTCAAACCATCTTGCTGCTCTTAAGCTTCTCAGGATGTTTGAAGTCCTAAAGCAAGGAGTTGATGTTGAATTGACCTTGGTGAGTTGTAGTGAATGGAGGCTGCTGGTTTGAAGCTAGAACACCTGGAAGAATAAGGACTGGGATAGGGAACATGATTGGAATCCAAAGGAAGTGAGTGCTCGTGGTCTGGAGCCAGGCAATAACAGAAAACCCAGGGGTCACAGGAGTCAAGAAGAAACAGGTGGTAGAGGCCAGAATCATCGGAGGGGAGAGACAGAGGGGGCAGTGCGGTGGCACAGTGGTTAGCATTGCCGGCTTGGTTCACTGTCTGTGCGGAGTTTACATGTTCTCCCTATGTCTGCATGGGTTTCCTCCGGGTGCTCCGGTTTTCTCCCACAGTCTGGTTAGGTGCATTGGCCATGCTAAATTCTCCCTCAGTGTACCTGAACAGGCGCCAGAGTGTGGCGACTAGGGGATTTTCACAGTAACTTCATTGCAGTGTTAATGTAAGCCTACTTGTGACACTAATAAATAAACTTTTTTTAAAAGGTAGGGGTGGGTGGGAAGGGGAGATTGGAGTCACGGTCGGGAAAGGTGAAACAGGTTGGGGCATAAGAGCGATGAGAGGTTAGAGTCGGGGCGAGATCGGAAACCTTATGTCGGAGGCTGGAAGAATCAGGGAGGTGGTTGATGAAACAGGTGTATCAAAACCAGCAGGTTGTGGCAGTTCTTGTCCCCGGCCATTAGGTTTCTTGAGGCCCGGAAAACCTAGCCAGCCAGGGTTAAAGATGAAGCCTCATTGCAATATTTTAATTTTGTCTCCTCCAAGCAAGTCGAGTCCCACCTCCTGATCCACTTCTGTTCAAAACAAATGGGTGAGCTGGAGGTGGGTTAGGGGTCGGGATTCAGATTGAACATTTTAATATCCCAACCAACCTCAGCCCATTGTTTTGGGAGGTTTAAATTCCTCCTTGATGTGTCAGGGATAGACATCGAGTGCAGGAATGCTGATCAGACTGCTCTCTCCTGGACAGTGTCAGCGTTGTAGTGAAAGATATGTTTCTCATTGTGCTTCTGTAGAAAGTGAAGTGTGTTTAGGGGTTAAGTGATGAATCACTTGTTGCAAACAGAGTACCTAGCATCCGCCCTGTCCTCACAGCCAAAATGTTGATATACCTCATCCAAGTTAAGCTTCTTGAGATAGAGTCATAGAGGTTTACAGCATGGAAACAGGCCCTTCGGCCCAACTTGTCCATGCCGCCCTTTTTTTAAAAAATCGCTACGTTAATCCCAATTGCCTACATTTGGCCCATATCCCCCTATACCCATCTTACCCATGTAACTACCTAAATGCATTTTAAAAGATAAAATTGTACCCACCTCTACTACTACCTCTGACAGCTTGTTCCAGACACTCACCACCCTCTGTGTGAAAAAAATGCCCCTCTGGACACTTTTGTATCTCTCTCCTCTCACCTCAAACTTATGCCCTCTAGTTTTAGACTCCCCTACCTTCGGGAAAAGATATTGACTATCTACCTTGTCTATGCCCCTCATTATTTTATAGACCTCTATAAGGTCACCCCTCAGCCTCCTACACTCCAGAGAAAAAAGTCCCAGTCTATTCAGCCTCTCCTTATAACTCAATCCATCAAGTCCCAGTAGTATCCTAGTAAATCTTTTCTGCACTCTTTCTAGTTTAATAATATCCTTTCTATAATAGGGTGATCAGAATTGCACACAGTATTCCAAGTGTGGCCTTACCAATGTCTTGTACAACTTTAACTAGACATCCCAGCTCCTGTATTCAATGTTCTGAGGCTTCCAGTTTGAAAAACAACTCTCTACAACCACCCTCTGGCTTCTGTCAATTTTGTATCCATTTAGATACCTCACCCTGGATCGCATGAGATTTAACTTTATGCAACAACCTACCATGAGGTACCTTGTCAAAGGCCTTGCTAAAGTCCATGTCGACAACATCAACTGCACTGCCCTCATCTTACCTTCTTGGTTACCCCTTCAAAAAACTCAATTAAATTTGTGAGACATGATTTTCCACTCACAAAGCCATGCTGGCTGTCCCTAATCAGTCCTTGCATCTGTAAATGCCTGTAGATCCTGTCTCTCAAAATACCTTCCAACAATTTTTCCCACCACAGATGTGAGGCTCACTGGCCTGTAGTTCCCAGGCTTTTCCCTGCAGCCCTTTTTAAACAAAGACACAACATTTGCCATTCTCCAATCTTCAGGCACTTCACCCGTGACTATCGATGATTCAAATATCTCGGCTAGGGGACCCGCAATTTCCTTCCTAGCCTCCCACAACGTCCTGGGATATACCTCATCAGGTCCGGCAGATTTATCTACCTTGATGCGCTTTAAGACTTCCAGCACCTCCTTCTCTGTTACATGTACACTCCACAAGACATCACTATTTATTTCCCCAAGTTCCTTAACATCCATGCGTTTCTCAACAGTAAATACTGATGAGAAATATTCATTTAGGATGTCACCCATCGCTTGTGGATCTGCACATAGATTACCTTGTTGATCCTTAAGAGGCCCTACTCTCTCCCTAGTTACTCTTTTGTCCTTTATGTATTTGTAGAAGCTCTTTGGATTCTCCTTTGCCTTATCTGCCAAAACAATCTCGTGTCCCCTTTTTGCCCTCCTGATTTCTCTCTTAACTCTACTCCTACACCCCCTATACTCTTCAAGAGATTCACTTGATCTCAGCTGCCTATGCACGTCATGTGCCTCCTTCTTCTTCTTGACCAGGGCCTCAATATCCCGAGTCATCCAGGGTTCCCTACTTCTGCCAGCCTTGCCCTTCTCTCTAAAAGGAATGTGTTTACCCTGAACCCTGGTTAACACACTTTTGAAAGCATGCCACTTACCAGACGTCCCTTTGCCTTCCCACAGACTCCCCCAATTAACTTTTGAAAGTTCCTGCCTGATACCATCAAAATTGGCCTTGTCCCAATTTAGAATTTTAACTTTTGGGACAGACCTATCATTCTCCATAGCTATCTTAAAACTAGTAGAATTATGATCACTGGTCCCAAAGTGATCCCTCACTAACACTTCTGTCACCTGCCCTTTCTTATTTCCCAAGAGGAGGTCAAGTTTTGCCCTCTCTCTAGTCGGGCCATCCACATACTGAATGAGAAATTCCTCCTGAATACACTCAACAAATCTCTCTCCATCCAACCCTCTAATACTATGGCTGTCCCTGTCAATGTTGGGAAAATTAAAATCTGTGACTATTACCATCCTATTTTTCTTGGAGCTATCTGTAATCTCGTAAGAAATTGATACTGGGACACCTCAGTTGTTAAAACCCAGAATGGAGAGCAACCAGGGACCTGGTTGGAAAATTGGCTGTAATTCATTGATGATGATGCAAAAATAAATGGCATTATAAACAATGTAGATGTTAAATTACAAAGAGTTATCCTAAAATGAGTGGAACAGAGTACTTACTTAATGGTGAAAAGCTAGAAGAGAGATTTAGCAGAGTAGAACATAGAACATAGAATAGTACAGCACAGAACAGGCCCTTCGGCCCACGATGTTGTGCCGAGCTTTATCTGAAACCAAGATCAAGCTATCCCACTCCCTATCATCCTGGTGTGCTCCATGTGCCTATCCAATAACCGCTTAAATGTTCCTAAAGTGTCTGACTCCACTATCACTGCAGGCAGTCCATTCCACACCCCAACCACTCTCTGCGTAAAGAACCTACCTCTGATATTCCTGGTAATACCTGGACTCCAATAGTTTGATTATAATATTGCACAAACCAGGGATTTTTTTATGAAATTCAGAAACTAATTGATTAGTTTTCAATGTATTAAGGGAACCAGATTGTGTAGATAGAGAGAAACTGAGAAACTATTTTTACTGGTTTTACTAGTCTAGGACTAGTGGGTGTAGTCTTAAGAATTAGAGCCAGACATTTCAGGAGTGGAATTAGGAAACACTTCTGCACACAGAGTGGTAAAGTTTGGAATTCCCTTCCACAAATGGCAATTGATGCTAGATTAATTGTTAATTTTAAATCTGAGATCGATAGATTTTTGTTTATCAAAGGAATTAAGGGATATGGTGGATACAAGGAGTTAGGCCGCAGATCAACCATGACATCATTGACTGGTACAATAGGTTTGGGTGACTAGATGGACTACGCCTGTACCTATGTTCAGGGGATGATCTCTCTGGGATGTGATTGTGGAAGTATGCAGTTCTGCTGCTCATAACCATCGGGCGGAATTTTCTCATCCCGCCTGCCACATGAATCAAAGAACAAAGAACAGGAACAGGCCCTTCAGCCCACCAAGCCTGCACCGACCATACTGCCCGACTGAACTAAACCCTACTCTTCCGGGGACCTTATTCCTCTATTCCCATCCTATTCATGTATTTGTCAAGATGCCCCTTAAAAGTCACTACCGTATCTGCTTCCACTACCTCCTCCTGCAGCGAGTTCCAGGCACCCACCACCCTCGGTGTAAAAAACTTGCCTCGTACATCTCCTTTAAACCTTGCCGCTCGCACCTTAAACCTATGCCCCTGAGTAATTGACACTTCCACCCTGGGAAAAAGCTTCTGACTATCCAATCGTAGCGGGTGGAGACAGGCCATGCAAAGGTCCATTGACCTCGGGCGGGATTTTCCGGTCTTGGGCCGAGTGTGGCCGGAAAATCCCGTCGATAACGTCTCACTGATGTTCAGTTCTGGGCTGCTAGTTCTCTCCTTAGTCCCACTGCAGCCCAGTGGTAGTGCTACACTACAATGAAGGACATTCTCACTGTGGATACACAGATCATACAATAGTCCTACTAACACTACCTCAGCACTCAGCAGGCTTGGCACCATAATCAGAGTGAGAAGCATAAATCATCAGCCTGAAATCTTTACTGTCATCCGAATAGGAAGAAATCAGAGATGAACAGAATTTAAACAAGTGCAGAGCCAGGAAAAGCAAGCAGGGAAAATAGCAGAATGGAAACGTTTGTGTTGGATTAAATGATCGTTTTTCAAGCAAAAGGAGGTGATAATTGAACAGTGTAAAAATAAAATGTGGGTCCAGAGGATCTACAGAGGTGGAGAGAAGCATGGAAAATTGGGTAAAATGGAGTGTACTTCCACAGGCCAGGGATGAGCCAGGTGGAAAGACAGCCTGACCTCCAGCTTAACCACATCACCAGCCATGTACTGATAGAAGATCCCCACCCAAATTGAACCACTGGGACTGCAGCAGCAATGGGTTTGTCCACATTGTTAATCTGGTGTATCTGGTGATACTGGATTATTAGCATAATCAGCTTGCAAAGTTATATCATACAGCATGCAATACTATCATATTATACTCACACTGGCATGGCACAGTAGTCTCATTTTATTTTGTAATTATTTACATGGATCAAATTATCACTATTGCATTATATTATTTATTATTTAAACCTGCTGAACATCTCATTATCAGAGACAATGTTGTATTTTTCACTGTACAGACAGTTTCACACTACTGTATTCAGCTTGATCACTAACAGTGTGTTGTGTTTTACTTTCTTTACCTCATTTTCTCAGTCTCATTCTCCTCTCTCTACTTGCTTCCTCAAGTGCCTGTCCCAAAGTCATTTCATTATTATTGACATTATGCATATTACGGCTGTTTCAAGATGCTCGGAAGATCTACTTTAACTGTTCATTAGGAGGAAAGACAGAGCTTATACTATGGACCTACGGTCATGCAGAAACGTAAGTCATTTGGGATTTTCTCAATCTCCTTTGAGCTATTTTACATACAAGTTGACACCTGGATGAAGAAAGTTTGAGCAATGGTACTGATTATTAGCTATTTGGAAAAACAAATGTAAGAATTAAAATTGCAGGCCATTAATCCACAGTGGTATTGTCACTGGACTAGTAATCCAGAGACCAGAATAATGCTCAGGGGACATGGGTTCGAATCCCACCATGGCAGATGGTGAAATTTGCATTCAATAAAAACAAAAATCTGGAATTGAAAGTCTAATGAGGATCATGAAACCATTGTCGAATGTTGTAAAAGCCCATCTGGTTCACTAATGTCCTGTAGAGGAGGAATTCTGCCGTCCTTACCTGGCCGGGCCTACATGTGACTCCAGATCCATAGCAATAAATCTTAAATGCCCTCAGGATTGGACAATAAATACTGGCCTAGCCAGCGATGCCCACATCCCATGAACGAATAAAGAGAGTTTGTTAATCACAATAAAAGTGCTTCTGCTTAGTGTTTTAACTAATTATTAAATAATGGGAACTTCGGTTCCAAAGTTCTTTGCGTATTAATAAATGACAGCAGGTCCAACTTTCCTCGACATTACACAGAATGGGTGAGAGGATTTTGTACAAAGATTCGGAATAATCGTGCTGAGATGTGTATGGCATTAAATATTTATATATTTGTGGCATAACACAGTCTAAAAATAAATTAATAACAAAACAACATCGGGGAAGGAGATGTCACTTTATGATGTAAGCGTTTTGGTAGTCACTTGTTTCTGTTCGTGAAAGGGGTTATCAAGGATATAGGTATATGATTATTATCATATTGTGGTATCTAGTAAATTTATGTGGCTTGGTGGATCTGCCAAAGATTCCCAGTTCAAAAGAGCCATTACCTGATCCAGCTGGTGCTCTATCTCAGTGGAAAGGGGAGCATATCAAAATCAGTTTAAAGGATGCTGCACAGGGGAAGAAGAAATATAATATATTAAAATAAAAATTTATTTACCATCAGCACAACTTGGAACCTTAAGATCCAGCATTCCTATATCGTAACATCACTGGCGGCTATTAAAGCAATCAACCAAATAGTTTTACGTATTTATAATGTGAAACAAAGGACAAACCATGTTCTTTCTCATTGCTTTCAAACATTCAAGAGATATTACTAGATCGATTTTCCTGTTGCCATGGATAATGTGAACATTTGCTAAACTATAAATATTAACAAGATCAGCCCTGTTGTCTTTCACATATAAATGTGTGTTGCCTCAGAAGCAAGCGATTTGCTTGGTTTGTAAAGTTAAAAGAAAATGCTGTGATGGTATTGCATGAATTAGGCTGAATCATTACCATCTAGAGCTAAAAAAAAACCCCTATTCTGTCATTTGGCTTGTGACTACCAAATGTAACTGTGCCTTGAGTATCTAAAATTAATGTACAAGATAAAGCAAAACCTAGCATGTCTGTGTGATGGCGAGAGACTAAAGAACCCAGATGTTAGCTCAAAGCAATTGCAGCAAAAATGTAGCTTCAATCCCACTGATATGCATTCGAACCTCTCAGAATAAATTATTTACAAATATGATTCGCTAGAATTAGTACCATTGCCAAATTATTCCAAAGATACATTATTTAATTTATGAAAACAGTATCTATTTAAAAGGTTGTATTAATGGACATTAATCATTTCAAATTTTCTACTTTGAAGCATCCTTTTCATGATATCATTTATGGAGATTGATTGTAATAAATGTGAAATACCAGTTCACTAATGAGAAATGTTTGACAGATTTCAAGTTTGAGGAGATAATGGTTGTTAAGAGATATTCAATGAATATTGTACTTAGGTAAGTGCTGCAGACTATTTGTGGCCTTCACAGACTTGACTAACCTACATATTTGTAGATCTCATCTGCTCTTAACTGCATTTTTTTGACAAAGGCTACCTTACTGAGGTGATTTTTCACTTCCGTGTTGCTTTGGCCGTGAATGGTGGGTTGTGGTTTCTTGTATCCAGCAGCTCTTGGATGACAAGTATGGAACCCCATCTCAACTTTTCTGGAAGAGACATTAGAATAAATCAGTCTAAATGGGCTCAGTCAAATAAGTGGCTTTTTTTTAATGTACTAAGTAGCCTATTCAATTTACAAACTTGAGAAGCTGTCTCCCATCAGTGCCACTGGCAGCACCTGAACAAAGATCTTTCATTCTGTCAACTTGATTACATTGATTGTTGATGTTGAAAACATTCAATATATATTGATTAACTAGGCATTAAAATCTCTTTGTTATCTACCATCAGAAAATTGAAGTTAGACATTAGAAGTTGCACAGTACTAAATGGATGTTTTTCCGCAACATTTTATAAATGTTCTTATGTCAATGACTTAAAATAACATTTTTTCAAAGTTGAACATTTCTTGATGCTTAGCACAAATATTTTTGTAAGCATTGTGAAGACCTGCTCACGAAAAAGTCTAACTGAATGAAGGCAAAAGTTGAGTGTTTGCTGGAGAGAAAACCAAAACATCTGTTTGATTTGACTGACATTGCCAACCACCCATATCAGGATTGCAAATTCCTTCTAGTTACGAATATTCACCTCATTCAATGGGACAGCACGGTGGCACAGTGGTTAGAACTGGTGCCTCACAGCACCAGGGACCTGGGTTCAATTCCCGGCTTGGGTCACTGTCTGTGCACAGTCTGCAAGTTCTCCTCATGTCTGCATGGGTTTCCTCCAGGTGCTCCGGTTTCCTCCCACAGTTTGAAGGATGCGATGGTTAGGTGCACTGGCCATGCTAAATTCTCCCTCGGTGTACCCGAATAGGTGCCGGAGTGTGGTGACTGAGGGATTTTCGCAGTAACTTTCGCAGCAAGCCTACTTGTGACACTAATAAATAAACTTTAAAAACTTTAAATGTTAAACATTGGCTTGGTAATTACACTTGATCTATACACACTGAAGATAGAAATGTTCACAACATCTACAGTAGAGTAGCAATTCTCAAGAAACCTAATCCTATTGATCACCCACATTTCAGTCAAGGTCTCTACATAGTTAGTGATGGTGTTGTGGTCAGCTTTGGAAAATTATAATATTTACTAGTCCTACCAAAAAGTAGTCTGGAATCAGTTGGCATGCTTCAGATCAGAGCCTACCCTCTACAACATCAACAATACGGTTGGCCAAAATGCCATTTTTAACATGCCTTTCGGCTAAGATCAAGTGTCAGATCAAGCTGAAAATGAGGTGCAATGCCTTGTTTTGTCAGCTTGGATCTTGTTTGTCTTTCTTGTGGGGACCCTGAATTGGATTCAATTGGACTTTTGAATTTGGTTTTTGGAGCAAGCAAGGAATGGATTTGGGTTTGCCTGGACCACTCTGTGCATTGGCTTTGTAACTTTAAGGATGGAGTAAAAAATGGTTTAAAAAATGTTAACAAAAGCCAGGTGCTTTTGCCAGATCACCACATTGGAGCCATGGAATATTGCAGCTGTACCTTAACATTCTGTATCATTCAAAACATTGGTATCATTCCAGCTGTGAAGTTTCTCAAACTTTATCTGCAGGGCTCTCTCCAAACATGTTGGCAGCAGTCACAACATTTTGTATGCAGAAATTTAAGCAGATGTCACACATCAGTGGATGGAAGAGAAGCTGAGGCATATGAGCCAACAACTCTACTGACCTTTAAAATCCTGATGCAACTTCTCCAATTTTGTTCTTGCAATAAAACACCCCAGTCAAATTTGGGATATATTCATTTTTATTAGATATCTCAAAATGTACAGTATTGTGCTGTTTAATGTGCAAGACATGCTGGTTAGGTACATTGGCCATGCTAAATTCTCCCTCAGTGTACCCGAACAGGCACCAGAGTGTGGCGACGAGGGGATTTTCACAGTAACTTCACAGTGGTGTTAATGTATGCCTACATGTGACACGAATACTAAATAAATAAATAAAAAACTTGTCACAAAGATCATAATCAAAATACCTTCAAAACCATCCCTTTCAGCTAAGGATGACTTCTTAGTTGGGAGATTTGAAATCTGCACTGATATATGTCACTTTTGTTTTACTTACGAGGAGTACAATTGAAAGAATACCTCAAGAAAAGATCCTTATTCTCAAATATTCATGACATACAAGATCAGTTTGATTGAATCCATCCCAACTGATTTCACCCTTTCAAAAATAGCTCACCCGTTCTCAAGTTATAGCATCTCTCTATTTCTTAAACAAGTCCAGTGTCCAGGCTGCACCTTCTAGTTATGAATCACTTTCTGTGCAAAGAAATGCTTCTGAACCTCCGGACAAAATTTGTTTTTCACAACCCTGAACTTCTGCTACCTTATCCTGCTGCTCGATGGACTGGCTTTGTTTTTATTTTCTTTACCAGGATTAGCACTTCATAGAACCATAGATGTCTACTACACTGAATGAGATCATTCGTCTCATTTGGAGAGCTGGTGCAGACACGACAGGCCGAATGGTCTCTTTCTGTGCTGTAACAACTCTGTGATTATGCCCGTGTTGGCTCTTTGCTGGAAAAATTCAATAGTTTTATGGACCAATACTGCTACTCCTATCCCACCTTCATCTACAGGTGCCAAGTATTTCTAATATTTTGGGCCATATCCCTCTGACTTCTCAAAATCAGTTTTGGGAAGTACACCAAAGATGCGCTGGGAATCCTTCTCGGAAGTTGCCGTGAATGGGATTGCCCAGCAATTGACCAGAAGGGCTAACTTTCCCTTGACAACAGTGCTGGGCTGGGAATCATCCGACAAAGTGGAATAAAGCACTAACTTCAGATGGTTCTGCCAGTTTTATCCTGTGAAAGAATTAGAAGGAAAAACCAGAGTAACTGGTTGAGCCTCATACGGTACACCCCCGAACCACAGGACCCCTCACTGCCAACCAAGCACCCTACCCCCACAGTATTCCCCAACCACACAGGATTCCTACCTCCTCACCTGATACCTGACCTGACCGGGTTTGAATCCACACAGGCCTGACCACCCCCCCCGCCCCACCCCTGACCTGAGTTACCTCCCTACTGGCATGTCCAGACCTGACCCAAAACCACCCACCAAACCCCCTCTCCTCATGTCCAGACCCGACCCCGACACCCCCTCCTTGGATCCACCATCTCCCTATATAACCCAACAACCCCCACAAACATCTTCCCCACCCTTCAAGCCAACACCCTCCCTCGACCCAACCCATCCCGACAGCAGCATGAACAACGCAACCTGACATTCTCTCCCCACAGCCCAACCCAACTCAACACACCCCCACAATCCAACATTCTCTCCCCCCAGCCCCTGATGTCCAGACACTACCTTCCATTCACTTATCTTAGAAACTTACTTTCTTACCTTACAATTGTCCCTCTAAACTCACCTACTTTATGGCAGCTAATATTGTAAAAAGGGGGCGTATCCTCCTTCACACTGCTCTTTTTGCATTTCTCTGCTGGAGCCATTGGCCTACTCTGGTTCTTCAGTCTCACCCAGCCTGAGTCAGGAAGGTCAGGCAAGATAGATGCTTTGGAATTCGAGCACGGTAAGTCACTATGGAATCTAATTTTCCAATACGTATGTGACCTTTTCTGTCTTACAAAAATCCATTGCTTCAACTTATCTGCATTAAATTTAATTTGCCAATTACACACCCAACCTGCAACTTTAATAATGTCTGCCTATATTTGTCACAGTACTCTTATAAGTACACCCAATTTGGAGTTATCCGCACATTTTAAAATTGTGCTTCCAATTCCTGAGTTAAAACCATTGACATCCAAGTTAACATAGTATAAGCATGATGAGTGAGAACAAGAACAAAGAACAAAGAACAATACAGCACAGGAACAGGCCCTTCGGCCCTCCAAGCCCGCGCCGCTCCCCGGTCCAGGATTGAATCCTGAATCCAGGATCCCCGCCCAATTTTCCAGCCTATCTACATACCAATATCCTATCCACCGAGCTGTCCCTCACAGCTACGATGCTTTGTTCATTACAACCTATTAACTCACCCCCACCCCCCCATTCCAGATCATGTGATCTCCAGGGAGTGAAGAGAGAATTTGGTGCAAATTAAGCTATGGGCAACAGAGCTTTGCAATTTCTTAATTTTATGGAGAGTCGAAGATGGGAGGCTGGAAAGAAGCACATTGAAATTGCCAAGTCCAAAGTTAACAAAGGGATGGATGAGGGTTTCAGCTGCAGAGGTGGGGCGGGCTGAGGCAATGTTACAGAAATGGAAATAGGCAGTCTTAGTGATGGTGTGGAGTAGGAGCTAAAAAAGAGATGTTCAATACCACATCCTACAATGTTCTCAGTTATCCCAAAGCTGTGAAGTTCTCCTGATCTCACTTTCTAAAATATGCATTTTCAAAGATATAGACTCAGCTGGAATCCTGCCCTTCAACTCTTCCAGTTCAGCTCTGATTTGAACATTTTCCTGCAAAACATTTTCCTTCGGTCCGTGCATTCCATTGCTCTGATGCAGTCACCAATTATCTTGTGGCTTACTTGAATATTATCTCACTCTCTTTCTGGGGTCCTTTGTTATCCTTTCTCTGTTGGCATGTTCAGGGTTACCAAACAAGCTTTAGACTTGTTCCAGCTGAGATGAGTGGCCATTGTGTCCCATGTATGAACTGGAACTTGAGATCTTCCCTCTTGCCATTGGGCTGTCAGGCTAATTTGTCATCTCAGTATGTGACTTGTGCCATACCTCAATCTTATTTCAGGGACATCATTTTCGGATTGTTTTGTTGAGCCACTTCACACAGATCTGTAAAGGTCATTATGTAGGGTACAGTTCTGGTTACCCTATTATAGAAAGGATATTATTAAACTAGAAAGATTGCAGAAAAAATTTACTCGGATGCTACCGGGACTTGATGGTTTGAGTTATAAGGAGAGGCTTAGGAGCATAGGAGGCTGAGGGGTGATCTCATAGAGGTCTATAAAATAATGAAGGGCATAGATCAGCTATATAGTCAATATCTTTTCCCAAAGGTAATGGAGTCCAAAACTAGAGGGCATTGGTTTAAGGTGAGAGGGGAGAGATACAAAAGGGTCCAGAAGGGCAATTGTTTCACACAGAGGGTGGTGAATGTCTGGAGCAAGCTACCAGAGGTAATAGTAGAGGCGGGTACAATTTTGTCTTTTAAAAAGCATTTGGACAGTTACATGGGTAAGATGGTTATAGAGGGATATGGGCCAAATGCGGGCAATTGGGACTAGCTTAGTGGTTAAAAACAAAGGGGCGGTATGGACAAGTTGGGCCGAGGGGCCTGTTTCCATGCCGTAAATCTCTATGACTCTATGTAACATGATGCACTAGTGTGTATCTGACACATGTTCACTTAATACTTTCCTTCTTTAGTCATCATGGTAACAGCAACAAACCATTTTTATCCTATTGACTTGACTGAGCCATCCTGCTGTATCATGTATTGTTCTTCATCAGACTCATCTGCTGAAATCTCTCTAGTCGCCATTTGTATAGACTTGTGTGTGAAATGATTTTGCTTCTTGCAGTTAAAACATTGCTTTCCCCATGTTGGACAGTCCTTCATTTTCTGTGCATTCTGTCCTCTGCAATATTTGCATCTTGCTCGTTGTCTGAGATTGCCCAGCTCTTTTGGATTAGACAGTCCTCAGCATAATGTATCTCCTGGTCTGTCCTGCCATACATATGCTCAATCTGTTGTTTCACAGCTTCTGCATTTCAACACACATCTTGCTTTCTTTCACATCAGTTTCTCATCTTGCAGTAGACTCATGCCTATCTTTAATCAGATCATCTTTTAGCTGTCTGAATTCACCTGATTCTGCTAGCTGGTATACTGTTGATCAATGGTCTCATTTTCACTTTGAACTCTAGTGTTGAATGCATAGTATTCATGTATCACATTCACTCGGGGTTCAAAATGTGTATTCAAGCTTTCAAAATCTCTGTTGTATTTTTTCTTTGTTCATCTGTTAGATTGAGGGTGATATATACTTTGTAGCAGTCCCTCTCCAGCAGTTTTAGGAGTGTGGCTACTTTTATTGGTTCAGGTCTGTTAACTAAGTATGTTGCAATCTCATAATTTTGCCATTATAAGTGGAAAAACTGCCAGTTTTGCCATGCATAATTTTTCAATTGGACTGGAGATTGGATTGAATCCCACTGAATTTTTATCTCATTCAGTAATTTACTTGCCCCCCTCTGCCTGTGCTTCCTTTGTCCTTTTTCTCTGCAGCCAGTAATTTCACTTGCCGCTGTGTGTGGTTTCTTTTGTCCTTTCTTCAGCAGCCTTTTTTTGCAGATTTGTACTTTCTGGCATGGCTTTCTGAGTTGTCTGACTTACAATTTTGCAGCCTCTGCCTGTATTGCTTTGTTCTTTTCAGCAGCTTTTCTTTTGCAGATTTGAACCTGTGTTCATCGGCTCTCAGAGTCTTCTCTGTATCATTTCCAGGGTTAGAAATCTACATTTTTTAAAACTCCTGTGCATAATGTTTCTTATATCAGGACAGCTGAAATTCTTCAGTGTGTGCTCAGCAAGGGCCTTTGTTGAACTCTTCAATGTCCGTTTCCATGAGAAACTATTAAACTGAACTTAAGATGTCAGCCTCCAGAGGGAGCCTCATGGTACATGGTTATGGAAAACCCCAAAGCAGATCTACCTGAAACATTGCAACGTTTAAGTCTGCGTTCCCATTAATTTGAATATATCTCAAGTTTTTGATGTCCTACTAATAAATCTTTGAGTTTGGCTAAAGGATGTGTCTGTCAATGAGGCAGCAGTGCTAAAAACAGACAGGCTTTGAGGAGTCAGGGGGTGAGTTACTCGCTGCATAATTCAAAATTGCAGGCCCCCAAGTTTCAAACAGGCAAATCTAAATAAAAAGTGCAAATAGGACTGATTTGCAAGTGTACTAAGATTGTCTGGGTTCTTCAGGAATGTAAATAGGGTACTTCCAGCCTATAAGATAATTGATGTTGTGATGTTCTATTTTATCCTATATGTTAGCTTTTAAATGTATTTTGAAATGTGTGGCAAATGACAGATTGTTGAGTGATAATTAGCTGCAGTTGGTCGTCATTTTTGTTTTTTAATGCAGTTAATTATCACCTTTCTGAGCTGCAGAGTTATCAACAACATTTATTGGTTAATGACAAATATAGTATTTCTTTCCAGCAGATGTTAAATTATGCGTAATTCTAAAATGCACAGTCCTCAATTAGAAGGTGAATTTTTAATGCTCCCTCAGTTTCATAAAAGCAAAACATTTCAATTATTTTTTAAAAATTTTGTCAGTGTATCAGTTGTTTCTGAAATATTGTGATTTGCTATGATATGTCAGACAGTAGTTTACAAACTCACTGTACAAGCTGCAATTGCCTACGGTCCTGTTTCTCCCAGTCTCCAGTCCATATTTGTTCCTCTGAGGGAAAGAGACTTGCAACAAAATTCCGATATTATCTGGTCACGGTAAGGCACCTAGCAAGTCAGAATTGAAAATGGAATTATTTGAGTGACAAACCCAATTATGTGTCTAATGCAACACATCAAAGGTCTTCCTCCTGATTCCTGACCAGCTCCCCTCAAATTAATGGAGAGACTTTGAACAGGTTCTGTGTAATATATGGAAAGATATGGCTTCACTTCTTAGTAAGAAGTCTCACAACACCTGGTTAAAATCCAACAGGTTTATTTGGTAGCAAACGCCACTAGCTTTCATCTTTATATGTCCTGTTTGTGAACTGAAATCCCACTCATCTGATGAAGGAGCAGTGCTCTGAAAGCTAGTGGCTTTTGCTACCAAATAAACCTGTTGGACTTTAACCTGGTGTTGTGAGACTTCTTACTGTGTTTACCCCAGTCCAACGCCGGCATCTCCACATCTTCACTTCTTACCCATGGTTAACTCTGTTTAGAGTAGTAATAATAATAGTGATTTTTTAAAATATTCATTCGTGGGACATGGGTGTCGCTGGATGGCCAACATTTATTGCCCATCCCCAGTTGCCCTTGAGAAGGTGGTGGTGAGCTGCCTTCTTGAATCGCTGCAGTCCATGTGCTGGGGGTTGACCCACAATGCCGTTAGGGAGAGAATTCCAGGATTTTGACCCAGCGACTGCGAAAGAATGGCGATACTGCGGATAGTTGGGAACCTGTCTCGGGGGCAGGGAATTCATATGGTGTTCGTGGAAGTGGAAATGACTAGGGTTGGGAAGCATTTTCCGATCAGGGCCATTGTGATCTCCTGGACTCGTTTCGATCGCCTCAGGGGCTCGGAGAGGAATTTCCCAGATTTTTCTTTCCCCCATATTGGCCCTGGGGTTTTTCACTCTGGGTTTTCGCCTCTCCCTGGAGATCACATGGTCTGGAATGGGGGGGTGGGGGTGAGTTAATAGGTTGTAATGAACAAAGCATCGTAGCTGTGAGGGACAGCTCGGTGGATAGGATATTGGTATGTAGATAGGCTGGAAAATTGGGCGGGGATCCTGGATTCAGGATTCAATCCTGGACCGGGGAGCGGCGCGGGCTTGGAGGGCCGAAGGGCCTGTTCCTGTGCTGTATTGTTCTTTGTTCTTTGTTCTTTGATATATTTCCAAGTCTGGATGGTGAGTGGCTTGGAGGGGAACTTGCAGGTGGTGGTGTTCCTTTGTATCTGTTGCCCTTGTCCTTCTAGATGAGTGTGGTTGTGGGTTTGGAAGGTGCTGTCTAAGGATCTTTGGTGAATTGCTGCAGTGTATCTTGTAGATAGTACACACTGCTGCTACTGAGCATCGGTGGTGGAGGGAGTGGATGTTTGTGGATGTGGTGCCAATCAAGCGGGCTGCTTTGACCTGGATGATGTCAAGCTTCTTGAGTGTTGTTGGAGCTGCACCCATCCAGGTAAGTGGGGAGTATTCCATCACACTCCTGTGCCTTGCAGATGGTGGATAGGTTTTGAGGAGTCAGGAGGTGAGTTACGCGCCACAGTATTCCTAGCCTCTGACTTGTTCTTGTAGCCGCTGTGTTTATGTGGCGAGTCCAGTTGAGTTTCTGGTCAATGGTAACCCCAAGGATGTTGACAGTGGGCGATTCATTGATGATAACACCATCTGCTTAAGGGCACATTTCTCCACACCCTGCAGTCTTGTACTGTCCTCTTCAGTTGCTCAAAGAAGCCTCTCATTTTCCACTTCAAGTTGTATAACATCATCGGTTTCTTTCTCCCTCTTGGTCTACATCCCATTAATTTTCCTTTAATCATCTCTTTGGCAAGTTCTTATGCCTTAGAATATAACCAATCCAATTATGTCCTAGGCCCAGCCATCTTCAGCTCATAGAGACACAGAGGTTTACAGCATGGAAACAGGCCCTTTGGCCCAACTTGTCCATGCCCTTTTTTTAAAAAAACCCCTAAGCTAATCCCAATTGCCCGCATTTGGCCCATATCCCTCTATCCCCATCGTACCCATGTAACTATTTAAATGCTTTTTAAAAGATAAAATTGTAACAGCCTCTACAACTACCTCTGGCAGCTTGTTCCAGACACTCACCAATTTCCTCCCTAGCCTCCCACAACGTCCTGGGATATACCTCATCAGGTCCCGCAGATTTATCTACCTTGATGCGCTTTAAGACTTCCAGCACCTCCTTCTCTGTAATATGTACACTCCTCAAGACGTCACTATTTATTTCCCCAAGTTCCTTAACATCCATGCTTTTCTCAACAGTAAATACTGATGAGAAATATTCATTTAGGATGTCACCCATCTCTTGTGGATCTGCACATAGATGACCTTGTTGATCCTTAAGAGGCTCTACTCTCTCCCTAGTTACTCTTTTGTCCTTTATGTATTTGTAGAAGCTCTTTGGATTCTCCTTTGCCTTATCTGCCAAAACAATCTCGTGTCCCCTTTTTGCCCTCCTGATTTCTCTCTTAACTCTACTCCTACACCCCCTATACTCTTCAAGAGATTCACTTGATCCCAGCTGCCTATGCACGTCATGTGCCTCCTTCTTCTTCTTGACCAGGGCCTCAATATCCCAAGTCATCCAGGGTTCCCAACTTCTACCAGCCTTGCCCTTCAGTCTAAGAGGAATGTGTTTACCCTGAACCCTGGTTAACACACTTTTGAAAGCATGCCACTTACCTGACGTCCCTTTGCCTTCCCTCAGACTCCCCCAATTAACTTTTGAAAGTTCCTGCCTGATACCATCAAAATTGGCCTTGCCCCAATTTAGAATTTTAACTTTTGGGACAGACCTATCATTCTCCATAGCTATCTTAAAACTAGTAGAATTATGGTCACTGGTCCCAAAGTGATCCCTCATTAACACTTCTGTCACCTGCTGCTTTATAAGTGACATTCCTTCCATCATAAGGTCAGAAATGGGAATGTTCACTGATGATTGCACAAATCTCAGCATCATTTGTGATTTTTCAGATACTGAATCAGTCCATATCCCCATGCAGCAAGACTGGAAAATATTCAGGATTAGGCCTATACATGGTAAGTAACATTCGTACCACACAAATGTCAGGCAATGGTCATCTCCAGTAAGAGAGAATACAACCATCTCCCCTTAACATTCACTGGCATTATCGTCGCTGAATCCCCCATCATTAACATCCAGGCTGTTATCATTGAACAAAACCTGACTGGCCCAGCTATGAAAGCAGATCAGGGAATGGGAATTCTGAAGCGAGTAACTTACCTCCTGACTCCTCAATGCCTATTCATCATCCACAAGGCATAAGTGAGGAGTGTGATGGAATATTCTCCACTTGCCTAGATGAGTGCAGCTCCAACAACACTCAAGAAGCTCAACAGAGGACAAAGCAGCCTGTTTGATTAACACCCAATTCATCACCTTAAACATTCATTCCCTTAAGATGTTCCCTTAAACACCAACGCACAGTGGCAGCAATGTGTACAATCTCCTTTGACAGCAACATCCAAAGCCACAAACTTGACCACCTAGGAGGACAAAGGCCGCAGATTGGTGGAAACACCACCACTTACCAGTACCTAAGTCACACACCATCCTGACTTCGAAATGTATTGTCATTCCTTCACTGTGGCTGGGTCAAAATCCTGGAATTTCCATTCACAATGTGCTGTGGATGTACCTACACATGATGTGGAGATGCCGGCATTGGACTGGCGTAAACACAGTAAGAAGTCTAACAACACCAGGTTAAAGTCCAACAGGTTTATTTGGTAGCAAAAGCCACTAGCTTTCGGAACAGGCTGTTCCTTCATCAGGTGGGTGGGAGTTCTGACCACAAAGAGGACACAAAGACACAAACTCAATTGACATGAATAATGATTGGAATGTGAGTCTTTACAGCTAATCAAGTCTTAAAGGTACAGACAATGCGAGTGGGGGGAGCACATTGTCTGTACCTTTCAGACTTGATTAGCTGTAAAGACTCACATTCCAATCATTATTCATGTAAATTGAGTTTATGTCTTTGTTCCCTGTTTGTGATCAGAACTCCCACCCACCTGACGAAGGAACAGCCTGTTCCGAAAGCTAGTGGCTTTTGCTACCAAATAAACCTGTTGGACTTTAACCTGGTGTTGTTAGACTTCTTACTGGATGTACCTACACCACAGGGACTGCAGTGGTTCAAGAAGGTGGCTCATCACCACCATCTCAAGGGCTGTGAAATAATAAATTTAAAAAGTTGCCTTATCTTGATGACATATTAATAATTTTCCTCCTTCACCACCCTGAAGCCTTTTTCATTGTTCTTGTGGTTCAGGATAGAATTTGTTATCAAGATGGAGAATGAAGTAGTTGATTCAGAGACTAGGGTGCTGAATCTTAATGAAGGAAACTATGAGGAGATAAGGCATGAGTTGGTCTTGGTAGATTGGGGAGAGTTATTTAAAGGGATGACAGTGGATAGGCAATGGCAAACATGCAAGGAATGTATGGGGGAACTGCAGCAACTCTTTATTCCTGTCTGGCACAAAAGCAAAATGGCTTACAAAGGAAATTAGAGATAGCATCCAACCCAAGGAAGAAGCATACAGATTGGCCAAGAAAAATGATAAGTCTGAGGTTTGGGAGCAGTTTAGAATTCAGCAAAGAAGGATGAAGGGATTGATTAAGAAGGGGAAAATACAACGAAAGCAAGCTTGCAGGGAACATAAAGACTGCCACTCAGAGTTTCTATAGATACGTGAAGAGAAAGAGGTTGGGAAGACAAATGTAGGTCCCCTACAGACAGAAACGGAGGAATGTATAATAGGGGACAAAGAAATGGCTGAGCAACTGAATACATACTTTGGTTCTGTCTTCACAGAAGACTAGAAATAGTCGATGTATTGGTGGTCACCTTCCAAGATTCTATAGACTCAGGAACAGTCCCTGCAGACTGGAGGGTAGCGAACGCCACTCCAATATTCAAAAAGGGAATGAGAGAGAAAACAGGGAATTATAGACCAGTAAACTTAACGTCAGTAGTGGGGAAAATTCTCAAATCCATTATCAAGGACTTTATCGCAGAGCATTTAGAAAGCAGTGGCAGGATCAGACAGAGTCAGCGTGGACTTATGAAGCGGAAATCATGCTTGACAAATCTGTTGGAATTCTTTGAAGATGAAGAGTTGATATGGGGCAGCCAGTCGATGTAGTATACCTAGAGTATTGTGTGCAGTTTTGGTTTCCTTTTCTGAGGAAGGATGTTCTTGCTCTCGAGGGAGTGCAGCAAAGGTTTACCAGGCTGATTCCGGGGATGGCGGGACTGATGTAGAGGAGAGATTGACTAGGTTAGGATTATTTTTGCTGGAATTCAGACGAATGAGGGGGGATCTCAAAAAGACTTATAAAATTCTAGCAGGACTAGATGGGGTAGATGCAGGGAGGATGTTCCCGATGGTGGGGGAATCCAGAACCAAGAGTCACAATCTGAAGATCCAGGGTAGACCATTTAAGATGGAGGTGAGGAGACATTTAGAGTCATAGACTCATAGAGGTTTACAGCATGGAAACAGGCCCTTCGGCCCAACTTGTCTATGCCGCCCTTTTTTTAAAGCTAGTCCCAATTGCCCGCAGTTGACCCATATCCCTCTATACCCATCTTATCCATGTAACTGTCTAAATGCTTTTTAAAAGACAAAATTGTACCCACCTCTACTACTACCTCTAGCAGCTTGTTCCAGACACTCACCACCTACTGTGTGAAAAAATTGCCCCTCTGGACACTTTTCTATCTCTCCCCTCTCACATTAGATCTATGCCCTCTAGTTTTAGTTTCCCCTACATTTGGGAAAATATATTGACGGTCTAGCTGATCTATGCCCCTCATTATTTTATAGACCTCTATAAGGTCACCCCTCAGCCTCCTATGCTCCAGAGAAAAAAGTCCCAGTCTATTCAGCCTCTCCTTATAACTCAAACCATCAAGTCCTGGTAGCATCCGAGTAAATCTTTTCTGCACTCTTTCTAGTTTAATAATATCCTTGCTATAATAGGGTGACCAGAACTGTACACAGTATTCCAAGTGTAGCCTTACCAATGTCTTGTACAACTCCAACAAGACATCTCAACTCCTGTATTCAATGTTCTGACCAATGAAACCAAGCATGCTGAATGCCTTCTTCACCACTCTGTCCACCTGTAACTCCGCTTTCAAGGAGTGATGAATATGTACCCCTAGATCCCTCTGTTCTGTAACTCTCCCCAACGCCCTACCATGAACTGAGTAAGTCCTGCCCTGGTTCAATCTACCAAAATGCATCACCTCGCATTTATCTAAATTAAACTCCATCTGCCATTTGTTAGCCCACTGGCCCAATTGATCAAGATCCCGTTGCAATCGTAGATAACTTTCTTCACTGTCCATTATGCCACCAATCCTGGTGTCATGTGCAAACTTGCTAACCATGCCTCCTATACTCTCATCCAAATCATTAATATGAATGACAAATAACAGTGGACCCAGCACTGATCCCTGAGGCACACTGCTGGTCACAGGCCCCCAGTTTGAAAAACAACCCTCTACAACCATCCTCTGGCTTCTGTCATCAAGATGTGGAGATGGATCCAAGTGGAGAGGATCTCCAAGAAGATCGCGCATATCAACACAGACATCAAGTTTCTACAAACATGCAAGAAAGCAGACAAGATACCGAAAGGACTACGGATCACGAACCCACTCAGGTCAACCTATAACACAGACTATGCTGAGAGACTTTGCTGTCGCACCTCTCACACTCCTCAAACACCTCATACACCAGCTCTACAGCAAACGCCGCAGCCTGGAAAACAAGATCGAATCCATATTCTCAACTTGTGCTCAGGACGCAGACCAGCTGCGAAACTCTGCCAAGCAGACGAGACAAAGGAACTACACCATCTACATGCACACCAAGAACAGGAAACTTGAGAAACTCGGCATCACCACCAGCAGCAACCAAGCCTCGCCCGGTACCACAGTAGAAAACAGTACCACTGCAGGAAAGTCCATTGTCAACTTGTCGGACGACACACTTCAGCCAGATGAAATCGAAGTTCTCAGCCGAGGGCTCAACTTTTGCCCCACTACCAAAATAGACCCCATCAGTCTCACAGCGGACACAGAGGAATTCATCAGGCGAATGAGGCTGCGGGAGTTATTCCATAAACCCCAAGAGGCCAACAGCGAACACAATGAGACAGCCAATGAACCGGAACAGCCGACAGAGAGATCCGCAGTGCAACCGAAGAGGAAAGAGTCGCATTGGACTCCTCCGGAAGGCCGCTGCCCTCGGCTTGACATGTATGCCCAAGCCATCAGGAGGTGCATCAACACCAAATTCATCAGCCGCACTCACAAGACAGCACCGAACATCACCCAAGCACAACGCAACGCCATCCGCACTCTCAAGACCAACCGCAACATTGTCATCAAACCAGCAGACAAAGGAGGGGCTATCGTCATACTGAACAGAACGGATGACTGCAAAGAAGTGTACCGACAACTGAACAATGAGGAACACTACAGACAGTTACCCACAGATCCGACCAAAGAACACACCCGTCAACTCAACACTCTGATCAAGACCTTTGATCCGGACCTTCAAAGCACCCTCCGTGCTCTCATCCCACGTACTCCCCGCGTTGGAGATCTCTACTGTCTCCCAAAGATACACGAGGCAAACACACCCGGCCGTCCCATCGTATCAGGCAATGGGACCCTGTGCAAGAACCTCTCCGGCTATGTCGAGGGCATCTTGAAACCCATTGTACAAAGAACCCCCAGCTTTTGTCGCGACACTACGGACTTCCTACAGAAACTCAACACACATGGAGCAGTTGAACCAGGAGCACTGCTCGTCACAATGGATGTCTCGGCACTCTACATCAGCATCCCCCATGATGATGGCATTGCTGCAACGGCCTCAGTACTCAACGCAGTCAACTGCCAGTTTCCAGATGCAATTTTACAACTCATCCGCTTCATCCTGGACCACAATGTCTTCACCTTCAACAACCAGTTCTTCATCCAGACACACGGAACAGCCATGGGGACCAAATCTGCACCTCAATATGCCAACATCTTCATGCACAGGTTCGAACAAGACTTCTTCACCGCACAGGACCTTCAACTAATGCTATACACTAGATACATCGATGATATTTTCTTCCTTTGGAGTCATGGTGAGCAATCACTGAAACAACTATATGATGACATCAACAAGTTCCATCCCACCATCAGACAAACCATGGACTACTCTCCGGAATCGGTTGCATTCTTGGACACACGCGTCTCCATTAAGGACGGTCACCTCAGCACCTCACTGTACCGCAAGCCCACGGATAACCTCACGATGCTCCACTTCTCCAGCTTCCACCCTAAACACGTTAAAGAAGCCATCCCCTACGGACAAGCCCTCCGAATACACAGGATCTGCTCGGATGAGGAGGATCGCAACAGACACCTCCAGACGCTGAAAGATGCCCTCATAAGAACAGGATATGGCGCTTGACTCATCGATCGACAGTTCCGATGCGCCACAGCGAAAAACCGCACCGACCTCCTCAGAAGACAAACACGGGACATGATGGACAGAATACCCTTCGTCGTGCAGTACTTCCCCAGAGCGGAGAAGCTACGGCATCTCCTCCGGAACCTTCAACATGTCATTGATGAAGACGAACATCTCGCCAAGGCCATCCCCACACCCCTACTTCTTGCCTTCAAACAACCGCGCAACCTCAAACAGACCATTGTCCGCAGCAAACTACCCAGCCTTCAGGAGAACAGTGACCACGACACCACACAACCCTGCCACAGCAACCTCTGCAAGACGTGCCGGATCATCGACATGGATGCCATCATTTCACATGAGAACACCATCTACCAGGTACATGGTACCTACTCTTGCAACTCGGCCAACGTTGTCTACCTGATACGCTGCAGGAAAGGATGTCCCGAGGCATGGTACATTGGGGAAACCATGCAGACGCTACGACAACGGATGAATGAACACCGCTCGACAATCACCAGGCAAGACTGTTCTCTTCCTGTGGGGAGCACTTCAGCAGTCACGGGCATTCAGCCTCTGATCTTCAGGTAAGCATTCTCCAAGGCGGCCTTCACAACACATGACAGCGCAGAGTCGCTGAGCAGAAACTGATAGCCAAGTTCCGCACACATGAGGACGGCCTAAACCGGGATGTTGGATTTATGTCACATTATCAGTAACCCCCACAGCTTGCCTCCTGGACTTGCAGGCTGTCCTGTCTGGAGACAATACACATCTCTTTAACCTGTGCTTAATGCGCCCTCCACCCACATTGTCTGTATCTTTAAGTTCTGGCTGGTTGTAGGGATTCGCATTCTAATCAGTATTTTGTAACTTGATTTTTGTGTCTCTGTGTCCTGTTTGAGAGCACATTTCCACTCCATCTGACGAAGGAGCAGCGCTCCGAAAGCTAATGGTGTTTGCTACCAAATAAACCTGTTGGATTTCAACCTGGTGTTGTTAAAACTCTTATTCTGTCATCAAGCCAATTTTGTATCCATTTAGATACCTCACCCTGGATCCCGTGAGATTTAACCTTATGCAACCTTATTTCTTCACCCAAAGAGTGGCGAGCCTGTGGAATTCATTACCACAGGAAGCAGTTGATGCCAAAACATTGAATGTATTCAAGAGGCGGCTAGATATAGCACTTGGAGTGAACGGGATCAAAGGTTATGGGGAGAAAGCAGGATTAGGCTATTGAGTTGAACGATCAGCCATGATCATGGTGAATAGCGGAGCAGGCTCGAAGGGCCTATGTTCTCCAACTAACTTGCTGCTTCTTTCCCCAGAACCACTTTCCACAACTTTTGAGTCTTTGGATTCCTGATTTTCTCATGGTCATTGTCTTGGTAATTATTTTCTTAAGACGTCTATTCATTCCTATACTGAGCAATTGTTTATGCTTGGAGAATGCATTCTTTACCATTGCTACTCTCGCTGTGATTTCTTCATGGCAATAGCCATCTTGTGTCACAAGACAGTTCCCAGGTACTTAAACTGTTCCAATCTATTGACAATTTATCTTGACCTTTGCTTTCCAACCATTATTTCTTCAAATCTTCATAACCTCTGTCTAAAGTAGTATGCTTTATAATTTATGTCACTGCACTACTGGGTAACAATGTAAAAATGAAAAACATCAATTTTCCAGCATGTTGACCAGTGCAATTTTGTTTTAAACATGAATTCCAGTTGTACGGTGAAGCAAAATGATTCGTTCTGCAGTGCTAAACAAGACTGCAAATAAAAACAGCATGTGGAATGACAGCATACCACCCATACAACTTGATAGCAGTTCATCAGTCTGATTCCCAGTTTTGCAGGACAGATATTTTTCATTAAATTCCATTTATTTGTAGTCATATGTCTATCAACATCCCTCTCTAAATAATAAGAACTAAAGGGGGAAGCAAGTTGAATTTGTAGCAGCCCATAAACTGTAGGGCACAGGTTTGTGCTTGTTGGCTGCCAAGTCAAGTGGCCTAAACCTGTTGGAATCAGAAACTGACTTCAGATCAGGATCTTGCTGGAGGGTGGGGAGGAAATATTTGAGTGGCATGAACATATACTGCTCTCATGCATCTCCACATGAGCAATTACACAGTATCATTGGCCCAATAAGTAAAAATAAATAAGAATGGAAAATAAATGGCTATAATTATTCTGCAATATGTGCGTTGTGAAGTAGGTATTCAACTGTAATTGTGACACAGAGCGGGACATAAAAGGACCATTGCAATCTACCCAGTAGAGTGTCAGCCTTGACTCACTGTTAGCATTCTTGCCTCAGAGTCAGACAATGCAGGTTCAAACCCCACTTCAGAAACCTGAGTACATAACCCAGGCTGGCATCTACGTGCAGAACTGAAGGAGTTCTGTATTGTTGCAAGTAACACCTTTTGGATGAAACCCAAGGTCCCATTTTCCTTCTCATGTGGACATAAAAGATTCCATTGTATAAATCAAAGAGGAGCAAGGGAATTTGTCTGGAGTCCTGGCCAACATGTATTCCTTAAGCAACATCTGGAACAGATGATCCAGTTATTTATTTCCTTTTATCCTTAGTTATTTATTTCACTGGCAGTTGTGAAGCCTTGTTATGCAATGTTTCCTACATTACAACAGTGTCTACAATTCAAAGGTACTTCTCGATTTTAAGCTGAAGTCATGAAAGATGCTATACAAATGTAAGTTCATTCATTCTTCCATCTTAATTGATTTCATTACAAGGGTCATTATTTTTCATATACTGAAAACTCTACACAGCATAGTTAATGCGTATTCCAGATGTAAGGGATGGTTACCATTACAAATCATCTTAGTCCTGTTGTATATTTGTCACAATAAATCAAAAATTGGGACAAGAGCCATATTGAGGATGGATATGGTGTAGGGCGTTGACATTCCTGCGCATACATTTATGTACTAGTGGAAGAAGGGTTTGTGCTAATAACACTCCAGAATGATGGAAAATATCAAAAAGTTATATTTAAATGAGTGGCAAAATAAAGTAGCAATTATTAAGTGTTACTACAGCTTCTAAAGGTCTAATAAAACTGGAAGTGCCTCTATTTCAAAGGTGTACATTTGTGTATTTTATGCATATTCCCCTGTGCTTTTTAAAGAAAGCGTTTATATTTATTTTGTGCCTTCCACCTTTGCGGGACATCCCAAAGCATTTCACAACCAATAAAGTTCTTCTAAATATAAGATGCTGAGTATTAACAGGGAGCCAGGAGGGTATAGAAGGACCAACGCGATCAATTAATCCACGAAGGACAAGCATGTGGAGGTCCTGATTAATTTAAAGGCAAGATCTCATTATCATTATCATTTTCTCACCTGACATCCAACCATGGTCCCTAGCAAATGGGAGGGGACAGACCACTGATTAAGTACTGGAGGGCACAGTCAGCCTTGAGGTCATTAGATATTTGGGGTGGGGGTGGATCGGTGATGTGGAATGGGCTAGTGAAGGGTTGTGATTGAAAGAACAGAGGCCAAAGACTTCCTCAAGGCACAGGGTGGAACTCCTGCTTTTCCCAGCCCTCAAGGAGTGCTCTGGCATTTAACATCTGTTGCTGTTCCTGGCTGTTCCTGCCTCCGTTTCACTGCCCGAGATCTTGACTCCTGGAAACACAGTCAGCAGTAATGAAATTTGCATCAGGTCTCCAATGGAACTGTGAGAGCCAGACTTAAATATTTTAACAAAGTTTCCTGCCTCTCTGAGATGGAACATTTGCATGTGTTGCTATGTAAACATTATGGTAGGCACTTAAGTATCATGTTTCCTGTTTCCTGTTTTTTAATGTTTAACCCTATTAACCCAGCCTTCTTTTGCTTGCTATGGGTGAGTAAATATAAAACCATTTTCACTGTTGAAATGTTGGGAATCATGGCAGCCAATTTGCACATAGTTAAGGTCCCAAAAATATCAACAAGATAAATTAACAGATAATCTGTCTCAGAGATGCTTGTTGAGGGATAAATGTTGGGCCAATATAACAGGAAAACCTTCCTCTTTTTCAAACAGTGCCGTGGGACCTTTCACATCTCTCGAGAAGACAGATGCAAGACCAAGTTTACCATCTCCTCTGAGTATCAACACCTCTGACAGTGCAGCACTCTTCAGTACTGCCATGAATTATGAGCATAGGTGATGTGATCACGGCACTGCATCAAGGCTGACACTTGTAGCTTCTACTACCACATGTATGTACTGCTGCAGTGAATTGGACTGTAGTTTATTGCCCAGAAACTACAAATTAAGCTTTGAAATGTCTGGTGACATTGCACACAAATTATTATTACCAGCAAAAGTTCAATAGTTTGATACCTAATAGAACTTGACACTTATGCTGAATAAGATATAAAATTACATTATAAAATTCAATTATTCCAGAAATTATTTTGATTTTACTTGCCGCTGTCACTACTTCCTTCATCCAGATATTTCTGACAGAACTACTCAGAACCACCCACATTTCTTAATCTACAATATCATCACACCCCCGCCAATACCACAAATATTGTCGACAGATCTCCACGACTGACTGCCAAGAAGTGAATTTCCTTGGGGAACACATCAGTGTTGTCTTCATTTCTATCAAACTGAAGACCATCCAGTATTTTGAAGTGTCGCATACAGGTACATCAGTCGCCCAATTCTGACATCTTCTCACGACTACAATGCAATCTTGGAATTTGCTTTAAAAACTTTTCTCATTGCTGGTAAAGATACCTGCCACCTTTCTAGGGGAAGGGCGAATTTCACAGTAACTTCACTGAAGTGTTAATGTAAGCCTTACTTGTGACTAATAAATAAATGAACATTTTTGTTTCAATGGAAACAATACATTTTGAATTTTGGGTGCACAAAAACATATGATAGCTAAATTCCCACGACTGCACATTTTTATTGGGGGTGGCAGGCGGCATAGTGGTTAGCACTGCTGCCTCACAGTGCCAGAGACCTGGGTTTGGTTCCTGGCTTGGGTCACTCTCTGTGTGAAGACTGCACATTCTGCCCGTGTCTGTGTGGGCTTCCTCGGGGTGCTCTGGTTTCCTCCCACAGTCAGAAAGACGTGCCAGTTAGGTGGCATTGGCCATGCTAAAATTCTCCCTCAGTGCAGCCGAACACGTGCCAGAGTGTGGCGATTCAGCGGTTTTCACAGTAACTCCATTGCAGTGTTAATGTAAACCTACTTCTGATTAATAAATAAACTTTAAACTTTTATTCCTTGTTTTAAAATTATTTTTCAACTGACACAGTCAGAACAGGAGAAAGTCAAGCAAATTGATATATGTTTAGAGCAGACCACATGTATCTGGATACATTCCTTCAGGAAGCTTTTGTGGCTTCAAATGTTCACTTTCTGTTTTTTCCCCACTGAAATATTCTGGTAGGATCAGAGTGGGTTATTTCCATTCCAACAACATGTGGCGTTTGTTATCAAGTTCAGTTAACAAACTAGCAAAGACTGCAGTTTATCAAAGCACATGGTTCATATTGGTCAGTCATTTCAATACACAGGATGTGGCCAGCAGCCCCCCGTCCACTGACTCCGTCTACACTTCCTGCTGCCTCAAAAAAGCAGCCAGCATAATTGAGGACCCCACGCATCCCGGACATTCTCTCTTCCACCTTCTTCCGTCGGGAAAAAGATACAAATGTCTGAGATCACGTACTGACCGATTCAAGAACAGCTTCTTCCCTGCTGCCATCAGATTTCTGAATGGACCTACCTCGTATTACATTGATCTTTCTCTACAGCCTAGCTATGACTGTAACACTACATCCTGCACCCTCTCCTTTTCTTCTCCACAATGTACTCTATGAACGGTATGTTTTGTCTGTACAGCGCGCAAGAAACAATACTTTTCACTGTATACTAATGCATGTGACAATAATAAATCAAATCAAATCAAAACATGCAAACCTTTCCAGAACAAAGGAAATAATCGGGTAACTTTGTTTGACACCAATATTGATCCGCATATGTAAAAATGGCTAATTGGGCAAGATATCAAGGGCATATTCAGCACCCATGAAGCATGTTGGATGAATTGACAACAAATTTAAATCGTGCTTTGTTTGTTTGCTCTGTTGGCTTTTCACAGTGCTCTTTAACTTCCACGATTATTGTAACTTTACAACGCCGGCATCTCCACATCATCAGATATCTCGTCATTTTAAATTCAAAGGCAGCTATCTGGGGAAGCATGCTGCCTCCTGACATGTCCACTAATTATGATGGCAGACCAAGGCTGCCATCCTTAGTGTCTTTGAGCTAGTCCCAGAGGCAAACTGTCGACCCTCCAACCTCAGGATGCATTTAGAGAAGCAGAGACTCCTGACAGCCACCACGGCAGACAGATATAATCTCACCCGTAGGCCTGGAAACTCAGACAGACCCGTTCCAAACATTCTCAGGATAAGCAGGGTGACGCAGATAGGAAAGGCCCTCCATCCAGAAAGGCAAGGACAACTGAGGGTGAGAAGTCCTCAAACCCAAAAACGAGAACAACAGGAGACTGTTGTGTTCCCATTGTAATAAAATAGGGCACTCCAGACTTCACTCCACTCCATGGAATGCTGGAGGTTGAAAGAGTTGGTCTTATAGGGCTCCTTAAGAGAAGTCCCCAGAAGGACACTCCAGTGGGTGGTGCAACAGAGCAGGCAGGGTCCCTCCGTGCAGTAAATAACCCCCTAAGGACATGGCTGAGCCGACAAATGACCAGACATCTTTCGAGAGCTTTCAGGAACAGTGCCCCCTGTCCAAGGATATGAACATGTTTGTTGTACTGCCCCGGGACACATGAACCACTCAGTCCTTAATGCTGGAGGGAAACGAAAGCTTCCTCTCAAGTCCTGTAAAAAAGTCAAGGCACTGATCAATGGAGGGGGAAGAAGAGACATGTCAATTCCCCTCTCTCCCCCCCCCCACCATCCCCCCCCCCGCCCCCCCCCCTCCCGCCCCCCCACCTCCATTGGGCCCACTTCGAATGTGATCTAGTCTCAAGCCCAACATTAGATGGGATAGATGGATGAAGAAAAGAAGAGTTGGGGAAATAAGGCCTGGATGATATGATTAAAAGTAGTTTGTGCCTAAGATAAATGCCTACACAGGCTGGCTGAGCTAAAAGACCTGTTTCCAAGTCGTAACGTTTGTGTATTTCAATGTACTTCTATATATCTCTTGCCATGAGTACAACTCACCCTGTGTGGGATCACAATAGAATAGGATCCAGAACCCAGCCTTACCCTTGAGTCTTGCGGTAACTCTGCCATATGTCGTTTTACTGAGATTCACCATAATGTCACTAGTTTTGCAAATAATCATTACAGTGCTTTCATTTTGCACCAGATGTCACAGTAAAGCTGTTGCTTCTCGCTGGGACTTGTTGCAATGTTCACAGTGCAGATGTGGAATATAATTCCATTATGTTATTGGGGAAGATGTGCAGAATCATCCAATGTGAATATACTATAATGCTCTTTTGGTGGCAAATGTGCACATTGACTGTTGAGTTTTAGAAACAATATTTTTTTGCAGTCATACTTAGTCATTTCCTGCCTGCAATAAATAAAGGCAAATGGAATGCATCTCCAAATCTCCAAAGACGACACAAAGGTACCAGGAAGAAATAACGATCCTCAATACCACAGTTAGTAAAACAAAACGGGAGTTGGGGGAAACTCAAACACATGTGCAGGCAGGCACAATGATAGGCAGAAAAGGCACACAAAGAACATGCAACCCTGAAAGACTCTATGAAGAATCAATATGTAGTCATGGAAAAAGACGAGAAGCTGGAAAGAACATTGAATATTACTTCAGAAAAAGCTGCTTTGGAAATATCAGTGGCAATGGAACAAGAAAATAAACAGTTGAAAGAATCGTTGATTGTTGGTCAGGATCAATTGCAAAAGGAATGCATAACCATTCAACAATATGAAGACTGACTTAAACCTGTGTTTAAGGAGCTAGGTAATGTTAGAGATCTTGAAGAGTATACGGCTAATAGGAAGGATCTTAAGAAGGAAATTAGGAGAGCCAGAAGGGGTCATGAGAAGGCCTTGACAGGCAGGATTAAGGAAAACCCCAAGGCATTCTACAAGTATGTGAAGAGCAAGAGGATAAGACGTGAAAGAATAGGACCTATCAAGTGTGATGGTGGGAAAGTTTGTATGGAACCGGAAGAAATAGCAGAGGTACTTAATGAATACTTTACTTCAGTATTCACTATAGAAAAGGATCTTGGTGGTTGTAGTGCAGACTTGCAGTGGACTGAAAAGTTTGAGCATGTAGATATTAAGAAAGAGGATGTGTTGGAGCTTTTGAAAAGCATCAAGTTAGATAAGTCACCAGGACCAGATGAGATGTACCCCAGGCTACTATGGGAGGCGAGGGAAGAGATTGCTGAGGCTCTGGCGATGATCTTTGCATCATCAATGGAGACGGGAGAGGTTCCGGAGGATTGGAGGATTGCAGATGTTTTTCCTTTATTCAAGAAAGGGAGTAGAGATAGCCCTGGAAATTATAGACCAGTGAGTCTAACCTCAGTGGTTGGTAAGTTGATGGAGAAGATCCTGAGAGGCAGGATTTATGAACATTTGGCGAGGTGTAATATGATTAAGAATAGTCAGCATGACTTTGTCAAAGGCAGATCATGCCTTACGAGCCTGATTGAATTTTTTGAGGATGTGACTAAACACATTGATGAAGGAAGAGCAGTAGATGTAGTATATATGGACTTCAGCAAGGCATTTGATAAGGTGCCCCATGCAAGGCTTATTGAGAAAGTGAGGGGGCAGGGGATCCAAGGGGACATTGCTTTGTGGATCCAGAACTGGCTTGCCCACAGAAGGCAAAGAGTGGTTATAGATGGGTCATATTCTGCATGGAGGTCGGTCACTAGTGGAGTGCCCCAGGGACCTGTTCTGGGACCCTTACTCTTTGTGGTTTTTATAAATGACCTGGATGAGGAAGTGGAGGGATGGGTTGGTAAGTTTTCTGATGACACAAAGGTTGGAGGTGTGAATAGTGTAGAGGGATGTCAGAAGTTGCAGCGAGACATTGATAGGATGCAAGACTGGGCGGAGAAGTGGCAGATGGAGTTCAACCCAGATAAGTGTGAGGTGGTTCATTTTGGCAGGTCAAATAGGATGGCGGAATATAATAATAATGGTAGGACTCTTGGCAGAGTGGAAGATCAGAAGGATCTTGGGGTCCGAGTTCATAGGACGCTCAAAGCAGCTGTGCAGGTTGAGACTGTGGTTAAGAAGGCGTATGGTATACTGGCCTTCATCAATCGAGGAATTGAGTTGAGGAGTCGTGAGATAATGTTGCAGCTATATAAGACCCTGGTCAGACCACACTTGGAGTACTGTGCTCAGTTCTGGTCGCCTCATTACAGGAAGGATGTGGAAGCCATAGAAAGGGTGCAGAGGAGATTTACAAGGATGTTGCCTGGGTTGGGGAGCATGCCTTATGAGGACAGGTTGAGTGAGCTCGGCCTTTTCTCCTTGGAGAGACAAAGGATGAGGGGTGACCTGATAGAGGTGTACAAGATGTTGAGAGGTATTGATCGAGTGGATATTCAGAGGCTTTTTCCCAGAGCTGAAATGGTTGCCACAAGAGGACACAGGTTTAAGGTGCTGGGGAGTAGGTACAGAGGAGATGTCAGGGATAAGTTTTTCACTCAGAGGGTGGTGGGTGTGTGGAATGGGCTGCCAGCAACGGTGGTGGAGGCGGATTCGATAGGGTCTTTTAAGAGACTTTTCGATAAGTACACAGAACTTAGTAAGATAGAGGGTTATAGGTAAGCCTAGTAATCGCTAAGGTAGGGACATGTTCGGCACAACTTTGTGGGCTGAAGGGCCTGTATTGTGCTGTAGTTTTTCTATGTTTCTATGTTTCTAAACCTCAGAATGGAAGCATAACAGAAGAAACTTGAGGAGACTCTACTGAATTACAGGAAAGCTCAAGCTGAAGCAAGTGAGCTTCGCACAACAAAGGAAAGCCTGTTGAAAGACTTTTGGATGCTGCAAGAATGTCTTAGGCCAAAGCCTGGTCCTCTGGAAAATTATGAGGAGAAGTAGAAACAGGGTCTGAAGGGGACGTAATACATGGGGGGCTAAGCACTCTGCAATTGGTGATCGCCAGGATGGCGGTTGACAGGAGGGTGGTTGTGACGGGGGCGGTGATCAACTGCGGGGATGAATGGGGGTGGCGATGGGCTGGGGAGGAAATCTGGGGGGGGCATGTTCAGGGGGGCAATCGGGGGGTGGGTGAGGGGATGTACAGGGGAGTGGGGCAGTGACATTCTCCCCAACGTACTATGTACTACTATGTACATAGTGCATTGGGAGATCAGGTGCATGCGCAAAAGCACCCTCTGGCATCATTAGCTGGCTTCCCAGCATGATAGACTATACCACTCCCCCTACTGGCGAGAATCACACTTTGCATAATTTTTTCTAAGTGTGATAAGATTTGAACTTTTCTCTCACCGAGAAAGCGGATCTGAAACTCTCCCGTTTTCACACTCGTTCGGCACTTCTAATTTATTTGGTAATATCGCCCCCATTTATGCAAAAAAAATTCTTAGCACCATTACATAAGGAAACATTACAATTCTAATTCTAGCAATTCTCCTTCTTATAGTAGAGCATTGTGACACAAGCTTCCTTTTTAATTGGGATTGTGGGCACTTTCAAATCGTATCAATTATGAAGAAAGAAATCTGCCAGAGTTAAAATACATCCGCTATATAGTTTTGGAGAATACCAGAGGGAAATTTTTCTTCAAGCTTCAGAAATTTAGATCGCTAAAAATATAAAATTGCCAAAAGCTTTGTGAATAGATTAGTGCAACGTAATAATATTTGCTTTATTTCATGCATCAATGATGAACAGGTACAAATCTAAATAATGGCAGCTTTCTGTTCTCAATGCTTCTGGCTTGGTTCCCAACTTGTGAGAGTGCTTTTCAGACTTAATGCAGTACTTACAGATAGTGCTTGTCCCAGCAGTGCCAGAGGCCAAGGTCAATGCAGGGTTGGAAAGCCTAGATTGCTGACATCAGTGCATTCATTGCTACTTTTGCTGATAAAATGTCGTACTGTTTGTCGATAAAGGTTCTGATTCTCAGTAATGAAAACACAGGTTAAAAGTTTAAGAACTGAACTCTTCACTTTATTATCCCACCTGATTATTTTATGACAGTTTGATTAATATGGCAACTTAGGTTAATGGGTTATACAAAATCTTAGACCACAGAACTGGACCTACAATTTAATTTCTTTGGAACTGCACTCTCCAAGGCTTTCATAAAATCCCTACAGTGCAGACTGTATACTGGCTCAGAGCCAGAGATGCAAGTCGGTATGGACAAATTTTCCACGGCTTGTGACAACTTTGGACTCACCATCAACATTAAAAAGACCGAAGTCATGCACCAGCCTGCTCCTCATGCACCGTACACAGAACCCATAATCACAATCGAAGGGCAGAAACTACAGGCAGTGGACCAGTTCACTTATCTTGGCAGTACCCTCTCCTGAGCTGTGACTATTGATACAGAAGTTAACTGCAGAATAGCAAAGGCAAGTTCTGCTTTCGGTAGACTGCGTTCCACTGTATGGGAACGTCGAGGGATCAGCCCAGCAACAAAACTGAAGGTCTACAGTGCCGTGGTACTCACTACCCTCCTGTATGCCTGTGAAACGTGGACTGTGTATCGAAGGCATGCAAGACAGCTCAATCATTTCCACATGACTTGTCTTTGCAGAATATTACGCATCAGATGCAAGACAAAGTACCAGATATTGAAGTTCTCTCTAGAGCAAGTCTACCATCAGTCCACACACTGCTGATGAGAGCACAGACCCGGTGGGCAGGTCATGTCATCCGTATGCCGGACGAGCGCTCCTTGTTGGGGAACTCTCTGCTGGAAGACGCTCACATGGAGGGCAGAAGAAACATTACAAAGACACACTCAAGGCCTCCCTGAAGTCACTTGACATAGACACGACCACTTTGAAATGCTGGCACAAAACCGCCCTACCTGGCGCTGCCTCAAACACAAGGGCTGTCAAGCTTATGAAGCAAGGTGCAATGCTAAAGTCCAAAGATGTGCGAGTTAGGTTGATTGGCTATGCTAAAATTGCCCCTTAGTGTCCTGGGATGCGTAGATTAGAGGGATTAGTGGGTGGGATATGGGGGTAGGGCCTGGGTGGGATTGTGGTCGGTGCAGACTCGATGGGCCGAATGGCCTCTTTCTGTACTGTAGGGTTTCTATGATTTCTATGATTTCTATGACAACTTAAGCGCGAGCTGCGCAAGTCCAGAGCCACCAGCGCAACAACTACTGCGCCTACACAAGTTTGCCCAATATGTGCCAGGACATTCCGTGCCCGAATTGGCCTGATCAGTCATCTTTGGACACACCGCATCCAGCCTCATAATGACTAATGGTGTCGAGGTCCTCATCGACGACGATGGACGAACAACAACAACAGTGCAGAAGGAGGCCATTCAGCCTTTTGAGTCTGCCCCAAACCTCCAAAAGTGCACCATCTCCATCCCTGTAACCCTGAACATATACCATGGCTAATCCACCTAACGTACCTAGCCTCCACTTGCTTGGACACTAAGGGACGATTTAGCATGGCCAATCTACCTAACCTGCATTTCTTTGAGCTCTAGGAGAGAACCGGAGCACTTGGAGGAAACCCACGCAGACATGAGGAGAATGTATAAATCCACACAGTCATCCAAGGTTGAAATCAAACCTGGCTCCCGAGTGCCTTCATCTCTTTATTTTAGTTTTTTAGTAAAAGAGAAGTAAACTCCCTTCATCCACCTTCCCTATGACACCTTTCCATCACACCTTTCATATCTCCCTGTGAATCCTTAACAACCTATTCAAATCTATTCATGTTCTGCACCCATTGTTACTAAATTGCCTTAAGTAAACATCTGTTTGCAATGTTGCTGGGTTCATTACCATATCAAATATATTTGTTCCATTCACACACTCAGTCTGTCCCTGCTTTCATTATCTCAGTAAGAAGTCTCACAACACCAGGTTAAAGTCCAACAGGTTTATTTGGTAGCACAAGCCACTAGCTTTCGGAGCGCTGCCCTTTCATCAGGTAAGTGGGAGTTCTGTTCACAAACAGGGCATATAAAGACACAAACTCAATTTACAAAATAATGATTGGAATGCGAGTCTTTACAGGTAATCAAGTCTTAAAGGTACAGACGATGTGAGTGGAGAGAGGGTTAGGCATAGGTTAAAGAGGTATGTACTGTCTCCAGCCAGGACAGTTAGTGAGATTTTGCAAGCCCAGGCAAGTCGTGGGGGTTACAGATAGTGTGACATGAACCCAAGATCCCGGTTGAGGCCGTCCTCATGTGTGCGGAAATTGGCTATCAGTCTCTGCTCAGCGACTCTGCGTTGTCGTGAAGGCCACCTTGGAGAATGCGTAACCGAAGATCAGAGCCGAATGCCCGTAACTGCTGAAGTGTTCCCCAACAGGAAGAGAACACTCTTGCATAGTGATTGTCAAGCAGTGTTCATTCATCCATTGTCATAGCATCTGCATGGTTTCCCCAATGTACCATGCCTCGGGACATCCTTTCCTGCAGCGTACCAGGTAGACAACGTTTGCCGAGTTGCAAATGTATATACCATGTACCTGGTGGATGGTGTTCTCACGTGAGATGATGGCATCCCTGTCAATGATCCGGCATGTCTTGCAGAGGTTGCTGTGGCAGGGTTGTGTGGTGTCGTGGTCACTGTTCCCCTGAAGGCTGGATAGTTTGCTGCGGACAATGGTCTGTTTGAGGTTGTGCGGTTGTTTGAAGGCAAGAAGTGGGGATGGCCTTGGCGAGATGTTCGTCTTCATCAATGACATGCTGAAGGTTCCGGAGAAGATGTCGTAGCTTCTCCGCTCCAGGGAAGTACTGGGCGAAGAAGGGTACTCTGTCCGCCGTGTCCCGTGTTTGTCTTCTGAGGAGGTTGGTGCGGTTTTTCGCTGTGGCGCGTCGGAACTGTCAATCGATGAGTCGAGCGCCATATCCTGTTCTTATGAGGGCATCTTTTAGCGTCTGGAGGTGTCTGTTGCGATCCTCCTCATCTGAGCAGATCCTGTGTATACGGAGGGCTTGTCCGTAGGGGATGGCTTTTTTAACGTGTTTAGGGTGGAAGCTGGAGAAGTGGAGCATCGTGAGGTTATCCGTGGGCTTGCGGTACAGTGAGGTGCTGAGGTGACCGTCCTTGATGGAGATGCGTGTGTCCAAGAATGCAACCGATTCCGGAGAGTAGTCCATGGTGAGTCTGATGGTGGGATGGAACTTGTTGATGTCATCATATAGTTGTTTCAGTGATTGTTCACCATGAGTCCAAAGGAAGAAAATGTCATCGATGTGTCTCGTGTATAGCATCGGTTGAAGGTCCTGTGGGGTGAAGAGGTCTTGTTCGAACCTGTGCATGAAGACGTTCTCCAAGGCGGCCTTCATGACACATGACAGCGCAGAATCGCTGAGAAGAGACTGATAGCCAAGTTCTGTACACATGAGGACAGCCGCAACTGGGATCTTGGGTTCATGTCACACTATCTGTAACCCCCATAACTTGCCTGGGCTTGCAAAATTTCATTAACTGTCCTGGCTGGAGACAATACACATCTCTTTAACCTGTGCTTAACCCTCTCTCCACTCACATTGTCTGTACCTTTAAGACTTGATTACCTGTAAAGCCTCGCATTCCAACCATTATTTTGTAAATTGAGTTTGTGTCTTTATATGCCCAGTTCGTGAACAGAACTCCCACTCACCTGATGAAGGGGCAGCGCTCCGAAAGCTAGTGGCTTTTGCTACCAAATAAACCTGTTGGACTTTAACCTGGTGTTGTGAGACTTCTTACTGTGTTTACCCCAGTCCAACGCCAGCATCTCCACATCATGGCTTCATTATCTCACTCGCATATTCTCTTAGCTTAAAATGTATAACCAAAATATTACCAGCAGAAAGCATTCCAATTTCTTGGATTTCCCTGATATGTTTTCGCGACACAAGATGGACCACACAATTACTTGATTACAATTATGTACATTGAAACATGTAAGGAATATACAATCACCTCCCAGCCAACCACACAATCTTATGGACTGAAACTCCCACGAGGTTTCCACTGGCCTGTCATCGTGAGAACAAAATAACATAAGATCCTGTTCACTTTCTGAAGATATACCGCATGAAAGAGACCCAGGAGCTAGGGACCCCAAGTTGAGACTGCACTTAGTGACAGTGTCATGCTTGAGATGGCAACTGATGATGCTACTTCACGTGTTTAAATTTTACCCACTACCAACCGCTCCCCCCCCCCCCCCCCACCGCCCCCCCCCCCCCCCCCCCCTGTTACCAAAGGTGCAGGTGTGAAAAAACCTAGTGCTGGTCAGGTTAACTTAAGGGTCCAAATTTCAGAGGTTGAGGGTCCATTCAATTGTAAACGTGAGCTACAGAAACACAACAGGCTTCCCCCAACGTACTCATAAGTCTGAGACAACAGAAAAAAGCTTAAGTTTGAATACTCAAACCTTCAGTTAGATAATATCTCAGATTTTGCATTAGAAATAACAATAAGACTGTGAGAATGGAATACAATGTCCAGCATCCCTACATATGGGGTCAGGGGTCCAGGGTCACAGTCTGATGATTCAGAGTAGAATCATTTAGGACGGAGGTGAGGGGACATTTCTTCACCCAAAGAATGGTGAACCTGTGGAATTCATTACCACAGGAAGTAGTTGATGCCAAAACATTGAATGTATTCAAGAGGTGACTCGATAAAGCATTTGGGGCAAATAGGATCAAAGATTATGGGGAAAAAGCAGAATTAGGCTATTGAATTGGATGATCAGCCATGAACGTAATGAATGGCAGAGCAGGCTCGAAGGGCCAAATGGCCTCCTCCTGCTCCTATGTTCTATGTTTTTATATATAGTTAAATACAGAGAGTTACAGTTTCTTTTTCATATGTCCTGCTCCTCCACAAGCTTTGTATACTGATACCTGGCTGACAGATTTGAAATTAAATTAGATTTGGAATCAGGATTTAAAATTGCAGAAATTAGACATTAAACATGACAGAAAAAAAGTTATGGCTGTCATACTCAAGTGTAAGTACATTTTGAATGGCCTAATACATTTTAATTACTACCAAGCAACCTGTTTGGCACTGAAGATATAATTTTACAAGTGTAGAGTTACATTCCTTCAGAATTTAATTATTGGAGATTTTTAAAAAATGAAATGGTATATTTCAATTTATTAGTCTGTCTCTTTTATCTTTCTCTCCTTTATTCCCATCTGTCTTTCCACGTTTTCAGTTCATTTTCTTGATATGATTTTACATTGAATTATTTTGCCACGGGTTTAAATTTTACATGGCCCAGTGAATATTATTCAGTCTAATTGGTTAGAGTCATGCTTGCCCTGTATTGGGTACCAAGCTGAAAATGATCTCCATGAACCATAGGTTGCCACTCAAAAGTTCTAAGTATAGAGATCAACAAGCACTATTTCTTCACCTCTAACTGCAAAACCTACTAAGGAGTACTGTTTAACAAAATTTGTTCTCAGATTGTGACAGCACCAGCAAGACCACATTTACATACCACTCTTACTGAGAATGTGGCAGCGGCTTTCCTCAGACCATTGAATGCCTTGGTGATGGTAATTCTACAATAAAATATTCCAAGATTTTAAACCTACAGGATGTAGGGAAGCAGGATGTCTTCAAGACAGGATGATGTGTGATTTGGTGGGGAACTTGCAATGTGATGGCGTTCACAAGACCTTGCTGCTCTTGTCCTTCTCAGTGAAGAGAATGAAGAGCGAGTCGGTGATACATTATCAACACGCTGCCTTGATGCTTCTTAAGTTTCCTCTGCCACTCAGCACTTGCATCCACATGTGGGTCAAAGGTGTGAAAAAGTCATGAGCTGAGTGGTTCTAGTGGAACTCAAACTGAGCATTGATGAGAAAATACTTGGCTGGGTTAAATTTGCTTTGCTTTTGTGAACAGGATGTACCTCGACAATTTTCTATATTGTCGAATAGAGTCAATGTCATGAAAGCAATGGGAGCTGACTAGTGCTATTGTGGCAGTCTTCTGCATTACAGATGGATTGTTATCTGGCTTATAGCTTTTGCTGTGTCCAAAGCACTCAGCCAATTCTTACCGTCAAGTGGAATTAATCTACAGTAGGATGCCAAGAGAATGCCAAATTGGATCAAACATTTATTGGTTGAAGAGACTTACAAATATTTCTAGCCTGCCTTACACTTGTGCTGGGTTCAAAGTAGTGAAGCCCAATAAGGGCCTCTTCCTTCCAGTTTGCTTGGTAGTCCAACACCATTCTCAACTGAATGTGTTAGGGCTAAAACATTTTGCTCTGATCCACCAGCATTCCTTATCTCTGTATATGGTCTGCTCCTATTGCCTGTCAGAATCCTTGGAAAGAATCTGAGTTGTGGGGCAGGTCCAGTTAAGGACCAATAACATTTCATTTGAAATAGACAAAATTTGAGATTCAAGACACTTCCTAAGTGATTAAAGCCACGAGATTCCATGGGTTTTGAACAACAAAAATAAACATTACAATACAAGTTCAGAAAGATAAAACACTTTACAATATCGATCTTATACTCTAACATTCAAAGTAAATATGAGGTGCATGTGAATTAAGAGGCAAACTGTGGTCAAACACAGCACAATAACTGAGAGATGCAACCAGAGCAGATTCCATGGATTTCGCAACAATCTACCCAGACGTTAGTCACATTGTGAGTTAACCAAATTCACTGAAACTATCTCTATTAGGGAGGTGTCCAATCTTTTATTTATTCGTTCATCGGACATGAGCGTCGCTGGCTGGCCAGCATTTATTGCCCTAGCCTACTTGCCTTTGAGAAGGCCATGGTGAGCCACCTTCTTGAATCGCTGCAGTCCATGTTCTGTGGGTTGACTCACAATGCGGTAGGGAGGGAATTCCAGGAATTTGACCCAGTGACATTGAAGGAATGGCGATATGTTTCCAAGTCAGGATGGTGAGTGGCTTGGAGGGAAACTTGCAGGTGGTGGTGTTTCTATTTATCTGCTGCCCTTGTCCTTCTAGATGGAAGTGGTCGTGGGTTTGGAAGGTGCTGTCTAAGGATCTTTGGTGAATTGCTGCAGTGCATCTTGTAGATACTACACACTGCTGCTACTGAGCGTCGGTGGTGGAGGGATTGAATGTTTGTAGATGTGGTGCCAATCAAATGGGATGCTTTGTCCTGGATGGTTTCAAGCCTCTTGAGTGTTGTTGGAGCTGCACCCATCCAGGCAAGTGGGGAGTATTTCATCACACCCCTGACTTGTGCCTTGTAGATTGTGGATAGGCTCTGGGGAGTCAGGGGGTGACTTACTCGCCGCAGTATTCCCAGCCTCTGACTTGCTCTTGTAGCCACTGTGTTTATGTGGCGAGTCCAGTTGAGTTTCTGGTTAATGATAACCCCAAGGATGTTGACAGTGGGGGATTTAGTGATGGTAATACCATTGAATGTCAAGGGGCAATGGTTAGGGTGTCTCTTATTGGTGATAGTCATTGCCTGGCGCAAATGTTACTGCCACTTGTCAGCCCAATCTTGAATATTGTCCAGATCTTGTTGCATTTGAACATGGACTGCTTCAGGATTGAGGAGTAGCGAATGGCGCTGAACATTGTGCAATCATCAATGAACATCTCTACTCCTGATCTTGTGACGGAGGGAAGGTCATTGATGAAGCAGCTGAAGATGGTTGAGCCTAGGACACTACTGTGAGGGATTTCTGCAGAGATGTCCTGGAGCTGAGATCTCTGACCCTCCACAACCACAACCATAACCATCTTCCACATACCAGGTATGACTCCAACCAATGGAGGGTTTACCCTCTGATATCCATTGATTCCGATTTTGATATTGCTCCTTGCTGCCACACATCTAGTTGACAAAAGTGCCTACATGCTGAATTAGGGCTTTTATGACAACATGGGAGCAATCAATAACACCCTGTACCTGATGGAAGCCTGTTAATTGAGCAAAGATCATGGTTCTCTGCATCAGTGATGCCAAATCTATAGATAAATTCATATGATGCCCCACACAAGCAAATAGAGCATTAGTTACACCCTGAATGCAGTTGTGTGCACCAACCGGGATATACCTGACTGGTCTCCTGATGATCCCTTGAACAGTCCTGAGGCCTAGAAGTTGAGAGTGACGGTTACCTCTGCAGCCACTGGCAGGGCATGAGGGTTGATGGATTGTGGCTCAAGTTGCTGCTGGACCATACGACCAATGTCTGTCACCACCTCTCGGCTTAGTCTCAGTTGCCTTCGGTGCTGGTTCTCCATTACATTGAGGTACGATGTCCTAGATCACCCTTCCCCCGGGCAATACATGGTTATCCTGCATCACCTCCTCCTCTTTCCTTGTGCAGGGGTTGTAGATTCCTCTACCTGACCTTCTGTCTTCCTCTGGCCTCCGGTTACTCATGGTGACTGGCTTCTAGGTGTGAGGGTGCCATGCCCATTTTCACTTCACTTCACTTGAAGTGCTGTGTGCCCTTTCCCAGGACATCGACCTTCCTGGCACCTGGGAGCACAAGTCAGTCGTGGCAACAATTATTGCCCTCAAGACCTGGAGCTTCATCCACTTCCCCCCCTTGGATTAAGAGAAGATAGTTGGAATTTATTTTGTGCCACTTCTGGGGGTGTGAATAAAATTTTAAAGCAAATACCATAGGGTACCCTATCTCTCCAATGGGGTCTCCTGGCTATCCAGAGAAATACGCCAAGTTCAGACTTTCTGTTTTCCTTTATTGCATTGGTCCTGTAAATTTGTGCCACTTCAGTTCAGAGGAGCTTAGGAGTCAATCATATAATTTGGGATTGGAGTCATATGCAGGTCAGACCAAGTAACTGGGATAGGTTTTTGTCCCTGAAGGACGTTAATGTATCGTTTGGATTTTTACAGCAATCTGATTGATTTTGTGGCAATCTTGCTACTGTAAGAAGTCTCACAACGCCAGGTTAAAGTCCAACAGGTTTATTTGGTAGCACAAGCCACAAGCTTTCGGAGCACTGCTCCTTCATCAGGTGAGTGGGAGTTCTGTTCACAAACAGGGCATATAAAGACACAAACTCAATTTCCAAAATAATGGTTGGAATGCGAGGCTTTACAGGTAATCAAGTCTTAAAGGTACAGACAATGTGAGTGGAGAGAGGGTTAAGCACAGGTTAAAGAGATGTGTATTATCTCCAGACAGGACAGTTAGTGAGAATTTGCAAGCCCAGGCAAGTCGTGGGGGTTACAGATAGTGTGACATGAACCCAAGATCCTAGTTGAGGCTGACCTCATGTGTGCAGAACTTGGCTATCAGTTTCTGCTCAGCGATTCTGCGCTGTCGTGTGTCGTGAAGGCCGCCTTGGAGAATGCTTACCCGAAGATCAGAGGCTGAATGCCCGTGACTGTTGAAGTGTTCTCCAACAGGAAGAGAACACTTCTGCCTGGTGATTGTCGAGCGGTGTTCATTCATCTGTTGTTGTAGCGGTGTTGGACCCCAGTCCAATGCCGGCATCTCCACATCAATCTTTCTACTGCCAGCCCTCAAATATATGAATTGTCACAGCCATGTAGTTATACCCTGAATATGTGACAAATGGACATGGAGAACGGGCAATCAATGATGTGACAAGACAGGGTCAAAGAGGGTCAGGTGACTTCCAATGCTTGTCTGTACATGAAACTGTCCTAGACTGAAAGTAGCTTTCTTGTCTTTGATTTGACTTGATTTGATTTATTATTGTCACATGTATTAGTATACAGTGAAAAGTACTGTTTCTTGCACACTATACAGGCAAAGCACACCATTCATAGAGGACAAGACATTAAAATGTAAATGACCTTTTGGGGACATTTCATTGAAGAGGTATTAAAAATGCAACAGATCTCTCCCATGGAATTATCAGCTACTATTGTCTAAATACAAAAAAAATGATGTACAATGTCAAAGTAGACATGGTGGCTGAAGAATGGTTGAAGGAAAAGACATTCGATCACCAAGACATGCAAATGGATGAAATTCGAACCCCATTGAGTGTCAGTGCTAACTTTGTCAGGGACCGATTGTGGACAGCGACACTCTCGTCATCTGGTATAAACAAGCTTATGATAAGAAACAATTATTAATACACATCTTGAAATCAACTTCCTGTCAGTCAGTCTGGGAGACATAGAGACTCAAAGAGCAGAGGTCCTGCCCAGCACAGAAAGAACCCTGCCTAGAAACTCACTAACAGACAAAGAAGTGGAGCTATCTTCCTCCTACATGCAGAACCAAGCCATATTTTGTTAGCGGGGCTCAATTATCACTTCGACCAGAGCCAGAAATCTACTCTTGCAAGGAGTAAAATTCATAACCAGAAACTTCCAAATTCTGTTTTCTTCAATTAACCAAAAATAAATCATCAGGCTGCAACAGTTCTAGCTTCCATCTTGAAAGATTCTTGCTTTCCCGCCTGTGGAGATTCACCTTCCCAGTGTCAGCTAGCTCCCTCCCTCTGTTTCCCCATATTCCTTCATAGACCTGCCACAACCCACCCTCCGTCCACAGACAGCCTCACCCCAACCTTCCTGGATAGCTGACACCCAAGATCAATGTAATGTTGGAGTCATACCGAGCATAAAGGAAGATAGTTGTGGTTGTTGGAGGTCAATCATCTCAGCTCCAGGTCATCACTGCAGGAGGTCCTTAGAGTAGTGTCCTCGGCCCAATCATCTTCAGCCTCTTTATTAATGACATTCTTTCCATCATAGATCAGAAGTGGGCATGTTCGCAGATGACTACATAATGTTCAATATCATTCACAACTCCTTCTAGATGGTAGTGATCATGGGTCAGTGAAGCAGTTCATGCCCAATTGCAGCAAGATCTGGACTATTTCCAGGCTTGAGGTGACAAGTGGCAAGTAACATTTACACCAGGCAACAGCCATCTCCAACAAGAGAAAATCCAACCATCACCCCTTGCCATTAAATGCCTTTACCATCACTGAACCCCTTCAATCAACATCCTGGGGGTTACCATTGGACAGAAATGGAACTGGACTAGACATATAAATAATGTGGCTACAAGAGTAGGCCAAGGGCTAGGAATCCCGTGGCGAGAAATTCACCTCCTGACTTCCCAAAGTCTGCCCACAATCTGCAAGGCACAAGTCATGAATTTGATGGAATACTCTCCACTTACTTGATGCCCAATCATAGCAACACTCAAGAAACTTGGCAGCATTCAGGACAAAGCAATTCGCCTGATTCACACCTGATTCACAAGCATTCAGTCTCTCCACCATTGACGAACAGTGGCAGTAGTGTGTACCATCTGCAAGATGCACTGCAGGAATTATCAAGTCTCCTCAGACAACACCTTCCAAACCCATGATCATTACCGACTAAAAGGACAAGAGCAGCAGATACCTGCAAACCTCCAGGCCACCCATCATCCTGACTTGGAAATATAACGCCATTCCTTCACTGTCCCTGGGTCAAAATCCTGGAACTCCCTCCCTAACAGCACTGTGGGTGTACCTACACTCCAATGGTTCAAAAGGAAACTTATCACCACCTTCTCAAGGGCAATTAGGGATGGGTAACAAATGCTGGCCTAGCCAGTGATGGCTACATCCTGTTAATGAATAAAAATAACAGTTTAACCTCTTCTCCCTCCATGGTTCAACAAAGTTCCCCATAGAATAAAAATCACTTCTATTTAGTCCAAACCTACCACAAAGATGAACTTGCTTGCTGCACACCACTTTGAACCAATCATGAGTCTGAAAACATGTCTTGTTACTGCCGAATTAATCACAAAGGTACCACTTAATTTGGCGGTCATTTGTTTTAATAAATCTGTATGCCCAACAGGTAGTGCATTACCAATAGCTTCCCACCGCTTGCTGTCAGGAATCCAAATCTTATCCACTGCTGATTAATCCTCACCTTTAATCCCGACACGGGAAGCCGGCTTTTCACCTCTTCCACAATTCAGTTTCCCCACCCACCTTGTTTCCTGCAAGAGGGAGCAGCACTAGATTCTGCCCCTCCTTTCAGCTGGATTACTCAAATTAAATGCTGTTTCATTTGGATTTCTGGTCCTGCTCCCTAAACTATCACCTTGAGTTTACAGATTAGAATAGCACAGGGAGACAACAATCCAAAATCTAACAAGGGTGCTTTATTCACACGTTCTTTACTCCAAGGCAATCTTCGAATTATAACTTGGCACATAAGAATGCTCATTTGTGGATACCTGCCTGATGAGATGTTGCATGGTGTACATCATGCGCACGTACAGATGCTGCAGAAGAATTCTGTTAGTATGCAGCAAGCAAAAGCCAACGAAAGTCATTCAGTCTCTCTGGAAGTAACAGATAGGGATTCTGGCAGATAAGGTTATGCTGTTTCGCCTCAACGTAGCCATTCCTTCAGTCGCTGTCAGACTGTTGGCCACTAGGAGAGGAAAGTAATAAAATAATAAGAAGCACAATTGATTTTTTGTTTTGTAATATCTTTTTATGATGTAGCTCTCTTTGTGTGTGAGCCATTTCCCATCCACATTTACAACCTGACACTATCAGAGCTGCGACATAGTTGCAGCTTAAATATGCCTGGCAGAGGCTGAGAATAAAAGCAGATTAAATGGTCAGATACAGTATTGAGATAAATGATGACATGACTGGCTGCACACGATTCACAGCTGGTACTGTGTGCCTCACACTTGTCTCAATGGCAGCTTGTACATGCACGCTGTAAACTGGGCTTATTATACACCCAGGCTAGCAGGGTAGATGCTATCAAAGTGCGAGACAGACTGGATTGGTGATTTTGAGCTGATATTCTTTTGTGCAGCATCTCAGCCACATAAATAGAAAATATACCCCATATCAACTGGTGCTGGTGAAAGATAGATTCCTCGTGTTATACACACAATGCCCTCTTCTAAGGAGAGTTTGGAAGTGTGGGATATTTAATCTTTCCGGGTGGGGACCTCACCGCCATCCCACCTCTATCCCAATTCAGTCTGGGGCACAGAGGCTCATGGATCAGGCACCACCTGAGAAGCCCAAAACACAAACCCTGTTGGGGGTTGCTTGCGGGATCCCGGTGTGGGAGGAGGGTCTCTTGCTCAAAAGACACTCAACATCTGATCAAGGGACCCTACATTGGGAAGGGGAACATCCATTGAGATAAACTCCGGTGATCTTTCTTCCAACACCCCCACTGCCCTCGCTCACCTCTGATACTAGGCCTCTCCCTTTTACAGTTTGTAAAATCTTTATATTGTGGCGATGGTTTGTAAGGGCTACATTCTATAGTATCGGGGACCAGGGAAGAAAGGTCCTAGTGTAATTGATATTATTTTATTTAAGTATCTTCCAAAAGGTTTAATCTAAAGGATAAGTAATGACAGGAGCATTGCCGGCGGCGGTCACCACTCCCGTTGGTGCTGCCTGCAATGGACAGCTGTTGGCCTCTGACTAACTGGCAGCCCTCGGGGTGGGGGGGAGGGGATTACCACCTCGAGGGTTCTTGATCACACGATAGACCCACCGCTATGCTGAGAGACACTTAATACCAACGTGTCTCCCCAAAGGAGATGAAGAGACTCGGGTCACCTTCATTCAGTACCACCAAATATGTGTAAGATTGCCAGATTTTCTGTGATGCATATCACATCCCTCTGCCTGCAGCATGTTGCAGGTGTTAAAACATTACAGGGTTAACTTTCTGGACACAGCTACAATTCGGTTGAGACGAGTAACATTTTGTTTAAACTGGACCAATTTTGACATCTCAGTTACCCACTAAGAGAATAAAGCCCCAAGATACAACGGTTTTAAACAAACAAAATAAACTTTACTTAACAAAGTCAGAGAAGTAAAACAATTTACAATGTCTATCTTATAGTTGAGCATCCAGAATTAACACGAGGTAAATATGAATTAACAGGCAAACTTGATCAAACACATCAGACCACATTAAATGGTAGATGGAACCAAGACAGATTCCATGGATTTCCCAGCAAGCCACCCAGAAAACAGTGACCACCATAGTTACAAACTCTCATTAAAACCCTGTCTTCCTGATAAGGGATTTCAACTCCTCACTTTCGAATATCCAGATTCTGAATTCCCTCAAAAGCTGCCCTGACTTGGAATACCTCAATGGCTGCACAGCTTCCAATGGTTCAATCTCTTCTCCTGAGACTGCGTTCTATGGGATTCACAAAGCTACAGTCCTGTCTCTAATTACCAGCACAATTCAGCTCTTTTGTAAACCACCAGATTCACTAAGCTGACTCTGCTCCTGGGTTTCTCTGAACTCCAGCCTCCCAGATGCACCAAACTATAAATGGCTCCCAAGGCTCCTTCTGAGCTCTAATAGGTAATTTGAAACAGAGAACCTTTAGTTCCAGCCATCTCCATGTCAATGCGTTTAAACTAATTTAAGAAAAATATCTATCTGGACTGCATTTCTTTGCAAGCAGAGTAGACGTCAAAAGAGAAAATGCTGGAAAATCTCAGCAGGTCTGGCAGCATCTGTAAGGAGAGAAAAGAGGCGATGTTTCGAGTCCAGACGACCCTTTGTCAAAGCTAAAAGGCATAGAAAGTGGGAGATATTTATACTGCAGGATGGGGGAATGAGATATGAGTCATAGCCACAGAAACTGGGGAAAAGGCTGCTAATGGCTGTCCACAGAGAGAATAAAGGACGTGAATGGTCAAACGGCGGAGAAACTAAAATCAGAGGGTAAACTGTGATAGATGAAGATCAGGGGGTGGGGGGGGGAGGGGGGGAGGGGGCGTGGAATGGGTGGGAGAGAGGCAAAATTTAGAAAAATGGGGAAAGGGGAAGCAAAGGGGGAGAAAAGGTAAGGAAAGGGGGATAAAGTAGGGGGAAAGAGTGGGGAGGAAAGAAAAATGAAGAAAGATAGTAAAGGAATAAAAGGGAGAGAACAGTTAAAAAATTTTTTTAAAAATAAAATGAAAACAAAGGGGTGGAGGTGGGGTAGAGCTAATCATCTGAAGTTGTTGAATTATATGTTGAGACCAGAAGGCTGTAAAGTGCCTAGCCGGAGGATGAGATGCTGTTCCTCCAGTTTGTGTTGAGCTTCACTGGAACATTGCAGCAGGCCAAGGACAGACATGTGGGCATGGGAACAGGATCATGTGTTAAAATGGCAAGCAACCGGAAGGTCAGGGTCCTGATTGCACACAGAGCGAAGGTGCTCAGCAAAGCGATCACCCAGTCTATGCTTGATCTCTCCGATATAGAGGAGACCACATTGGGGGCAGCAAATGCAATAGACCAAATTAAATGAGGTGCAAGTGAAACGCTCCTTAACCTGGAATGAGTGTTTAGGACCTTGGATGGTGAGCATAGAAGAGGTAAAGGGACAGGTGTTACACCTTCTGCGATTGCATGGGAAGGTTCCGTGAGTGGCGGGAGAGGTGTTGGGCACAGTGGAGGAGTGGACTAGGTTATCCCGGAGGGAACGGTCTCTGTGGAATGCTGACAGGGAGTGAAGGGAAGATGTGTTTGGTGGTGGCATCACGCTGGAGTTGGCGAAAATGGTGGAGGATTATGCTTTGCATGCGGAGACTGACGGGGTGAAATGTGAGAACAAGGGGGACTCTATCCTTGTTGTGGGAGGGAGAGGAGGGGGTGAGGGTCATGGCGCGGGAGATGGACATCATGTCACCAGACCTCCAGCTAAGTGAGCGCATCGATGTTTGATGACTCTATCTCTTCTATTCTGACTTTAATAAAAAAACATTGGTAAGCTTGGGAACTGCCATTTCACAGGAGTTGGGACGCCTTGTTGAAGTTGTACAAGACATTGGTAAGGCCACACTTGGAATACTGTGTGCAATTCTGGTCACCCTATTATAGAAAGGATATTATTAAACTAGAAAAAGTGCAGAAAAGATTTACTGGGATGCTACCGGGACTTGATGGACTGAGTTATAAGGAGAGCCTGAATAGACTGGGACTTTTTTCTCTGGAGCGTAGGAGGCTGAGGGGTGACCTTATAGAGGTCTATAAAATAATGGAGGGCATAGACAAGGTAGACAGTCAATATCTTTTCCCAAAGGTAGGGGAGTCTAAAACTAGAGGGCATAGGTTTAAGGTGAGAGGGGAGAGATACAAAAGTGTCCAGAGGGGCAATGTTTTCACACAGAGGCTGGAACAAGCTGCCAGAGGTAGTAGTAGAGGCGGGTACAATTTTATCTTTTAAAAAGCATTTAGATAGTTACATGAGTACGATGGGTATAGAGGGATATGGGCCAAATGCGGGCAATTGGGGTAACCTTAGCGGTTTTAAAAAAAAAAGGTGGCATGGACAAGTTGGGCCGAAGGCCTGTTTCCATGCTGTAAACCTCTATGATTCTATTTTCGATGTTATGGCAGTCTCTAATGTCCAGCATTTTATTCATCTTACCTTCACAACAACAATCTTTCCAGAACTAAACATTATGGGCGGGATTCTCCGATCTCTTTTACTTCCGCCCTGCTGCAGTGAGAATGGGAGAATTTGGCGCTCAGCCAAAACTTTATTTACTGCAGTGGCACCGGAGAATCCCAGTTGCGGAGGAGGTCGGAGGTTTCCAGCGTATCTCTGAAAGGTTAACATGAACCTGGATGTTTGCTACACCACTTAAAATAATGATTAGAAAATCAAACTCAATGCACATTCAGATGTCTGTTTTGTGCTTCCAGTGGGCAAGGCTCACCTCCAACAGGGTATAGAGCAAGAATTCAGCTTTATCTCCAGGGATATAATGGCAAATCTGAATCAGAAAATGATTTAATATAAAGCCAAAAAAATTACAATTCTATCCTAGGAATTCTAGCTGATGAAATTTCACTGCAGGTATTGAGTGAATGAAGTCAGACAAATGAGAGGTTGGGAATTCGCCAGCTTCTTGCCATTACTAAGCAGTGTTTAAATCCCTGATGTGTTTTATGCTGACAATGCACACTCTCACACAGAGGAGTAGAAATTACATTATAGTCTGCAGAGGTGCCATGGGTGGAATGTACTATTCACACTCACACAAATTAAACGCACGGTGGCACAGTGGTTAGCACTGTTGCCTCACAGCGCCAGGGACCCAGGTTTGATTTCCTGCTTGGGTCACAGTCTGTGCGGAGTCTGCACGCTCTCCCTGTGTCTGTGGGGGTTTCTCCAGGTGCTCAGGTTTCCTCCCACAGTCTGAAAGATGTGCTGGTTAGGTGCTTTGGCCATGCTAAATTCTCCCTCAGTGTAACCCGAACAGACGCCGGAGTGTGGCGACTAGGGGATTTTCACAGTAACTTCATTGCAGTGTTAATGTAAGCCTACTTGTGACACTAATAAACTTAAACTCAGTTTAAACTTAAACTAGACACATGAGTAATAAGCCCAAATCTCCAGATCAGGACTTATTTCCTTCATTTTAATAGTCACCACTTCATTGGGTGTTAAGTTCTTTAGGATGTGGAATATGCTATATAGATATTATTAATTATGCAGAATGAACTCCATACATGATTTAAGTCCACTGCTCAGATCCTGTAAAATTGGAAAAGCAAGGACTTTCTACACAAGGGCAGAAATCTAAAGGCAGGTGCATGGTTTATCCTGCTTCAGAATTAATAGGTGTAACCCGAAGCTGTGATGCAACATATGAAATGAAACTTGCAGAGGCTTTCAGGAGTAAAGCCAGGGCTACTGTTGAAATGGGTATGTCAAAAGAGGGCCTGTTCAATATTGTAAGACATTCACCCATTCATCCCACAGAAGAGGAAGCAGAGAGCTAAAGGCACAGTGCCTCAGATAGTGGCAACACTGAATGCCAATAACTTCACACAGAGCACCTTAAGATTAATTCCGAGTTGTCAAACTGTGCTGAGGTAAATCATAGTATCCCTACCGTGCAGAAGAAGGCCATTCAGCCCATTGATTTTGCACTGACTCTCCAACAGAGCATATCACCCAGGCCCACCCACCGCCCTATCCCGGAACCCCATGCAATTACCCCACTAATCCCCCAACCTACACGTCTTTGGACACAAAAGGGCAATTTAGCGTGGCTAGTCCACCTAAACTTTGCATCTTTGGACGGTGGGAGGAAACTGGAGCACCTGAAGGAAACCCACGCAGACACAGGGAGAATGTGCAAATTCCACACAGACAGTCATCCAAGGCTGGAATCAAACCCGGGTCCCTGGCGCTGTGAGGCAGCAGAGCTAACCACTGTGCCACCCCAATAATGCTATTTAGTAAGAACACAGGTAAAATAATCACTTATGAAGTGTTTTCCTTCAACTATTAGGTGCAACAAATTTTAACCAACTAAAGATATCTCAAGGCCATTCACAGAAATTTAATTAAGAAGCAGTTCTTCCAATGTTCAATATGCATGTAAATACTGCAAATTAGAACTGTAAATCATTTTGCTGCAATCCCAAAGAGAAATAAACAGTCACTCAACCAGTTAGCAACTTTGTATTGAGACAGTTCAATCCCACTTGTTCCTGGTTAATAGGCAGGAGTCGGTGGCCAGTTGAAACCATGAGGGCTGGGCAATAAATGCTGGCCGAGTCAGCGACGTCTATATTCCATGAATGAATAAAGATGTCACAACCGGACTTAGTCAAAATTTGGCTGACAAAACCATGGACAAATGCTTTCCAGCTGATTGTTGGTTGGTTTCTGGTTGCTCTGGTTGACCCCAAGTAAATGCTGGTGATTCTGGTTAGGATCTAACCTGATTGCAGCTGCTTTTTCTTTCTGGAATAATAGATTGAAAGATGAGTCCTGAGAAAGTTCTTCCAATACACGCACTGAGAAGAAGGGTGGATATTTTGGTGCCACAGCATGTGCTTTTCCAGTTTCCAATATCTCACCACTGCTTCTTTTGCATTGTTTGGTTGTTTGGTAATATGTGCTGAGTACATGAATCTTTTACTTCTGTGCACGTGGCAGGGAAACCACTAAAACAAGAACAGCACAAAGCGCATTCACTTAAAGATGGGAAATCATGGAAGGACGTTAGCATTATTTAGGTAGAGAGGTGAAGTTTGAACAAAAGGTCTATGATATTTCAGTTTTTACCCAAATCCCATGTATATGTGTATGAAACCGATAAAATTCTTAAAAGGATAGACAGGCTAAATGCAGGAAAGATGTTTCCTCTGGTTGGGAAGTCTGGAACCATGGGTCACAATTTCAAAATAAGGAGGAAGCAAATTAGGACTAAGATGAGGAGAAATCCTTTGGAATTCTCCAGGCCAGAGGGCTGTGGAAGTTCAGTCACTGAGTGTGTTTAAAATTGAGATTTACAGATTTCTAAATACCAACTACGTGAAGGGATATCGGGATAGTGTGGGGAAAAGGCATTGAAGTGGATAATCAGCCATTTTCAAACTGAATGGTAGTGCAGGCTCAATGGGCTGAATGGCCCACTCCTGTTCTATGTTCCCATCCTATGTCCCAATCTTTATTGAAATCTCAGTAATATTATTAAGGGCGGCACAGTGGCATAGTGGTCAGCACTGCTGCCTCACACCAGGGATCTGGTTTCGCTTCTGGCCTTGGATGACTGTGTGGAGTTTGTACATTCTCCTCGTGTCTGTGTGGGTTTCCACCGGGTGCTCCGGTTTTCTCCCACAGTCCAAAGATATGCGCGTTGAGTTGATTGGCCATGCTAAATTGCCCCTTAGTGTCAGCGGGATTTAAAAAAAATTATTCATGGGACATGGGCATCGCTGGCTGGCCAGCATTTATTGCCCATCCCTAGTTGCTCTTGAGAAGGTGGTGGTGAGCTGCCTTCTTGAAACGCTGCAGTCCATGTGCTGTGGGTTGACCCACAATGCCATTGGGGAGGAAGTTCCAGGATTATGACCCAGTAACTGTGAAGGAACAGTGTTATATTTCCAAGTCAGGGTGGTGAGTGGCTTGGAGGGGAACTTGCAGATTAGCAGGATAAATACGTGGGGTTACGGGGATAAGGCCTAGATGGGATTGTTTTCAGTGCCGACTCGATGGGCGGAATGGCCTCCTTCTGCACTATAGGGATTCTATGATTATTAAAAAAGTAATCATTGCATTTTACTTCCTGATCTATTGACTGTGAGAATTCTCCAATGTGAGTGATGGCTTAACCTATTTGTAGATTGCTGAATGCTGGAGATGCCCTATAGATGGTGCCAGAATCAAATTAACATTGGCAAAGGTGAAATACATGCCTTAGTGATTGTTAAACTGTTTTGTGCAGCTTGCTTGGAAATCAGCAGTGTGAATTGTCACTAAGTTGCTAAACACAAGATCCAGACCTTGATTTTAGTCCAAGTTTGTTTTCGGAACAATACATGCCATTGCAGAGGTTTGGAGAAAAAAAGAAATAAGCAATTTAAATTAATAGTTTAGGTTTAAAGCCCCTTCCTCTGGCAGTATGGTTTATTTAAGAGGTAGTTCTATTTGCACTCAATTAAAAAGCGGAACCACAACATTAATAACCTCTATTAATACCTGAGCCACCAGCTAGTTGACATAGGTTCAATAAGATCAGAGAGTTGAACGCATGGCTCAAGGATTGGTGTGGGTGAAATGTGTATCGATTCGTGGAGCACTGACACCAGTACTGGTGAAAGTGGGAGCTGTACCACTGGGAGTTCCTTCACTGCGTGCCTATGTGCAGTTTGCATGCTCTCCTCGTGTCTACATGTTATGATCCTAGTTGATGTTACTGCTGGCCAAATCACATGCCTGGGTGGAACGTGGCTCGATAGATCCTAATTTCTACTTTTTGTTTAAAAATGTGGAAAGTGGTTACTGAATAGAGTCATAGAGTGATGCATTTTTAACAAAAGAGAAAAATATTTACTCAACATGAAAAGATGAACGATATTACAGTCCTTCACCCTAACCATATCTTTACAGACATACACAGATTCGTAAGGATAATGAGTTACAAAGTTTATCTTATACTCTAATGTTCACAGTAAGTACAGTCCATGTTAACCAATAGGTGACCTGGGGTTGCATACACCACGCTCTGAAACCAAGTGACAGATGCCACCCAAAGCAACTTTTATAGATTTCTCATTACTCCCTGCAGACACTTGTCACACTGTGAGCCAACTGGTTTCACAGAAGCTGTCTTTTAACTCTGATGTCCAATCTCCACTCGCAAAGAACTCTCCTTGGAATTTTCTCCTAAACTATGCTTTTACTTAGACAAGTTCAACAGGGATCCACCTCCAGGGTTTCAAACTCTCCATCTGATGTTCCTCTCCCCTGGATTGCCAGGTGTATTCAAGTTTTGCCTTCCATGCACCCTCTCAGGTACCCAGCTGTGCCAACAGGACATCGCAAAGAACTCTCCTTGGAATTTTCTCCTAAACTATGCTTTTACTTAGACAAGTTCAACAGGGATCCACCTCCAGGGTTTCAAACTCTCCATCTGATGTTCCTCTCCCCTGGATTGCCAGGTGTATTCAAGTTTTGCCTTCCATGCACCCTCTCAGGTACCCAGCTGTGCCAACAGGACATCACTGCTTCACAGGCCCATAGTAAAGAATCACAAACCTTTGGCTGTCCCCTCTGATCTTTTCACTTTTTGGAAGCCCACTTTGCCTTAAGTCTGCTCCTGCACCTTTCTGTCTTTAATTTGGAGTCTTTTTCTCTGGTCTTTACTTTAGCTTCACGGAACAAGACCTTGTTCAGATTCTCGTTCTTGTTCCTTGAATTAGGCGACACCTTTATTTTTGTCCCTCTCCCTGGTTTCTGGGACCTTCTGTTCTTTTGGGTAATATGCTTTCTTCAGTTTCCCCTGTTGTCCAGCTGCTCCTGACACAGAGGACTGGAGAATCAAATACTGGTGAATAACTAGGGCACCAGAGAGATTATAAAGTAAACAGTGGGGCTGGAAGACTCAATTAAAGGGAGATACAGAAAGTAGAAAGGACAAGGCAATAACGAAGGTCATGATAATCAGAATGTGACAGAAAGGAGCAGAGTACACAAACATAAGAGTGCACCAGCAAATTGGGCCAGGGTAGGGAAAATGGTATAAGGACAGAGTTAAAGGCTCTTTATCTGATTGAACACATTGGCTAGGGTTTATCAGCCGTTCAGGCCAGCGGGATTCCCTGGTCCTGCTGCAGTGAACTGAGATTTGGCTGAGCGCCAAATCCTCTGTCCTCACTTGCAGCAGCGGTGGGGCATGAACAGCCAGAAAATTCTGACCAACATTTGTAACAAGAGGGACAAATTGACAGCATAAAGAGAAATAAATGAGTCTGAGTTGATTACATTACAGAGACATTGGGTGGGATTTTCTATCTAGATAGGTTCATGGACGAAAAGAAATTGGTTTAGGTTGGAGGGTCACAGTTTTTTTTTTAACTGGTCGGTGCAACATCGTGGGCCGAAGGGCCTGTTCTGCGCTGTAATGTTCTATGTTCTATGTTCTATCTAGGAGTCGTAGCGTTATGTTGCAACTGTACACAACTCTGGTGCGGCCGCACTTGGAGTACTGTGTGCAGTTCTGGTCCCCACATTACAGGAAGGATGTGGAGGCTTTGGAGAGGGTGCAGAGGAGGTTTACCAGGATGTTGCCTGGTATGGAGGGGAGATCCTATGAGGAGAGGCTGAGGGATTTGGGATTGTTTTCGCTGGAAAGGCGGCGGCTAAGAGGGGATCTTATTGAAACATATAAGATGATTAGAGGTTTAGATAGGGTGGATAGTGATAGCCTTTTTCCTCTGATGGAGAAATCCAGCACGAGGGGGCATGGCTTTAAATTGAGGGGGGGTAGTTATAGAACCGATGTCAGGGGTAGGTTCTTTACCCAGAGGGTGGTGAGGGATTGGAATGCCCTGCCAGCATCAGTAGTAAATGCGCCTAGTTTGGGGGCGTTTAAGAGATCCGTAGATAGGTTCATGGACGAAAAGAAATTGGTTTAGGTTGGAGGGTCACAGTTTTTTTTTTAACTGGTCGGTGCAACATCGTGGGCCGAAGGGCCTGTTCTGCGCTGTAATGTTCTATGTTCTATGTTCTATCTACGCACGTCCCAAAACCGAAAAATCACACCAGAGGTCAATGGACCTTTGCATGGTCGGGCCCCCACAACCCCCCCCCCCCACCCCCCACCCCCCCCCCCCCCCCCCCCCCCCCCGCCTTTCCCCAGCCCAATACGATTCCTGTGGTGGGTGGGACGGGGAATTCCCCCCATGGTTTCAAAGTGACCAAGGCTGGAACTTGAACATCAAGGGCATTTGACATTTCAGAAGCACATTGAGTGCAACTTTGAACAAAGCATTGGAGTTGAATGAGTGAGAGCTTTCAGTGAAGAGGGGAAGGATGTCATTCCTTTTGTTTTTCTAACATTTTCACCCTGCGGGAATACAAAGTTGGCTCTTTTGAGTAGGTTGGTCGCCCACTCACAGTCCCACCTCAGTTTAAAGCTGGAAATGGCTGTGTTGGCTTTGGGTTTGTGTTGCAAAGGGGCAGCACGGCGGCACAGTGCCAGAGACCCGGGTTCAATTCCCGGCTTGGGTCACTGTCTGTGTGGAGTCTGCACGTTCTCCCCGTGTCTGCGTGGGTTTCCTCCAGGTGCTCCGGTTTCCTCCCACAGTCTGAAAGACGTGCTGGTTGGGTGCATTGACCCAAACAGGTGCTGGAGTGTGACGACCTGGGGAATTTCACAGTAACTTCATTACAGTGTTAATGTAAGCCTTACTTGTGACTAATAAATAAACTTCAAACAAATTGTGTTTGATTAATTTATTAGAGTTATTTGAGGAAGTAACAGACAACATGGAGAAAGGGGAACCTGTAGATGTGCTGTACTTAAATTTCCAGAAGGTATTTGACAAGATGCTACATTAAAGGTTACCACACAAAATGGTGCTCATAGTGTGGGTAACATATTACCATGGACGGAGGATTGGTTAGCTAACAGGAAACAGGGATTTGAGATAAATGGGTAATTTTCAGGATGGCAAGATGTAACCAATGGAGTGCCACGGGGATCAGTGCTGGGGCCTCAACTATTTATAATTTGAACAATGATTTGGAAGACAAGTCTGAATGTATGGTTGCTAAATTTGCTGATGACACAAAGATAGGTCGTAGTGTAAGTTGTGAAGTGGACATAGAAAGAACAAAGAAAAATACAGCACAGGAACAGGCCCTTTGGCTCTCCACGCTCATGCCAATCATGATGCCCTAACTAAACTAAAAAAAAACCTTCTGCCCTTACTCGGTCTGTATCCCTCTATTTCCTCCCTATTCATGTACCCATCCAGATGCCTCTTACATGTTGCTGGTGTGCCTGCTTCCACCACATCCTCTGGCAGCACGTTCCAGGCACCCACTACTCTCTGCATGAAAAACTACCCCTCCCCCACATCTCCCTTAAACTCCCCCCCCCCCCCCCTCACCTTGAACCTGTGCCCCCTTGTAATTGACACATCCAACTTTGGAAAAAGTCTCTGACTATCCATCCTGGATAGTCATACTCACTCATAATTTTGTAGAACTCTATCAGGTCTCCCCTCAGCCTCCATCTTTCCAGTGAGGGATAGAAATAGGTTTAATGAATGGGCAACATTTTGGTAGATGGAGCATAATGTGGAAAAATGTGAACCTGTCCACTTTGGCCGGGAGAATTGAAAACCAGTATCCTATTTAAGTGGAGATAGATTGCAGAACTCTTGAGGTACAGAGGGACCTGGGTGTCCTGATTCATGAGTCGCATAAAGTTAGCATGCAGAGACATCAAGTGATTAGGAAGGTAAATGACATATTATTGTTTAATGTAAGAGGAGAGAAATGTAAAAGTAAGGAAGGTTTTCTACAGTTGTGGAGGGCATTTTTAAAACCACTTCTGGAGTGCAGTTTTGTTCTCCTTATTTAAGAAAGGATATAATTGCATTTGAAACAGTTCAGAGAATGTTCACTTGACTGATTCCTGGATTGTCAAATGAGGAATGTTGGGAACATCATTTAAATACATTAGCAGGCTTCCCCACTGTATTATCCCCCATATTAGGATTTCTCGCTTCGCTGACACAATGTCAAAGGTCTACAACAGGTCTGGAGCAATGTGAACTGGACAAAGAGAACGCATCGGGGGAGCACAAGTACAGCCCCCAGGAGCGACAAGGATATGCCCCAGGGCATTGCCGGGGGCAGCGCCAAGTGGGGAACTCCATGGGGAGGGATTTCCCATGTGTGGAGTGGGGGGGGGGGGGGAATTTCCCCGTGACAGTGGTCGTGTTCGTGAAGGTGTATCTGTTTGCAACTTTGTGAGTGGGGAATTCTTAACGTAGAGGGAACATATGGCAGGGAAACCCTTTAATTTGATGATAATTCATGGAAATGAGGTTCCCGACCTGTCAAGGCAGGAAACTCATTACATCACCAGTAAGAGGCAGGGTAAATCAGAAAACGAGATCTCATCACTGAAATTATCGTTTCAGTAGTCTTGCGAGATTTTCTGCTGGCGTCACCATTTTCACCCACAGCAATATTCTTTTTCACTTTGCTACCTCAGTTGTCCATGATTTTTTTTCCCATTAACCTTTCAGCTAATCCAATCTTGATTGAGTTTTTTGAAGAAATGGCAAAGATGATTGATGAGGGTAGGGCAGTGGATGTTGTCTACAAGGACTTTAGCAAGGCCTTTGCCAAGGTCCCTCATGACAGGCTGATACAGAAGGTGAAGTCACATGGGATCCGCGACGAGCTGGTAAGATGGATGCTTGGTCCTAGAAGACAGAAAGTAGCAGTGAAAGGGTATTTTTCTGATTGGAGATCTGTGACCAGTAGTGTTCCACAGGGATCAGTGCTGGGACCCCTGTCGTTTGTAATGTATATAAATGATTTGGAGGTGGTTGGTTTAGTAAGTCTGCAGACAGCACAAAGATTAAGGGAGTCGCAGATAGTGAGGATTGCCAGAGGATACAGCAGGATTTAGATAGGCTGGAGATTTGGGCAGAGAAATGGCAGATGTAATTTAATCCAGACAAATGTGAGGTGATGCACTTTGGAAGGTCTAATGCAGGAGGGAAGTATACAGTAAATGGCAGAACTCTTAAAAGCATTAACATAAGAGGGATCTAGGCATATAGGTCCACAGTTCCCTGAAAGTAGCAAGTGGATAAAGTGGTCAAGAATGCGTATGGCATGCTTGGTTCATTAGTCTGGGCATAGAGTATAAAAATTAACAAGTCATGTTGCAGCTGTATAGAATTTTGGTTAGGCCACTTTTTGGAATATTGCGTACAGTTTTGGTTGCCACACTACCAGAAGGTTGTGGAGGCTATGGATCCAGAAAAAGTTTATCAGGATGTTGCCTGGCTTAGAGTGTATTAGCTATAAGGAGAAATCGGACAAGTTTACAAAATTATGAGAGACATGGATAGGATGTATAATCGGAGCCTTTTTCCCAGGGTAGAAATGCCAATTATTTGGGGAGTTAGGTTTAAGGTAAAAGGGAGAAAGTTTAAAGGAAATGTGAGAGGCAAGTTTTTTTTACAAAGAGGGTGATAAGTGCCTGGAATGTGCTGCCAGGGGAGGTGGTCGAAACAGATACAACAGCAACATTTAAGAGGCATCTTGCCAGATACATAAGTAGGCAGGGAATAGGGGGATACGGACTGGGTAGAGGCAAAAGGTCTTTATTTTAGAAAGGTGTCATGTTTTGGTGCAGGCATGGTGGGCCGAAGGGCCTGTCATGTGCAGCTTCAGTATATCTTTAGCCCTTTCAAGAACCCACCATTGCTTTGTTGCATATTATATGCCTTTACTTTATAAAAATTATTTTCGTTATTTGTCTTTGAACATAGCCAGTCACCTTAGCTTTTACTTATAACAGTCTCTTATTTTGACTTTGGGCATGTATGTATCTACTAAATATTTTATTTTAGACTTTTCTGGTTAAAACCAAGCAGTGGAGAAGATGCAACTTATAGACATTGATTGCTAATTTCTCCTTTGAGGTTGCACTTCTTATCACTAATAAAGATAGGAATGAGGACCAAAACAAAGTACAAATCAGTAATGTAAATTTATAAAGCATTCTCAGTTATTAACCTTGCACACATATCGCAATAAATTATATTCTGAACATAATTTACTTTTCACAGCTTCACATGCATACAAAGTGGTACAGTCTTACTCCATTTCTTGCTTGTTAACATACACACACACAAATCAGAACTGCAAGATAAGACATTATTATGAAATGACAACAGCAGACAAATAAGCAATTAGAAGAGCCAACAGATGTGTCATCTTAATTTGGATGCTAGTATATTGTTTCCTAATTGTTATGTCGGTATGAAACCCATAGGTATAACTCTATTATAAACAAGTGATCACATTAATCCAGGATATCCTGTTTAAATGTTTAAAACAATTAAGACAATGGCACTAACATTGAAATAATAAAATATTGCTTAATTTGAGAAAAATCAACAGTATAATTTGTAATTAATTTAGGGTACTGCAAACCTATTACTAGGCCAGAACAGGGTGTATATTGGAGTATACAACTGGGTAGGGTGGAAAACAGACGTCTGCCTTGAATCTATTTCCCGCCTAATTGGATAGATTAAAAAAGTGGTCCAGTATTGCAAGTAATGGCGTGAAAGATCAACACATCTCCAAATAAGTAGTCAAATGGTTCATGTGGTTCAATCACAACTGGTTCCACTGGCTGGAGAAGGTCATTAAGCTTAATGATCCACCTCAACCTAGTATCTCATAGGAACATGTAACAAACCACATTTTGCAAGTATACGCTTATCTCTATGCATTCCAGAGAGGTCTGTTTGTGAGTTGATGATTTCCTGATGATGTTGAACAGAAGGATAGTAACAATATTGAAAAATATCATGGTGTTGCATCAATGAATCTACAGATGGTCTCAGAAAGGTCATCAGTGAGGTTGTACCTTATGGAGTGTGAAAGCTGTTTAAGAGACTGGAATGTCAGTGGGAAGGGAGAGGCTAGAAATTGGCAGCTGTTGATTGGGAGAGGCTGTTTGAGGGTAAATCCACATCTGGCATGTGGGAGTCTTTTAAGGAACAGTTGTTAGGGCTGCAGGACAGGCATGTGCCTGTAAAAATGAAGGATAGGAAGGGTAGGATTCGAGAACCGTGGATAACCAGGGAAATTGAGGGATTGGTCAAAAAGAAAAGAGAGGCGAACATTAGGTCCAGGCAGCTAAAAACGGAGGGAGCTGTGCAGGAATACAAAGAAAGTAGGAAAGAACTCAAACGAGGAATGCGAAGGGCAAAAAAGGGTCACGAAATGTCCTTGGCAGACAGGATTAAGGAGAATCCCAAGGCATTTTATTCATACGTTAGGAACAAAAGGGTTGTCAGGGAAAAAATCGGACCTCTCAGGGACAAAAGTGGGGAATTATGCTTAGAGCCCAAAGAAGTAGGGGAGATCCTAAATGAATACTTTGCGTCGGTATTCACAAAGGAGAGGGATGTGTTGACTGGGAGTGTCTCGGAGGGGAGTGTTGACCTGTTAGTGAAAATCTCCATTACAAGGGAGGAAGTGTTAGGTTTTTGAGGGAATATAAAGACTGACAAATACCCAGGGCCTGATGGAATCTATCCAAGGCTGCTCAGGGAGACAAGAGATGAAATCGCTGGGCCTCTGACGCAAATCTTTGTCTCGTCACTGGACACAAGTGAGGTCCCAGAGGATTGGAGGATAGCTAATGTGGTCCCGTTATTTAAGAAGGGTAGGAAGGATAACCCGGGAAATTATAGGCTGGTGAGCTTGACGTCCGTGGTAGGGAAGTTGTTGGAGAGGATTCTTAGAGATAGGATGTATGCACATTTAGAAAGGAATAAACTCATTAACGATAGTCAGCATGGTTTTGTGAGAGGGAGGTCATGCCTCACTAACCTGGTGGAGTTTTTTGAAGAAGTGACTAGAATGGTTGACGAGGGAAGGGCCGTGGATGTCGTCTATATGGACTTTAGTAAAGCGTTTGACAAAGTCCCTCATGATTGGTTGGTGCAAAAGGTTGGATCTCATGGGATAAAGGGGGAGGTGGCTAGATGGGTGGAGAACTGGCTTGGTCACAGAAGACAGAGGGTGGTAGTGGAAGGGTCTTTTTCCGGCTGGATGCCTGTGACTAGTGGTGTTCCGCAGGGCTCTGTATTGGGACCTCTGCTGTTTGTGATTTATATAAACGATCTGGAAGAAGGTGTAACTGGGGTGATCAGTAAGTTTGCGGACGACACGAAAATGGCTGGACTTGCAGATAGTGAGGAACATTGTCAGAGGCTATAGAAGGATATAGATAGGCTGGAAATTTGGGCAAAGAAATGGCAGATGGAGTTCAATCCAGATAAATGCGAAGTGATGCATTTTGGTAGAACTAACGTAGGGGGGAGCTATACGATAAATGGCAGAACCATAAAGGGTGTAGATACGCAGAGGGACCTGGGTGTGCAAGTCCACAGATCCTTGAAGGTGGCGTCACAAGTGGAGAAGGTGGTGAATAAGGCATATGGCATGCTTGCCTTTATAGGATGGGGCATAGAGTATAAAAGTTGGGGTCTGATGTTGCAGTTGTATAGAACGTTTGTTCGGCCGCATTTGGAATACTGCGCCCAGTTCTGGTCGCCACACTACCAGAAGGACGTGGAGGCTTTAGAGAGAGTACAGAGGAGGTTTACCAGGATGTTGCCTGGTATGGAAGGGCTTAGTTATGAGGAGAGATTGGGTAAAGTGGGGTTGTTCTCACTGGAAAGACGGAGGATGAGGGGTGACCTAATAGAGGTGTATAAAATTATGAAAGGCATAGATAGGGTGAACGGTGGGAAGCTTTTTCCCAGGTCGGTGGTGACGTTCACGAGGGGTCATAGGTTCAAGATGAGAGGGGGGGAGGTTTAATACGGATATCAGAAGGACGTATTTTACACAGAGGGTGGTGGGGGTCTGGAATGCGCTGCCAGGCAAGGTAGTGGAGGCGGACACACTGGGAACGTTTAAGACTTACCTAGATAGCCATATGAACGGAGTGGGAATGGAGGGATACAAAAGAATGGTCTAGTTTGGACCAGGGAGCAGCACGGGCTTAGAGGGCCGAAGGGCCTGTTCCTGTGCTGTATTGTTCTTTGTTCTTTTTGACTGCTGGTACGCAAATGAACGAGAAGATTGGGTCTGTTCAGACTGCTTCCTTTGAATTTGTTCTTTTAGTATTAATCTTTCCTTTAAAATAATGACTTTTTAAATTTTGTTCTGGTCATTCATGGGTGTCTCTGGCAAAGAGACACTGGTCTCTTTGTCTTTCTTCATATGGATATTGGTAGCTTTAGTATCTGATGAGTCACAAATGGTGCTGAACATTGGGCCTGATTTTACCAAAGCTTCGTGCCTGTTTTCGGGCGCGAAATCACGGTAAAGTTGGGTGTCGGGCCTGTACCGCGATCTGCACCTGATTCCGAGCAGATCGCGGCTTTACCGACACCTGATTTGGGCGCGGGTCCGGTCCGCGCCCGAATCGGGCGGCCCGACGATTCAAATGCATTAGCATGCATTTAAATTGACTTAATGAACTGCGCGCCCAACCCTACCGCCAAATCCCACTTTACCGTCTTCTGGTCCATTCCGAATCTGCGCTTTTAGCGAGCTGCAGAATAAAAGTCCGAAGCGGATTTCTATTCTGCAGGGGAACCTCCGAAGCCCTCTCTGGCTTTGTGAAGTCACCATCCTCCTCTCCTTCTCCGCCCCCTCCCCGCCAGATGATCTGGGTCAGAGAGACGCTCTCTCTGCTTTTTTCTCCCTGCCCGGGCGCGCTGCTTCGGATTTTTTTTCGAACTGCGCATGCGCAGTTCAGAGCTCCAATTGGTCCAGCAGCGCTAAGCCCTGCCCACAGCGCGGATCGGACCGGAGCCGGCAAAACGCGTATGGGCGCGCTGGAAAGAGAATTCCGGGCTCGGATCTATTTGACGCCCAGATTCGGCACTTAGACTCAAAATGGTAAAATCAGGCCCAGTGTGTAATAATGTGCATCCTCACATCTGATCTTAGAATGGAGGGAAGGTCATTAATGAAGCAGTTGAAGATGGTTGGGCCAAGGCAGTACCCTGTGAAACTCCTATAATGTCCTGGGTGTTATGTACTTAAAGTGGTTGCATCTCTGCTGGAATAATATCACGTGACCTATACTGACATAAACAGAGGGATTCACAGGTTTCTGAGGCTCTTCCATCTTGGACCTGGAACAAGCAACATCCCCTAAAAAATTCTGCATGGTGTTTGACTTAAACGCATAAGTGTGGCACCTCATTACTTATCGCTTTGCTATTATACCTGGTCAATACGTAACACTGGGGCGAAGATGACTGACCTCCAACAACCATCTTCCTTTGTACCTGATATGACTCCAGAATTTCCCCCATTCACAATGACTGCAATTTTGTTCGGGCTCCTCGATGCCACATTTAATCAAAAGTTTGGGGCCGATTCTCCCACCCCGGCGCGCTAATTTTCCAGCGCAGCGGGTGGGAGAATCTCGCGGCCAGGCATGCATTCCCGCCACGTCCGCAGCTCCCAGCGCTGGATTTCCAACGCCGTTGGGCCTGCGTTGGAAAATGGCAGAAAGACCAGGTAAGTAATTTTAATCTTATTGTAAAGTAATTTAAATGCTATAAGCAAGCCTGGGACTGAATTCTCTGGGTCCCCTAGCCTCTTCCACCCCGCCAGAGTGGTTCACTCCAGCGGAGATTACACTAACTCCCCACTTTCGGGGAGCTAGCAGCCTGACCCCGCTGGAGTGAAGGGGAGGCAATTGGACCCCCTAGGGGGTCAGTCGGTGGGAGGAGTGGTGTCCCCTGGACATGGGAATCCTGGCACTGCCCAAGGAGCAAAGTGCCCATGCCCAGGGGGCACCTTAGCACTGCCCAATGGGCATGGGGCAGTGCCAAGGGGGTGAGGTATATGGGAGGCTGGGCCTAGAGGGGTGATCGGTAGGGGTTGGGAGTCCCACTGCCACTCTGTATGGGGGTCAATGGGGGCAAGCGGGAGGCCAGCGATCGGGGCGGGCTGAGGTGGGGGGGGGGGGGGTTCAGCCAGGGTGGGGGTTGGGCAAGTACAGCCAGGGATAAGGGGTCTGCGGAGAGGTGTTTACACTGCGAGGGGGGGAAATCGGCACTGCCGGAGGGTGGGGTGGGGGGGATATGTTTGTGGGGGCTGAAGATCGGGTGGTCCGGGATGGGGGGGCTGGCTGGGAATGGTTGTGGGGGGCTGCAATCGGGCCATGAAGGGTTGGGGGAGCAGAACTGCGGGGGTCCCGGGCTAGCCATCGATCGAGCTGGATTTTTCCCATCCCACTGCAGTGAATGGAAACTTGGCTGGGCACCAAATTCTCTGACCTCGCTGCAGTGGGAGCACGGCACGAATGGCCAGTAAGATTGCGCCCTCCATTTCAGATGCTGCTGACCTGCTGAGTTTTTCCAGCATTTTTTATTATTATTGACTTCTAGTTTGATGGTAATGATGGAGTGAGTGAAATGTTGGCCCCTGAGGTTACAGATTGCAATGGAATATATTCCTGCTGTTGCTGAAGGCCCGCAGTGCCTCATGGATGCTGGGTTTTGAGCTGCTGGTTCTGTGCTGATTCAATCCCATTTAGCACAGTGGTACTGCCACATAACATGACTGAGGGTGTTCTCAACATGAGGACGCAATTTCACCTCCACGAGGACTATGTGGTGGTCATTTGTACCGATATCATCATGAATAGATGCTCTTGCAACAGTTAGTTTGGAGACTATGAGGTCAGGTAGGTTTTTCCCTCGGCCGGGATCTTCCAGGTCCGCCAATGGCAACTCCCTGCAGTTGGTTCCCCAGCGGTGAGGCAAGCAAGCCATATAAAATGCCATAGACGTCAGAAGAACCGGAAAATCCTGCTAGTGGCCAATAGCGAGCCGCCTGCATCGGCAGGTGATGATCAGCAGACGTCCCTTATCCATTTTGGATGTGAAGCCCTGAAACCCCATGGGTCTAGAGACATTGTTGAGTTCTCTCAAGGCCATTTCTTCTTTTGTATATCCTGCCGCCAACTCTGGTGGGCCTGTCATGCTGGTGGGACAGGACAAATCCAGGGATGGTGATGGAAGAGTCTGAGATGTTGGCTGAAAGGTTTGTTTTGGTGTGTATGATTATCTTGAGTAACCTTTCAGACAGCTCTCCTCATTTTGGCACAAGTCTCCAGATGTTAGTGAGAAGAACTGTGCAGGTACAACTGTTCCTTTTCATGACCCAGTTTGCTGCGAGGTAGTCTGTGTGGTTTTATTCATACTCACTTCCATAGAGTTGAGACACAAATCAATGGCTTGCGAAGCCACTTCGAGGGACATTTAAGAGTTAAATTGCTTACTGGGGGTCTAGATTCGATATTGGCCAGACCAGGTAAGGACGACAGATTTCTTTCTTCCCCTAAAGAACATTAATGAACCAGATAGATTTTTATTACAATCCGGTGGTTTCATGGTCACCATTGCTGTAAGTAACTTTTTATTCCAGTTTTAATTAACTGAACTTAAATTCCAGAGTTGCCATGCTGAGGTTTCATAGAATTCCTACAGTGCAGAAGGAGGCCAATCAGCCCATTAAGTCTGCACCGACTCTTACCCAGGCCCTAACTCTGTAACCCCATCCCTGTAACCTGTATTTTATCCCAGTAATCCCCTAACCTATATATATCTTGGGACATTAAGGGCCAATCCACCTAACCTACAGATCTTTAGACTATGGGAGGAAACCAGAGCATCCAGAGGAAACCCATGCAGACATGGGGAGAACGTGCAAATTCCACATAGACCAGTCACCCAAGGCCGAATTGAACCCCTGGTGCTGTAGATCTAAATTGCCCCTTAGTGTCAGGGGGACTATCTGGGGTAAATGCATAGGGTGATGGGGATAGTACCTGGGTGGGATTGTGGTCGGTGCCGACTTGATGGGCCAAATGGCCCCCTTCTGCACTGTAGGGATTCTATGATTCTATGATCTTAAGTTCCTATCATGCACTTGCAAGTTGGCTATAACACAGGTGCAGAGTAAAGCTCCTTCTGTCTCTCAACTCAGAAACATCATTGGAACATTGTCAAATTTCCTTCAACTGCATTCCTTTACCCACTGAGTGAGATTGCTAACCTTGTGACAAAAATCCATCCTCATTAGCAAATGAATTAGACGGTAAACACTCATTTCACAAAAGATTATGGCTGCAGCCAACAAAAAGAGACTTTTATTCCATCAGTTTGGGCTGATCGTGAACACAAGGTGTGGAAGTGAAAATAAAAGCAAAATACTGTAGATGCTGGAAATCTGAGCTAAAACACAGAACATGCTGAGAAAACGCAGCAGGTCCGACAGCATCTATGGAGAGAGAAACAGAGTTAACATTTTGAGTCCAATATTAAGTACTGAAGAGGGGTAGAAATGTAATGAATAGAGGGGGTGGAGGAGGTGGTGCCAAACAGAAGGTCATGGAGAGGTCGGAGCTAAGGAGAGATTGACAAAGATGACATGGATACAAAGCAAAGTGGGTGTTAATGGTACATTCAGTTCAACAACTTTAAACTCTGAACATTCCCCTCCATCTTGACCCCTTTTTATTTCCTTGGTTTTGTCCCGATGTAAACACCACCCCCTCCACCACAGGGCCATCTGTCTCGTTTTGCTTTCACTGAACACTGATTTTTGGTCTCCTATTATCACATTCTGCTATCTTGCCTTTACATCACTATCAGCACTTCTTCAGTCCACCATTAATTGTGGCTACCGGGAAAATGTGACCACTGATCACTGCCACTTTGCTGAGGTTAAGAGAAAAGTTCCCTAATCTGTCTGCACATCGGAAGTGCCTTACCATCTAGACCTGTGCCTCTTAAACAAAGCTGGGAAGTACAGCATGAGTGCCAGCTTCCCCACCGGTCACCTTACAAAGGAGGTTGCTTTCAAAAAGAAAATTAGTCTTCAAATGTCCACAGTAAAAAGTCTCACAACATCAGGTTAAAGTCCAACAGGTTTATTTGGAATCACGAGCTTTCGGAGCGCTGCTCTTTCATCAGGTGAGTCACTGGTGTTGTGAGACTTCTTACTGTGCCCATCCCAGTCCAATGCCGGCATCGCCACATCATGGCTTCAAATGTCCAGACCATAATTCCAAGCCCTACATTCAGAATGGCACCTGTCTCAAACATACTCTGCATACCATTGAGGTTTAAGGTGGCATGGATTGCCAAATGTAAGAGTGCCTGCCCCAGTTGTGGTTCTCGTCCCAATTCTTCTCTCCACCCCTGCCACCACCCTGCCTGTCCCCTCTGCGTCAATCATTTTACTTACAACAAGGCCCATCAAATAGGGCAGACAAAGGTTTACTTCTCTCCCTGTAAAGCCATGGTGGAAAGTTTATTACAAGGTTGACATCTGGTGTATCCAGGCCTTGTCTTAGATTCAGGCATTGGGATTATCCTCCTGCCATTGTCCACTGTTTTCATTTTCAGGTGAAATGATGAGGCACCGTTGTAACCTCCAGTCGAACACATAAGCAGCTATCATTGATTACCTAATGTTATAAAGTTCTGATGAAGATCTGACGAATGATCATCCAGACTCAAAACGTTGGCTCTGTTCTCTCTCCACAGATGCTGTCAGACCCACTGAGATTTTCCAGCATTTTTTGTTTTTGTTTCAGATTCCAGCATCTGCAATAAGTTGCTTTGATAAAACTCATGTTTTATATTTAAACTGACTTCATTTATTGAGTGGGTTAAAACTACTGGATAATTAAAAAGACTGAACAACAATATTTAAATGATTCAAATAGTACCTTTAAGATGGTTGAACATTTGTAAAACTGTACCCTACGTATTCCACAGCTATTAGAATGAAACCAGGCTGTCTAAAGATAGCCCACCAGAGACAATCAACCTAGATGGTTGTGAATGACCCATCTCCTGAACCATTCACAAAACATAGACATCATCCATTTATTATCCATATCGAGGTCTATAAAATAATGAGGGGCATAGACAAGGTAGATAGTCAATATCTTTCCCAAAGGTAGGGGAGTCTAAAACTAGAGGGCACAGGTTTAAGGTGAGAGGGGAGAGATAGAAAAGTGTCCAGAGGGGCAATTATTTCACACAGAGGGTGGTGAGTGTCTGGAACAAGCTGCCAGAGGTAGTAGTAGAGGCGGGTACAATTTTGTCTTTTAAAAAGCAATTAGATAGTTACATGGGTACGATGGGTATAGAGGGATATGGGCCAAACGCGGGCAATTGGGATTAGCTTAGGGGTTTTTTAAAAAAAAGGGCGGCATGGACAAGTTGGGCCGAAGGGCCTGTTTCCATGCTCTAAACCTCTATGGCTCTATTAAGCTGGATGTGGAACAAGCCATTAGATGTAATCACTTTGGACAATATATGCACGTTGCAAAGTGGACTCCATCAACCATAATCTAATCATTTCTAAATTGGCTTCTTATGGCCTTGTTTGCCTCATTGCTTAGTTTGTGAGGGGAGATTGTGTAATGAGCAAACTTTGTGATTTAAGACACTGCTTTCCTCTAAACCAACCAGAGAAGAAGAGTGTGTGACAGAATGTGAAACCAGAAAGCGGGCATTCTCTCTCTCTTTAGTCACCCTGCCAGCTTGTGCCCTGCCTGTTGATCAACCAGCCACACACCATGGTTCATAAACATCCACCCAGCAGCTGCTGACTCCAGAAGAAAAGATAGAAATCATCCATCATCTTTAAATCATTGCAAACTGCAATCCAGAACGATCATAAAGTCCAATCTGGAACTGAAACTATCCAAGTCAGCAGTCTACAGGATACCTACACAATCGACTTATTTACTTTGTGTCCAATTTAATCTACCCATCCCATCCCCAAAAGTTTTAACTGTGTGTGTGTGTGTGCGAGTGAGTGTGCGTGTATGTGCGCATAAGAATATGTGCATGCGCGTGTGTGTGCATGTGTGTGTGCATGTGAGTGTGTGCGCATGTGTGTGCGCGCACATATGAGTGTGTGCATGCGCGTGCATGTTCGCGTGCGTGTGCATGCGAGTGTGTGTGCACATGAGTGAGTGAGTGCGTGTTGGAATGCTTTTTAAATTATTTTATTTAGATCGGTTGTTATATACAATGAATGCCATTTCCTTTTCTTTTAAAAATTTACAAGAACACCTGTCTGTGTGTGTCTTTCACAGACACAGCATTTAAACAGTTAAACATTCACTGAATTTGCAAACAAATTCTCCAGTGGCCAAGGGGGGAGTGGAAAGAGAGGGAAGCCGTTCGACCACTTCTCAACAAACAGTAACACAAATGACAAAATTAGTCTGTGGACGTGCAAGGTGAGAAGTTGGAGAAAACCATATCAACTGTGTGGGGTATCAACTGCCCATACCAATACATCTAACTTCCTGACTCTTAAGCAGAGAAAGCATTCAGTACATTATCTCAGTATGGAGCCAGTAATAGCCATTTGTCAGGATCTTGCAGACTGATGGAGAGAGAAATTCTTGAGTGGCACTCACCCAGCTTGTTGTCAAGAAAGTAAATCCAGCATCTCCACGTCATTTGCTCATTTCAGATATCATTTATAAGGAACACAGACAGCAGTCAATGAGAAATGTACCAGTGCATTAGGCAGGTGACTGTTTCAGTGGACAGTCGCAGATCACTCTCTGGAATAATGGTTCCACAGCAAACAAAACATGAATTTGTCAAATTCACCCATTCCCTGAACATTAAATACTGACGCGAGCATTCATCATCCATTTGAAATTGATCTGGACGTTATCGCAATGTTGCATCTCTATGCCACACTCGCCCACCTTTTAAAAGCACTAAATGCCTCGGTGGTAATAATATAGCTGACAGTAATTCTGGTTTGAGGTTCCAGTTTTAATGGACCTTCACCCCTATCCCACCAATTCTGCTGAACAGTTTCTAGTTCATGTGTAAATCTGTTTCAATCTATGCATAAACAAAGAGTTTCTGACCTGAAGTAACATTATAGGCGGGATTTTCCAGTCTCACTTGCCTCAAGTCTGGAAAATCCCACCCGAGGTCAACGGATCTTTTCACGGTTCATATCCCGCCTGCTACGATTTCTGTAGCGGACAGGATGGTAAAATCCACCCCTATATCTCAGTGGGGGGGGTTTTTAAAAATTTGTTTTTAGGATGTGGGCATCGCTGGCTGGTCCCTGAGGGCATTTAAAATTCAACCATGTTGCTGTGGGTCTGGAGTCACATGTAGGCCAGAGCAGGTAAAGGCGACAGATTTCCTTTTCTAAAGGGCATTAGTCGACATTACAACAATCGACAATGGTTTCATGCAATTTTCCAGGATTGACGCAATCTGCCCAACATCTTGTGTTTTACAACACAGATACTCTCCGCCCCAACCAGAAGTCACATAATTGCCTGGGAAAAGGAAACAGATGAAAACCAAGGCCAATGAAGGAAAAATGTGGAAAAGACATGGGTGGAATTTTACAGTCTCACTCATCCCAAAAAGGGTGGCACAGTAGCACAGTGGTTAGCACTGCTGCTTCACAGCTCTAGGGACCTGGATTCGATTCCCGGCTCGGGTCACTGTCTGTGTGGAGTTTGCACATTCTCCTTGTGTCTGCGTGGGTTTCCTCCGGGTGCTCCGGTTTCCTCCCACAGTCCAAAGATGTGCAGGTTAGGTTGATTGGCCATGCTAAAAATTGCCCCTTAGTGTCCTGAGAGAGATGCTTAGGTTAGCGGGATTAGCAGGTAAAATGTGTGGGGATATGGGGGTAGGGCATGGGTGGGATTGTGGTTGGTGGGGCAGACTTGATGGGCCGAATGGCCTCTTTCTGCACTGTAGGGTTCTATGATTCTATGAAAACCTTAAAATCCCGCCCGAGGTCAACAGACCTTTACATAGTCCGCACCTCGCCCGCTCCAATTCCCGTGACGGGTGGGACGGTAAAATTCTGACCATGGTCAATATTATACAGTGCCAACCTGTTGTGTGGGGTAATCTCTGCTGTTATGATTTCAGTAGAGACCAGTAATGGGTTTATTTATTTATAATTCAGAAACCCAGGTATTTATTGAAAAAAATAAACCCATGTAAAAAATTCACAGTTTAAATCAAATGAAGTTTACTATTTAAAAAATCAATGAGGATGAACACTAATAATTATAAATCTACCTTAAATAGTCAGTTACATTAATGATGCTAAAAGTACAATGGACAAAAATACTTGTGCTTTCAACCAAACTTAACTCAAATTTTCTTCTACACTCATTTGAATTTCACCCACAAAACTCAGACCAGATGTTTACCAAAACTTGGAAGATTAACCACTTGGTTTGAGTAATATTTCAAAGATATGTATAAGGGCTGAGATTTCTTAAGTCTTCTGCTTACTTCCGGCAAGGTTTACCCTGAAAATCTCCTCCAACAGTTGCAGACACTCAGATCAATACAGGCCTCCTAACATCTCACCTAGCTCTGCCTTTACATAACTTAATTATACATAACTCGTCCACTATGACCAATTTATATAAAAGGTAGGGTCCGATGTTACCATCGTGTTGTGCCCGTTTTCGGGCGCGAAAACTTGATAAAGTCGGGCATGAGGTGATCCGCGCCCGCCTCCACACGCCGGTTCCCCCTTTACCAAGGCCTGAAAATGGCCGCGATTGGGACTGCGCCTGAAACAGGCGCAACGGCCATTTAAATGAATTTAGATTGACTTAATTTTTTACACAGAGGGTGGTGGGTGCCTGGAACTCGTTGCCGGGGGAGGTAGTGGAAGCGGATACGGTAGTGACTTTTAAAGGGCGTCTTGACAAATACATGAATAGGATGGGGATAGAGGGATATGGTCCCCAGAAGGGTAGGGGGTTTTAGTTCAGTCGGGCAGCATGGTCAGTGCAGGCTTGGAGGGCCAAAGGGCATGGTCCAGTGCTGTAATTTTCTTTGTTCTTTGTTCTTAATGGGCTGCACGCCCAACCTTACCACCACTTCCCCCTTTACCACCGCGTTCACCCATCCGGAATCAGCGCGAAATAGACATGCTCCACAAAAGTCCGATTCGGGTGTTTCAGTTAGTGAGGAGGTAAGTGCCAAGCGTCCGGCGGCTCTCTGTTTGAGTTCAGTGGGGAGGGGGGGGGGGGAAGGAGGGAGAGAAGGGGGGATCCGCTGCCACTCTGTTTGAGATCAGTTGGGGGGCAAGGGGGTCCGCTGCCACTTTGCCTGAGATCTGTGAGGGGGAAGGCGGGTCCGCTGCCATTCCGCCTGAGATCAGTGGGGGGAAAGGGGGGGGGGAGGCGTCCATGATCAGTCTGGGTGGTGGGGTGGGGGTCAGTAATGTTGGGGGAGTGGGGCAATGTCTGTGGGGGCCAGGGTGAAGCATTATCCAGCCCGGGAGCGATGTGGCAGGGGAGCAGCATTCTATCATTTTTCTTTTCTGCGTATGCACAGTTGGAGGCGCCGATTGGAGCTGCAGGATTTCCGGTGCGCTAAGCCCCGCCCACAGGCTTCAGCAGCACGATTCGGAATCACTGATATTTTTTCAGGCTTGAGTGCGTATGGGGGCGCCTGAGAACGGGTCAGAAACACTCCCAGTTTCAAGTCCACCCAGCACTTAGAATCAAAATGGTAAAATAGGGACCCTAGTGTCTACATAAGCACAATCAAGTCCCTTCATCCTCAATTTCTTTATTCCATGAGGTTTTTTTCTTCAGATTATTTCTCAATTGCTGCCTTACCTGTGTGCTTAATACCCTTTTCCTACACCTTTTTAAGGCTTTGGATATCAGACTTGTTGTGGTGATTGTCCTTTTAAGGATCAATCTGCAAAGTAAGGGTCATATGACCCAGGGAACCACTCAGGGAGCAGAGTGGAGGATCACCCTGGTGAGCTTGCAATTCTGTCCAGTATCTTCCCGGGAGCTGGCTGCAGCCATGAGGTTGTCAGCCTCTGGATAGCTTTACCTGTAAATACAGGTGTTGTTGTTTTTGCCTTAACTGGTGAACAAAAATGATTACATTGGTGATGAGTGTAAAAGCGAGCCTAGAACTGAGTATACAGTTTCCATCAAAGTTGAGACAAAGAAGAGTAATTGCAAAAATGCCCTATTTGGATGGATAGATCCTTCTGATGCCTCTGTGGAGGACTGGACACAATACATTGAACATTTAAGCTATTATTTCAGGCCAACGGAATAGAGGAGGGGAAGGAAAGGGAACGGTAATCTTCCTGAGTCGGTGTGGGACCCAGGCTTACAATTTGATTTTCAGTCTAACAACCCCAAGCATGCCCAACTCCAAGTCATTCAATGAGATTATTGAATTGGTAAAGTCACATTTCCATCTGAAACCATCGGTCATATTGCAGAGATTTAAGTTTAATTCAAGGGAGAAGCCCCAGGGGAAACTATTGCAATTTACATCACCAAAGTGAAGCAAATCTTGGAGCACTGTGACTTTAGAACTACTCTGAATGATATGCTGTGGGACAGATTAGTCTGTGGGATGAATAATGAGGCTATTCAATGGAAGTTACGAGCAGAGGCAGATATAAATTTTAAGCGAGTGTTGGAAATAGCATTGACAATGGAGAGCACTGAAATGGGTGCACATGAGTTACAGAAAGCACAAAATGGCTCCATTCAACAGTGAGAGCAGGAACCTGCAGTCAGCAGTGGCGTCAAAAATGAAGATGTGGTAGTGAAGCAGGAACTGAATTCAACCACAATAAAAGAAGAAGAGTTAGAAGAGGAAGTCAAATGGCAAAGCTTGAAGCAGAATGTTATGCTGAAGCAAAATATATTCATGACTTGGAGGAAGGAAGCAAATGTACTGAAGCCAAATTTGCAGATAACACAAAAATAGATGGAAAGACAAGTTGTGAGAACAATTCGAAGAGTTTAGAAAGAGATATTAATAGGTTAAGTACGCAGGCAACAAGTTGGCAAGTGAAGTATAATGTGGGAAAATGTGAAGTTGTTCATTTTGGAAGGGAGAACAAAAGAACAGAGTATTATTTAAATAGAGAAAATTGCAAAACGCTGAGGTGCAAAGGGACTGTGCACGAAACACAGGTTCCAGGTTTTTTTTTGTTTCAAGATAGTGTCGGAGCGAGGTGACTTCTTGCAAGCTGTGCCCAGCATACCTTCTAATTCTATCTTTTACTCTCTTTCTATGCTTCTAAAACTTTATTCTAACTCTTTTAAATTCTCTAACAATGCTTTAATACAATTTCTTACAGATTTGGACACCCTAGCTATAACTGTAACACTGCATTCTGCACTCTCTTGTTTCCTTCTCTAGGAACAGTATGCTTTGTCTGTATAGCGCGCAAGAAACAATACTTTTCACTGTATGTTAAAACATGTGACAATAATAAATCAAATCAAATCAAATCAAAGGTGCAGCAGGTAATCAGGAAGGCTAATGGAATGTTGGCCCTTATTTCAAAGGGGTTGGAGTATAAGAGTAGGGAATTCTAGCTGCAACTGTACAAAATACTGGTGAGATCACATCTGGAGTACTGTGAACAGTTTTGGTCCCATTATTTAAGGAAAGATATTATTTCATTGCAGGCAGTTCAGAAATAGTTCACTGGATGATCCCTGGTATGGAAAGATTGTCTTATGAGGAAAGATTAAACAGGTTGGGACTCTACTCGTTAGGATTTAGAAGAACGAGAGGTGATCTCTTTGGAACATTTAGGATTCTTAAGGAGCTTGACAGGGTAAATGCCGAGAGGATGTTTTCCCTCATGGGGGAGTCTAGGAACAGAGGACATAGTCTCAGAATAAAGAGGTGCCAATTTAAGATTGAGGTGAGGAGGAATGGTGAGTCTTTGGAATTCTTTGCCACAGAGAGCTGTGGGGGCAGAGTGTATGTTTCAGGCTGAGATGGAAAGAAGTTTGATCGGTAAGGGAATCAAGGGTTATGGGGAAAGAGCAGAAAAGTAGATGTGACGAATGTCGGATCTGATATCATCCTACGGAATGGCGGGGCAGGGTTGAGGGCTGAACGGACTACTCCTGTTTCTATTTCTTATGCTCTTATTGTCTTATGGTTACTGTTGTGGGAATACCGCTCCTGTGAATCAAGGGAAATGTTTAAAACTGATTCCACTGCAAAGAACAAAGAAAATTGCAGCACAGGAACAGGCCCTTTGGCCCTCCAAGCCTGCACCGACCATGCTGCCCGACTGAATTAAAACCCCCTACCCTTCCAGGGACCATATCCCTCTATTCCCATCCTATTCATGTATTTGTCCAGATGCCCCTTAAAACTCACTATCGTATCCACTTCCACTACCTCCCCCGGCAACGAGTTCCAGGCACCCACCACCCTCTGTGTAAAAAATCTGCCTCATACATCTCCTTTAAACCTTGCCCCTCGCACCTTAAACCTATGCCCCCTAGTAATTGACCCTTCCACCCTGGGAAAAAGCTTCTGACTATCCAATCTGTCCATGTCTCTCATAATCTTGTGGACTTCTATCAGGTCACCCCTCAACCTCCGTCGTTCCAATGAGAACAAACCAAGTTTCGCCAACTTCTCCTCATAGCTGATGCCCTCCATACCAGGTAAATCTTTTCTGTATCCTCTCCAAAGCCTCCACATCCTTCTGGTAGTGTGGCGACCAGAATTGAACACTATATTCCAAGTGCGGCCTAACTAAGGTTCTATAAAGCTGCAACATGACTTGCCAATTTTTAAACTCAATGTCCCGGCTGATGAAGGCAAGCATGCCGTATGCCTTCTTGACTACCTTCCCCACCTGCGTTGCCACTTTCAGTGACCTGTGTACCTGTACACCAGATCCCTCTGCCTATCAATACTCTTAAGGGTTCTGCCATTTACTGTATATGTCCTATTTGTACCTACTACTACTATCAAGTGCAGTGCAATTATTTAAGAGTCCAGAAACTTGCCTATAAAAATCAGAGGCACTTAGAAACATTTTAACCACCTTTTTGTGCTGGTATGGGGCCTAAAGAGATCAAAACAAGGTGCTGCGGTGAACATCTGCTATTCTCCCCAACCTCTGTAAAGGCAGGGACATTGATGATAAAGAATATGTATGCCTGGTGAACAAAACCAGGAACAAAACGCCTGGAATATGTAGCTAACCCTGAGTCTGGAAAGTGGAGCAGGATCCTTCATCACTCCATGGATATCCTAGGATTCCCAATCTAGCACCATGGTGAAAGCACCATCATCGTAAAGACCACGGTGGTTTAAGGAGCAGGCCCACCATCACCTGCTGAGGGCAACTAGGGATGTGACTTTGCCAACATCTTAAGATCAAAGATTTGCTTAAAAAAAAGGTTAGACCTGATTATAGGAATGAGTAATTGAAAACTGTTTATAAAGTTAACTTACCTAAATAAATATTTTATGCAATTCCCAATGAAACTGGAAGCTGCAGTAATTTGATCCCTGTGCTGTGACAATTTGCAGGTCAGCAACATTTACAAAGCAGCATGTACGTAGTCCACTAATTTGCAGTGGCTTGGACTCAATTGAATGTGAAAATTGGGATTCAGCAAAAAGAAAATCACAGCCAGAGGTCACCTGATAAATAGACATGGCCAAAGAACTTCAGCATCAAAAAAGTTAGATTAAAATTGTGGAGGTCTTGGAAGTTAACAGAATTTCAAAAAGCTTTTGGAATAAGTGCGATAAATGTCAGTGAGGATCAAGCTGAGACATGGTAAAATATGTTTCAACTAGGTATTGCTTCTCTGATAGAACGGTTCTATATATACTGTGTACGGAAATCATTAATTTTGTGATGAGAATACATTATAATGGATTTTATATGTCTGCATTACTGATAGAATAGAAATCAATGGATGCCTTTGTATTGTAAGAAGTTTAACAACACCAGGTTAAAGTCCAACAGGTTTATTTGGTAGCAAAAGCCACAAAAGCTTTCGGAGCCCCAAGCCCCTTCTTCAGGTGAGTGGGAATTCTGTTCACAAACAGGGCATATAAAGACACAGACTCAATTTACATGAATAATGGTTGGAATGCGAATACTTACAGCTAATCAAGTCTTTAAGATACAAACAATGTTTGAGTGGAGAGAGCATCAAGACAGGCTAAAAAGATGTGTATTGTCTCCAGACAGGATAGCCAGTGAAACTCTGCAGGTCCAGGCAGGCTGTGGGGATTACAAATAGTGTGACATGAACCCAATATCCCGGTTAAGGCCGTCCTCGTGTGTGCGGAACTTGGCTATAACAGCAGAAACTGATAGCCAAGTTCCACACACATGAGGACGGCCTCAACCGGGATATTGGGTTCATGTCACACTATTTGTAATCCCCACAGCCTGCCTGGACCTGCAGAGTTTCACTGGCTATCCTGTCTGGAGACAATACACATCTTTTTAGCCTGTCTTGATGCTCTCTCCGCTCAAACATTGTTTGTATCTTAAAGACTTGATTAGCTGTAAGTATTTGCATTCCAACCATTATTCATGTAAATTGAGTCTGTGTCTTTATATGCCCTGTTTGTGAACAGACCCACTCACCTGAAGAAGGGGCTTGGAGCTCCGAAAGCTTGTGTGGCTTTTGCTACCAAATAAACCTTCAACCTGGTGTTGTTAAACTTCTTACTGTGTTTACCCCAGTCCAACGCCGGCATCTCCACATCATGCCTTTGTATTAGCAGGGTGAAGTTTTTAATGTTCTGCGCAAGGCTTTGGATTAAAGACTATCCAAAGTTCAGAATAATTTATGTTGGTTAAAGTGACTTTGATATAACCATCAAATATTACTACACACTTTATACCTCCAGTAGTTTTCAGTATTAATTAACTACCAGTCTATTACATTTATATTAATCAATAACATTTGCATTTATCTTCATCAAATCGCTTACATTTGCATGTGTAGTTCCCATTTATAGTTGTAAATTAAATTAAACAATTTCTACTTATCATTTGCTACCTTAAATTATTTAAAAGTTTTTAATTGAAGATGTTTGCCACCAGCCTGTACTCTGGGTCTTCTTTTCAAGTGTGACATTTAATAACATTAACTTCACTGTTTTAAAATCAAAGAGAATATATTGACTTACACTCAGTTCTGAACCAGCTCTTCCATGGAGTTCTGGATGTGGCATAAGAGAGGGTTAAAGGGGACTCTCGCAGGGGATTATTTTCTTTGAAGAGCAATTTCCTGTTTCTTTCCGCCCTACACAGGGTCAGTGTGTTCTTTATCTGACTGTCTGTATTCCTCCCCACCTATTATCCTGACCATTCCATACATCCCACCTTAGTACAGTGAATCCTGATGGATATTCACAGGATAAAATATACCCTGTTTGAATATTAACATCATTCTGGGCTTATTTCTGCACCATTTGAGTAGCTGTTCTTGAGTTACACCCCAAAAGAACAAATATTGTTGCAATTAATATAGAATGTCAAAGAACACTATCTAAATCAAGGCAAATAACTTTCTAAGTGACAATAATAAATCACAATAAGTGCAGAACATGGAAACAGAAGTACAACGTTAAGCTTCTTGAGATGTTCTACCAATGAATGAGATCATGGCTGATCTGTATCTTGACTCTATGCCAACTGCCCTAGCTCCATATTATTTTATATCTTTATGTAGCAAAAATAACAAAAGGAAAAAGAGAAAACACAGGAGGAAAATATTTTCTGCACTGTGCTAAGTCTAAGGCCTGAATTGATTCTGAATCTTACCTTAAAATCATTGGTAAACGACCAGAATCTGCACATTCTTCCCGTGTCTGCATATGTTTCCTCCAGGTGTTCCACTTTCCTCCCACAGTCCGAAAGACGTGCTGGTTAGGTGCATTGGCCATGCAAAATTCTACCTCAGTGTACCTGAACAGGTGCTCGAGTGTGGCGACTAGGGGATTTTCACAGTAACTTCATTGCAATGTTAATGTAAGCCTACTTGCGACACTAATAAATAATTTAGATGTTATTAGTATTTCTTTAATATTAATAATGTTCTCATTTTATATGAATTGGCATGATGATGCAGTTTCTCCTGAGTTATTATTTAGCGGTATCATTTAATGATGAACATTTTTTTCCTCACTTTTACTTTTGGAGTTTCTCACCTCTTTTGGCCCGGGTTGTTCTGGAGCCATTTAAAGATGGAGGACGGGACGCAATTCTGGTTCACCTGCCCCTGTTCCCAGTGCCTCCACTTTTTGTAAGCACGGTATAAGAACGTGGGGAGCGAACCCACACCCTACACTGCCGACCGCATCAGTTCCATTTCAAGGATAGACATCTCCAAGTTCTTCTGAATTTTCATGGAGTTGGGCCAGCTCCTCCGTGACTAGTGGTCCATGGATCCTCAGAGGAGTCGTGAAGCATTGTTTAGATTAAGGAACCTTTTGAGAAGCAAGTTCAAAAGATCTTACCTATGCCTCCTCCATTCCAATGCAGTGCCAACTCATGCTCCTCACCCATCCTCATGCCTCCTTATCACCCTCATGCCAACTTCTGCACCCCCCTATCCACCACTGCATGGGTCCTCATACCTTGCATGTCAACTCATGGCTCTTACATATCCATTCACCCAGTGTAGACTATGTACAGATCCATATAGTGAACCATATAGTACCAATGGCATGTGTGAAACTGCTCAGAAGAAATACCCATTGACAAATCTTCTTTTGAAAACAACTACTCTTCCTACAGCCCACTGATGTATCTGGTGCCTGGTTCTGAGAGAAGGTGTGACGTGGGTGGACCTGTCAGAGGCACCTCCTCGGGTATCAAGGGAGGGACCTCTGGGTCCTGGCGCATTCTGAAGAATGGTTCAGAGGGAGGAAGATAATTGGTCAGCATTATCACTGTTCACATTATCAATGCCCATGGTAGGCAACCATGTTGGTTTACAGCATCATGCTTGCTTTGTGATTGTTGAATAACTGAGGACTCTTGTTTAGAAGTCTTTATGAGAAATGAGACGACCCTACATCATATCCTCCACCTGTTCCACTTCTGTATCACTGGACTCTCACCTTCCTCCGAGACGCCTGCGTATCCATAACCTGAGGATTTCCTCTGTGTTCACACTTGAGCTCAAGGGCGTCCATATTCATAAATTCATAACTTCTTTAGAACATCCATAATTTCAGTTATGAGCATAGATTGGAGAGGCTGGGACTCCTCTCCTTGGAGAGAGAAGGCTGAGTGGAGATTTGATAGAAATGTTCAAAATCATGAGGGGGCTGGACAGAGTAGCTGGGAGAAACTGTTCCCCCTCAGAAAAGGCTCAAGAATGAGGGGGCACAGATTTAAGGTGACTTACAAAAGAAGCAAAAGTGATGTGAAAAAAAAGCTTTTTCACACAACGAATGGTTCTGGTCTGGAATGCACTGTCTGTAAGTGTGGTGGAGGCAAGTTCATTCAAGACATTGAAGGGGGCATTAGATGATTATTTGAATAGAAACAATGTGCAGGGATACGGGGAAAAGGCAGTGGAATGTCATTAAGTCAAGTTGCTCATTTGGAGAGCTGGTACAGACACGATGGACCAAATGGCATCCTACTGCGTCAAAACAATATTGTGATCACATGTGTGCTCAGGAAGAGCAAGTTAGCCACCCCACCACCAGCTGCTGAGCACTCAGTGACATCATGACTTCTCTTCTTCTATAAGATTTGATTTTTTATTTGATTTATTATTGTCACATGTACTAGTATACAGTGAAAAGTATTGTTTCTTGCAGACAAAGCATACTATACATAGGGAAGGGAAGGAGAGAGTGCAGAATGTAGGGTTACAGTCATAGCTAGGGTATAGAGAAAGATCAACTTAATGTGGGGAGGTCCTTTTTCTCCTTGGAAAGACGGAGGATGAAGGGAGACTTAATAGAGGTGTATAAAATTATGAAAGGCATGGGTAGGGTGAACGGTGGGAAGCTTTTCCCCGGGTCGGTGGTGACGTTCACGAGGGGTCATAGGTTCAAGGTGAAGGGGGGGAGGTTTAACACAGATATCAGAAGGACATATTTCACACAGAGGGTCGTGGGGGCCTGGAATGTGTTGCCGGGCAAGGTGGTGGAGGCGGACACACTGGGAACGTTTAAGACTTATCTAGACAGCTATATGAACGGAGTGGGAATGGAGGGATACAAAAGAGTGGTCTAGTTTGGACCAGGGAGCGGCGCGGGCTAATTGTTCCTTGTTTCTCGTTTCAAGGCTTCATTCTATGATCATCTTGCTGGTGCCAGTACAGAGCGAGACTGCGGATAGTTGGGAACCTGTCTCGAGGGCAGGGAATTCATATGGTGTTCGTGGAAGTGGAAATGACTAGGGTTGGGAAGCATTTTCCGATCAGGGCCATTGTGATCTCCTGGACTCGTTTCGATCGCCTCAGGGGGTCGGAGAGGAATTTCACAGATTTTTTTTCCCCATATTGGCCCTGGGGTTTTTCACTCTGGGTTTTCGCCTCTCCCTGGAGATCACATGGTCTGGAATGGGGGGGTGGGGGTGAGTTAATAGGTTGTAATGAACAAAGCATCGTAGCTGTGAGGGACAGCTCGGTGGATAGGATATTGGTATGTAGATAGGCTGGAAAATTGGGCGGGGATCCTGGATTCAGGATTCAATCCTGGACCGGGGAGCGGCGCGGGCTTGGAGGGCCGAAGGGCCTGTTCCTGTGCTGTATTGTTCTTTGTTCTTTGTCCATTCAAAAGTCTGATGGCAGCAGGGAAGAAGCTGTTCCAGAGTTGGTTGGTACGTGTCCTCAAACTTTTGTATCTTTTTCCCAATGGAAGAGGATGGAATAGAGTACATCCGAGGTGTTTGGGCTCTTTCATTATGCTGGCTGTTTTTCCGAGGCAGCGGGAAGTGTAGACAGAGTCAATGGATGGGAGGCTGGTTTGAGTGATGGACTGGGCTACGTTCATGTCCCTTTGCAGTTTATTACATTCTTGGACAGAGCAGGAGCCATACCAAGCTGTGATACAACCAGAAAGGATGCTTTCTATGGTGCATCTGTAAAAGATGGTGAGAGACATAGCAGACATGCCAAATTTCCTTGGTCTCCTGAGAAAGTAGAGGCATTGGTGAGCTTTCTTAACCATAGCGTTGGCATGGGGAGACTAGGACAGGTTATTGGTGATCTGGACACCCAAAAGCTTGAAGCTCTCGAACCCATTGATGTAGACAGGGGCATGCCCACCACTACGCTTCCTGAAGTTGATGACTATCTCCTTCATTTTGTTGACATTTAGGGAGAGATTATTGTCTCACACTAGTTTACCAGAGTCTCTAGCAAAGGGAAAAGGTCAATTAATTCTCAACCCTCCACCTGTCACACCAGACCATGTTCTCGTATCCACCCCCCCCTCCCCCACCATTCCAACCCTCGAACCTGTTAACTTTGATTTGATTTGATTTATTATTGTCACATGTATTTGTATACAGTGAAAAGTATTGTTTCTTGCGTGCTATACAGACAAAACATGCCATACATAGGGAAGGAAAGGAGAAAGTGCAGAATGTAGTGTTAACCATGTGGAAGTCCCCGTTATCCTTGCACACCTCACTCATAGATGGACCCAAAACTTCTGATCTCAACTGCCAGCCTTAACAGGCACAAGGAGGCGGTGGCCTAATGCTATTATCGCTAGACCATTAATCCAGAAACTCAGCTAATGTTCTTGGGACCCAGGTTTGAATCCCACCACGGCAGATGGTGGAATTTGAATTCAATTAAAAATATCTAGAATTAAGAATCTACTGATGACCATGAAACCACTGATACAACCAGAAAGGATGCTTTCTATGGTGCATCTGTAAAAGATGGTGAGAGACGTAGCAGACATGCCAAATTTCCTTGGTCTCCTGAGAAAACCCATCTGGTTCATTAGTGTCCTTTAGGGAAGGAAATCTGCCATCGTTACCTGGTCTGGCCTGCATGTGAGTCCAGAGCCACAACAATGTGGTTGATTCTCAACTGCCCTCTGAAAATGATCTCGCAAGCCACTCAGTTTCAGGGGCAACTAGGGATGGGCAATAAATGGTGGCCAGCCAGCGACGCCCATGTTCCAGGAATGAATAAAAAAAGAGGCATCTGTGCCTTCTGTCACGCTGATTCCTACACTCAAATGCTGCTAAGAACTTTTCCACATTCCAACTCAGTACTTACCCTTGCCGAACGCAGAAAATTATTGAACTTTTCTCAGCACTGTATCCAGGTGCGGTACACCACGTCATGCCCACTGGCTTTGGCTGCCATCTTCTTCTGCCACCAGGCCTTCTTCATTTGGTGAGGTGATCTGCTGTTGCCATCCCACAACATGAGGCTGTCCCGGCTGGCACTCACCACCTCCATAAGAGTGCACAGACACTTATTTGAGAAGCAGAGGGCAGAGCGGCCACTGGCATTGTCCTCTGACCTGGCGTGTTGACCAGGTGCAGCTGCTGCTATCGTTTTCCTTTTGGCTCAGCTCCCTGTGCCTCCTCTGTAACTCCTTGATGCCTTGTGTGGTCTTCCCAATGCTGATTTAAAATTCCCGCTGGGTCCCCATTGGGCCCGGCACTCACCACAATCCCGTCCCTGCCGGCAGCCCTTCTCCAATGTTTGGGGTGGGAGAGAAGTTGGCGTGTTTCACACTGGCCAGCCTCTTATTGGCTAGCCAGCAGGAAATTGTGGAAGCAGACAATGCAGTCCCTTCTACTCCCACCCATCAAGCACAAAATTCAGGCCATAATCTTGGAAAAGTTCCTTCTTATATGGCAAGCCATTCGTATGGATTCAAATTAGCCCTGCTGGTGGTAGAATGTTATGCCAGGCTCAAGCAACTGCAGTGATGCCATCCTCAGCTGGACACTTCTGGTCATTCGGCAGCCAGTCAAAGGACTACAGTCAACAAATGAGGCTATCCTTGCTCATTATTCTCAATGGATCTGCCAGTCAAAGCCACCACACCAAAATGCTTGATATTTCTCATCTTTGAGAGACTTATTAACAAATTGAAGCATTTTGAAAGCTGCCATTTTGCAGTATGCAGTTATGAAACCAGCAGAGAACACCTTTGGTTTAGAAGGATTGTTATGGAAACTTTGGCCATGTAAGCAATTGACATATCAATCTCCTCACTGCTCGGTAAGAATAAGAACTCGGATGCATATTAATTGACTAGCCTGGCTGACTATTATATGTAACCAAAATTCTCCCTGTGTATATTGTGTCAAAAAATGAAGAATCCGGTTGATAAATGAACAAAGACAAAAATGCTGTATTTTGGTACACTATCATCTTGAAGATGTAACACAGACTCTGGGACCCTTGCTGTTTGTCATTTTCATAAATGACCTGGATGAGGAAGTGGAGGGATGGGTTGGTAAGTTTGCTGACGACACCAAGGTAGGTGGTGTTGTGGATAGTTTGGAGGGATGTCAGAAGTTGCAGCGAGACATAGATAGAATGCAAGACTGGGCGGAGAAGTGGCAGATGGACTTCAACCCGGATAAGTGTGTGGTGATCCATTTTGGCAGATCCAATGGGATGAAGCAGCAATATAATATGAAGGGTACCATTCTTAGCAGTGTAGAGGATCAGAAGGACCTTGGGGTCCGGGTCCATAGGACTCTTAAATCGGCCTCGCAGGTGGAGGATGCGGTCAAGAAGGCGTACGGCGTACTGGCCTTCATTAATCGAGGGATTGAGTTTAGGAGTCGGGAGATAATGCTGCAGCTTTATAGGACCCTGGTTAGACCCCACTTGGAGTACTGCGCGCAGTTCTGGTCACCTCATTACAGGAAAGATGTTGAAGCCATTGAAAGGGTGCAGAGGAGATTTACAAGGATGTTGCCTGGATTGGGGGGCATGCCTTATGAGGATAGGTTGAGGGAGCTTGGTCTCTTCTCCCTGGAGAGACGAAGGATGAGAGGTGACCTGATAGAGGTTTACAAGATGTTGAGAGGTCTGGATAGGGTAGACTCTCAGAGGCTATTTCCAAGGGCTGAAATGGTTGCTACGAGAGGACACAGGTTTAAGGTGCTGGGGGGTAGGTACAGAGGAGATGTCAGGGGTAAGTTTTTCACTCAGAGGATGGTGGGTGAGTGGAATCGGCTGACGTCGGTGGTGGTGGAGGCAAACTCGTTGGGGTCTTTTAAGAGACTTCTGGATGAGTACATGGGATTTAATGGGATTGAGGGCTATAGATAGGCCTAGAGGTGGGGATGTGATCGGCGCAACCTGTGGGCCGAAGGGCCTGTTTGTGCTGTGGCTTTCTATGTTCTATGTTCTAGACTCAATGGTCCCTTACTGATATAATTATAGCTTTCCAAACTGACCATTTGTCACTAAAAGTGACTTTGCTCTTTATTCCTTTACAATACCAATAGCAGGTTACCTCGTGGTCCCTTACAGAGGTAGCTTTTTGCTTGAATTGCTGAAGGCAATAGCAACTTCCTTTATGGTTTCTGAGCTGATGACATATTTCCTCCTGGTCCCTTAGAAGTGATTTATTCCTGACATTCTGTCACGACAGGGAGTCAATTCTCTTTTGGTTCATTATGGTTAAAGTTTCCGTCATAGTCTTAAGTATTAATAGTTTCCTTCCTGACCCCTCACAGAGGTGATAGCTTCCTTTTATCAATAGTAACAGTCATGTCTTTCCTCCAGAAGTGGAGCCAGATTTTTCCAGGATCCTTCCTCCAGTATGGATGGGACCCAAACTGCAGCTCATCCTTTTCAAACCCTCATAGTCGTCGTTCATTCATTGTGTCAGCTATGGCCCTTTTGGTAGCATGTTTGCCGCTGAATTTGAAGGCTCTAGGGCATGAGCAGAAAAAAAAGTCACGGTTCCTGAGGGAGGGAGCATTGCATTGCTGGAGGTGCAGTCTTTCAGATGAGACATTAAATCAACCCCGCCCCTCCCTCCAATCATCATGATTCAATATGTCACTGAAGTGTGACCACCAATCTGACAAAATCCTGTGGCCATTGATTAAATTAAACAAAGCCATGTGCAGGCTTCCTCCAGGGTCCACCGATTTACCATTCTCTGGGTGAAGAAATTTCTCCTCATCTCAGTCCCAAATGGTTTACCCCATATCCTTAGAACTCTTGGTTCTGGACTCCCCTGCTACTGCGAACATCCTTCCTGCATCTACCTTTCTAGTCCTGTTAGGATTTTATAGGTTTCTATGAGCTCCCCGTCATTCTTCTGAACTCCAGCGAATATAATCCTAACCGACTCAATCTTTCCTCATATGTCAGTCCCGCCATCCCAGGAATCAGTCTGGTAAACCTTTAATGCATCCCCTCTATGGCAAGATGATCCTTCCACAGATAAGTAGACTAAAACTGCACACAATATTCCTGATGTGGCCTCACCAAGACCTTGTATAATTGCCGCAAGACATCCCTCGTCCTGTACTTGAATCCTCTCGCTATGAAGGCCAGCATACCATTTGTCTTCTTTACCACATGCTGCTCTTGCATGCTTATTTTCAGTGACTAGTATACGAGGACACCCAGGTCTCATTGCACATTCGCCTCCTTCAATCTATAGCTATTCAGATAATAATCTGACTTCCTGTTTTTGCTACTAAAATGGATAACCTCACACTTATCCAAATTATACTGCATCTGCCATGCATTTTCCCACTCACTCAGCTTGTCCAAATCATACTGAAGCATCTCTGCATCCTCCTCACAACTCATCAAGCTTTGTATCATCTGCAAATTTGGAGATATTAGATTTTGTTCCCTCATCTAAATCATTCACATATATAGTGAATAGCTGGGGTCCCAGCACTGATCCTGCAGTACCCTACTGGTCATTACCTGCTATTCAGAAAATGGCCCAGTTATTCCTATTCTTTGGATTCCTGTCTGCCAACCACTTTTCTATACATCTCAATACATTACCCTCAATCTCACGTGCTTTAATTTTACATGTCAATCTCTTATGTGGGACTTTGTCGAAAGCCTTCTGAAAGTTCAAACAAACCAGATCCACTTCATTAGATAAAGAAAACAGATGAAAATCAACACAGAGTCCCAGCTGCAGTCTTCAAAGCTGGTGGAATTCTGCTCACATCAAGACTCAATGCTTTACTCCTTTTGGGAGGATTTGGGAGGGAATTGTATGGATCCTGCCAGGCATATTTTCGATGATGTGGAGATGCCGGCGTTGGACTGGGGTAAACACAGTAAGAGGTTTAACAACACCAGGTTAAAGTCCAACAGGTTTATTTGGTAGCAAAAGCCACAAGTTTTTGGAGACTTAAGCGCTCCGAAAGCTTAGAAACATAGAAACATAGAAAGACTACAGCACAAACAGGCCCTTCGGCCCACAAGTTGTGCCGAACACATACCAACCTTCTAGACCTACCTATAACCCTCCATCCTATTACGCTCCATGAACTCATCCAGGAGTCTCTTAAAAGACCCTATTGAGTTCGCCTCCACCACCACTGACGGCAGCCGATTCCACTCGCCCACCACCCTCTGTGTGAAAAACTTACACCTAACATCTCCCCTGTACCTACCCCCCAGCACCCTAAACCTGTGTCCTCTCATAGCAGACATTTCCACCCTGGGAAAAAGCCTCTGAGAGTCCACCCGATCTATGCCTCTCAACATCTTATACACCTCTATTAGGTCTCCTCTCATCCTTCGTTTCTCCAAGGAGAAAAGACCGAGCTCCCTCAGCCTATCCTCATAAGGCATGCCACTCAATCCAGGCAACATCCTTGTAAATCTCCTCTGCATCCTTTCAATCTTTTCCACATCCTTCCTATAGTGAGGCGACCAGAACTGAGCACAGTACTCCAAGCTTGTGGCTTTTGCTACCAAATAAACCTGTTGGACTTTAACCTGGTGTTGTTAAACTTCTTACTAGGCATATATTCAACATATATTATGTTGGGTGCATAGCCCACCCCAACCTGGTCCTCAGGCCTATTAAGTTCTTAAGTGACCAAGTACTGTCCACCTAAGGCACTCAATCTGCTTGCATTGCCATAATATACTGGACAGGAGGAGGTGGATGTGGGTGGGCCAATTTCTCACCCAAGTTGGTGAAAAGATGGGAAAGAAGAGTGGAGGGTATATTCTTTGGGGAGTGCCCTGTGTGCATTAAGAGCACCCACTCAAGGATTGTACCTCACTTTGTACCTCTCCACCTGGCCTCCAAAATCCACCTTCCCCAAACACATTCTCCTGAACTGCCTACTTCTAACTGAGGAACTCTTCATTGTATTCACTGACTTGACCAAAGCATTTGACTCTAAGTGATGAGACTTTGTGGATTATACTCCAATGATTTAGATGTTCAAGAAACTTCATCACAATCCTGCAGTTACTTCATGATGAGATGACTGCAACTGTCTTGAGTAGGAGATCTCAAACAGCCACTTTCATAATCCAGATTGGGGTCAAGCAAGACTGTGATAGCCTCCATACTATGTATAATCTACCTGACAATGGCTTATATCACCTCTGGTGTCAGTATTAAATACTGGGTAGAAAACTCTTCAACTCTGGCTGCCTTTGTGCCAAACTTAAACTGATCACCATAGACAGAGTTGCCCACTTTGCATCAGATTTGCAAACCACTCTTGACCTCTTCAATTCTTTATACAAAAAACTTGGTTTGTCCTTGTACGTTGCCAAAACAAAACCTATGTATCAACCCACATCTGGTTAGGCAAATGTTCCACCTTCAGTATACTTTGAAGAAGAGACTCTGGGACATATTGACCACTGCCCATACATCATAGAACATAGAACATAGAACAGTACAGCACAGAACAGGCCCTTCGACCCACAATGTTGTGCCGAGCTTTATCTGAAACCAAGATCAAGCTATCCCACTCCCAATCATCCTGGTGTGCTCCATGTGCCTATCCAATAACTGCTTAAATGTTCCTAAAGTGTCTGACTCCACTATCACTGCAGGCAGTCCATTCCACACCCCAACCACTCTCTGCGTAAAGAACCTACCTCTGATATCCTTCCTATATCTCCCACCATGAACCCTATAGTTATGCCCCCTTGTAATAGCTCCATCCACCCGAGGAAATAGTCTTTGAACGTTCACTCGATCTATCCCCTTCATCATTTTATAAACCTCTATTAAGTCTCCCCTCAGCCTCCTCCGCTCCAGAGAGAACAGCCCTAGCTCCCTCACCCTTTCCTCATAAGACCTACCCTCCAAACCAGGCAGCATCCTGGTAAATCTCCTCTGCACTCTTTCCAGCGCTTCCACATCCTTCTTATAGTGAAGTGACCAGAACTGCACACAATATTCCAAATGTGGTCTCACCAAGTTCCTGTACAGTTGCAGCATAACCCCCCGGCTCTTAAACTCCAACCCCCGTTAATAAAAGCTAACACACTATAGGCCTTCTTCACAGCTCTATCCACTTGAGTGGCAACCTTTAGAGATCTGTGGATATGGACCCCAAGATCTCTCTGTTCCTCCACAGTCTTCAGAACCCTACCTTTGACCCTGTAATCCACATTTAAATTTGTCCTACCAAAATGAATCACCTCACATTTATCAGGGTTAAACTCCATTTGCCATTTTTCAGCCCAGTTACCACTTCAGCAGTCACCACTTCTCAAAAGGCTACCTTTGATGGGGAGAGTTAACAGCAGATCATCTGTGCCAGCTCAGCCTTCTACAGTCAGTGCATGACAACAAAGACATTCGCAAGTCAACAGAAGTTCTAGTGTACAGAGCAATTGACGTCACCACACATGTACTGCAGTGAGATCTGAATTGTGCATCAGCAACTCATAAGAATACTCGAGAAATTCCATCAGCAGTGCCTCCACTGCATCCTCCAGATCCAATGGGAAGATTGTCAAACAAACTCTCGTGTCTTTCTTGAAACCAGGTTCTCTGCATTCAAGGAATACTCCCGCAAAATCAATTTTGATGAACTGACCACTGTGCCCACAAGGCCAAAATTACCTTCCCACCCCCTGCTCCACCAGGTCCTGTTGTCTGAACTCACAAATCATCAACATTCCAGGGGATTGGGAGGAGGAAAATGCTTCAAAGGCACTCCACTGTCCTTGAAGTGAAGCAGCATTCATCTTAATGAATGGTTGGAGCTTGCTTTCAATTGTTCAGAATGGCAACAACTTGTCAATGTGTCCATCGAGCTGCATCACGCTTTGCGACCCAAAGTCTCAATGATGAGGTGGAGCAGTGGCAGAGGTGAAAAGAAGAGGAAGCAAATCCTGTATTCTGGATCCCCCTACCACGTGCGATATTTTGCCCCATGTGGCCAAAGATCCGCAGATTGGAAATTGGCCAGTTTCGTCACATGAAGACACATGGCAGAAACTCACGACTATATAAAAGTAATTTCCTACCTTGGTTCTCTCCCATGCCTAGTGGCACATGAGGCAGACAAAATACTTGCCTTATGTCTGTTTCATGGCTAGGTTTTCTTGGGGCAGGATGCCAGAGGCTATGTGAGGGGCACAATTCCACATCAAGCATGGGTGACCAGGAGACTCTCCCGTTTTTTCCATCTGTCATTGGTGTATTGGAAGGACTTAAAGGTTGATGACCAACCTGTTTGGACACATTATAAGCACACCTTTCTTGGCCATCAAGTCCTGGAGTTGGACTCAATCCCAAAGCTTCTGCCTCAGACGCAGTGCTGCTACCCACTGTCAAACAAAACTGGTTATAAATATATCCTGTTTTCCTTTATTTGTGGAAAGAATTTTTGCAGCTTAAAGTTTGAAAATGTTACATCGGTATTCCGGGGAAAAGCTCATTGTGATGCGAGTAGTATGAAACAGAGTATTAATTATACACAGATTTTAAAAATGCATTTTGCTATAGTGGAGTTTCATCGTTTTCACTAAATGCAACAAAGTCGCAAAGCCAGAACTGTCCAGTTTCACTCATGGATCATCAAAAATAGTATCCAATGTTCCAAATATTCAGCATCCACTAATTATTGGGGAGAAATACTGCAATAATACAGTGACATCTTAAAAAAAAAACAATTAGACAAGCTTTAAAACGTTCCACTTTACTAGACCTTTAAGTGATTGCATGAATAAGCAGCCTTGGGGGCAATCTGCATGAGGCAAGTGGCTGATTAAAACCTAAAAGCTCATCACACATATAATATCATTAATGTGTACCATTGAGCTGCTGGGAGAGTTTGTACCATATTGGATCCCTGAGGAGACAGTTTCATCACAGCATCATTTCAATAGAGCATTCAGGTGGCCTACACCTGAGATGCTCTCTTGGCTGCCGGGCCAGAAGGAAATCAGGTACTGAACTGAGCAACTTCAGTTGCTTTGAGGCAGGCTGTATGAGCAAAATGACAGTAATCAGTCAGACATCCTATTCCGGATGGGATATAGTTTAATGAAGTAGCAGCTAGTCACAATCTTAATTAGCATAAAGACTGAAACTCTATCTGTGCATAAAGATAACTAGAGCCATTACTTTTTGTTCTAGAAGTTGTACTGTTAACTCGAGTAGGTGTAAGGAAATTCACAAGATGGCTATTGGAAAATAAAACTTTCGATGTGCATTACGACACAAGAAAAATAAGCATCCTTAAAAGCTCTGATGCAAGCAACAGAAAAGTCAGTAATGCAGAAAGCCTGTCGTGTGACAGATCACCGAATGCATGTATGGAACAATGAATATCAAAGGGAAGAAACTACTGGCACATATTCTTATGTGTTCAGTGACTGTGAACCTTGATGAAGTGCTTAGCTGAGATTCATAATGAATGGAGAAGTGTGGGTGGTTCATGGAAAAGTGTAAATGAAGAAAGCCCAGAACAAATGAACAGTGACTGGCAGATAACACAAGAACACAGCTAGAAATTGAAATGCCTGTTAGATCATTTCCCAACTAATGTAGTGCATGTAATTGAAGAATGTACTATCACTGTTTCATAGATATCCCTGTCAACAAATCCAATTTCCTGAAGTCAACACTAAATAAAAGGAGCTAACAAGCTGCAGAATGCTGTCCTGAGATGGCAGAATATGCTGTAGGTTTGAAGTACTCTACAATGTAAGATTGCACAGAGCTCGACTGCCGATCAAACAGTTCTGGTTAAGATATAATGACCCAATGTGTTTTTCTAATATCAATGTTTTGGCAACAACATAATCACATGGCATGGTATTTCAAATGATATTCTACTATCAGCAACATATTTCCCACGTATCGTTGTTAGAATTCTTTCCCTTACAAATGAAAGGGATGGGCAGTACGGGACGGACAGTAAACGCTGGCCAGCCAGCGACGCTCATGTCCCACAAATGAATTTTAAAAAACATACTGATGTGTTTTCTACTTTACAAAAACACACCTAACACACAAAGAGAACTGGTAACTCAGTGAGGTGGGATCTTGAAGAGATTAAATTGTATACAATGTCTGGGACTCTGGTCTTTGGGACTGGTCCAGTCTCCTATCTGTGATTACATCAGTATATACATCACATCTTGTCTGGTGGTGGACAGCAGCTTTAGGTACACCCCTTAAAGGAAGACCACAACATCCCTTTTTCCTAGAGTTGTCTCCTTAAATAATTAGAACAACTTACATTACATCGAAAGAAAACTGGGAGTCAGAGAGGTGGTGGAACTACAAGGGAGCAGCCAGGGGTGGGAGAGTATAATTTGGGAATGATGCTCGAGCCCTATACACCTGCCTCGGAAATTGGACAGCACACCAAGTCAGCCATGTGGAACCAACCTGCACCGAGTTCAAAAGGAGAGTGAAAACAAGTATTTAAATATACAATTATACTGAGTGATAAGCTAATGGGTTTCTGAAGTGTAATTTGCTGATATGCCCTGACTTAGTTCCTGTGTAATTGGTTTGAGATCACTCTATGTTCCCACAATTCTGGTTGTCTTTAGGAGCGTCATATTTGGATCATGTTCCACTTCGATGGGGTTACTAAGTGTGTCTTAGAATCATAGAAGATTAGCACTGCTGCCTCACAGTGCCAAGGACCCAGGTTCAATTCCCGGCTTGGATCACTGCCTGTGTGCAGTTTGCACATTCTCCCTGTGTCTGCGTGGATTTTCTCCGGGTGCTCCGGTTTCCTCCCACAGTTCAAAGATGTGCAGGTTAGGTGAATTGGCCATGATAAATTCTCCCTCAGTGTACCCGAACAGGTGCTGGGGTGTGGCGACTAGGGGATTTTCACAGTACCTTCATTGCAGTGTGAATGTAAGCCTACTTGTGACTAATAAATAAACTTTAATCATAGAATCCTACAGTGCAGAAGGAGGCCATTCAGCCCATCGAGTCTGCACTGACCACAATCCCCCATAACCCCATGCATTTACCCTAGCTCGTCCCCCTGACACTAAGGGGCAATTTAGCATGGCCACTCCACCTAACCTGCACATCTTTGGACTGAGAGAGGAAACCGGAGCACCCGGAGGAAACCCACGCAGACACGGGGAGAACGTGCAAACTCCACACAGATAGTGACACAAGCCGGGAATTGAACCCGGGTCCCTAGTGCTGTGAGGCAGCCGTGCTAACCACTGTGCCACCATGCTGCCCTCTTGTGAGCAGAATTTGGCAGGAAGAATAGAAAAGTGGTATATTATTTAAATGGAAAGAGATTGCAGAACTCAGTGGTACAGAGGGATCTGGATGTCTTGGTACATGAATCACAGAAAGGCAGAACTGTCAAATGAGGGCAGACTAAGTCGTTTAGAATTATATTCATTAGAGTTTAGAAGAGTGAGAGGGGATCTCATATAAACGTAAACAAGACTAACAGGGTTAGACAGGGTAGGTTCAGGAAAAACGTTTCCGATGGTGGGGAAGTCCGGAACTAGGAGTCATAGTTTGAGAATCGGGGGTGAACCTTTTAGGACTGAGGTGAGGAGAAATTTCTTCACCCTGAGAGTGATGAATCTGTGGAATTCACTACCATAGAAAGTAGTTGAGGCTGAAACGTTGTGTGATTTCAAGAAGGAATTAGATATAGCTCTGGAGGCTAAAGGGATCAAGGGATATGGGGGGAAAGTGGGATCAGAGTAATGAATTCGATGATCGGCCATGATCATAATGAATGGGAGAGCCGGCTTGAAGGGCCAAATGGCCTATTCCTGTTTCTATTTTCTAAATATGTTTCTATGTAAATATGCAGGTACAGCAAATGATTAGGAAGACAAATAGAATGACGTCATTTGTTGCAAAAGGAACGGAATATGAAAGCAGGGATGTCTTGCTGCAGTTGTTCAGATGGTGGTGAGACCACATCTGGAGTACTGTGTATAGATTTGGTCTCCTTACTCAAGGAAATATATAATTGCACTGGAAGCTGTTCTGGGAAGGTTTACTCAACTGGTTCCTGGATGAAAGGGTTATCTTATGAGGAAAGATTGGAGAATTGGGCCTGTTGACACTTACTTGGGAGTCAGAAAAGCGGCGGAGCTGCAAGGGAGCAGCCTGGATTGGGAGTGTATAATTCAAGACCGAGGATCAAAGCTTATGCATCTACCTTGGAAATCAGAGAGTAATACCAGTCAGCAACTCAGAACTGGCCGACGCTGAGCTTGAAGGGAAAGTGAAAATGCAAGCAGTGACATTACAGCAAAGAAGGAATTTGATAGATGGGAGAAGGCGCGAGTTGTTGGTGAGAATCTGGTGAGTATTTATGATTTATTCTACTCCCAAGGTTTAAAATAGTGTAGGAACTGTACTTTTGTAAGTTGATTTGACCACAAAGAGCTTTGTGTTAGGGACAGTGTGTTAACAGTCAGTTTAGGTCACAGGAGTTGAAGTAAATCTATAAATTAAAAGAACTAAAATTTTAAATTAAAATAAACACTTAAAACCTGTGTAGATAAGAAATGTATAACTTTTAGTTGTCAGTAGTACTTGCATTTAATAAGCACAATAAATTGTAGCGTGCATAGGATTTAGAAACATAGAAACATAGAAAAACTACAGCACAAAACAGGCCCTTCGGCCCCACAAGTTGTGCCGAACATATCCCTACCTTCTAGGCCTACCTATAACCCTCCATCCTATTAAGTCCCATGTATTCATCCAGGAGTCTCTTAAAATACCCTATTGAGTTTGCCTCCACCACCACTGACGGCAGCCGATTCCACTCGCCCACCACCCTCTGTGTAAAAAACTTCCCCCTAACATTTCCCCTGTACCAGCACCTTAAACCTGTGTCCTCTCATAGCAGCCATTTCCACCCTGGGAAAAAGCCTCTGAGAGTCCACCCGATCTATGCCTCTCAACATCTTATATACCTCTATTAGGTCTCCTCTCATCCTACGTCTCTCCAAGGAGAAAAGACCGAGCTCCCTCAGCCTATCCTCATAAGGCATACCACTTAATCCAGGCAACATCCTTGTAAATCTCCTCTGCGCCTTTTCAATCTTTTCCACATCCTTCCTGTAATGAGGCGACCAGAACTGAGCACAGTACTCCAAGTGGGGTCTGACGAGGGTCTTATATAGCTGCATCATTATCCCCGGACTACTAAACTCAATCCCTCGATTGATAAAGGCCAGCACACCATACGCCTTCTTAACCACCTGCGGGGCCGATTTTAGAGTCCTATGGACCCGGACCCCAAGGTCCTTCTGATCCTCTACAGTACTAAGAGTCTTTCCCTTTATATTGTAATCCTTCATCCCATTTGACCTGCCAAAATGGATCACTACGCATTTATCTGGGTTGAAGTCCATTTGTCACTTCTCCGCCCAGTCTTGCATCCTATCTATGTCCCTCTGTAACTTCTGACATCCCTCCAGACTATCCACAACCCCACCAACCTCCGTGTCGTCGGCAAACTTACCAACCCATCCCTCCACTTCATCATCCAGGTCATTTATGAAAATGACAAACAGCAAGGGTCCCAGAACAGATCCCTGGGCACACCACTAGTGACCGACCTCCATTTAGAAAAAGACCCATCTATACCCACTCTCTGCCTCCTTTGGGCAAACACAGTAAGAAGTCTCACAACACCAGGTTAAAGTCCAACAGGTTTATTTGGTAGCAAATACCATAAGCTTTCGGAGCACTGCTCCTTCGTCAGATGGAGTGGAAATGTGCTCTCAAACAGTGCACAGACACAGAAATCAAGTTACAGAATACTAATTAGAATGCGAATCTCTACAGCCAGCCAGGTCTTAAAGGTACAGACAATGTGGGTGGAGGGAGCATTCAACACAGGTTAAAGAGATTTGTATTGTCTCCAGACAGAACAGCTAGTGAGATTCTGCAAGACCAGGGGGAAAGCTGTGGGGGTTACTGATAATGTGACATAAATCCAACATCCCGGTTTAGGCCGTCCTCATGTGTGCAGAACTTGGCTATCAGTTTCTGCTCAGCGACTCTGCGCTGTCGTGTGTCGTGAAGGCCGCCTTGGAGAACGCTTACCTGAAGATCCAAGGCTGAATGCCTTTGGGCAAGCCAGTTCTGGATCCACAGGGCAGCAGCCCCTTGGATCCCATGCCGCCTCACTTTTTCTAGAAGCCTCCCTTGGGGGACCTTATCGAACGCCTTGCTAAAATCCATATAAAACACATCTACCGCTTTCCCTTCGTCAATGTGTTTAGTCACATTTTCGAAGAACTCCACCAGGCTCGTAAGGCACGATCTGCCTTTGACAAAGCCATGCTGAGTATTCTTGAGCATACTAAACCTCTCTAAATGCTCATAAATCCTGTCCCTCAGGATCTTCTCCATCAGCTTACCAACCACTGAGGTTAGACTCACCGGTCGGTAATTTCCTGGGCTACCCCTATTCCCCTTCTTGAAAATAGCAACCACATCCGCAATCCTCCAATCCTCTGGCACCTCCCCCATCTCCATCGACGACGCAAAGATCATCACCAGAGGCTCTGCAATCTCTTCCCTCGCCTCCCACAGTAACTTGGGGTACATCCCATCCGGACCCGGCGACTTATCTATCTTGATGTCATTCAAAGATTCCAGCACAACCTCTTTGTTAAATTCCACATACTCAATCGTTTCAGTCCACTGCAAGCCCGCAGTATATCCACCCAGGTCCTTCTCCTCTGTGAAAACCGAGGCAAAATACTCATTAAGCACCTCTGCCATTTCTACCGGTTCCATACAGATTTTCCCGCCTTCACCTTTTATGTGCCCTATTCCTTCACGTCTCATCCTTTTACTCTTCACATATTTATAGAACGCCTTAGGGTTTTCCTTAATCCTAACTGCTAAGGCCTTCTCGTGACCTCTTCTGGCTCTCCTAATTTCCTTCTTTAGTCCCTTCCTACCAGCCGTATACTCATCTAGATCCCTATCTTTGCCAAGCTCTCTGAACCTTTTGTACGCTTTCCTTTTCTTCTCGACTAGGTCCCGCACAGCTTTCGTGCACCACGGTTCCTTTAACCGACCAACTCCTCCCTGTCTGCTCGGAACGTTGTCCTGTAGAACTCTGGACAGACATTCCTTGAAAAACTGCCACCTCTCTTCAGTACATTTCCTCAAGAATACCTCCTTCCAATTCACTCCTCTAATTTGCTGCCTTCTGTCTTCATATTTCCCCATACTCCATATAAACAGTTTCCAAGCTTGCCTGATCCTCTCTTTTTCCAATGTAAGCATAAAGGAGATAGAGTTATGATCGCTATCCCCAAGATGCTCTCCCACTGAGAGATCTGACACCTGTCCAGGTTCATTGGTCAGTATCAGATCAAGTGCAGCCTCTCCTCTTGTCGGCTTGTCCACATGCTGTGTCAGGAAACCCTCCTGAACACACATAACGAACTCTTCCCCATCCAATCCCCTTACCCTAGGGATATTCCAATCTATGTTTGGGAAATTAAAGTCTCCCATCACAACAACTCTGCTTTTACTGCATCTCGATGTGGAGATGCTGGCGTTGGACTGGGGTAAACACAGTAAGAAGTTTAACAACACCAGGTTAAAGTCCAACAGGTTTATTTGGTAGCAAAAGCCACACAAGCTTTCGGAGCTCCAAGCCCCTTCTTCAGGTGAGTGGGAATTCTGTTTACAAACAGGGCATATAAAGACACAGTCTCAATTTACATGAATAATGGTTGGAATGCAAAAACTTACAGCTAATCAAGTCTTTAAGAAACTAAACGTGAGTGGAGAGAGCATCAACAGACTAAAAAGATGTGTATTGTCTCCAGACAAGACAGCCAGTGAAACTCTACAGGTCCAGGCAACTGTGGGGGTTACAGATAGTGTGACATGAACCCAATATCCCGGTTGAGGCCGTCCTCGTGTGTGCGGAACTTGGCTATCAGTTTCTGCTCAGCGACTCTGCGCTGTCGTGTGTCACGAAGGCCGCCTTGGAGAACGCTTACCCGAATATCAGAGGCCGAATGCCCGTGACCGCTGAAGTGATCCCCAACAGGAAGAGGACAGTCTTGCCTGGTGATTGTCGAGCGGTGTCATTCATCCGTTGTCGCAGCGTCTGCATAGTTTCCCCAATGTACCATGCCTCGGGACATCCTTTCCTGCAGCGTATCAGGTAGACAACGTTGGCCGAGTTGCAAGTATATGTTCCGTGTACCTGGTGGATGGTGTTCTCATGTGAGATGATGGCATCTGTTGATGGCATCTGATGATGGCACAATCCCTCCACAGCATACACCTTCTCTACAGCTGTGACACTATCCCTGATCAGCAGTGCCACTCCACCCCCTCTCTTGCCTCCCTCCCTGTCCTTCCTGAAACATCTGAATCCTGGCACCTGGAGTATCCAGTCCTGTCCCTGAGACATCCAAGTCTCCGTAATGGCCACCACATCATACTTCCAGGCATCGATCCACGCTCTGCGCTCATCCCCTTTATTCACTATACTCCTGGCATTAAACACATCTCAATCCTTTGGTCTGAGCTCTCCCCTTCTCTATCCCCCGTCCATCCTCCCTCTTGCACTGTCTATAACTGTTTGCGAGCTAACTTCCTCGCTCCCAGTCACCTCGTCTCGATCCCCTCCCCCCAACCTATCTAGTTTAAACTCTCCCCAGTAGCCTTAGCCAACCCTCCCGCCAGAATATTGGTCCCCCTGGGATTCAAGTGCCACCCGTTTTTTGTGTACAAGTCACACCTGCCCCTAAAGAGGTCCCAGTGGTCCAGGAACCTGAATCCCTGCCCCCTGCACCAGTCCCTCAGCCACACGTTCATCCTCCACCTCACTCCATTCCTGCCCTCACCCTCCTGTGGCACAGGCAGCAATCCCGAGATTACTACCTTTGCTTTCCTCCTTCTCAGCTGTCTTCCTAATTCCCTATACTCTCTTTTCATGACCCCTTTCCCCTTCCTTCCCACATCAGCGGAACCAATATGTACCGCTACCTCTGGCTCCTCTCCCTCCCACCTCAGGATCTCTGGGACTCGATCAGCGACATCCTGGATCCTGGCCCCAGGGAGGCAGACCGCCATCCGAGACTCCCGCCTGCCTCCGCAAAAACGCCTATCCGACCCCCTTACTGTCGAGTCCCCGATTAACACTGCCTTCCTCCTCTTTTCCTTAGCCCTCTGAGTTACAGGGCCGGACACCACTCCGGAGACACGGCCACTGCTGCTTCCCCCAGGCGAGCTGTCCCCCCCCAGCAGTACTCAGGCAGGAGTACTTGTTGTGTAGGGGCACATCCACTGGGGTGCTCTCAATCACCCGAGCTTTACTCTTCCTGGCCATCACCCACTTGGCCTCCACCCGTGGCCCTGGTGTGACCACCTGATGATAGCTCTTGTCTATCACCTCCTCATTCTCCCTTAACAGCCTAAGATCCTCGAGCTGCAGTTCCAGCTCCTTAACACGGTCCCTCAGGAACCGCAGCTCGACACACCCCTCACAGATGTGGATGTCCGGGAGGCCAGGTGCCTCCAGGACCTCCCACATCCTGCACTGGGAACAACACACTGGCTTCACACTCATATTTGACCCTTTATACCAAGGTACACAGAGAAAAGTAAATAAGAATTAAAAAAGCTCACCCCTGCTCGCCCTGTCCCCCGAAGCCCTGTGAGCCAAAGCCCTTATAGCTCTCACTCTGCTTCCCACTCACTACGCTGCCCGCTCCCGATGCTGCCCACTGTATACTGCGGCCTCCCTTTTATACTTCGCACGCTTAAAAAACCCTTCCCAGACTCCTTAGCAGCCCACTTCCGGTTTTCAGTTTAAAATTAAGGAAAAATACTACTCGAAAAATAAAGGCAAAAAAACACACACTAACTGACTAAATAAATAAATAAATCTCTCACCAGCACTCCTGCCACAAATCACTCCCTCTCTGCTTGCTCCAGTGGAACAATTTATTTGAAGTTAATTGAGAAAGTAATTAAATTAACTAAATAACTTAAGCAACAATGACAGGACAGATGTTATGTTGCAGTGATGGAATGTGGAAGGTTTTGGACACCAAGGCGATCCAGGAGAAACATGTCTGCAGACACCACACAACATAAGGGAGGGGGAAAAGTACCTCAACATTTTGTTCCAGAAACTGGTCACACCTCTTATATGGCCATCGGTTTTAATCAGCGCTGAGGGACAGGAGGACATGGTCATGAGTGAGATAGGTATAGGGACTGAGCAGACAGTAGTAGAGGAGTCTCAGACCTTGCAATTGTCAAAGAGGTTTGAGGTGCCTTTTGAAACTGCCGCAACCACAGGAATGGAGAGGACCTGGGAAGGCTGCATTCTCCCTAGTTTCTCACTTACCTGGAGGTGCCAGGATCTGAGGGTCTGCAGTGAGGTAAGCTCTCCCAAAGATGGAGAAAGAGGTCAGCCTCTCCAACCAAGCAGGCATGGATGGAAGTGACTTGAGGAAGTAAGCAACCTGGAGAGACAGTGCAGCAAATGATCTAGGGTCTCATGGTGGCACGACTAATGAATGACATAGCACATACATGTGAGTAATACTTGATCATGTATAAAAGTTAACCCCCATTGTTTGGCTAAAAGATCATTACATTTTCATATACCTCAATTCATTAAAACAGTATTTGCAAATATCGACTGCGCAATCCCCTGTCCAAGGGAGCGGTCAGCATGACTCTTGCCAATGGCACAGTCCTTCCCTTTACTTTGCTTCCCCAGGGCCCCTGAACTTCATTGAAGGCTGGAGGAAGCTTCCTGCAATGGGAGCACAGCCTGATGAAACAATATCAGGGAGTGTGACGCGATAGGATTTTGGTGTGGAGCACCATGTTGATGGGTCATTATGTTCATCCTATGAGCACTGAATCAATCTGGAATTGAGTGCCATGCTATCTGAAAGACTGGGAGTTCCATGTTGAGTTCAAAGATCATGGGTCTGGAAGAAAGGTATCTAATGGTGGTGGCTTAGCTTCTGGTACACAAAGTCCTGCCAGTGAATGTGGAACGAAGATAAGCTCCACGTTTGGGACTGTTCATTGACACGTACCAAAATGATGAGAGTGCTGTTTACATGTTTCTGCACATTACAGCAATGGCTTCCCCCATTACCTATCAGTTGAACGTAAACCCCTCAAAAACATTACCCGCATAAACGTTGACCACCCCAACCTTTTTGCCTTAAAAATTAGTCTCCAAAAATTTGACTTTTACACTAGTATAAGTGGTCATTCTTCCAGTTTCCAAGCCTCACACTCTTAGCTTCACAGCATTCTCCTGAACAAGTCCTCAGAACACAGCTTGTAGCTACACTCCTTCTGCTTTCTCCAGGAACATCACATACACCACATCCTATTCTTGTCCAGCATCCTCATATAAACTCTCCACAAGTATTGTCCTGTCCTGTTCCTCATGCAAGCCATACAAATGCTCACATCTTTCTGCTTTCCCTGCTTGCAGCAGAGCAGAGCACACAAACTTGGCGATAGGCAGTGACCTGGCGACTGGGTGGTTAGTCATCCAGTGGGGAAGTTGTAGATGTCAGTAGTGGCTTACTGTGAGAGCCTGAGCCTCCTGAGGCACGAGTACTCCAATATGTTGAGAGAGGGGAGACAGTGACCTAGTCTGACCTAGTATTGTCTTTGGACTATAATCCAGAGACCCAGGGTAATGGGCTGGGGGGCCTGGATTTCAATCCAGTTGGTGAAATCCGTGGCAGTTGGTGAAATTTGAATTCAATACAAATCTGGAATTAAAAGTCAAATGATGACCATGAAACCATTGTTGTAGTAAAAATCCATTTGGTTCAGCAATGTCCTTTAGGGAAGGAAATCTACTACCCTTACCCGGTCTGGTCCACGTGACTCCAGACCCACAGCAATGTGGCTGACTCAAATGCCCTCTGAAATGGCTTGGGGAATCACTCAGTTCATGGGCAATTAGGGATGGGCGATAAATGTTGGCTCAACCAGCAATGCCCACATCCCCTGAACAAATATTTTAAAAATCTGTATTGGCAATTTCATTTCCTTCCAGCTGGATCTTGGTGTCTATCTATTTTGCCCTGGAAGGGGCAAACAGCTGATGAGAAAACAGCTGGTGCTGCCGGTGTAGCCATGCTGGAGCAGGTGCTATTGGCCCTGGTGTCGCTTCTCCTCTCGCCCCTCATCAGGGATGCGAGGTTCAGCTGCATAAGCTGCTCCGATGCATTGGTTAAGATTGATGGCAGGAAAGTGCGGCTGAAGGTGAGTAACATGGTAGATAGGTGAAGTGCCTTATAAAAAGTTAGCAATCAAGCAGTGATAGCACTCTCTGAGAGAAGAAACTATGACTAGCAACCTCTCACCTGGCCATGGCTGCAGCAGTTCAGTTTCGCTGATCAAAGCCTTCCCAGTTTGTCAGTTTCACTGACAAGGCTCTTCACACTGTGCACTTTGCTGACAGTTCAGGAAACAGGTACCCTGACTGCTAAAGGTGGAATTAATGGTTAAAATAGGGTGAGTTATCTGACAACACCTGACAACAACATGTCTATGTTCAAAAGGTTGTAAAAGCTCTGTGGACAGCTATCAGCATACTTAAAGATAAACAGCATTTCTTTGCCATTGACCACAACCTCCAGCCATTGTTTTTAATAATTTTATTCCTGCCACCATCTCGTAAAAATACTCACTAATATAAGATAATATTTAAACACTGTTTGCTGTTAAGTTAAACAAGAACACTCAGAACTTCCAATCTCCAGATGGTCGTAACCCGTAGCTATCCCCCACCAAAATTCATTGGGGACCCCTCAGAAGTCCGGACGCACTGAATATGCAGGAATTTTCCAGAATGTTTGCACTTCCATGGGCAATTCTCCTGCATCTGGAACCCTCCAAAACTCTTGAGTTAGAGTCAGAGACTTTGGATGGATACCAGAATAGTCACCCAGGAAAAGTTCTAATTCCTGAGTAACTGTATTACTGATCCCTGCCACCATCACCACTACCCCAACTACTACACCACCCTATCCCCTCACCCACTTACCTGCTACTCTGCCCCCACATCCACCCCACCTACTTCCTCACCCACTGATCTGCCACATTACCCTCTCACCCATTTATCTTACACACCTTCTCTCCATAGTTTCTCAAAGTGACTTTGGGAGTTTTAAACTCTTTACATGCCACTATACAGCAGCTAGCAGTGTAAAAGGGGGGCATGGCTTGCATCCCCTCAATGATCCTGCACTACAAGGACTCGCAGAACATTTCTTCGGTTTGGTTTGGATGGCTGGGCCAGAAATATGGAACTCCATCTTACGGTAAAAAAGGAGCATTGTGGCAATCCAGCAGTGATTGCCACTCAATGGAAGATTCAGCTCCACATGAACCAGTTGTGTAGATCATACTGGTAACATGCTGTCCCATGCTGTAAACCTCTATGACCTCTATCTATGATGGTCATTATATACAAGTTCAACCTGTGATTAAAGTAGTACAGTGAGTACTTTAGACAGCAACAAATTTCATTATCGAATTTTACCCTAACACTGATCTCATGGTTTTAATTTATTTTCTCTTTTACTTTACCTTAGAATGTTGTTTTCTTTTGCAATGTATATCATCTACCTCGGTAACATAGGTCTCGTCTGCACAAGTGATGTGAACCAGTAAAACAATTACCCAAATTCACACTGATTTTACAAGCTTATGTGTGAAAGGGGAAATTAGGTCATTAGCAGCAGGCATTATCTATCTTTCTTTTAAAAAAAGCTCTAAACATTATAAAATTGTGCAGACAAGTTATCACCCTTAGGTCATTGATTCACTTGGATATGCATTCCGTTAGAACAGTTCCAGGTCTTTGCCTAATATTAATATATCTACTCAAGAAGCTTGGCACATATTTAATATTTAAATGAAGGAACAAAGTCTATTATACATTTGTTGTAACAGTTTAATGAGCATTTTTTTTCAATCTAAGAAACTTTACAATTTAAAGAACATACAAATGGTGTAATACATAATGTGTTGAACAATAAACCAGAACACATCGCTAATTAGTACTCAGGAACACAAAGAAAAGTGAAGGTAAAACTATTAAATACAATACTGTTGTGCCTGCAGGAACAAATACAAAAATGTAAAACATTGGGATAAGGAAATTCATTTTACACATAGTTCATGCAATGTTGTGCAGTGCTGGGCAGCCATCAAGATATGCTTCAAACTTTATACAGCAACTTCTATAAGCTATCTGCATAAATTAAATTTGCCCTAAAAACCTAAAGTTATATTATCTTTCAATTTTAAATGGGTACTGAACTATGTTGATTCTTTCATATACTCATGGACCACACATAATAAAGATTGGAATTTGTAACATGTATTGTTTAAATTCACTGAAAAGCAAAACATGTTTCGATTTTATTCTTAATGGAAGTAACAAACTGAAATTCAGGATATTTGGTGACTGCTTATTACATCAAATTGATTTGAAGAACAAAGTGAAAAAGCGCATTTCTTTTTCTTAGGTGTATAATATAGTTGTAGCAACGTCACTGGTTCATAGATCTGTGACAGCTTCTAGTACAATGACCAGAAATCATGAATTTCTACCTCCTGGAGTTCCATTCCAACCCTACATTCTCAGAAACAATTCTTTCCAGCAGTTTCTTCAGAACAGTAGACACCAAATACAAATGCAATCCAAATACCAGGACTTCCCTGTTACTGTACAAATAGTTTCGAGCAAAGGGTTAACTTCTTTAAGCCTATCTGACAACACAAGTTTAATTGGTTAAAATATTACTGACGATTTTATATGCATTAGAATAAAAGTCAGATTAACTGTTTTCCAGAATGAGTCTAACTACCCAAGTACAGCACGAATGGAACAGTGAATTTGATTCAGAAAGAAATGTACTAAAAAAAAAATCAAGTTGTCTGAAAAACATAGTATAGCTGCTCTTTGGCCCAACTCAGCTAAATTTAGATTTTTAAAAAAACATTACTATACAACAGTTTTTAGAGTAATTCATCTATGTTTTCTTCAAGAAATTCAGTTAAGTTTTAAAGTGTGGATCACTCAAAATAAGTCAAAACAAAATAATTTCCAATAATTATCTGTAAGTATATGAACTTCATAAAAAGTTTAGGCTATGTAAAAAATGTGCAATTTTTTTGATACTTGGGAGAAAGTACAAACCAATGAAGAGATAGATCAAAACAAGGCAGGCCCATAAGCATTTATTTGATACTGTACCTCCTTCTGTAAATTAATCGTTTGGAAAACAATCTGTTTAACTTTGCAGTTTTTATGTAAGTGCAATTTACATCATGTGCCTATAAATGAGATGCAACGTATCACTGGATTCTATAGTGACCTGCATCTTTATTAATGTTTCATCTAGAATTTGTCATTTTGAAGTCAGAGGAAAATATACTCAACTGCTCTTTTCATTAAAAAAAACTATAGATATTCAGGGCAAAATGATATTTCAATTAGAAGAGCTGAATTTAGTGTTTTCTGGCAGTTTCTGTTTAGTTGGCTGAAATCCTTAATACAATCCACATCAGAGATTCCAGAATTGGTTAAGCATGCTCGACAAGGCAAAAATCAAATACAAAATTAAACAAAATAATAAAGAATTGGCTAATTCAGTGACATACTAACAATAACTACAGAAACACACTTGCTACATGGAATCAATTTGCGCTTTACAACAGTATTTTACAGTATAAACCATAGTCAAGACAAAGTTTCTTACACAAACTACATTATTTTACATAACACACCAGAACGACTTTTGGAACAATTACCACTCTGTTATTGCAGCTACCTATCCATCGCAGAATTAAATTTATTTATATTTGCCTTTAATAATCTCTTGTGCAAATGTTGGAAAAATAGTGGCAAATGGTAAAATATCACTGGATTTTCTAATTCCAAAAGTGTGTGGCCTATTAGATCCTAAGAGTACTGCTTATGGGAATTTCCCATTTGAGGTGGGATTTCCTCTCAAATAACCATTTTTCAATGAGAGGCACAAAGTAAAGGCAACATTATAGATATTATAGCAGGACACAAGGGAAAATTGTCACAAAATTAATTTTCACAACTAACTTACATGGTTTATAAGTTAGCCTTTTGAACTTCATTGACTTGAACAAATCCTGCTAATTGGAAATATTCTGTGTTGCACTGTGGTTGTAGTTACACAATTGTATAATAACTGAACTAATTTTAGCATGTGACCACAAAAGATACCAATCAAATGTGAAATATAACTTCAGATAAAAGCAAAATACTTCAGATGCTGGAGACCAGAAATAAAAACGGGAAGTGCTGGAAAAACTCAGCAGGTCTTGCAGCATCTGTGGAGCAAGAAACAGAGTTAATGTTTGAGTCCACTATAACTCATATTAAAGAGTCAGATTGGACTTGAAACATTAACACCATAATTTCAGATGTTGGAATCAATATTCATCACAGTACATTTTGAATTAACTAAATATTCCTACAATCAAACAATTTGGACAAATTAAAAGTTCATCTCGTAAGAAATTGGCTGTTAAACCCGTTCAAATGCTTGTTGGGTGTGGAGCAATTCCAATGGTCTGAAGCCAGAAGAGGGACTGAGAGGTTGGAAATGTAGTTTATTAAATTTATTGACCTAACAAATATTATACAATGATATACTGGATTAAACTGGACTCCAGTTTAGAAAAATGAACGGTGCTACCTCATAATATTCAGTGCTTTTATGAACAGAAGGGACAGACCATGCATATACAAATATGTACAGACCCTCTAAACAAATTACACCTGTGTGTAAATATCAAAAATCATTAGGGTGATTTTTGTCTAAATTTTGGGTGGAAACAGGGTGTAGGTGGAATATAAATCATGTTGCAGCCCTAACTGCCCCACTCCTATTGACTGAGATTTTGGAGCAGTCTGGGAAACAGGTGAGCAGTGTCCTGCCTGAAACAAGTGGGAGATTATACTTACATTGTATGAAAACCAGAGGTCCTACACCATATATAAGATCCCAATACATATCTAGTCAACAGTGTGAAGTGAATGTGAAGTGCACATTTTGAGTGGAGCTTTATGCATTGACATTTTCAAAACTATTCCTGTTCATTGCAGGGCTCCTGCAATTTCCCACTACAACCTCCTTAATGTTGGGCCTGGCTTCACAGAGCAGCCGCAAATATCCCAACTGTTCCCAGCCTGGCTGCTCAGCATTGGAAGTTCACCAATATAATTTAAATGAGGTGTGATCATGTATGGTTCAGGCCTCATGCTGATGACAAACAATATCTAGTCAATCCCTGCCAGATTTAGTCAAATTTTACAAATCATCCCCATTGTTTTAAGAATAATTTTGAAATACCTTACTTCTCAGCAAGAAAATCAAATTAACTTTAATGAGTTATAAATAGTTTATAAAATCGAGACAAAAAACGAAAAGCAAGAAAGCACATTTTCTTTCAGGTTGTTGGAGGTGGGCAGTGGCTTATGAAAATATAAACCAGTTATCTGCTATCAATATGTACCCCAAATACTTAACGTGCAAATGCTGTGATACCTTTTTCATTTAAATGGTTTAATATAACAAGGCTAGATGAACCACTTGGATGAGAAACACTGTCCATCTCAGTTCTAAAGAACACCCCTCCAGAATTCCAAAACAAGACAAAATATAAAATGTACTCAGGATTCCAAGGAAGCTTACAGAGGTAACAGCATTTTGGCCTGGTTCACTAAAAAAAAACTGAGAGCTCGAAATGCCTTTCTTTAGCACAAGCCATGACTTGTACAACAATTTTACTTGCATGCTCAGATCATTTGGTGAGAACAGGCCAGTTCTTCCCAGAACCAAAATGCTCTAAATCACAACATTAAATATGCCATACTGGCATAACTTCACAAAAGTCACAAAAATGTCATCATATTTCAGCAAACTGTCACTAAAGGAAAGCTAACTATAACCACCTCAACAATAGGCATTGTATTCAGACTGAAATTCAAAATTGTGTGTGATTACTATGCATTTGACTCGGTACTGGCATTACGTTTCTGGTTAATATATAAATCATTTTCAAAAGATAATACAAGAAAAAAGGCCTGACTGACCATGTTAAAGTTTTTTTTGGGGTGTGGCGGTGCCTTTTTTGTTTCACTTATACATATCATTTCATGCAGGCAAAAGGTTATAATGATCAAATTGTTGTACAGAAATTCCACGTGTTAGGGCCTTTTCAAATGAGGAACCATAGAAAGGATTACACATACAATTCTCTTATTTTGTTATCTCACTAAGTGTTCACTAATTGCTTAGTTTCTCAATACAGAGGGGTCCACTGCCACCATTGTAACTCATAACCAAATGTCACAAGTACATTGATCAATTGCAAAGAAATTCCTCCGATGTTGTATTGTGCAATCATTATCACTAGTTCCCACGTCAAAGTCTCTGAAAAGTTTAAAAATCATGTTCTATACTTAAATTTATTAGCCTCCAATAGAAGATTGTATTTGTAACAGGAGTTATCAACTGCAATGAGTCAGTTAACCTCAAATCTGTTACAGCATAATTGTATAATTTTTCAACATGTATAATTAAAATGTGTTTTGAAATCATTATTCCTTGTGGTAATTCCCATCTTCCTTTTATGTGGTCTGAGAACTGAAGTTAGTTTGTACAAAAATTTTACATTGATTCCACTCTCAGTCCAGAAAACATTCCCATAGGAAAAGGCCCTAACTGCAGTAACTTTGAGAACCCTCAATCTCATACACATACAAATCAAAAACCAAACCAAACAAAAACTGCAGTTTGATACAATCTACACATAATGTACATTTACAATATATCATTTTGCACAGAAGGAAGAATAAGGAATACATGAAAATTTACAAAAGATAGTTTCATTTTCATTTTTTTTCTTTAAAAAGAGGTAATGGCTAAAATGCAGATCTTTATGGGGTGACATTAAATGAGGAAGATTGGCCATCTTCTGTTAGTGGTGGACCATGGTCAACAGGTTCTACAATTGACCTCAAATATTTCAGATCACATGCCCAGATCACTATGTCTCAGCACATTTTACTGTTATCAGGGTAAAGGGGAAAAATAAAGAAAAAAAAAGCAAAATTCTGCAATTTCTGAGCTGCAATTACAATAGCACTTATTGGCTATTATCAATGATCATTAGCATATCCCGTATAGTGTTCGACACTGATATGCCAGAACTGTAGTTAAGGACCTGAATCCACCACCACACTCTATGATTAAAAGACAGGCTCTCTTCTATAACACAGGACAATTAATGCAGTTCTAATTCAATGAATAACACTTACTGAACACAATGTTAAGTGCAAGATATTCATTTGCTTTTCTTTTTCCCTTCCATGTTTATCTTATCCTATGGTGTTTGGCTAGTATATTTGTTCTGCTAACCAGCAATGATGTCTTATAAAGCATAAAAAGAGGTATTATTCAGAGCCTGTTTATGCAATACAAAATTACAAGTAACATAACTTGAGATATTTAGACTAAAAAATGAATTTGGAAGGGAAAAACAGAAAAAAGACTCACATTAAGCCGTGTTTCTGATTGTATTCTTTCAGACAGCTGAATCAAGCACACCATGTCGTATTAAACTGTGGGAGGTCATGTAAGTTACTGTGCGACACCTAGATCAGGCATCTCCTACATTTAAATGGTTGAACTGTTCAGTCTCTGAGGTTTTGTAAACTTAAAAAGAATATTTTGGACCCGCTTTCAGTACACAATGAGATACTATTGTCATTTACAGAAGAACAACAGGGCCTTTGCTAGAATCAAAACCTCTGTTTCCTGTAGACCTTTGTAAAATATTTCATTCTTCTCTTGGATGTACTTATTTCATCTTTTAAGAGGGCAAACCATTCTGGTCTTGATCAAGAGGATGGATGCAAGATCACACACTCATTGTCATGCTTGGCGAATACTGTGAAGAACAAACAAAATAGCATATGAATGCCATTTAAGGATCAAATGTTTTGTTTTATGAGCAGATATATGGAAATAATGTCAACATATTATGAATGTAAACATCTATACCAATCAATTCAACTTATGGCATTTTAAACAATTAACCAAGATTTGGAACAGTTTACACCTGTCGAGGAAAATGCATTATGAATTCAAGTCTGCAGTACTCAAATTCTCCCACTAGGTGCAGCTATTAGAGGTATAAACAGGTGCTGCAACATTAACTGGAATAGGGGATAACTATGGGCCTCACACTGCTGCCATGAGCCATACAATGGAATTTGCTTGATATATGGATTTTGAGTGTTGCTGTGATTCAAAGTGGTCCCCATCTCCATTTTGTTCGAAGTTGCATGGCACTTAAACTGAAGCATTTACAATGCTTCATTTGAGGTCTGCCAATATCCATCCTCTTCCCCACAGCAAACTGTGGCAACTCACCAAACTTACTATAATGGTACCTTCCAGCCAGGTGACCTCTACCACTGAGAAGGACAAGAGCAGAAATATTATAGGAATCCCATCAACGTCCAATTCCCCTCCAAGTCATCTGCCATGCTATCCTGAACATATACCTCTGTTCCTTTTGAAGCACTTCTATTAGAAAAATCAATCTTCAATTATCCACTTTCTCACATCTCTCAACCTCTTCTTCCTCAGGAAACACATCCATTTACGGTGTCTACTTAACTCCACAACTCCTACTGTGTAAAGCAGCTATTTCTGAAGTTCCTTTTTATTACTTTTCTTTTTTTAAACTTGTGTCCTTCAACATCTGAGAACTCATTTACAAAATTAACTTTATGTAACTTTTTTGAACAAAAATTTAAAAAGGCAGGATGTTTCTGAATACTTTTAATCAAATCACACTCAAGTCACAGGAAAGCTTAGGCAAACAGCAGGAGATAGAGAATGCTGACAAACAGAAAGGCTTGAAATGATCAAAAAGCACCAACATACAATGGAGTCTTTTGACAGTCAGAACATTTTAAATTTATTAACAAAGATTGTTGGGTAGTGCTAATGAACAAATGACTCCAAGATAAGTCTTGAACGGATTAACTTCCACTCAACAGTGCAACCTCATGGTCAGATTATCAATACAAAGATGCAACAACTATATTCAAGGCACTTCATTTCATTGTATTTAGGGCTTAGAACTGCAAAGTGGTTCCATTATGAAACCTTATGAACCATATGATCCTGTTAGTTTGCAGTGACATTACAGTAAACCCAGCATTCAATC